>NC_137268.1:25117462-26317462 GCF_053477335.1 Acartia tonsa
AGTGTATTCATACTAGGTATAGTTGGAATGGGTTGCTGTTTGTTTGGCATCATTACTTAAATGTTTTTTAAGCAAACCCAGGAAAGAAGGGACCATTAAACCATAAATTACACTAGTACCCAAAGTTTTATAACCCCGTAATATTATTTGTTGGCTCAAAACCATACATTGAATATTGGTTTAGTTTATAAAATTTAAAAATATGAAATTGTTTTTTTGGTGTTGAAACTGTCAGACAAAGTTTAATAGTGACTTATTGAAAAATCCGCGAAAAATACACCTAAACCTCATAAAGAAGGGGTCAGAGGTGAATTGTACATAACAGCAAAGTTGCCCAAAATTTAAAAATATGAAATTGGTCTTTTAGTGTTGAAACTGTAAAATGAAGTTTAGTAGTAATTTTTTAAAAATCCGCAAAAAATTCACAAAAACCACATAAGGGAGGGGTCAGAGGTTTATTGTACATAAAAGCAAAGTTGCTTAAAATTTGAAATTATAAAATTTGTCTTTTCTTGATAAAACTGTGAAATTAAGTTTAGTAGTAATTTTTTTTTAAATCCGCTAAAAATTTACAAAAACCACATGAAGGAGTGGTCAGAAGTTAATTGTACATAAAAGCAAAGTTGCTTAAAATTTAAAAATATGAAATTGTTCTTTTGATGTTAAAACTGTAAAATGAAGTTTAGTAGGAATTTTAAAAAGAATCCGCAAAAATTCTTCTATAACTGAGAATAACAAATAAGCAAACTTTTAGTTTTTGCATAGATAGACATTTCATATTTTACAATTTTTTCTGTAAAATAAGTAGTTTTTGAGTTATTGAATTTTGAACTGTTTTGGGCCATTCTGTCCCACTGTGGACTAGTAAGATTTAAAACTTTGCATTCTTATTCATCTATAATACAAAGTAAGATAATGTCTGTCTGGCTGTCTGTCAATAATTAATAAACCGATCGGATTACAGCTTAGGGATAAACCTTCTGGTCTTGTGGTGATTTTAGGCTATTTTCTTGAGGCGTAAGACACTTCCAACCTTTCCAAAAATAAAAAAATTTCCTATTTATTTTTTTGTGGGGAGTGGGAGGTATGCAGCTAGAAATTTAGATAGGTACAATTTTTTTTAAGATAAGGTATGTAGAAATATAGGTAGGTTTAATTTTGTTTTTAAATTTCCTCTTTAAGTAATTGAGAATCTAATTCATTACTTAACAGAGGTTTAGAAGGGGTAATATAAGCAGTATTTAAAAGCATTTTTCTTATTAAGCCTCCTAATTAATTTTTTTGAAAAAAAATTAAATATTTTTTTTGACTATTTCTCTTAAATTTTTTTTTTGTCAATGAAATAACGGAAAAAAATTGAAGGTTAATACTTATAAACAAAAAATAAAGAAAATTGCTTATGTAGAAATCATTTGGTATAATATTAGCTTTCTTATAAGATATATAAATAACATTAAATCTTGCATGAGAGATAGTTTTTTAGCGATTTTTTATTGCGCTAAATATTTTATGTCAAATTTGTCAGAGTTGTTAAATTATGAAGGATCAAGATTAGATTAAACATTTTAATTTTTTTACAAGATATGTACTTGCAAATTGCAAATACTATTAAAGTATTAATCTTAAATCTTTTTTTATTTCCAGTGCATTTAAAAAAAAATTGTTAACTCTGCAATCAGCTGTTATATCAAACAAAGTTTGAATTGATTTTTTTTGTCATAAAATTCTTTTCAATTTTAATTTTTAAGAAAACTTAATTTTATATCTAAAGTTCAAAAGCTTAATTTTTTACATTTTTAAATGTGAAAAAAAAATGATTACTGTTATAATTATAAAGAAATATCAAATATTAAATATTATGTCAAACCTTTTTTCTATATTTTTTTTAGATTCAATTTTTTTTATATAAAGTATATCCCTGTTATGCTAAAATTTATAATAAAGACATAAAAACGTAGACGTTTATATCATGTGTAGGTTCTGTAAAAAAAACAAAAATTATGTTTAAAAAAACGTCTTACAGCACTTTAAGTAAAAAAATTAAAAATATATCTCTTATAAATCTAATAAGGGAAACTGAATAGAAATTGCTCTATTAAATAGCCGTTATATTGCTGTACAGTTTCAATAACCTTGATTTTTAATTTTCATTCTAAATCAAGAAAATTATTTGCTTAACAACACTTCCTTAAGGACCATATTTTTTTTGGGCTTTCTAGTTTTTATCCCTTCTTCCCCATTTCTATTTTCCATTTCTATACCCCATCTCTTTCTGAGGAAATGAACTTACAAGTCTATCACCATTGTTATTTTCCTTGCCATTACTTAAGCCTAGGCCATATCTGCCCATGACTTCTTCTTAATTTTCATTATTACTTCCCACTTGAGCATTAAAATCTCCTAGGAGAATAGTCAGGTCCTTTTCTTTATGACCATTCTTAAAAACAACTCAAGCTGGTCATAAAATTCGTTTTTGACGTCTGTATCTGCCTGTTCTGTAGGAGCATATGCTACTATAATTCTCAGATTAATGTTTTATCTGAAGATTTGAAGTAAGCCTCCATGAATCTTGGACCATGGGGTTGCTTGATCAGCATAAGAGTTACTCTTTTGTTATGTCCTAGATCCTCATTCATATGGTTTGAGAAAAGTATTTTTAAGCCAGAATGATGTTTAAATTCTCCATTATTTGTCCACCTTGGTTCGGTGATAGCCAGGTTATGTACCCTGGCTTTAAGCATTTCTCGGCAAATGTTTTCTGTCTGGCCTAATTGAAACATTGTTTGAACATTCCAGGTGCAAATTTTTGCTGGTCTGCGGGAATTCAGAATCATCCGCTTGACTGGTCTTTTAGCGGTTTCCCAGCCAAACATCATATTGTTGTTCCCAACTTCTACCTCGTTCCCGAGCTCAAAGATAAATTGGTCTTTACTTTGTGCTGATTGAACGTGAGCAGATTTTTCTAGAGAAGGATTGTTAGCCCCACCTAAACACCTGAACTGGGGGAAGTGACCAGAATTCAGTCGGTGCAGAATGAACGGCATGCACATAACTAATCTTCCCTCCCCTTAGAAAAAAATGCACTAACTATATTGTTATATAAACAATAATAGTTATTTCTCGTATCGTATTATAAACGGCTTTCCGCGGATATAGAATGTACAATTATAAGATTAAAACTAGTTTTTTTAGCCCCGTGGTGCAACTTTAAACCTTCTAGCGTTACGATTTTTTAAATGTTGTTCTTTTGTAAGTGTTGGTATTTTGTAGCAACGACTAGTTAGTCTTTTGTTAGGTTGGTCTATTGTAGCAATGGCATCAAAAAACATTACGTTTTATTTTTTATTAATAAAAATTTAAAACACATAAAATAACAAACAAATTATAGTTTAAAGTATGTTTTTTGCTATTGTTTAAAGAAAAAGGAAGAGATCTGAAAAAAAATAAGATACATATTTATAAATTTTTGTAATATTAAAAATTGTAAAAAATTACCTTATATTTATTAGTTTAGAAGTTTCTTCAATAAACACTCCGTTAGCTGCAGAAACACGACAAGTAAATTTAACCTTTAATAAATATTTTTAACCAGGTAATTTTTACTAAATATAATAAAAATATCGAGATTTTTTTTAATTTTGCAATTTTTTTTTAATAAAAACTCTAGTAATAATTTAAAACTCTTTTTTTTTAAAAAGAATAATATAAAAGTAACCTGATTTTTTTTGTTTAAATGATACTGTTGTAATTTAATTTTCATATTTAGAACTGTTTCTTGATTGTTGATTTCTCTAAAAAAAATACTTATATAAAAAGACTGGCAACAAAATTTATTTTTATCTTTTTGAAAAATTTTAAATGCATGTAGGTAAAACACAGCAATAAACAGTCAAAAAAAATTATCTAAACTAGCTTAAAAAAAAATAGTGTTTTTTGAACATAAATATTTTATAAATTTAAAAGTTATAATGTCAATTTAAAAAACAACTACAATCCTAACATTTAATTACTTTTAAATAGATTTAAGTTGTTTGAATTTTAAATAATAATCTTTAAAAAATTTTAATTGTGCAAAAATTTATCTTAATATTTAAAAAAAATTTTAAAATTAAGAATTCTTTAGCAAATTATCATTTTTTTGTTTAAAAAACTTTTATTGAGCAGAATGTGCCTAAAACTTTTTTTTGTTGTTTATGCATTGTCAAACTATAGTTTTTTATTGTATTATTACCCTGATTTAATAGAAAGAATAATTTCTGCTGATTCTTTTGCTTTTTTCTCATTGATTAAAAATTCAATTGTTGGTTTTACATTCATTTGCGGTAATCTAAAAAAGGAAATTTTTAGTTGTATTTGTTGTTAAAAGCTGCTAATATGCAGTATAGACGCTTAAAAAATTATTTAGGTAATTATACTCTTTTTTATATGAATGTAAAGATATTTTATATTTATTGATGCTGCATATTTCTAAAATGTTCACAAGGAGTTTCAGCTTTTTTTATAAAAATAAAGTAAACAAGGATGATAACATACATAAGTAGCAAAGCACATATAAATATAGAAAATAAAAAAATAGCTTAAAACCTGCTAAAAAGTGTTACGGACTGACAAACAAACTAAAAGACGGACATACAAAGAAAATTTTAAGTAGCTATGCTACTAAAAATTGTTTTATACAACAATATAGGAATTTTTTTATAAAAACGCATATTTTATTATTCAATAGTTTAGTCTTTTAAAACCTATCAGCAAATGTGTCAAAACTTCCTTCCTGTTTTTTTTTTTTTACCTGCAGTCAAGATTTATCCAGGTATTTAAATAAGCCTGCAAAAAGTCACCAAAGATTTTAGGTGGTGAAGAAGGTGGTTCTGAAAAAAATTTTTAGGTATAAACAAAAAAACTATTTTCTTTTGTAAAAACGTAAATTTACCAATAATTTGCAAATAGTGTTTTTCAGAAACTGTTTCAAAAAAGTCTTCTGTTGTAACTTCGCAAGTGTAAAAACCTTAAAAAAAAATTAGGTTAAAAATTATTATTTTTTAATTTAATTTTTATTTTTTACCTGACATGTCTGCATGTATATTTGATAATATAACTGTTTTTTCATCACAGTTTTTTTCCTTAACATCATGTAAGTGCATTCATTTGCAACAAAAATTTTTTAATTATATGATAAAAAAAATATATAAAAAAAGTAATTTAAACCACAATAACTATAAATGTATAAAGTAAATTTTCAGGTAAAGATTTTTTTTTTTTTTAAACTTACCTGCAAATGTAAACCAGGAGGCAAAAAAAATTTATGAGGGTTATTAAAGTCTCTAAAAATAAAAATTAATTTTTTAAAAATTTCATATATTTTTTTTTAAATTTATAAAATAAAATAAAATAAAATAATTTTGCTCTCTAAATCTACCTTGGAAAAAATCGAAAAAACTCGTGTTGTCCCTTATACCATTTAACACTTCTTAGTGTTTCACCCTAAAATAAAATTTTAAAAATGTTTTTGTTTTGAAACAATCTTAATTGCAAATTAAAAGCATAGTTATAATTTTTAAAAAAACCGCAATTTTAAATTTTTTAGAATTTTTATACTTTTATAATTTAATAACTGATGTTAAATTTTTATCCTAAAAATTGAATTTTTAATTTTTTAAAAATAAATTTTTTTATTAGGTAAAGATTTTGAATTAGAAAAAAGAAGAAACAAATATTTTATTTTGTAAAATTTCAAAACCAAAAAAAAAATTTCGTAAAAAAAAACTATTGTTTTTCTTTCTCATTTTTGTCATAGCATTTAATATAGGTCAAATTACAAAATTTTGATTAAACATTAGCTTTTTTTAAAAGCAAAGCTTTTCTATAATTAAAGTCAGTCCGTCCGTAACGGATAGCTTATTTCGTTATTTTGGGAATGTTAGAATTGTCCTATCGATTTTAAATTTTGCATGGTGATTCCTATAGTAGTTAGATACGATTTAGAAAGCGTAGCAACTCTCAAATCATTACCAAAATGTGTGTACGTTTATTTAAAAACATGTTGATTTTTTTACTTTTTTAACAACAAATTTTTATGTAATCAAATCATCAAATTGATCTGATTTTTGATATATTGATTCCTGGGACAACAAAGTATAATGTAATCCTAAAGTTCTAAAAATGTAAGTATGTCCATAAAAATTATCCTGTATCAAGCAGTTTTACAACAAATTTACTTACAATTTTGCTCTTACTCTTATAAATTTATATTATGATAATTAAGTTCTATAACTATACAAGTAATAATGTCCGTTTGTCCTACCGTTTTGCTTTTGTGGATGTTGTCATCCTTGTTTTATTATATTTTATAAGGATTAGTAAAATAACAAATCGTTTTTTAAAAATTACTGCCTATTTGTGTCAGTTTTTGTGACTTAAATAAAGTTAAAAGGTTTTTTAAAAAAAACATAAAAAAAAAAAAAACCTAAAACAAATTTTAAATTGCTCAATATTTGACTAACATGAGCAATTCTGAATCTTCTGCTTGTGACAAAGAAGTCAAAAAGGTGCACAAAGAAAGACAAGAGAGATAACACTGACAGCAGAGCTAAAAAAGCTTATAAAGAAGCATCTATACATAGTCTTTTAAGAACAAAAAAACTTTTGAGTTAACTTCTAAAATGCTTAGACAGATATTTTTTTTAAACTAACTAGTCTTTTTGTAAAATTTAAATTATTTTGACAATTGAAGAAAATTTTTCTGTTTTTTTTTCTCTAAATTAGGTCATATATAAAGTTTAAAAGAAAAATGATAAAAAAAAATTGACAACAAACTAGGATTTTGTGCTAAAAGAGGATTTGTTGACGAATTTTTTCTGTTTAGAATAATTATTATTTAATGTGTTAAACTTAACCAGATTCCTTATGTAAATCTTTAAGCTAAAACAGACAAATTAAATATAAAATACAAATTGGACTATTTGTTAATATCAAAAAGACTAAAATTTTGAATATACCTACAAATCTTGACTAAAATATAACATTAAATTAAAAATAATTGAAACAAAGTAACAAAATTATTAAAAGTAAAAAAAGCTTAAATAACTAAAATTTATTAGGTTTTTTAACAGTTTTAAAAATTTTAAACAATTAAATTGCATTTTACATTAGCTACTTATTTAGAATTTGCAAAATATTTTCAGAAAACAAAATATAAAACATTAAATTGTATGCTAAGACCAAGTGCAAGAGTATCTTAGCAGAAAAAAAATATAAAAATTAAGGTAAAATAAACATGTGTCTAGAATTAAACATAAAAAATTTCAAAAAAATGCTTAAGATTAGACCCAACTACTAAAAACGTAGACAAAGACAACTAAAAACGACTTTGACGCACTTAACTGAAATTATTAGAACTAATATAAGATTTTTTTGAAAGAACTCTTAGTACTTTCTGGACTTTATGGTCAAAAAAAAGGCATTTAATGATGATAAAAATAGTTTACCTGATTTTTTATTTTTTAAAATTTACTGATTAAACATTAGGTTTTTAAAGAAAAAACTTACTTCTAAATCATAAAAACAAACTAGTTTTACATCCTCTCCTGCTCTAAAATGTATTATAAAATAAAAAATTTTAATTCTAAGCATAAAAAAATGTATTAAAAAACTATTTAAAGATAGACAAAAAATCAGTTTCTGGAGCAAAACTATTCCTTGTAAGTCCTTTAATTTTTTTTTCTGACTAAAAAAATTTTTTAGCTTTTATAAGAGACTAAAATTTTTTGTCAACGTTATAAATATGGTAGTTTAATTATAAAGAAAATATTTAAATTTTTAAATATTTACATTTTTTTAATGATTTAGGTGTTTTTAATTTGACTTTTAATAATAATATAACGTATTTTTGTAATTAAAAGATTGCTGAAGAATATTTTAAACATTTATTAATTTTTTTTTTTTCGCGAGACCACATTTTTTAATTTTTTTCTACTGTTGTGTCCTTTTGAGAACAAAATAAGTAAAAGTTGAAATTTTAGTCACTTAATTACTAATTTGATGAACTAATTTTAAATAATCTTTCCTTTTTGAGAAATATCAATAAATACAACACATTGTTTTGTAGTTTTTTTACGCCTTTTATTATTTTTAGCTTTAAAATATTTTAAATCTAATTTAGTTTTATGTTTTTGAAAAGAATATAAAAAATATTTAAAAAATATAAACAATTTTTTTTCAAACCTAGTTTTAAAGAATTTTAGTTTAAAGCCTCATTACTTTAATTTTTTTTAGCTTATTGGTGTTTTTAGTACATAGTAAATTTTCTAAAGAATTCCGAAATGCAATTGGTTTTGTAGACCTCTTATTTTTTAAAAAAATAAGAGGCCTACAAAAAAAATGATTGCATATAATAATTTTTGAACTATTTTACATTTACTACTAACTAAAAACACCGATTAGCTATAAAAATAAATGGTAAGACACCTTCTTTAAAAAAGCGTTTGAAAATTTTTTTATATATTTGTAATTAAAAAAATTTATGATTGTTTTTTTACAAAAAAGATAACCTAGAGACGTATGTAACAACATTTTGATTACATTTTAGGTCAGGTATAAGTTGTTGCATATTTTAGTCTTGAGCTTTTTTTTTGGTAAGTAAGTCGTTAAAAAAAACTCAAAGGTTTTTTGCCTCTTTTAATTTACTTTTTTTTTTATTTAAAAAACATTGTGGTTAGATTATGCATTTCTTACGTTTATGCTTGTTTATAATTAAAATATTATTATAACTTTTGAACATAGAATTTGTTATTTAAGAAAATACATTTAAATAGATTTTGTTTATAGAAAAAAAAGGCAAAAAAGCATTTTTTAATAATTCTTTTTAATTTTTTTTTATCTCTTATGGTAGTAAAATATTTTTATTTTTTTGTTTTGGTAAATTGAGAGTAAAGTTTTGGTTTTTAAAAAGACAAATTTATAAGAGCGTAAATTTTTTTTTATTAATTAGTAATTGGTAGTTTTGAAAGTTAGTTTGTAAAGAATGTTTCTTAAATTTTGTAATTTGATGTTTAATATTTCGCAATGAGCTCTGAAAAATCAAATTTTTTATTTAACAAGTTTTTTCAATAAATAATTGAAAAAACTCAATAAATAAAAAAATTATATTTAACTATATGTGTTTAGCAAATTTTTTTTGTTGCGTTTTATTGCTCTAAAACCAACATTAATTAAAAACCTTATATATTGCAAAATAAACTTTTAAAAAAAAAGGATAACAAATCCTAATCTACTTTTTACTAAAATACAATAGTTAAAAAACTTATTTTTTTTCTTAAAATAAATAGTTTTTTACTTTAAATCTAAGGTTTTTAAAAAGTGTTTTTTAATAAACTTTTAAAAAATTTTTAAAAACTTGTCCAATAAACAAAAAAAATTTTAAAATCATATTTAATTATCTTATAAGCAGTTATAATTTTATATTATTTGTAAAAGATCTTATTCTTTTCTATATTATAAATTTTTTTTTTTAATTTAAAAAAAAAATACCTGGCTGCTTCTGGTATATCAAATTTCAAAATTTTTACTTGATTGCTACCTAAATTGTTTTCATTTATTATAAAAATTTTAAATAAAATGTCTTTTAGTTAAAAAAAATTTTAGTAAAATATTTTTTTTTGTAAAAAAAACTTATAATCAATGTTTATATTTAATGTTTCTTAAAAACAATTTTTAAAAAAGTTATCTTACTTTTAAGCAATAAAGACAGTATTAACAATTTCAAAAAATTTTGAAAATGCTGAAATATATTAAATCTATATACATCCATTCTAAGTGTAACTGTGCTTCTGTTGTGCCGCTAACTAAAGTATAGATGGAACTAAACTATTTTATTGGTTGATAAAGTCCGAAGAGAGAAATATCTTTTGACGGAACTCATGCAAAGAAATGCCGCCTAAAGTATTTGCGTTTAACTGAAAAAAATAGAACTACTTTTTATCTAATTATTACCTTTAATTTGCAGGAAGTTTTTGAAAAAAATTTTACTTTAAAATTTATAATATTTTTAAAAATAATCTTTATTAAGTTTTATTTTTTTGTAATGACCTAAATAGGTACTTTAGTGGCCTAGAAATTAAATTTTATCTCTATTTTTCTAATCTAATGATTTTTCAGCTATGTGCAGGTTTAAAACTCTTTTGCATATTTTAATTAAAACATGAAATGCAATAAATAAGAATTTAAAAAATTTGTTGACTAAGTTTACTCTAAACCAACGATAGTCAATTTTCTATAAAAATGCATTTTACCTTAAGAAAAAAAATTGACTATTTTTGGTACAATATTCAGATGTATCTATTTTTTTGGTTTTAATATACTTTGAATATGCTAAAAAGTTTTTAGTAGATAATTTACATTTAGAAGCTTTGATGACTTTCTATGTTTTTATCCTTGAATATATTGCAGCTAATCACTTAAAATCAACTCTACATAACTCTTTTAGTCTGTAAATGTCAGTCTGTAATACTTTTAAGGTTAACAATTTTTTTTTGTTTGGTAATATTTTCCTCACCATCGCATCTTTCATGTAAGAAAACTTGGGGTTTTTTTAAGCTAAGCTGTTGTGTAGTGACGCAAATTCTATTGACAAGAAAGGCTAAACAAGTTAAAACATATATAGAAATGCTTCACTTTTAATTATAAACACTAGAATTGTTACATAAAGTACAGTTTTTTAAATTTTATCTTTCGGCTTACTTTAAAAGTTACTTTAATGGCCTTTAAATAAATGTACAAGATTATATTTCATTAGCGCCAGGACTAACAGATAGCAGAAAACGGTAGCACGGCGGTTTTAACGATTTCTTAGCATTGTGCATGTTTTTTTTGCACTTTTGCACATTTCATGATTTAAACATATAAAACTAAAAGGTATAATCTTTAAAAAGTCCTTTTTTTAAAGTCTACTCTTAAACTAACATCAGTCAATTTTCTATAAAAAAATGCTAAAAAATGTTAAAAACAGACATACCTAGCGTTAGGTACGATTTAAAGATAGCACAACATACTTTTGAAAAACAATCTTATTTGCATTTGATAATTTAAAAAAATAAAAAACACCTAAAATAATCTCGAAGCCATTAATTTTTTTTGCATTAGATAACAGAATCTTAAAAGTTGCTTTTTTAAGAGGCTTAAAGTTAGGTAGAGATAAAAAATTAAAATTTTGTACATGTATTTTTAGGCCCCTAAAGTAACTTTTTAAGTAACCTAACCCAAAAACTACAGTTTAATATGACTTACGCAGGATAAATTTTCATTTTTTTATTTTTATTTTTTGAAAAAATTGTAGATTTTAATTTACACATTATAAAACTAGATATACTAGATTCTATTTAGGGCTTTTACATTGAATATTAATTAAAAAATATTTAGCTTTTTAAATCGATTTAGGCGTACTCATGGGGATTACTTTCTATCAACAGTTTAGTGTTAGTTTACATAAAAATATCAATCAATTGAGATATATATTAAGAAGCCTTTACATTTATTAGTGCAACTTTATATCTCTTAAGACTAATAATATTAATTTTAGACAAAATTGTCCTCATATTTATTTTTTTGTTTTCCTTTAGTGTATAAAAAAGTTTGATCTAATTATGTATCATTTTGTAGATTTGTTATGAAGTTGTAGAACTTTTCTTTAATTGTTCCCATGAGAAAAAATTTACTTTATACTTGTCAAAGGATATTTATTCTCCTCCCAAAAGAAATATTACAATTATGATGTAGAATAGTTTTTAAAAGCAAAACTTTTCTTCCTTTATTGTCAGCAGGAAAAGGATAATAAAAATGTTAAAATACACTAAAATTATTATAAAAACTGTTTTATACTGTCTATTGTCATTGTCTACTGTCACTGTCTACTGTCACTGTCTACTGTCACTGTCTACTGTCACTGTCTACTGTCACTGTCTACTGTCACTGTCTACTGTCACTGTCTACTGTCACTGTCTACTGTCACTGTCTACTGTCACTGTCTACTGTCACTGTCTACTGTCACTGTCTACTATCACTGTCTACTGTCAATGTCTACTGTCAATGTCTACTGTCACTGTCTACTGTCACTGTCTACTGTCACTGTCACTGTCTACTGTCACTGTCTACTGTCACTGTCTACTGTCACTGTCTACTGTCACTGTCTACTGTCACTGTCTACTGTCACTGTCTACTGTCACTGTCTACTGTCACTGTCTACTGTCACTGTCTACTGTCACTGTCTACTGTCACTGTCTACTGTCACTGTCTACTGTCACTGTCTACTGTCACTGTCTATTGTCACTGTCTACTGTCACTGTCTACTGTCACTGTCTACTGTCACTGTCTACTGTCACTGTCTACTTTGCATACTACACAAAATTTTATTTCTGAAAAATATATAATTAGAGCAAAATAAATTATAAGCAATAAAACAATTAAACACATACTCAAAATTAAGACAATATGTCAAAAATCAATTATTAAAAAATATACAAAATTTGGGTATAGTCCCTTTCTTGGCAACGCCCTTTAAGGGGCGATTCGTCGTATTTTTAAAAAGGCTTTTATTAGGTTATTTTAGGTTAGGTTAGGTTATATTGGGTTAGGTGATTGCACTGCAGAGTTACGTTTGAATTTAAATATTTTAAATTAGGGGATGGGGTTGTTTGTGCTTAACTAGGAATATGCCTGCTTATTAAATGTTAGGATATTATATTTCTTATAAATAATGTTACTAAACAAGGATGACAAAAGCCATAAACTTGCGTAAATATATACAGACATTGTTTAATTTTTAGAATTTAATTATAGAGATGCTTTTCTCAAATTATTTAACCTTATTGTCCTAGAAATCATCATTCCAAAACTAGAATAATTATATCCTATTATATAAAGTAGTAAGGTTTTTTTGTCTGGAGTCTGGGTTTGTTTAAAAAAGGCAGGTTTAAGATTCCATTTTCATTTTAAAGAGTACTTTTTAAATTAATAGAAAATTAGCTCCATGCATTATCATACAGTAATCAAAAAACCTGTAAATCATATCTTAGCCAAATAGATAAAGTATATTTCGTTTGTCAAATAGGTACTAAAATCTGTCAAAATTCTATAAGACAAACAAATGTGTTTATTTTTTGTTATGTATGATCCATTTAAGTAATACAGCAAAGAAATAATTTGATTTTCAGAAGGTTTACTTGTCATATAAAATGCAACTATTCATAGTTGACTTTTTATGTTTTCTTATATGCTTTACTTTAAACAAGGGAAGAAAGAAACTTTTACATAAAGTTATTTATCAAAGCTTTATTCTAAGAAATCCAACTACTTTTATCTGACATATTTTGCACACAAAATGAAAAAATCTATTTCTTCTATGCAAAAATCTGTACACATATCAACCAATAAAGTAGTCAGATTTCTCTTCCACAGTTATCCTATTGGCTGATTTAGAGAGTGTGATTCTAGATTATCTCTATTTTTAGCACAAAATACACTATAAAAAGAATTCTATACCGTAATATTTGAGATTAAAAAGAAAACAATTAAAACACAAGATAAGTTAACCAAATTCAAGTCAAATCACAACTGCTTCAATGATTTCACATTAAGATTTTATTTGTGTTACAAAAGTATCCTATTGAGCACAATTTACAGAAACACATCCTATCTTCCTGTATTAAAAGTATATTTGGCTTGTACAGGGTGCAACACATTAATCCGGACTTTTTTTAAGCGGCCATAGTGTCAAAACTACTTAAACAATCAGGACGTTTGACCTAACTATAATAAGCTTAGGTATTGACCTTCTAGAACAAAAAAATCTTTGGACAAAGATAGACGTGTATTACGAGCTGGCCGCGCATAAGTTCAACAAGGCAGATTCGAAATGCGCTGGTGGTTTAATCTTAATTCTCAACTGGGGCCTTGTCTTAACCTCTTTTCGAGGAAGCTTTGTGTTTATCAAGATCGAAATTAATTCCTTATCATTATCCCAAAATAAGCGCAAATGTCGTCTTGTTTGACTTTCCTTTTATAAAGTGACGCGGTATGGATTGTTTATATTTTGATGCGCCCACGTTTCTTACTTTTGAATGAGATATGAGTGTGTGAAGATTTCGGAGAACAAAATTGGGCCTATCATTGGTCTCATAGTGCGTGAACAACCCTAGTATACCAGGGATTTGAAACCATAAGAACTTCAGGTAGAATTTGTTAATTTTATTGAAATAGAGTGGCGTATAGGACGATTATATTTAGTTTGAAAAAAGGCTTTAGCCAGCTAAGCATGGAACTTAATTATGATTAATATTATGTTTTAGTAATTTTTTATGTGCTTTTATTTTGCATTTAACAATGATTTATTAAACCAAATAATTTTCCTTTAAAGCCAAAGTTTCCAAAGATTCTTAACTGTAGAGAAAAATGATTTTAAAAAGCAATTAAGATTACGTGGTTATAAAAAACTGGAATTATGAATTAATTGATTTTGTAATTTCAGGACTTTGAAATAGTTGCCTCAATAAATCTATAATCAAACCTGCTGTTGAAACTTGATGGTTCCTGGTATTGGGGGTTTGTCTGTAAGTCAACAAGATCTCGAGAACTTCCCGCTAATTCGGAAGTCACACTCAACCAAAGTGTCATGGTTGAGACAATTTCAAAGGACTTGAAGTTTAGGCGTTAGCAAATTTCAAATAACCTGATGTTTGAAGGAGCTGCACAAGCAATTTCAAATGGTTCTGAAGAATAGGCATTAGCATTCTTCAAAGAATCTGAAGAATAGGCGTTAGCATTCTTCAAGAGATCAATAGCATATAGTGATTATTGATGCAAAAAACATTGACAATTTTTCTGTGAAATAGTACCTAGTGAATCAATATGGTGCTCACTAAAAAGCAGAAAATTGAGCGAGCTATCGCTATTGGCAGTGAAAGGCTAGAAGTGTTTGACGAACAGTTAAAAGTGTTTTATGACAATCTAAAAGCCTGCCAAAGTTTTAGTTCATGTGAAAATGTGAATTTAAAATCAATTCGTGACATTTTTAGTGAGGTCAAGGACCAATCTGACCTAATAAAAAGTCTAAAACCTGCCGTGGAGACTAGTGAGTTGCGCGAGTTCAAGCGTGATTTGGATGAAGCTAGTGAACAGAAAACTGTTGCAGATAAAGTTTATGCGTCGTTGGAGCAGTGTACAAAAATTCTGTACTGGCTTGACAATGATTCAGACGACGCGAGGTCAAGCACTGTCGCCAGGAACCTCGACGTCATTGAGAAGGTGAAGATGGACATGGGAGTGCTTAAAATTTCCATGGAGTTGCGCCAAGAAGTACGTGATATGTACCGAAGGCTTAGAGAGATGGAACGTCGTTCATCTAACTTGGATGAGAGTGGGACACCTGCCATACTCTCCAGGAGTATGTCTGCCGTGGATATTCGGAGTTCCAACCCGCAGTATGGGCGCTGGGACAACAGTTTGTTGCCGTCCTTCGACGGTACTGACACGGATTACTCCAACTTTAAACAGGTCTTTAAAGATCTATGCGCTGGTTACGGATTTTCTGACCAGAGGTTAAGTCTGATGTTGTGTATGGAGAAGGTGATAACCAACCCGGAGTTACGCAAGCAAGTGTCAGCGATTAGAGATCATAATGAACAATGGTTGTTTCTCGATCAGATGTTTTTATCAAACACCCGCCGGTTCATGAAGATTTTAACTAAGCTGAACAAGATGAAACCTGTGGATAAACCTGTGGACGTGGTTAGTGCAATTGCTACCTTCAAAAGCACGATGCAGGAAGTAGAAGCCATCGTTGGTTCTGCAGCTAAGGATTACCACCACCTAACTCTTATTCATATTTTCAAAGACAAGTGCCCAGATGGCCTGAGAGAGAAAATTATGATGGAGCTAGGTAGCATGAACCAACCAAACATCCAGAAGATTGTAGAACTGCTGGAGAGGACCAGGGGAGCAATGTTGGCCGGTGATATGTCCTATCACACTAGCGCCGGCAAGAGGAACCGTGACAGAGCTGCCGCCGCGCAAGTATCTGGCCGCAGTGACAATGAGAATGGACGGGCTGGGAAGGACAAAACTTCCAAGTGGAATAGTGCATGTCCTATTGAAAGTTGCAATGATAAACATCCTATTTTCCGTTGTCTCACATTTAAGAAGATGGATGTTGTTGACCGAAAAAAAGTTGTCCAGCAGAATAAGTTGTGTGAACTCTGCCTGTGTGATGGTCATGCTGCTGACAATTGTAATAAATCGGATAAGCTTGGTGTCTGTGGCACCAATAATTGCGACAGTTATCATAGTCGTATGTTGCATGAGGCTAGTGCTAGTGTGAATACAGTCTACAAATCAAGTTCTGCGCCTAGCACATGTACCTTCCTGCTGCAAATAGTTCCAGTTGTAGCACCTGGCGGCGGCACCTGCCATGCCGCCGTCATGTTTGATTCTGGTGCGAATCTACCACTTATATCTGAGAAGTTGTCCCACAAGTTGAAGCTGAAATCTACCGGCAGATATACAAACATTTCTGTAGCTGACGGCAGTGAATCATCCTGCCGCAATGTGATGTTCTATCTGAAGGACAGGGATGGTACGTTGAGAGAATTTGAGGCAGCTGTTATGCCTAACCTCGGAGGTGGCAACGAGATGCGCTCGGTCCATCCGGAAATCGCCGCCGAAATATTTAAGATGCCGCCAGAAAGATTCACATATATTAGTGGAGGTTTGGATATTATCATTGGAAATACCCATCCTGACGTGTTTCTGTCAACCTACCAGAAAGTGGGCCAGTCTATGTTGTGGAGAACCATTTTTGGTAGTGGTTTTATCTGTACAAGTGCTGACTGTGGAGCTGGTGAGCAGAAATCCGCATTTAAAGCTGTCAGTGTTAGTGGAGGCGCCTTGCCTGAATTTTTGTCCTCAGAGTCATCCAGGTACAGATTGGGTCCAGATTGGTTGCGCCAGGATGAGAGTGCGTGGCCGGTGAAAACTGCCGTAGCTGTTGATAATGAACCGGTTGGTACTGCCGTAGCTGTTGATAATGAACCGGTTGGTACTGCCGTAGCTGTTGATAATGAACCGGTTGGTACTGCCGTAGCTGTTGATAATGAACCGGTTGGTACTGCCGTAGCTGTTGATAATGAACCGGTTGGTACTGCCGTAGCTGTTGATAATGAACCGGTTGGTACTGGCGTAGCTGTTGATAATGAACCGGTTGGTACTGCCGTAGCTGTTGATAATGAACCGGTTGGTACTGGCGTAGCTGTTGATACTGAACCGGTTGGTACTGCCGTAGCTGTTGATAATGAACCGGTTGGTACTGCCGTAGCTGTTGATAATGAACCGGTTGGTACTGCCGTAGCTGTTGATAATGAATCGGTTGGTACTGCCGTAGCTGTTGATAATGAACCGGTTGGTACTGCCGTAGCTGTTGATAATGAACCGGTTAGTTCTGCCATAGCTGTTAATGATGAACCTGTTGGTTCTGCTTGTGATGCTGTTGTTGATAAACCTGTTATTTCTGCAGTTGATGCTGTTGTTTGTGTTGCAGTCAATTCTGATGTTAAAGATACTGCCGCAGCTGTTGATAACATTGCTACGGCGGGTGAGGCTGTAGCCGTTCACAATGATGATGCTGAAATTGGTTGTGTTGCAGCCGGTTCTGATAATGAGGTTGGTGCTGTTGTGAATCAAGAATCGACCTGGCTGCTGCCAAGCTGGCCGCCCGACACAGGGTAAAGGGCCTGCGATATGGCGGGTGTTGCCGCCAGAAAGTTATTGAAAGGCTAGAAATCAACCTTATTCGACATTCACTCAAAGCCCCAAAAATAATGGACTTAAAAGTGTATTAAACTGTATATAAGACATTTTCGAATATATTGGTACCATTAATTTGCCTCTGAGATAAAAAAAAGTATGTTTTTTTGATATTTTTCTCTTGCAACAAATCAAATTTCAAATTTGAGTCACCAAAAATGCTAAACTAATTTTAGCTCTAGAAGAATCAATTTTTGGAGTTAGAAAGTGCTTAATACCTCATTTTAATCGCCTGGCATTGCTTTATAATATACAGGTAATGACTTGGTTGTTTATAGAACAGCTGACTAAAAAATCAAGGTTTTGTGATAAACCCACTTTTGTTGTTGCTCCATAAATGATATTTTTTTTCCCAATTTTTTTGGCTGTAAAGAAGCTTTATATATTCATATAACATCCACCTAAATTTGACTTTTGGTATTTTATTTATAACATCACCAGAGGGAATTGAATTTTGGAAAAAAATATCAATTTATATTTTACACTGCTATGCATTGTTCTTGTTCTTGTTTCTAAAAAAAAATTATATTATAAAAAAGAGAATTATTTAACGCTTCTATAGGTATGTTTATCATTTTTCTATGCTAAATATAACTATAATTACACCATTTTAAAGTTAGACATCTTAACATATTAACACAATTATTGAATCGGTCTGTATTATTAAGCTGGCAACCCTTAAAACAGCTACATTTCATTATCCTATTATATATAGTAATTATTATATGTATAAACACACTTAATTTTTTAACTTTTTATTGATGGAATACATATGTTTCTCTATAAAAATAGATCATCAGTTCCAATTAAGATGTATAAAATAAGAGTTAAAAAAAAATATATATGTCAATGCATTTTGAATCCTTTTAAAAGAATAAGAAAGAAGTGTTAGAAAATTGTGCCACCTGCGGGGTTTTTACTGCTTATATCCTCTTGGGGTTAGGGGGGAATTAGCATCTTTATATAAAAAGGGGGAGGTGTTTAAAGAGAATTTTTAAAGAGAAAAAAATAGGTCATATTTTATCCTTTGCAGTTTTACAAATTAATACATGTTATATAAAGCTTTTTTGTCTGTAGCTTAAGATTTCGGTAAAGTATAAGGCTGTTTTACTAATTTCCTTACTCCTTTAATTACAGAGCTCCTAGATGTTTGGAGCGCAGCTGCTAGTAAACAAACAAAGTAAAACGATTCCTGAATAATTGATTTACAATTTTAAAAAGCAAAACATTTTTACAATTAGGATGTGTATATCCACACCATGCACAGTGCCTTCTAAGGTGCTTTGACTTTAGTGTCAGAACCTAAATTGGGACATAGTGCATTTCATTACCCTAGGTTAGGTAACTTTATTTCACTTTTCAATAAAATCTAAAATGCAGCGGTTTTTGAGAAAATTAAATTTGAAAATTTCAAGTTCAATTTTCACCCACTAGGAGTTACCGTATAATCATAACAAGAAAAGCAAAGATTATTTATTTTTAATTTTGAACAAGTTTGCTCTAATAAATTTCTTCATAAAACCACTCCTAGAGTGATGTAATTAATGGCTATTTTTATCAATTGCTTTGCTAAGGTCACAGAAATTCAGCCTTAAATAAATCATATATAGGGAGGTTTTATGACTGACTTTATAAAAGCAAAGTTGTTCAAAATATTAAATAAATAATCTTTGATTTTCTTGTCATGATTATGTGGTAACTCCTAGTCGGTGAAAATTTAACTAGCAATTTTTAAATCTAATTTTCTCAAAAACCGCTGCATTTTAGATTTTTTTGAAAAGTGAAATGAAGTTACCTAACCTAGGGTAATGAAATGCACTATGTCCCAATTTAGGTTCTGACACTTAAGTCAAAGCACCTTCGAAGGCACTGTGCATGGTTAGCTCTTATTGTTAATTCAGGCGTTTTAGAATTAATCTTAAATGTTGGAAGATGATTTTTGTAGCAGTAAGGTACTTAGCAACTTTATAATCATTACTTTATGTAAAGGGATGTCCCGGTGGGGGGGGGGGGGGGGGGTTAGGGGGTTAAGGGTTATTAATTAATTTGGGGCAACCCCATAATTTTTAAATTTTTAATTTTTAATCTTCCCCTCTCCCCCCCCCCAAAAAAAAAATATAAAAAGCTTTGACGTACTTGCCTTTTTTATATAAAGATTACCCCACAAAATAAACATGGGGATGCCCAAATTTCCCTCCCCCCTTCCCCCCCAAATCAAAAAGCTTGGACGTCCTTGATTATGTAAGCTCATTTAAAACATACTGAAATCAATTTGTGTACAACAATTATCCTATTTAGTTTTTTAGTAGTGAAGCTACTCTATAATTCAAAATATTTGTCCGTCCATTGTCTGTCCATTCATCTGTATGTCTGTCCATTGGTATGTCTGTCTGTCTGAGACAGAAAGGGGAAAACGAGATTTTCTCGGCTTCTATAAAAGATAGAAGGCTTAAATTTTCATGGATTGAATATTCTCTCTCTCTATCAATACTCCATATTTTCATCAAGTTTCATGAGGATTTGCCAAAAAACTGGGGTGGGCTATATCGATTCCTACAATTCAAGTTTTCATGATTTTCTCTACTCCTATTCAAGATAGATGGTTGAAATTCAGGGATTGAATACTTTGATATTTTGCATAATTTTATCAAGTTTTATTGAGATTTACTTATTGGGGTTCTACCTCAAACATAGGAGTCCCAAAAATCGGAGTGGACAAATGCAGGAGTCCCAAACATCGGAGTGGACAAACGTAAGAATGGGACAAACGTCAGAGTGGACAAACATCAAGGTGGACAAACATAGGAGTGGAAAACATTGGAGTGGACATTGCTTAAATAAAACCTAGGAGTGTCTACTATTTTAATAATATTACAATTTTGAAATTTTTTATACCCCTGTCTACAAAATAATGACTATGGCTGCAGCGCTCAGCCCCCTAGCCTATATCCTAACCTAACCTAACTAAGAAAAGTAACGGGACGAAGGTAGGGGGGGCTGTTTTTGTAAACAAAAATTCAAAATTGAAAAAAAAGTTTGGGACTCCTGTGTTTGTCCACTCCGACGTTTGTCCCAAAAATCCTGCGTTTGTCCACTCCAACGTTTGTCCCACTCCTGCGTTTGTTCCACTCTGAGGTTTGGGACTCATGCATTTGTCCCTTCAATGTTTTTCCACTCCTACATTTGGCTTGGAACCGATTATTGGTTGGGGTGCTAGTTTGATTCCTAGATTTGTAAGTTTTAAGGATTTTCTTTACTCCTATTAAAAAAAATTTAAAAGGCTGGGTTTATACCCCCCATAATATATTAAGGGGGGTGATTACCCCCATCCCTAAAAAAATTACCCTTTTACAAGCACCTCCCCCTGGATACTCCTGCACTCCCCCTTGTAGTTACTTGGCCAACTTTATGGTCTCTGGTTTCAGGAAGCCCATTCAATTATGAGAAGTTCACATTATAAGAGCACTCTTATAGCATCCTCTCTATTAGCATTACATGTGTAATGCATTATAGACAGACAGATAGATATTGTGAGGGATCCTACACTTTATAACACCTTGTTTTGCATGGTAAAAATTGTTCCAATAGTTCTTGATATTGATATTTTATTTAAAAATTACAATAACTTGAATATAATGATGTTTAAAAAATGCTGGAATTATAGTTATATTTAGACTAGAAAAATGATTAACATACCTATAGAAGCATTAAATAATTCTCTTTTTAATTATAAAAATATTTTTTAGAAACAAGAACAAGAACAATGCATAGCAGTGTAAAATATAAATTGATATTATTTTCAAAATTCCAAAACTATCCAGGGTCCTACAGGAAGCATCCATAAAACACAGAACTCAATAGGTACTGTAATTGTCGAAATCTTAAGCTAAAGACAACAAAGATTACTACTTTATATAATAGGATAATGAAATGCAGCTGTTTTAAGAGTTGCCAGCTTAATAATAATATGTTATGATGTCTAACTTTAAAATGGTGTAATTATAGTTATATTAAGCCTAGAAAAATGATAAACATACCTATAGAAGCGTTAAATAATTCTCTTTTTTATAATATAAATTTTTTTTAGAAACAAAAACAAGAACAATGCATAGCAGTGTAAAATATAAATTGATATTTTTTTTTCCAAAATTCAATTCCCTCTGGTGATGTTATAAATAAAATACCAAAAGTCAAATTTAGGTGGATGTTATATGAATATATAAAGCTTCTTTACAGCCAAAAAAATTGGGAAAAAAAATATCATTTATGGAGCAACAACAAAAGTGGGTTTATCACAAAACCTCGATTTTTTAGTCAGCTGTTCCATAAAAAACCAAGTCATTACCTGTATATTATAAAGCAATGCCAGGCGATTAAAATGAGGTATTAAGCACTTTCTAACTCCAAAAATTGATTCTTCTAGAGCAAAAATTAGTTTAGCATTTTTGGTGACTCAAATTTAAAATTTGATTTGTAGCAAGAGAAAAATATTAAAAAAACATACTTTTTTCTATCTAAGAGGCAAATTAATGGTATCAATATATTCGCAAATGTCTTATATACAGTTTAATACACTTTTAAGTCCATTATTTTTGGGGCTTTGAGTGAATGTCGAATAAGGTTGATTTCTAGCCGAAAGTCTACCAACCCCACAAATCTAATTTACAACATAAACTATTTATGTGTGAAAATGATCTTTTAAAGAAAAAATAATACAAGTTATATATTAAGCTTGTGAAGGGAACCTAAAAAGGTTCTGTAAAGAATAAGTATTCATTATTCAACTAATTTTATTGTTCATATTTAAGCACAAAATTTCTACAAAATTGTTTAGACTTTTAAAGCAGATTTTAAAAGATTTCGTTTCCTTAAGTATGATTTTGAAAAGCAAAAGTCTGTGTGTATTAACTACCAAATGATTTTTGCAGATTTTTTAGATTGAGAAAAATAGATTTTTTTAAAATTATTTTTCGAGGTATTTTTTTTTCATGGTTCACGGTTGCTTAAAAATGTTATTCTCAGATTCTCATATGAGATAATGCATTAAAGTAAAGAACACAACATGTAAAATTATTATGATAATGTTTAAAATATTTCTTATTATTATTTTAAAAGATTATCGCAAAATCAAGATATTGTTTAAATTTGTAAGCAAATAAAAGTTTTTCTTTCACTCCGGAGGCAAGGATTCCAAATAATCCACGCGTAAAGATTTTTTTTCTTCTTCATTCCGAGAGCAGAGATTCGTAGTAATATACGTACCTAGCGATTTCGGGCAATTTTAAACCTTGAGAAAGTATTTTATAGCAATTATTTTCCTAGGTACATATATTTTCGTTCATGTTTAAAAATGTAAACTCTATTTTCTATGAGATAAGCATTTATAATAATGAACACGATGTATGATATTATTAAAATATTGATTATTATTTATATGAATATCACAGAATTAATTTAAGATAAACTATGCATATTTTAAATTAACCTTTCCTTCATTTTTATCGCAGATATTAAAATAAAAGCGGTTATTAAAAATTATGATCAATAATTGATTCTTATTTTATGAAAATTGAGAACATTTTTTTTAAAAAAGCCACATTTTCATATGCCTATTTTATGCCTAAAATAAGAATCAACCGAAATGCGATTAATTTTTATTCTATTTCATATGCTCAAATTTAATTTAATTGAGTTCAATTTCTTTTCAAAAGTACAATTCATTATAAAACTTACCTGAAAAGTTTACCAAAAAAGAATAAATGTGTCGAGGTTGCGTGATTCGATATTTATTCTAAGGAAAAAAATCAAGTATTTTTTAGCAGATTTTTTTTAAGATTACATATGAATTTCAATCAAGTAAAACATTTTTATTCAGATCAAGGAATGATTGAAAATTCATATTTAAAGTCTCATATTTTTTTACAAAGAAAAATTGGTATTTTTTCATAATTTCGATGAAAATTCTAATGAAGATATTATTATTATTTTGCTATTATTTAAGTATTGAAAAGTTTTATTGTTGATTAAGATAGTACAGTTCTTATTCATTAAGTTTGAAAAACTTTCTGCCCAAGGATTTTGAAATATTTTTTCTTACTACTCTTTTTGATGCTTAACAAATTTAGTTTTAAGTACCTATAAATCTTAATTTTCTTGTCTAAGATTTATTTCGTTTTATTTTACCATTATTGTTTACATTTCAACCTGATTTCGTAGGTACTTATTGATTTATTAATAATGATTTATTACCTATTGATTATGAAATGATTATTATTTAGTATAAGTTGTTATATTTACAACATCATGATTAATAGGATTATCCATTTTAGGATTTGTGTATGTGATCTTGTGAGTGTCATGTGCCTGGAATATTGTATGGTACAAACCAATCCCCATCCTTCTATCCTAAAATGTGAGGTATTATGAGTCCTAGTGAGGAGTATAATAATGTGTATGCATTTCACGGGGTTTCATTAAGTTAGGAGCAAAAATTGTCACGTTTTTCGGGATGTGGCCATTCTCATGTGATTATGGTGAGTTGAGTTTAGTGAGAAATGTTGCTAGTGCTCAGCGCAAAAAACCTTGAATCTCGTTAAGGAAGTTAATTTGACTTTCAAACGGGGGGTGTGTCTTAACCTCTTTTCGAGGAAGCTTTGTGTTTATCAAGATCGAAATTAATTCCTTATCATTATCCCAAAATAAGCGCAAATGTCGTCTTGTTTGACTTTCCTTTTATAAAGTGACGCGGTATGGATTGTTTATATTTTGATGTGCCCACGTTTCTTACTTTTGAATGAGATATGAGTGTGTGAAGATTTCGGAGAACAAAATTGGGCCTATCATTGGTCTCATAGTGCGTGAACAACCCTAGTATACCAGGGATTTGAAACCATAAGAACTTCAGGTAGAATTTGTTAATTTTTTTGAAATAGAGTGGCGTATAGGACGATTATATTTAGTTTGAAAAAAGGCTTTAGCCAGCTAAGCATGGAACTTAATTATGATTAATATTATGTTTTAGTAATTTTTTATGTGCTTTTATTTTGCATTTAACAATGATTTATTAAACCAAATAATTTTCCTTTAAAGCCAAAGTTTCCAAAGATTCTTAACTGTAGAGAAAAATGATTTTAAAAAGCAATTAAGATTACGTGGTTATAAAAAACTGGAATTATGAATTAATTGATTTTGTAATTTCAGGACTTTGAAATAGTTGCCTCAATAAATCTATAATCAAACCTGCTGTTGAAACTTGATGGTTCCTGGTATTGGGGGTTTGTCTGTAAGTCAACAAGATCTCGAGAACTTCCCGCTAATTCGGAAGTCACACTCAACCAAAGTGTCATGGTTGAGACAGGCCTACTAAATCTGACCTCAGCCCATTTGTAAGTGTATGAAACTTGCTGGAGATACTGTTAGAAAAGACTAGAGCTCTCTATCTGAATTGCTTGGCCGTAGTACTCCAGCAAAGTGAAACATGTCAGATTTTAAGATGTCAAAAACGTCAAAAATCGTGAAAAATTGTTAATATTTCTCAGTTCTCGATTTCAGGGACCCATATGGTTCTTTAAAATAAATTTAGACTATAGATTGCGCTGATAACCCTAGCTGAATCGTCATGCCATTTCCAAAAAGGTAAAAACGTCGTTATAGCTCAACTGTGGTCCAAATAAGGGCCTCCGTGTCTAAGGGTAGCTTAAAAGTTGGGTTAATTTAAATCCTGCGGTTACTCACGTTTCTAAGGAAATGTGGCCTCCCAGCAGCCTGATCTTAATTCAATGGACTTTTGAGCCTAAAGCTACTTTAAAGCATGCACCAATAGACGTGCCCATATCACTAAGACCTCCCTCATTGCCACTATCAAGAAGAACTTTGCCAGCTTGGACAGGCACATTTTGACCTGGGACTGCCGGCGGTTGAGGAGGCGGGTAGAGGCAGCGAATAAGACAGGTGGCCATATTTTTGAATAATCTTATAGTCAAATACCTATTCTGCCTCACAGTTTTTAAATTCAATAAAATCTTTAAATTGACGATTTTATGTTCATTTGTTTAAAAAATAGAAACAGTCCATATTTACGTGCCGCACCCTGTATATTGTGTGAATTTAGTGTTTTTCACCTTAAATCCTAAAAAAGAAATATCTGCCAATAAGGAGCAGCTAGGATTTCATTCTCAATAGATTCTACTTGGCTCTTGATCCTATTTGAACGCTGCATTGTCCGTTTTGTTGGTATTTTTTATTCTTTAAATGGTTAAGGCAGGGTGTGATATTGAGAGTATTGTGGTGTGAAAGGGACTGTGAACGTAAAATTTTCTCATCTTAATATCAAATCTTAACATTATCTCATTCACAATACCTCACAGATAGAGCAAAACGCGCTTTGTTTGCTTAAAAAACGGCTTTTTCCGATGATTTTTAAAAGGTACAGAGAAAGGAAGAAATTTTTCGTACTATATAAAATGTGCATTAAACTGCTTTTTTCTCCCATTATAGCTAAAATTAAACTTTTTCACATAGTTCTTGATTTTTTCTAACAATTAAGCTGACTTTTAACATAATCCTTGCTTTAAACCAATGCAATGTATAGTTACTTAGAAATTGATAAAATAAGCAATATTTTTTATTAAAAACTAAATACAGGTGAACTGAAATTAGTTTCCGAATGTGAACACATTTTCCTAGGTGTTTCCCAATCCTATCTCAATATTTGCTACTAGCTAAAAAACCTTCAAACTTCCAAAAAAAAAATCTAAATTTGAAAAATTAAAACTTTGAATGTATAATGTATAAATCGTTAATACATTCAAATTTTGATTTTTTTTTGAAGTTTGAAGGTTTTTTTAGCTAGTAGCAAATATTGAGATAGGATTGGGAAACACCTAGGAAAATGTGTTCACATTCGGAAACTAATTTCAGTTCATCTAAATACAATAACAAAGCTAGAAACAGGTTTTTTTTATTAGTATCCAATTACTTTTAGATGGCCCATCTCTCGCTTACCTTTAATTACAAATTTGTAAATAATAAAGACGCAATATTTCTTTATAAACAGTCTGATAAAAGTGTAAACTAATTCTCCAAAGTGGGTTATTTATTGTCCAACACAATAAAAAAGGATATTATTATTATGAATAACCTATGAGATTCAACCTTTTATAGACAGTGAGGTGTTTTTTTTGTCAATAATACGAATTTAAAATAGCTCTTTATTACCTAATTACTACGTTATAAAAAAAAATGGCAATTTTTTATTATAAAATAAATCCTTAACAGTAAGTAAATTGTTTCAACTATATATGACAAGTTGAATATCCCTACAAACATTATAAAAAAAAAAAACGTTCAGATTTTCCCTGTTTTTTTCCTTTTTTCCTCCCAAAATACCATAAAATCAAGGCACTATTACTAGATATTTTTGTTAATAGGACGTTTTTGGTTGATCAATGTAGTGAAATGTGCTTAGAAAATGTTAAAATTTGATAATCAGATGAGAAATTTTTACGTTCACACTCCCTTTAAGTATTTCCAGCAAATAAGAAGGATGAATCTACTAAATATCTGTGTGACTTGTATTAAGTTCACCTTTTTTTTAAAGCAAAGCTTTTCTATAATTAGAGTCGGTCCGTCCGAAATTTACGGATAGCTTTTTCGTTAATTTAGGCCTGTTAGAATTGTTCTATCGATTTCAAACTTTGCTTGGTGATTTTGTAGTAGTTAGGTACTATTTTGAAAGCGTAGCAACTCTATAATTACTACCAGAATGTCCGTACGTTCATTTTAAACATGTTGATTTTTTTACTTTTTTAACAAAAAATTTGTATGTGATCTAATTTTTCGATTGATCTGATTTTTAGTATACTGATTCCTATTATAATAAGGTACAATATTTTAATGGAAGCATCTCTATATTATATAATCAAGTCCTTAAACAGAATTCTGTATTTAAGAAGTTTTGCACCAAATTTACGTATATTTTTGTCAAAACTTATATATTCATATTTTGTATATTTAGTTCTGATACTTACAAGAATTAATGTTCGTTTCTCATACCGTTTTAGAGCTTCGCTTTTATGGATGTTGTGATCCTTGTTACAATAAAAACACTTATTTCATACTCAAAATTATTTTTAAAAAATCGATTTAACTTTGCTTTGTATTGATGAGAGTACTGTAGTGTGAGAATTTCAGCCTTAAGTATTTCCAGCAAATCAGCATTTTTTGTTAATTTAGGCATGTTAGAATTGTTCTATCGATTTTAAACTTTGCATAGTGATTCTTGTAGTAGTTAGGTACGATTTAGAAAGCATAGCAACTCTATAATCACTACCAGAATGTCCCTTTGTCCATTTTAAACATGTTGACTTTTTAACTTTTTAAACAGCAAATTTGTATGTGATCTAATTATCTGATAGATCTGATTTTTAGTATACGGATTCCTACGACAACAAAGTACAATACTATAAGCAAAGCAACTCTTTAATCAAGTTCTAAAAATGTAAGTAAGTCCATAAACATTATCCTGTATCTAGCAGTTTTTCAACAAATTTACTTACAGTTTTGCTTCGACTCTTATACATTTATATTATGGTTATTCAGTTCTGACACTATACAAGTGTTAGTGTCCGCTTGTCCTACAGTTTCAGAGCTTCGCTTTAATGGATGTTGTCATCCTTATTTTACTATGATTATGATTAATGCAAAATTAAGCCAAATTTTTTACTTAAAGTTAATTTTTCATGTATATTAAATAAGTTACAGGCCAAATAAGCTCATAATTTTGCTTCTTTCAACGTAATTTAATATTGAAATTTCTAACATGAGCAATGGAAAACTTTTAAAATTTTCATATCTCTAATATGTAATTTTTAAATGCCTATAACTTTTTTGTTATTGAAGATGAAGACTTCACATTTAGGGTACTAGGTTGTGACAGTCTTTCAAAAGTAAAAGCGGTGCATTTCTTGTAGGCGTCCTTTAAAGTCTTTATTCGAAAAGTTAACCTTTTCATGTATAATTTTTGCTGAGTTGACAATTTTCTGTCAGTAGAAAAGATTACCTACAGATTTTGGCACACTTTAGATTTTAGGTAATTACATTTATAAAGCTTTTATGTGTTTTTCATTGGCTCTTCACGAATAGATTTATATTTCTCGTTTAGAATTAATTTTACTCAAATATATGTTTTTAAATGTTAAAGAATATTTAATACAGAAACACTCAAATAGTGACATAAATTCCAGAAAATGTTGAATATACATTGATTAAATTAGTCGTGTGTATATCTCTTGCATTAAATCCAACTATTTGTTCACATTCTTTCAATCCTATTGGTATTATATATATATAAAAAGTAAGTTAGATTTACATATTTCCATAAAGATATAGGGCTCAATACCAGCTAAGTATCCACAAATTTCCCAATAGTAGCTGAGTATCCACGCATATTTCCCAAGAGTATTTGAATATCCACACTTTTTCCCTATAATAGTTGAATATCCACAATAGTTTCCTATTGGTATTTCATTATATCCTTTCATAATGCTGATTCCGATGACAATAAAGCACATTAATGCAAGCAATTCACAGCTATCATTTGACTTTAATACAGATTTAGAAACCAAATATTAAAACATCCGTAAAAGCGAAGCTCTGAAATGAAAGGAAAAACTAACATTAACAGGATAATAATGTATAAGTCTATATAAAATTATTGTAATTATAGTAAATTTGTTGCAAATTTTCTTAAGTATATACTACTGTTTAAGGACATACTGACATTTTTAGTACTTGATTATTGTACCTTATCGTAATAAGAATCAGTATTCCATAAATTAGATATCCTCAAACTTATAAATAATAAATACCATTTATAAATAATAATAAATCATTCCACGTATGTTTTTGTCTTGAATTTAAGTTGTACAAAGAAGCCAAAAATCTCCACCCATTTATTGCAAGTTTGCACTTTAAAACAAGGATGATAAAATTATTATACAATAATCAATTTGATTTGTTGGTAATTAAGTTCTTTATAATGTGCTTTACAGGAATCATAACGCCAAGTTTGAAATTGACGGACGGACAGACGCACAGACCCTTATTTTTAAAATGATCAATCTACAGGGCTAATAATCCAATATTTTTATTGGACCAAAAATCCTTAAAGCCACGATTTTATAGAGTTGATATAATTTCCTAGAAATGTAGAAAAACTTTGCTTTCATTTATTACATTATATGAAAAAAAACGTTAAAAAGGTTAAAAAGAAACATGTTTAAAATTGACCTACGGACTTTCTAACATGAGTTGTAACGCTTCCTAAATCGTACCTTTTGTATTAAATCGATAGGACAATTCTAACATGTACAAATTAACAAAAAAGCTAACCAAAATAATTGTTTAAAAACTTTTTTTTCCCAATGGTAGTTGAATATCCACATATTTTCCCAATGGTAGCTAAGTATCCAAAAATGACCCCAATATTAGCTGAATATCCACGTGGATACTTAGCTGGAATTGAGCCAGATATAGAATATTGTGCTTAGATTATTGACGGTGTGATTTTAAACAAGGACGTCAATTTTCACATAAAACATAAAACTATGTACAAGCAAAATACTTACAAATTACAATTTTGATTTAAGATAATGAGAGTATTATTTGTAACTATTATTGGATTGAAATTATAATAAAATCAAATAGTGACACCTTTTTATTTCTAATAAAAACAAAGATTACAATATCCATAAAAGTGAACTCTGAAAAAGAAGGACAAACGAACATTAAAGTGTCAGAACTTAATAAGCAGAATATTAATGCATAAGTCCAAACAAAATTGTAAGTAAATTTGTTACAAAACTGCGTAAATACATGATACTGTTTGAGGACATACTTACATTTTCAGGACTTGATTTTAAAGATGCTTTGCTTATAACATTGTATTATAACATAAAAAATTCGTTGCCAAAAAAGTATAGAATCAGCATGTTCTAAATGGGACTTTCTGGTAACGATTATAGAGCTGCTGCGCTTTTATATCGTATTTAACTGTTTTAGGAATCGTCATGCAAAGTTTAATATCGATAGGATAATTCTTACCTGTTCAGATAAAAAGAGTTAAAGGACTGACCCTAATTATAGAAAAGCTTTGCTTTTAAAAAAGGCTAGTTTTATAAAGAAATAGTAAATTAAATGTTGTCAATTAAGTAATCTTATAATAATAAAACAACATGATATCTGTGTGTCTGCATGTTTGTACCAAATGATCTCGCAAACTACTGAACCGAACTGTAAAGCTTCTGATCTAAACATAAATTTTAAAGTAAACGTTTTATGTTCCGCTAGAGGACTTTAAGAACGTTGACCCAAGTATAAAAATAATGAAATAATGACATTAATTTTCTTCTGACCTTTAGCTACGAAGTCTGTACTGCTGTCTGATCGTTGTTTTACTTACTATACTAGCTCAGTTGTTTTTTGGCGGTTTGTATAAAAAGATTTTTAGAAATTTAGTTGATTTTTTTGATTTGTTCTCGACTGTTTACATAAAATTGATCAAAAAACTTTATATATCTCTGGATTTGTCCTTGGAGCTTTTACGTGTTTTAAAGGCTATTACCTATTACCTCATTTGGGAGGGATTCTTCTTTGAGTTCAAGTCATCACCTAGAGAAGCCAGAGCAACCTTTGAAATGGGATGTGATACTCTAACACCCGCTAAAGGATATAAGGTTATATAAGCTCCAATACACAACCACTTATTTAATAGTGCGTGCGACCTTTGTGGACTCCTTACTACTACTAGGGCTAGTTTCTATTTGTCTCATTGGTAGACATATCACCAGTAGTTATAAGTTTAATGTCTTTGGTATGATGCGATGTGGATAAGACTCAAACCCAACAGACACGCTGTCATTTATGCTAATGATTTTTTAAGATAAAAAAATATGTTATGACTTTTTGAAAATGTTTTTTTAACAATTTACACTGTATAACGTTTTATAAAAAGGCACAAAAAACAAAGTGATTTAGGTTAAAAATTTAAGCACTAGGTAATATAAAAAGGAACATATATGTTGTAAGATTTACAGCTAAAAAATTTAAAAAGTAAAAAATTTACATCATATTAAATATAAAATATGGTTTAACAATAAGATTAATTTTTCCAAAACAGCGAAATTCTTTTAGAAAGTGTATTCTCAAGATCCGCAAGTTGTTGTAAAAATCCAGCGTTTGGTCGAATGGGGCGAGACTGGCGAATTGTTTCAATAGCCTAAATATATTAAACATTTATTATCTTGTTAGATTTTGTTTAGAATATTAAAGCAGCTCAAATAAAACCTTTCTGCATAAAAAATACTATAATAACAAAAAAAGTCTATGCAAAAAAGCGATAAATTGTGTGTGTATGTACATTTGTAGCTCTAACTCTCTGAAGATAGGATTCTAATGCACACGAAGATTCGAAGTAAGAATCTTTTAGACAATCTTAGATTGGTAAGCTTCGCGGACAGCATATTATGTTAGATCACAAGATGACTTGTTTTTTTCGTGGAAACTACTCAATTTTTATATTACTTTGGCCTATAGTTTAGACAACTATGTGTTCAAGCCACCCTAGTTAATGGAAAGAGGAAAAGCATGTTAAAATTGCTTGATACATTTAATTCTAATCTAATACTAATATTTAACACCTTACAACCTAAGGATATCTCAGAGAAAATTGCTGAATAACAATTTTAAGCATTAGTTAACTATATGCAAAGTCTTTGTTGGGGACCTGAACTTGAAGGTAAGGATCTGTTAAGATTTCCTAAACGACTAGACTGATCGTTAAACAATCTTATAGATTTTAGGTGTTAAAATAGTAATAAGAAACTTTCGTAAAAGGCCTTTAAAAATTTATATTATAAATATAGTATAATTAAATGTAACTTTTACTTACTCTAGTTGCAGTCATACCATGTTTCATCATCAAATAAGCAGCTACACAGGTTGCAGACCTAAACAATAAGATATATAAGTTTTCCGGAATTTTAAAGTTAGGGGGAGATTTGAAATCTGCATCAAATTTTGAGGATTTTTTATAAAATTCGTTTTTTCTATAATTCTTTATCTAAAAGCGGAAATGCAATTCAAGTTTATTAATTTTGGCATCTGTGATTGGTGGATTTAAAAAATCTGCGCTCTGATTGGATGGCGTACATCATTCAACCAATTAGAGCGCAGGTAGTTTAAAATCCACCATCCTATTGGTCAAAATTATTTAAAATAAAATGCATTTCCGCTTTTAGATAAAGAATTATACAAAAAACGATTTTTTTTTAAAAATCCTTAAAATTTGATGCAGATTTCAAATCTCCCCCTAACATTAAAATTCCGGAAAACTTATATATCTTACTAAACAAATATAATTTAAGTTTACCTCAAAAGATTATGGATTTCAAAATTAAGGCATATTTGATTCAATATTTAAACTTTCTTCTAAATGTCATCATTATAATCAAGATTTTGATATGTTATTCTATTGCAAAGGAAATATGATGTTATTATGCAAAATAATGATAATATTTGTCTGAAAAGATACCTCGACCATCCCATAACACAATTAACAACAACAATGCCTCCGTTCTTCACTGCTTTGTCAATATAATCTGTTGTGCGGTGAAAATATCTGAATAAAAACAAAGTTGATAACATCCATATGAGCGAAGCTCTAAAATCAGACGTTAAAAAACGGAACTTTTAAATTCTTATAGAACTTAATTAAGAAACAAATTATTATTTCATTGTACAAAATTTTGTGGCAAAATTTCCTAAATAGGACTAGGACAAAATTCAATATTGTTTTAGGGAATCAGATGAATAGGAAAATCATTTAATACAAAAAATGCAGTTTAAAACTACCACGCTTTCTTAAAACCTGCTATAGAAATTATTTTGCAAAGTTTGAAATCAATAGGAAAATTCTCACATAATCAAAATAACGATAAGTTATTTGTAATGTACTTGAGGACCGGCTCTAATTATAGAAAAGCTTCGCTAATCCGTGTATAACAGTAAATCATATGTACTTCAATAAGTTTTGATAAGTTTTTTAGTAACTGACACAGCTAAGCTGTTTTTAGTCACAAATAAATTAATCCTTTTTATTTAAGACCCTATTTTTAAAAAATATCTTTAGTATCAAATGTATATATTGTGTTTATTTTGATGCAAACAATAATAAATACATAATTATGAGCAATTATTAAAATCTTTTACTAAAATTTTGACAAGGTATCTTGGTGTAAACTTTTAGTTGCAAAGCAACCATGCTCTGTAAATCTGCCACTTGTAATACATTTAGTAAAAATGTGCCTGGCTTAACATGATGTATGTGACACAGAGATTATGGTTAAAATAGGAATCTAGATTGATAGTAGCATGAGCACAGAATTTCTGTTAACATAGGATTAAGGTTAAGATAAAACTAAGGTTGTAAACACATTTTAAAACAATATTATTCTTATTTTGTGCACATCCAGAGATCAGCAGCTCACCTCCATCAGCATCCTACACTGTCAGCCGCGCGGTTTACATGAGCCACCCTTAGTATAAGCAACTCACAGCCAAAGCCAGCCAATTTAGCCTCTCTTACCTCAAAACATAATTAACCACTCTTCTGCGCAGCAGGAATGTGAAAGAATCTGCTTTAAGTCGAAGCCTAACTTTTATGAAGTAAAAAAAATTAGCCAATGAGAGGCCATTATTGACCAATGGTAAAATTTATAGTGGCCTCTCATTGGCTAATTATTTTTTTTACATCATAATCATTTCGACACTTTTACTGGGTTCAAACAGTCATAATATGATATTTGATATAGTATTACATGGATCTTGCACCAGATTTTTATGCCCTGTAATACAATTATAATGGCAGCTGGCTAAATTACCTTCTTTTCTAAATCCCCGCCTACTAGATGAACAAACCGACTAATTTTCCCTTGTCAATATATCTATGTATACTATATCCATTGCTTTAGTGAAGTACTTGTCTAATTTTTAATGACTTTTCAGTGTTAGATATAATCTAGATACATACTTTAAAAACCAGCTAATAAGAAATCAGTTGAGGAACAATCAGGCCATATTCCTATAACTATTGTTTTCTGTTAATTTTTAATTGGATTTTATATTGACAGCATAGCGATTAAAGCCCTTTGAAAAATATAACCTCTAACTAATATGTTATTCTGTTGGCGGCGTATAGCGATGTTGGAGGCAAAAATAGAAGAAAAACCATGGTGGTCACAACTAAAGTAACACAAAAAAAATGCAGGATAACCTTGTAGTTTGAGGTCAGAATTTTTAAAGGGCGTTGATCATGATGCTATTAGCATAAAATCTACTTAAAATTCAACTTCTTCTTGTGACCAGTTCTTTTTTTTTGTTACAAATTATTGTTTGCTTTATTGGATTTTGTGTTAACAAATAACTCACAAGATTGTAAAAATGCCTTAATTTTACTATTTTTATGGTAAAATTTTACACCCCAACAACAACTGAAAAAGGTTTAATAAACGTTGCACCATTTTGCCCCCTAAATCAATTTTTGAATTAATTTGCTTGTTGTTTATACCTTATACCTGAAATCACCGTAACATTTGGTTTTTATTTTCTGTTTCTAAAATTTCATACACAATCAATAGAAAGACAAAATTTAAGATAATTATGTAAATAGTATATAGACAACAGATATATAGATAGAATAATAGAAAGTTATATATGTTTATAATGTGGATGCTGTATAAAATGCATATTTTTTGCCACGTGCAGACAAGAAAAGGATAGTTTTTTCTCTGTTTAGGAAATTATTATACAATTCTACCTTGAAATGTTTTCCCCAGGCAAATCATCAACATGAAATCCATAATACTTGATACCATAACAGCTGTATTTGCTGGGATTAACAACAACATGATGCTCGGCAGTGTTTAGCACATGAGTTACTCCAACACCTTAATCAAAAATAAGATAAAACATTCGTAATTTAGAATTTTCTTTAATATTTGCCTGTTTGTCCATAATCTTTATTAATATCTCACTTTTAGTTTGACCTAGCTTACATGTTGAATATTGACATCCTTGTTTCTTTGACAAAAGTTTTATAAACGAAGATTTTCTATAATTAGGGTCAGTCGTAATCAAGGAAGCGTAGCAACTCTATATTCGTTACCATAAAGTCCGTACGTCAATTTTAAACTTGTTGATTTTTACTTTTTTGACAACATAAATTTGTACGATATAATTATTCCATTCATTTTATTTTTCGAATACTAATTCCTTTTACACTAAGGCACAAAGCATCTCTATAATTAAGTCCTAAAAATATTCTAAATTTCAGTATTCTGTATTTGTGTAATTTTGAAACAAATTTAGTTTTAATTTTGTTGTGACTAATACATTTGTATTCTGCTTTTTCAGTTCTAAGGCTCTAATTCTAAGTGTTAATATTCGTTTGTCCTACCTTTTCAGAGCTTTGCTTTTATATTAGTTGTCATTTTTTTTGTATATATCCAGCATAATCACCCAACAAAATTAAATTTTAAGAAAGATACCTCTCAAATATTCTATGTTGCAAATAGTTTCTCCATTACCAATAATAATACCTTCATAAACCTAAAAAGTCATTCCAATGAATCAAAAATACAAATGTAAAATAATATGCATGTAAACATTGGAACGTGTAAATCAATTTTTTTATATAATTTAATGATCGATCGAAAATTTGTACTAAACATACAATTAGATTTAATAAAATTAAGTAAATGATCTTTATGTGGTTATTAATGATTATTTTTGTTCATTTGTGACATGTTTGTAAATAGTAAAATTTTATTTCAGTGCATTAATTACAAATATTTCGTTTAATTATATTCTATTGTAAAATAACATGACATCCGCTTAGCTTTTGCTGTCGAATTAAAAGAAATGCAACAAGAATGTGTCGTTTTCAAAGCCGCACGTCTGATTTTTACTAAGTAAGGCATATTAGGCATAAATTATTATATGTCATAATTAAAGAGCAGCTGCATTCAAATTTATGATTTCACACAATTAAATTTGTTCAAAGGTTGCTGGAAATATGCCAAAATCAATAAAAAGGTTTCAACTTTGAATCATTAAATGGAAAATGTCTGCAAATGAAGAAAATCTAATATACTTATAACCACAAATTGCATCTTTGTAAATTTTTAATGCTTATTTGAAATATTTTCTTTAACTTCTGTTTTATTCACTTCTGCATCTTTTTTTTAGTATTAAATGGTTTAGGCCTTGATTTTATTGAGTTTATTCTGGCTACTGCTATGCCAGACAATTAACAACAATGATTATTTGAAAAGTGACTGTAATTATTCATCCTTACAATAAAGTAACAAGATCTATGTGTGTTTGTTTGTACTAAAAGATCTCTCTAAACACTTAAACAATATGGTTTTCTTTACAAGGCAGCTTTTTATACGTCTTGGGAAGGGTTTTTAACTATTTTGGGAAAGGGTATCTGATAGTAACTAATAAAAAGCTAAAGATATCTCCTTAAATTTTATAAATCCTTTAGAAATTGAACCTTGCCTACATTCTGAGTTAGTTCGTATGTCTGTATGTGACGGATAGCTCTAATTGTTTATTTTGGTATTTAAAAGCGTTAAATCTTTCCAACAAAATTTTTTTATATTGTTTAATTATTCTTTTAACCTCAGTTTGTGATTATTTTTCTAAAAAAGTTTTAATACGATGTAATGAGCAAAGCATAACATCTAATCTGAAATGTAAAAACTTGTAAACATTCTTCTTTTGTTCCTCTGACTTGATTTGTTAAGGCTATTTTTTATGTATTTTCTTATCTCTGTAAAATGTTGATGATTAAATCATAGATACCTTGTCACAGTCAACTTTGAGATGTCTTCTTTCAACAAAGTCTGAGGTAGACTTAAAACCAGGCATGACTCTTTAAAAATATTATTAATTGTTAAAATTGTTATTAATATTCATCTTGTAAACTATTAAACATTTCGCTTTATATAGATTAATTATAGATTAATTTACGTCAAAAATGATCACATAATTTTCAATGGCATAATTTTATTAAGAAAAAAAATCGCAGAATGGCTCCTGAATGATTTTCTCTCAGAAAGTAATTAAAGTAGGCTAAATTTAAGTTTTGGTTTTTAAAGACCTGGTATGTAGATGTCGGGAAGGGGAAGTGTTGGACTAAGCATGAGAGCCTCAATCTAACCCTCTAACTCTGATAAAGAGTTGTTTATACGTCCAAAAAAGATTGAATTTTCTTATCTTAATGAAGCTTAAACACTTTGCTAAAGTCAAGCTGTCAAAAATTTTCTTTTTTTTAATGGCAGCTCACCTTTAGCAGATTTTTAAAAGCGAAGCTTTTCTATAACGGTTAGCTTTTTTTGTGGAACAGTTAGATCTTGTGGTTAGAATTGTCCTATCGATTTTTATCTTTGCATGGTTATTCCTGTAGTAGTTAGGTACGATTTAGAAAGCTTAGCAACTCTATAATCATTACCAGAATGACCGTACGTTCATTTTAATACAAATAATATGTGATATAATTATCCGATTGATCTGATTTTAGGAATGCTAATTCTTAGGACAACAAAGTACAATTTTATAAGTGAAGCATCTCTATATTCAAGTCCTAAAAATGTAAGTATGTCCTTAAACATTATCCTGTATTTAAACAGATTTTCAACAAATTACTTGCAATTTTAATTCGACTTTTTTACATTTATATTCTGATTATTCAGTTTTGACACTCTACAAATGTTAATGTTCGTTTATTCTATTGTTTCAGAACTTCGCTTTATCCTGGTTTTAACTATACCTAAGAACACCTGAAGTGTGTTTGTATGTCTATTTATAATTAAATTACCTTATAATAATACTTAAATTGTTTTATAAGCGTTTCCGTTTATTTACCTGTGTTCTTTAGTTCTCGTGTGAATGATAGAATCAATTAGTTCGTCTCTAGTTCTTTCTCTCGGTATGCTTGGCGATTTCAATCGTATATTTCTAATGATTCAAAAAGAACAAATGAAAAAAAAAAATAAAAAAAACTGATACAACAATTTTTGAATAAGTCTAAGTTGATGTAAGTCTGTCAATATGTTGCATCTTATATTTGTATATTTGTCCACAAAACACAAGATTGATATTTTCTTTTTATATTGTGTATTTTATGGACAAAGCGAATCTTTTTAACATTATTTTGTTTTTGTTGTATCTAGATTTTCCACTCACATAAATGTGGAAATGAATAATGAAACACTTTTCCCCCATCAGAATATTTTTTATTTCTGTGTTGTGTATACTCACTTAAAACAAATAGCTATCTTGCAAGTTCAAATGATGCTTATCATAGTTATTCATCTCATATAAAAAGAAATAATAAAAAAGAATCTTAATTGTTAAAAAATTAAACATTTTAATTCTTATTATATGTTTTTTAATAAAAATACAAAAAAAATATTTTTTTACATAAAAGTAAAATAATTTAATATTTTGTTTGTAAAGTTTAAATGTAAAACTAAAAACATTTCCAAGATTCGTTAAAGTTGTGAAAATTTCAATCTTCACAGCAAAAGAACATAATATATAACTAGTCCATGAAAAATAGGAAAGTGGATGTAAAAGTTTTATCTCCCACATGTGATTTTCTTCCTCTTTCTTCTTCATTTCTCGCCTAAAGAAATATAAAATATTATGGTTTTGCTTTGCTGAGCTAGCAACACACATAATTATTATCAACACTTGACCTTTTATGTTTCATAGAATAAGATTTTTTTTATAAAGTTAGATATTGAAAAATCTTTTAGTGTGTCAGATATGGGGAGAATATAAAATTTAGTTCAAGTGTATTTGAGTGAGCTTTACATTTATTTGCATTTATGTTGGAATGTATATTTACAATATTTCTAGAATAATCTATGCTTTTAGTGCTTATTAAAGGAAGTACAATATACACACAACTATTTAATAAAATATCTATTTGTAAAGTATTCCATACATAAAATTGTATGATTTACAGCTTTTTATTGTGTTTTCTTACTTTTGCATATTTTATATATTTTAACTTGTTTATAAAATCAGTATTGTTCAAGACTTGAATAAACTTTTTAATTATCTGTACAAAAGCAAATTGAAAATATATTTACTTTATTAACAAAGAATATAAATTATATTATGATTATTTAATACCATTAAATAATTTAATTCAAAAGGCCAGATCTAAAAAAAATATTGTGTTTAGAGTTTTGCTCTTCTAACAATCAATTAATATTAAAAAACGATAATAATGACAACATCAATTAGTAGCAAAGCTCAAAAAAAGGGATATCGGAAAAAAAATAATATAGAACAGTGTCATACAATAAAAATTAAACTTGATAAAATCACGCAAACTTTAAAATCATGAAAACTTAAAAATCTAGGAATCGATCTAGCACCGCAATTAATAGACAAATTTTAATAAAACTTGATTGAAAAACGTAGAACATGAGCATATTCGATCTTTTATAATTTCAGGCGTCAATCCTGAATAGGAATAGAGAAAATCACGGAAAACATTATAAATAGGAATCGATCTAGCACCCCAATTTATAGACAAATCTTTTTAAAACTTAGTGAAAATATGTAGAATGTGAAATTGATTAATCCCTGAAAATTTCAGCCCTCTATTTGGAAAAAGGGTTGAGAAAATCACGAAAAAGTAAAAATATAGGAATCGATATAGCACCCCAAATAACCTATAGATGGACAAAAGCCGAGAAAATCACTGACAACTTCCACAAGTAGCAAAGCATAGAAACATAATTGACAAACGACCACACAAAGTGAACTATAAAGCAAATGTTCAGTGGTAATAACATAGAAGAAGAAAAAGAATTAGAACGAATCACGTAAAATTTTAAAATTTGAAGAATGTCTTTTGTTGCACCAACAGATATAGTAAAATGTATGTTGTATGCTTTTAAGAAAGGAATATCTTTCCAAAAATATTAGCTAATATCTGTCAATAGCAGCAGATAAATCATACAGAATATGTGAAAAATTAAATCAAAAGCTACATGTCCTTTCATCTTGATCTCAAAAATCAATTAATAGTTATTTTTCGCATCGTATCATAAACGGCTTTCCGCGGATATAGAATGTACAATTATGAGATTAAAACTAGTTTTTTAGCCCCGAGGTGCCGAAGGCACCGATTTAAAAAAACTGATTTTAATCTTATGATTGTACATTTTTATATTCGTATGGATGAGAACCAGTTCCTATCCACCGGATTCGAATGAATACGAGAAAACGGATTCTAGCAGACGAGTAGCTACACTTCCTTTGAATATATTTTAAGCCTGTATTGTTGTAAGAAATCTAAAGTTAACCCGTAAAACCATTGTATATATGGATTTTTCCCCCAAAATACATCAAAGGACTGACGGACTGACGAAGTGAATTATAATGATAAAATTAAATATTCGTTAAAAATTTTATCTTAACATGTATATATATTTATATTATAATCTGTAGATAGAAATGTTTATTATTGTTAAAATCTTTGGCCAATATTCTTGTAAATAAAATTATCTGTTGAATTCGAAGCAAAGCTTCTCTACAATTTGAATTTAAAGAAATTTTGTCGTGTTTCCGCAGCTTACGCCAAACACGCTACACTATTACCTTCAAAATCTAAAACACCAAATATACCAGAAAATCAATAAAAAGTGAAAAGCGTCTAGCTTTAATAGCAGCTGTGTAAATCTCATTATTTTTGCTATAACTTTGCGGACTGACTGACGGACTGACAAAGTGAATTATAATGATAAAGTTTAACATTTGTTGATAATTTTATCTTAACATGTATTATACATTTTATTTATTTTCTGCTGAATGTATAATTGTGTGTATGTAAGCAATAATCCTTGTTATACAAACATATGATTGATACAGAGAAGAATATATCAACTAGAGATTACATAAAATATTTGAGTATTGATTTTTGTGATAGTATGCTTCTACAAGAAAAATAAGACATGAAACTGATATAGATTTAGGAGAGGTTGCCAAATTATGCTGGAGTCACACAAGCAAAATATTGAGCAGTGCCCAGATTATTTCCTTCACATAAACCATTCACCAAAACCATTCAAAATATTTATATTATAATCTTTCATAAAATTTATTTCTTTTGCATTTAAAGGTGGTTAAAATTATTTTTAAAAGTTAACAATTATTCAATCTTTGTATTTTCCTGTTTCTCTTATATGTAAAAATATGTGTGCATATTTCCTTTATTTAAAACTAAAATACTTTCATAATTGCGTAAAAATTTTACCTTCATTAAAGTTTATAATTTTAGCCTGTAAAAAGAAGTTGCACACAATTGTGCATGCCCAGAAAAAGTAGGGGAACATAAACTTTTACATTCTATCCTTCATTCCTAGCTCAGATCAAACTAAATGTACATGCACATACTACTAAATAGTTCCAAAGAAAATTGTCCTTAACAATTAGAAAAAGAAAGAAACTTAATGACCTTATTGCAAAAATTAAAACTTTTTATTATAAACTTAAAACAGATAATCCTTATAATAAAGTAACAGGATGTCTATTTGTCTGTACCGAAGGATTTCGCTAACCGCTGAACTGATCGAGCTCTCCTTTACAGGGTAGCTTCTCATAGGTCCTGGGAAGGTTTATGACTATTTTGGGGGAGGGTACCACCACGCTCCCAAGAAATATCGCTCCTAGAAAAAATACCCCCTTCCCCCCCAAAAAAAAGTGGTTATCAAAATTCTTCTCCCTCCGCCTCAAGTGCCCCTAGGGGCGTAACCGCTAATATATTATATTGAAATAATACTTAAATAATAATAAAAATGTATTTTATTTCTTTACATAAGATATAAGTAGGTAATTAAGAACATTATACTAGCTTTTCATTTACTTTATGTGTAAAATTAACCCTTCTAGTAATATTTATCGCAATAAATATGTGTACAATATTTATGGAGTTAACTAAATATCAAAAGATTTATTTTATACCCAATTTAAAAGTAATAAATTTCAATTTATGTAACCTACTAGGTAAGCCTATAAAATACAGAGAAACTTTAATAACCTAAAATTTTTGTTAAAGATGGGTTAAAATAATCTTCGTGACTCTTTAAGTGTTGAATGAGGATTAAAGTAACTGCCTTTCTTAAACTTTACAGAAAATTATGTTCTAAAGTATCATTTAATGACTTTTTACCTCACAATTGAAGATCCTCTAGTAGGTGGTCTACTTGTGTCTGAAAAATATTTTTTATTATAACATATGTAGAAAATAAGTATTTTAATGTTAAAAAAAAGATACTCAAAATCTAAATTTATTTAACCATAATTCATAAATAAGGTTTTCTGAGACAACAAGAAGAAATGTGAAAATACAAATAATTAAAAGTCCTTGTACAATGTTAAAAATATCAAGAAGCAAGATATACAGGGTGCGCCACATATCCTCGGACTTTCTTTAAACGGCCAAAGCGTCAAAACTACTCGACCAATCAGGACGTTTGACCCCACTATAAAAAGCTGGGCTCTTACTCCGAGCTGGCCGCGCTTATGTTTAACAAGGCAGATTCGAGTTGCGCCGGTGGTATAATCTGGATTCTCGACTAGGGCCCAATAAATCGGACCTCAGCCCATCTGTAGATGAGATAGTAGAGTTATGCAACTTGCTAAGGATACTGTTAGATATATAAGTAAGACACTAAAAAAGACTAGAGCTCTATATCTAAAATCGCTTGGCTGTAGTGCTCCGGCAAAGTGAAACGTGACAGATTTAGAGATGTCAAAAACGTCAAAAATCGTGAAAATTTCTCGGTTCTCGACTTTAGAGACCCATACGGAACTTAAAAACTCATTTTAGACTATGGATTGCGCTGACAACCCTATTTGAATCTTCATGCCATTTCTAAAAAGGAAACGAACGTCGTTCTAGCTCAACTGTGGTCTAAATAAAAGCCTCCGTGTCAAATGGTAGCTTGAAAGTTGGGTGAATTAGGATCCTGCGGTTACTCACATTCCTAAGGAAATGGGGCCTCCCAGCAGCCCGATCTTAATTCAATGGACTTTTGGGCCTAGGGCTACTTTGAAGCATGCACCTAAAGACGTGTCCATGCCACAAAGACCTCCCTAATTGCCACTATCAAGGAGAACTTCGCCATCTTGGACATGTACATTTTGACCTGTGCCTGCCGGCGGTTGAGGAGGCGGGTAAAGGCGGTGATTGATGCTGGCGGCGATTTTAATCAATGATCTAGTAGTCATATACCTAGTTTGCTTCCAAGTTTTTAAAATTTAATAAAATCTTTAAAATCGACGATTTTATGTTCATTTGTTTACAATTTAGAAAAGTCCGAGGATATGTGGCACACCCTGTATATGATGTAACTAACTTAATCAACTGTTGGGTTAATAATTAATCTGTCTATGTTATGCAGCTGATTTTAAATAAGACAAGGATTACAAGTATTATAAAAGCGAAGCTCTGAAATGGTAAATTAATTAAAGATAAGAGCTATTTGTTATGGACGGATGCATGAACCGAAACCCTAAATATGAAAAAGCTTCGCTATTAAAAAGATTGTTGGCTATAGTCAGTTTTGTGACATGGCCCATGGCCGCTTCATCGCCCATTCATCTCCCCTTCACAATTTACATTACATAGCCCCGTGATGGCCCCTTTTATGGCCTCTATTTGCCCTTTCATCAACATTTCACTTTCCCTTCGTCGCCTCTTCATTTCGTCACTTTACATTTCAAATTACATAGCCCCTAGGTGACCCCTCTATTGCCTCATCATCGCCCCTTCATCGCCTCTTCCCTATTTTATATTACATTGATGGCCTCTTTATTGCTTCTCCGTTGTTCTTTCATCGCCTCTTCGCTAAATTATATTACAAAGCCCTTGATGGCCTCTTTATTGCCACTTTATTGCCCCTTCATCACCCTTAATTGACCCTCAATTGCCCGTATATCGCCCTTTCATCAACCGTCCATTGCCACTTTATCGCCCCTTTATCACCCATTCATTGCCCCTCAATTGCCTTTCTATCACCCCTTCATTACCCCTCTATTGTCCCTCTATTGCATGTATTACATAATAATTTTGAAGAAACGATGAAGGGGCGATGAGGAGGTCATAATTTAAAATAGCAAAGGCCATCCATTGCCCCTTCATCACTCTACCCCTAAATAATATTACATAGCCCCTCGATGGCCAATTTATTGCCTCTTCATTGCCCCTTTATTGCAAGGAGGAGAGGTATTTCTTATTGTTTCTGTTAGAAAACGAGAAAGCGCAGTTTATTTCTGTCACCCAGTAAATTTTTAAGTATTTGTATAAAATTTTAAAATTTTTAGGTATGAGAATTAAAAACATTGACTAAAATTAATGGGTGCATAAAATAACCTGATACACCAATGACAATGAATTATGAACGTAATTGTATGTGATATGCCAAGAAAAATATTATATTATATATGTTTGCCAATGAAGACAATCAGATACCCAAATATTTTCTCTACAACAGGTAAATTCAAACAGTACAAGTGTGAATAATACTTACAAAAAAAATAACTAAAGAATTAACGATTATTTTTCATAGCGAAACTACTATATTAATTTCTAATCCTGTTTATACTCTAATTTAAAATTCTAGTGGCTTTTCTCTTATTGCATATGGTCTACAGACAAATTTTGAGTAAGATACTTTAAAATACGTGCAGTTAGGGTGGTTGCGGCTTTGAAAAGCTGATTAAGTCTCCAAGCAGATCAGCTTCTGAGGCTACAGCTTCTGAAAACCTTGTAGCTACGGCTGAGGGAAGGGATTCTGTGCATAAATTAATTAGTTGTTGGCTGCAGCTGAAGATGGCTGCTGTTGAGGTAAATTGGTTGGGAGCTTTTCTAAGCTGCACGGCTTACTGCTTCTGATGCTACCTGCCCTAATCAAAACTTTTTCTATCTCTACCTCTTTTTCTATTTAAGTATGCCCAAAACTTAGTTTATGTTTGTTTGACTTTCACAACATATTTAACTATTATTGTATGATTTTAGGTCAACAGGATTTCAAGTTTATTAACTTATTACTTGTAAAACGTTGAAACATAACAATTACAGACATAATTAAACAAACATGACTGACATATAGAGTATCCTAACTTTTAGAAAAAATTTCTTACCAAAAGTTGGTGGAACTGAATTTCCTCTCTGTACTGATAAACCACGTTTGGGGTTCAATAAAGGACTTCTAAATATTAATTATTTATGTTAGAAAACATCAAAAGTGAAAACAAATCTGAGAATAGAAAATATTTATTACATTGTACATATATTCTACATACAAACATATTTTTACTCGTCAGTGCTTAAAGATTTAAAGATAAAAAGCTTAAATGCTTAAAAAGAATCTCCTATGAATGACAGTAATTGTACGTGAGATATGGAAAGTGCAAATGTAATTTAATTGGCTGATTTTTGAGATTGAAAGCTTGAACTTAATTAATATGTTTCTACTCAATAAAAGAAATGTATAGGAATGTGATTTACTCATATCAGAAGTTTTATGATATACATTACCCCGTCCTGTCCTAGAAAAATTTTGTTAAAATTTTGGCCCCCAGCCAAAATATGGTTGATTTATGCAAAAAAAAATGACCCATACAAAATGTTTTTTCTGTAATGCAAAAATTGCGATGGTACAAGCACTGCAAAATTTATAAAATCTGCAAAAAGACCTGTTTTTAAAGCTTAAATTTAAAGATTTTTACAAAATTTCAATTTTAGTTTGTTGATATAAACCTAAATACCGAATATCTAGCATTATAACTCAGCCGGATATCCGTATCTGTCAAATTTTCCAAAGTCAGAATTGCCAAATTGCATACATAAATAATAGGGATGGTCCAGATTTGACAGATAAGGATATCCGGCTGAATTATAATGCTTGATATTTGGTATCTAGGTTTATATCAACACACTAGAATTGAAATTTTGTAAAAATCTTTAAAATTAAGATGGTACAAAAGCTTTAAGCTTTATTTTTGCAGATTTTAAAAACTTTGTACCAACTCTCATTTAAAGATCTTTACAAAATTTCAACTCTAGTGTGTCAATATAAACCAGAATACTGGATATTATAACTCAGCCGGATATCCATATATCCGGCCATAATCAATATCCTGCCGGATGCCAGATATTGAAACTATCCGGCCGGATATCCGGTAATATAATATTTTATATTTTACAACAAAAATTTCTGCTTTTTTAATTATAAATGGCTATAATTTTCTTATTATTGAAGCTATAAGAAAAATTTTTTCTAAATATTTTTATCTTTATGTAAATTTTATATTAGAAATCTCAAAACATAAATTTTGGCGAGGGGCAGCAGTTCTTGGCAGCTGCCAGCCTCAAACTGGCGGTCGGCAGGTAAACAGCAACGGATTTTATGAAATTGTAATATGTCATGAAGACATATAAAAAGCCTAAACTTGAACACCTATATTTCATATGAGGATGTACGACTATAGAATATTTAAGTATTCGATAACATGAAATGCTTTGTTTAAGTAAAAAAAAGTTTTTACTTTTTACCTGAATGACCTTGCCAGGTTTGCTGGCATCCTGTGCCCGCCAGGAAGGGGGTATTCAAAAAATTCCAACTCTCAGTTATGTGTCATACCCATATTTCGAAATTCATTTAGTTATAGCCCTCTACCTTTCATACAGAGAAAATAAACAGGGGGGGGGGGGGGGTATGCTTTCAATGCCACCTCCCCACCCATCCTACAAAAGGGGTCAATATTACAGATTGAGTGTAGTAATAGTTTATTAGATTAATTGCTTAGAAGAAAGATCATTTAATAGTTACATCATTTTTAAGTTTTAACCTGAATCTTATAATAAAGTAACAGGATGTCTATCTGTTTGTCTGTCTGTTTGTCTGTACTGAAGGATCTTGCTAACAACTGAACCGATTGGGTTCTCCTTTACAGGGTAGCTTCTCATAGGCCCTGGTAAGATTTATAACTATTTTGGGTGAGGGTACCACCACTCTTCCAAGAGAAATCGCCCCTAGAAAAAAATACTTCCCTCCCCCCAAAAAAATAACACATTTTTATTTAATTTTTCAACTAAATATAAAAATAAGGAGCGTCAGCCCCCCCTAAATTTTATTTCTTAAATTTGAAATAAAAAAAATGGTTATCAAATTCAACTCCACACACCTCAAGTGCCCCTATTCGGCATTTGCTGGATATCCAGCGTTGGCCGGATATCCGGCCAAATACCGGATATCCGGCATTTGAAATCGGCCGGATATCCGGTATCCGGCCAAAAAACTATCCGGTCCAACCCTAATCCATATCCGTTTAAACCGGCCCAACCTCATTTTTTATGTATGCAATTTAGCAATTGTGACTTTAAAAGATTACTTGCTACACCATCGTCCTTCATAAGTTATAATTGAGAGAGTCTCCATTTTTTGGTAAATTTCAGGTTTATATCAACACACAAGAGTTGAAATTTTGTATAAATCTTTAAAATAGAGATGGTACAAAAGCTTTAAATACAGGTCTTTTTGCAGATTTTAGAAATTTTGCAGTGCTTGTACTATTGTAATTTTTTGCATTACAGAAAATTTTTTTGGCATTGGTCATTTTTTTGCATAAATCAACCATATTTTGGCTGGGGGCCAAAACTTTAACAAAATTTTTCTAGGACGGGATGGGGTAATATACATATATCATTTAATCCTGATTTTATTTTCTAAATAAACCTGGATATTTATTATGTACCTTAATTTGTCCGGCTATATATATTTTATATCTATATTAATTTGAACATTTATTGTTCATTTACAATCAGAGATACCATTTCTTATTGCTGAGCTACTTGATAACACAAATTTCTTTGAAATTAAAATTTTTACACTTTTATTTTTATTTCAAGAAAACCTTTTTACCTATAACTGATTGGTGTTGGATATATAGTTACATCAGAATAGCGAGAGGAAATGTCGTTATACCTAAGAAATGTATTTACAAATTAACAAACAAAGTTTTATAGAACATTAATATTAAATCACAAAAGGGATTGATGTTTCTTTCTAATAAAACTTTGAATTGCTTTCAGTATAAATATTTGTTTAGTACATAAATGTGCAAAAGATAGGATTTTTAATCAAAAGATATATATAGTAGATATATATTAATTGCAGCAAAAGTTAGAATGGTACCCTTTTAAATTTTTTTTAATTAGACCAAAAACATTGGCAATGTTAAAGCATAGTAATGTTTTCTATGCCTTGCTTTCGAATTTGGCATCCCAAAAATATAAAATAATAATTTGTTTTGAGTAAAGAAATTTTTAATCATTTACAATAAATTTCTTATGAACAAGATATAACAATTGAATATAATCAGTTTAAAACATATAATTTAAGATGGATAAATCTCCTTTTATAATTATAAATATAAATTTATTTACCTTCCAGTAGCTGGTGGGAGGCCAAGGACAGAAGGGAAAGATGGGGTATTGTAATTACTAAAATATGTTAAAAGAATGAAGAGAAATGACTATAGTATTTACAAATAATAGTGAAGCTAGAATCTAGTCTAATTATAGCAACGCTGTTTAAATGATGAGATAAAAATTGTTAGAGATGATATAGAAAAATAAGTAGAAAGAAATTAATAGAAAAAAAGTATCTATGCTCCATAATTAGGTATAACTGCTTTTAAGCTGCTTTTCTTTTTAAAGCTTTCAGACATAAACCTTAATTTTTTAAGGTTTCGTGACTTTAAGTTTTTGCATATTTATTTGCATATATCTCTCTTTCTTTTCTTTGTTATGATAACAGTTAATCAGCTCTATAAATCATTTGTATGTTTGTCTATTTCATTATAGATTTTGTGCTTTTCTACTTATGGATGTTGTCATCCTTGTTTTTGTACAGATTGACCCTCGAAAAAGTATTTTTTAGCATCTGCACCCCTTATTTCTCAATGAATTATTAAAAAATGTATATGTCCTTGTTCTCTATAGATTTCCACATAAATAGATATAAAAATATTTTTTTAACTCCGTTAACACCGGAGATTTTTAGAGCTAAAGTTTTGAAAAAGTGACGGAAAAAAAGAATTTTTTTTGTTTCTCATAAATTTTGGATGGTTATAATATATTTTTCTGGCAACTGAATAATGATACACAAAGAAAAACAAGTTAACTAATAATTTCTTTTTTATTCCACCAAAAAATATCAATTTTTAATGGCAAAAAATACTGCTAAAAGAATTAATAATTTGCAAATTTTAGGTTATTTATTTACCCTTATTTATGAAAAGAATTAATTATGACAGTTGCTCCGCCCCCTTTTCTGACATCTTAATCATTTAATTAGGTGTCAATTTTTAGACGAAAATATCATATTGTTGTAATCTTATTTTCTTTAAAACTTTTTTGTTATTCAAGTTAGGATTATGAAACAAAAATAATTTTTCTGCTATATTCATAAAGATTTATTTGGTTTTTAATCTAAAACAATTTTGCCTAATAAGTAAGTTTTTCAAAATATCATTAAACTAAAAAGACTCCAAAAATATGTGTAAAAAATGTTTTTTACTCAAAACCTAAATTTTTTATTTCTTTTTTGTGTGAAGTTTCTGCTAGTAACAAAAATAAAAGGATTTCTACCTTAATTTTGCTAAAAAAGACGTTTCATGTTAAAAGTTACTTTTTCCTCAGTCACTTTTTCAAAACTTTAGCTCTAAAAATCTCCGGTGTTAAGTGAGGTAAAAAATTTGAAATAATTCAGTAAACGTAGTTTAGTAGACACAACAGATGAGAGACCAGCAGTTCACACTGCAGGGCACAATCCTTTATCCTTGTTACCTTGTATAAAGAGACGTGTATCCTCCAGGTCCATAACTGCTGTAGCTACTTCCATAGCTACTCCCACCATAACTACCATAGGAGGAAGAATACATTTTCACTTCTACAATAAAAAATGATATTGATATCAAATCAAAACAGTAGAAAAACTAAACGGCAAAAAGTAGTTATGTATGACTATTGCACATTATTTTTTATTTCTATTTCTAATCAGACCTTAAAGGGTTATTTCAAAATAAATTAAAGACTGTCTGAATATATATATAGTATGTATGTACATTAGGGCGGGTTCATATCGGAATTAGACAAAGAGTGGATGTGCAACAGATAAAACTAACTTAAATAAAATTTCTGACTGAAAAGGAATTTTTAAAAATTGATATTTAGAATGCGACCACTTAAAAATGTATTTTATTAATAAAAAATATGAAAAAACGAGATTCAAGTTCTCTCTAATTATTCTCACAGTTCATATTAGTGCTAGAGAGCTAAATATTTTTGAGCATTTCCCCAGTTATATAATAAATTTCCGACTATATGTCAGTCAAAGTCATATTTCGCTTCCTTACCCTTTATTTACCAACCTTTTACCAACGACCAGACATACAATTGTATAGCTATTTGTCAATGAGAGTAAAATATTCATTAAATCAGAACTATGGCTTCATGGTGCTCCCAGGAAAGGCCTTGAGGAGTAGAATCAGGAACTTTTGTCTGTTTAAAAGTATCTCGTTCCTAGCCTTAGAAATTACTAAAAAAAACACCATTTTTAAAGGTTTATTAAGAATCGCCCAATTTGTAGAGGTTTTTTGAGATTTTCTCAGGCTAGGAACGAGATTTTATGAAACGGTCAAAAGTTCCTAATTCTACTCCTCAAGGCCTTTCCTGGAAGTTCTGATTCAATAAATTTTTGACACCCATTGACAAATAAATAGCTACACAATTGAATGTCTGGTCGTCAGCGGTTTTAAGACTTAGGATAAATTTTAAATCATCCAGAGGTGTATTATGCTCATAAAAATCATTAGCAGAATCCCCGCTTTTAGTCTCAGAAAGAAATGTCCAAAAACGACCCACCCTAATGTACATATATATAGTATATAAGACGTTCAATTTAAAAAAAATATGTATTATTAGGCTTGATGTGTATTGTGTAAGGCCATTAAATTTAGTATATTTTAAATTAGTGTTAATGAAAGTAACGATTTCTGTCATTAAAATGCATTTAAACACTTTAAATCTAAGATGACCACATATAAATGCACACAATCACATATCGCCTTCTTTGAGAAAATACTTTTTATTATCAATTAACCTTACTAGTCCTTTAAATGATATAATGCTGCCGACAATCTAATGCACTAGTGAATATAAAAATGAAAAAAAAATCTTAGATAGGCATATAAGGATAGAATATAAATAATCCAAGAATTTGAAATTCTTAATGACATGTATATTACTAACAATGAGGCAGGTGCCTAAAATAACAACAATGAAATAGACAAAGGGAATTTCTATGGGATCTTTAGGAATCATACAATAAACGTAAAATAAATATATTGTTAAAGAAGTTTGAACAATACTATATTACCCCCCCAAAGGTTTAAAATAACTAACAACAGAAAAAGTTTATAAAAAAGATTTAGAAGTCAGGATGCTGTGAGTATTGGTGCAAAAAATATGACGTAACAAAAAAAATTAGCCAATGAGAGGCCGTTATTGACCAATGGTAAAATTTATAGTGGCCTCTCATTGGCTAATTTTTTTTGTGACGTCATATTTTTTGCACCAATACTCACAGCATCAAAGTCAGGATAATTTAGAATCCGTTTTCTTCTACCTTCATGCATATCTAGCTGCATTGGCAGAGAAAGCAAGGCTTTATATATGTAACTAGCGGCTTCGCCCCTAGCCTCTAGGGGCTTTGCCCCAAGAGGTGATTAAAAAAATTAAGGCGAAATTCGTTAAAGGACCAAGGAAATCTTCTACAAAACCTAAAGAACCTAGGAAATCTTCTACAAAACCTAAAGAACCTAGGAAATCTTCTGCAAAACCTAAAGAACCTAGGAAATCTTCTACAAAACCTAAAGAACCTAGGAAATCTTCAGCAAAAAAAAAAAAAAAAAAAAAAAATGGGGGGGGGATTTTTTGTTTTTGGGGGGGTTGGGGGTGTCCCACCCCCCAAGAAAATAGCTTAAAACCACCACAGGACCAATAGAAATATACCCTGAAGAGTTGAATCCAATCGGTTCAGTGGTTACCGAGATCTTAAGGGACAGACAGACGGACAGACGGACAGACGGACAGACGGACAGACGGACAGACGGACAGACATCAAGCTACTTTGTATTATAGATAGCAACAAATAAGACAAAATTATTATTTTATAAAAGTAAAAGATTTGTATTACCATCAAAATTTCTCCACTTCAATGTAAAATTAATGTAACAACTTTTTAACTATATCTAGAATAACTACAACATACACATCTTGTAATTTTATTGTTGACCTGAGATGTAAAAGTTAAGCCAATAAATTAAAATATTAGCAAAGTTTTGGCAGCTGGCCTTTTAGATTCACAGTATAGCACAATAGCACAACTTTTTACCTTCTTTACAATTCGATTTAACTTTTTCTATATATCCTATTTGAGAATATTCATTTCCTTCTTTGAAGAAACTTATATTTCAAGTTTTCAATTGATTTAAGGTTCCCTAAATATTTAGTTTTCTTTGGATAAAATAAATAAAATTAAATTTCAATATTTTTTTACTTTAAAAAAAAATTGCTCATTGCTTAATTGTTAATTTTTTCTGACGTCATAGTTCGACACTTTTACTGTTTTTCAGGCAGATTGACTGTAGCATTAGATTAGCTTGATAAAATTGTCACACAAAATGACCTTAAAAAATAACTAAAAGTATTTGTGACTGTCTCTGATTGATTAGGCTCGGTTAGACGATTCTAATACTTTAAGAACCATTCTTCTAGCCCTACTTTACCCATGGTTAGATTTTTTTGTTAGCTAACTCAGACGGACGTAATCAGAAATTCGTTTTATATATAAATACATAAAAATATTGATACTAACCAGAGATATTCTAAAACTTACCAGATGTATTCATATCACACAAAACCTATGTTTTCAGTCTCAACACTAATGAATATTTGCTGGCTCAACATTAACCTTCAAAGTGTTTAAGGGAGCACACTTAACAATGGCTTAGCAAAAAGATTAAATACAGTCTCTACCCTGTTCAGAATAAAAACAACAATAATGGTTTTCAAGAATATTACTGGATAAATTCTAGATGTAATAACCTTTTCTCTCTATACATTTAGAATGGCATAAAAAAAATATGATATTCGCAAGCAGGGGCGTCCAAGCTTTTTTTTGGGGAGGGGTAAATATTTTTTAAGGGGGGGTAATTCGTTTTTGGGGTGGGTAAATGGCGCAAATTTTTTTTACCCCCCCCAAAATTTTTACCCATGGAGTAAAATTTGACGAGGGGGGGTGTAATTACCCCCCCTGAAATCTGTTGGCAGGGATAAATTTTGTTTACCCTCCCCCCATAATTTACCCCCGGGGTAAAATTTTTTTGGGGGGGTAATTTAAATTTGATTAAATATTTATTATTAAAAATGCGCGCGAAGCGCGCCAAATTTTTTTTGTTAGAGATTTTTTATTTTTTTTTTTTTTGGGGGGGGGGGTGGGGTAAAATGAAGAAAATTCGTTTGGGGGGTGGTAATCCCCACTTTAACCCCCCCCCCCTTGGACGTCTATGTTCGCAAGACACTACTATTTATTTACACTCCCTGGCACACATATACTTTCTTTTATTCTTGTACATTTATATTATTACAGGGATAAAGGGATGTGACAATGGGCAATTAATTTCATTTTTGGATAATTATAGAACCAAAAGAGTTAAACCTCACATAGGTTTTATGATATTTTATTTTTAGATTTAAGTTTAGGCTTTTTTCTATCCTTCCATACCCCTTTAAAAACAGAGCTCTTAGATGCTATAGGTGCAAAATTAATCAAAAATAAATTATCTGTAAAAGAAAATATATTTAAAATTCATTTTATAGCAGGTCACATTAGCGAGAATATTTCAAACTAGAGTTGGCTCGATATAACTATCTCCCTATTGGCTAGTTTTCTATATGCATATCTATTTCTCAATAAATCTATTTTCCTCACCCGGCATTACTATTTAAACGGAAGTGAATATTTAATAATTTAAATGATCTTAAAAAGATCTTTTAAATTATATTTTTTTCTTTACATTACCATCACCAAAGGGTTTATTATATGATTACAATTTTAGTTCAATATTTGAACACACAAAGTGTCGCCACAATCGAATTCTTTTAAAACAGAGTTTTCTTAAATTTATTATATCATAAATTTAAATTTTCTTTTTTATGATTAGAAATTAAATACTTCATTATAATGTAAATAGCAACATGAAATGAAAAAAATGAATTTGTTTTTAATAAAGTAAAATAATGGGTCTTATCGTTCTGGGCAATGAGAGTTTATTATGGATTATTGGAGCACTATGAGTTTTCAACGAATAGTCCTTGGAAAACTTGAGCTCGTTTATAGACATTTATTTCCTATATAGATCTGACATGGATCTTGAAGCAATTAAGCAGGCCGTTTTGTACAGGTTAAAAATTGGAAGATTTCATTAAATAAAAGTTATCGCAAATATACTTAGTAAATAATAATTAGCTGTTTGTTCACATTTGAATTATGTTTGTTGTGACGTCATTTAAAACTGGTCCCCAAAGTTTGGCAAAACCTTTGAAATCCTTCACAAACACTTTAAGTGTCCCCAAGTTTTTAGACCCCTAAAATATAGCATATTCAATCCCTAGACCCAGGAAATTATTTAGCTGGTTCCATAGTTAATAATCTACAATTTCACATCTAATATCTAGGAAAGAGTAGAAAAGGAGTTGCAATATAAGGGATTATATGGAAAAATACAGAAACAGCAGAAGGGATATCCTCGTAAATTGACTCAAACGGGCAAAGCACTTAGGGTATTAGGTTAGGTAACACCCAACTCTTTGATGGTATAAACTTTGTGAAGTCCTAACTGTGGATGTTAATGAGTTGCATCTGTTTTGGGACAAAGCTTTCCCTTCTCTAATTATTGATATCGCACATCTGACATAGCAGCAGTAGGACCCCTTTTTTACTTCTTTAGTTTTGATGGGGTGTTGATCCAAGATTCGGATACTGACTTTAAGTGACTAAACCTTCACACTCAAATATTTTGCTTATTTCACTTTATTGTTTACTAGCGGCTACGCCCCTAGAGGCCTCTAGAAGCACTTAAATTTTTTTTTATATTCAAAATATGGCTATTTTGCGTTGGATGTTTATTTTTCGTTGAACTCTCTTTCTAAAATCGAGAAATTTAAAAAAATTTAATTTCTCTAGGGAGGGTGGTGTTACCTTCCCCCAAAATAGTTATAAACCTTCCCGGGACATATGAGAATCTACCCTGTTAAGGAGAACCCGATCAGTTCAGCGGTTAGTGAGATCTTTCAGTACAAATATACAAACACACAGACAAACACACAAACATCCTGTTACTTTATTATAAGGACTAGTACTTGATATATATCTGTCTGACTAAAGACATTATTTCAACACATTCATTGCATAAATTAAATTATAATATATGTTCATAGGTTAAAAGTAAAACCCTTTATCGGGATAAAGTAGCAAATTCCATATAAAAGTTCTCGTTGAAAGGCCGTTACAACCAGATTTATCCTAACAAATTTAAGAAAACAGTGCAATTTTTATCTAATTTTGAAAATTAAATACAAGAAATAGTCCTCAGATTGGATTACCAAAATAACACAATGAAGTAAATGTTCTGTAATTAATGACTAGAAAATTTGCCCTTGGTACTAGTTTACTCCTTGTCCTCAGGGAGTAAGGGAGGGGACAATGGATCAAATATTCAATTTTTAGAATTCTCAGACTTTGGGTACTGGCTTAAAGGGAATGTGCAAGAATTTAGCAGGTTCTGACTGTTTTTGGGTACTAGCGCATCATTGCTGCTAACTCGCTGAGTTAGTTTTGAATATAGCAGACAAGTATCAATAAACTTAATTTCTAGCAGACAGCAGGTTATAAATGTTTTTTTTTCTCAAAAAAATATCATTTTATAGATAAAACTTTATTGTGATATTTGTGTAATAAACAATCTAAGAACCCTTAAATTTAATTCTTGTACATAGTCAATTCAGAATCATCCGCCTGACTGGTCCGTTAGCGGTTTCCCAGCCAAACATCATATTGTTGTTTCCAACCTCTACTTCATTCCCGAGTCCAAAGTTAAATTGGTCATTACTTTGTGCGGGTTGAACATGAGCAGGTTTTTTCTAGGGAAGGATTGTTAGCCCTACCCAAACCCCCTGGACTTGGGGAAGTGACCAGAATTCAGTCTGGTCAAAGAATTCAGTCTACCCTAAGACCTTTCCAGCACAGTAGGACTCTTGTGGTGTAGCTCCTAGGATCATTGATGCACGGTGCAGGATGGACGGCGTGCACGTACCTGGTCTCCCATCCCATAGTGGTATTTTAAAATTTAGGGACATGGGGTGAACAAGTTCAAGGGAGATTTTTCTAGTAATTAATTACAGAATGGTTACGTCAGTCTGATGTACTGGTAATTTAAATTTCTTCGAACTTTTTTCTTATTTTATAGTTTTTCTAGATTTGATTAACACACCCTTTACAATTTTCTTTAAATTTTCTAGATAAATCTGGATTTTATGGCTTTTCAGCAAATACTCTTAAATTGAATTAATTGCCCACTGTCCCCTCCCTTACTGCCTGCCTTGTCCTACTGTAGTGGCCAGACCCGAATTATAGTTTAGCTAAGCTCCCTCCATCTTATATATTCCTTGTTACAAACGTGTAACATCTGAAAATTATGTTGATTAATCTGCTCTATAAAATGTAAGACAGGATTACTTCCAAAATTACAAAATGGATGGAATCTGTCCTGTATCTATATCCTGTTTAACCCACCTCAACTATGTAATTATAGGTTTATGCAGGACCATAGAACTAGCCCCTAACCAAAGAGTGAAGCTTCTCTATAATTTGCACTTGTTTTCGCGTGCGTGTCCGCAGAATTTCGCCGCCGCAATACACTACCATGAGAAAAAATTTGTGACCCTTATATAAGAAATTTCAACACTCAACATGTACCCAAAATTATAAGCATATTTTGGGCACTAAGTGAGAATGCCAGCAACTAATTCAGGGGTCTAAACGGATAAGACAATGGCCGATAAATTAATATACATTCCTAATGAACAATGAACATACACAAAATTACCCCTGCTGTAGAATATAACTGGTTCTAACGTTTGGACACTCAACTTTAAGAATTAACTAATCAAAATTCAATGAAAGTCCGACGAAGAGGAAAACATATTTAAAACTTTAGACTAGTGTAATAAACAGCCCAATGTCCCCTCTTTCCCTGTAACTAATTACATTTTACACTAAAAAAAATTTTTAGAGTCAAAATCTATCCTAAAATTCAGGGATCGGAAGCCTCACGTAAGCCGCGCATAAGCCTCAGTTTTAAACCAGCTTGTGAGCAGAAAAAAAAAAATTTAAGAAAGAAGGATTGTCTGCTAAAGAGCCGTTTTATACATACAGCTGAATTTTATAGTGATAAAATCACGATTTCACTGAGGCTTACACGCGGCTTACGTGAGGCTTCCGATCCCTGCTAAAATTCCCTTTCTCTTATGTGACTAAACATAAAATCCTAAAATCACACAAGAGAATAAAAACAATCTACTAAGATTATAAATGAGCGTGTAAAAAGCCCATTCCTTGTTTTGTTGCTGAGATTTGAAATATGTGGAATGTTTATAAACAAAAATGCGTTACTGGCCACCTTAAAGTTCAAAGTAATCATCAAGGATTTTCATAATATCATGATATTAGGTGGTTTGAAGAAAATAGATTAAAATAGCAACCTAAAAAAATGGAGATTACCATTTTCACCGACTATAATCTATGTATAAAAAATATATTGGTTAAAAGTATAGATATCTTAAAACCTTAAATGTTCGTCCTTTTAAAGTGTCAACAGATATTTTCAAACAAGACCTTTGAGGTTTATTTGTTCTAGATATTTATAAGATTATAATATCACGTTTATCTCCATTAATCCCGGAGATCATAAGTGATTAAACAATGAATGATGAATAACAACCCCCACCCTCTAATCGTTACCACTTATGATTAATAAAATTACCTAATGTAATTACCCTATGCTAACGAATGACAGAATGAGTTAAAAAACTTTAGGTTGCAATTTTAATTACAGTCCGATTCCATATTTCCCTCAATCCTTTTGCATTACATATTCTTAGTACCCTAATCATTCTTTTTAAACTGCTATTGGAAAAAACACTTGTTTTATTTTATTACTGTGTTAAAACTATTAAATTGTTTTCTTGTTTTTAACGAAACTCATGTATATCATGATAGTTTATGATGAAAGTGCACTGCAAACTGTTTTTCATTTAAACTGTACTAAACTACGAGAAAGGTCACACCTTACTCCTAGTCCCACTTTTTAACACAACTTTTTTTTGGCAAGTGGTCAACTTTTTCCAGTCAATGATAACAGTAGAAGCTTTTTTTGTCTTATTTGTTCCATATGCTGCACATATTTACCTTTTTCAGGTTAATTGTTAACACAGCATATATGTACTTTGGACATAAAAATATTATATTGACAATTAGGACTTGTGATTTATGATTTTAGAGTTAAATTAAATAAAAATAATCTAAACAAATATTTCTCCTAAATGTGAGATTTGTCCTTGACCTGTGTTTTGAAAACGGACAAAGCAAAATATATATTTCTACCTATGTGCATAATAAATAACGAACATAAAGGAACCTTGGGTTTTTGCATTTTCCAGGTTTTATATTTTTGCAATCTAAAATTTAACTTTAACATTTCAGATTCCTGAAGGCACAACATGTTTTATAAATAAACTTAGTGATAAAGTGTATTATGTATTAACCTTTGAAAATTTGTTAGAATGTAATTTATGCAAGGAATGTGTTGAAATAATGTTTTTAGTCAGACATACAGACCTGTAAGATATTTATCAAGTACTTGTAAACAAAAAAATGTGGAATAAGAAAATAAATTGAGTGTGTAAGTTTAGTCACTAATTGTCAGTGTGCAATTTTTGTTCACCAGGCACTAAGCAAAAAGGTCTGACAACTACATACAGTATGTGTAAAAAAACATTATTTAAAAAGTTACTTTAACTTTTTAAAAAGTAATATTAATCATTTAATGTTATTATTTCTCTCCAAACCTTGGAGTTGTTTAAAACAGTAAAGGGCCACATTCCCGCACTAAATAAAACATATCCACCCATCACCCCGAGCCCCCCCCCCCCCTCCAATATTACGCTGGTTGAGTATTTACCAACTAGCTACGTTAATCAAAACATTCTTAGAATCCTACAATTTACTAAAACTTTGTCGACAGTGGTCGGCAGCCGTTCAAGTTAAAAAAATCACGGCTTCTTGTGAGCAGTATCGGCTGCGTCAGCTAAAAAATATTATTAGATTATTCAATGTAAGATTTATTCTTAAAACTTTCAGAGGCCTTTCTCTCGTAAACGTCAAATTGACATTTATACAGAAATACAAATTAAAGAAAACTACATTTATTGAAGTCTATCTTTTATTTAAATTTTTGAAGGGTTTACAAATTTTCTGCCTTCTTTTTTAAGTCATCCAGAGTGGCACTTGAACCTAAAATTGTAAAAAATATTATATGCATATTAGGTTGATGCTGTAAATTAAATTGTTTACTATCATTTAATTATTTTTATAGAAAAGTTATAAATGATTGAGTGGATTTAACGAATTTTGGTTATTGGTAATCTTGATTTGTTCTTTACAGAATATGATAAATATAGGTTTGCCCGCCCTGAAGATAATATTGCATCCAAAAAATGCAATATTTGTGATTATAAGAGTCACGTTTTTAGAAAAAAAAGGTTGCAAATAATTTTGTATTACAATAAGTAAACCACCAAAAAATAGTCATCCTGCTTTTATTGTGAAAACAAAACATACAATTAAGTTGCATACATCACAAAAATATAATTTTCAAGTCTTCATTTTTTGAAAACTACAAGATGAAAATCATTTTCTCTAAATATGCCCTGTAATTATTGTAGTTTAAGCCATTGCATTGAATAGGAAACAATATGAGGTGCAATAAATTTAAATTAAAATACAATTTGTGCAACTACCCAGTTAGAAATAAAGCTACTTTTTCTATAACTTCTTTTTCCCTGCTATTTATTACACTGATTTTAAGAACAGATTTTTTTTCTAATGGAATTTCTTTTTAACAATTATGTATGTAATCTATGTAATTATTGAATTACCTTCAAAGCTTGTCGCAACATCAGAAGCAATGTCAAGAAGCTAAAAATGAAAAGTATTAAATTATTACTTGTTATTGATTGAATTCTATGCTTGGGTTGTAAAATTTTGTTTCGTCACTGTAATAATCAACCTCCTAGAATTGTCAAACATTTTATCATGAATTTTAGTGCATAATTTAGTTAGGAAAAGTTTTATCATGCAAAAAATTAGATTGTTAGTTCTTTAAATATTTTTAAATGACATGTGACAATTACTAGGATTAGATTAGAGGTAATAAAAAATGTACCCACAATAGTCGACAATATACAATTTAAAGTTTCATTCTAAAAACCAAACTGGTTTGACAATTTTTGTCGCAACTATCAAATAACAGCTAAACCGTAAAATTTTATCCGAAAAGCCTTAAAGAAAGGCTGCTTCTTAGCCTTTGATGAACATATTACAGATTTGTGAATTAAGCTGTTAAAGAGTAGTATAATAAATGTTAAAATTTTGTACCTGATCATCTACATCACCAACACCAGATAAGATCTTGTCTACGTCGATATTCCAGGCCTTAACAAACAAATGTATAACTTAAACAATTACTATGATCGACAAGGACATAAGGATTTTGTTGAGAACGTTCTAATGCATTTTAAACTATCTAACTAAAAGGTGAGTAAAAAATGCGGATCTTGTTAAAATTGTAATTGCGCGGCTTGTTTTAATAGTAGAAAAATATTACGCATATCGTTAGAACCGCTATTTACTTTAGATTTTGGAAGTATAAAAATGATCCCTGTGCTACGTATAGTTCATAGCGGTTCTAACGGTATGCATAACATTTTTACTACTATTAACACAGGCCGCGTAATTTCAATTTTAAAAAGGGCCGCATTTTTTGCTCACCCTTTAATATAGGCAAGCAACAAAGAGTGAGTTTAAACTATCTATGGAAATCTAATATTAGTATAGTATTCATACAGTTAAATTACCTTTTCTCTCTTGTATTCACAGCCATCATGGTCAATTTTATCAAAGTCATGAAGATACTTCTCAGGAACCTGGCTTGTCAACTAAAGTAATAAAACGAATATAAATTATCATGATTATCATGTGTGTGTACTGCTCAAAAAACTATTTAATTAGTTGGTTAATCGTTTAAACTAAAAGACTCATATACTAAAACACAGGCACCAATAAGAAAGATACGATTGTATTGTACATAAATGGTGAAGCTTTACAAAGTGTCTAAAAAAACAGCCATGTAAAGTCAAGGGATTATCCATCTCTTTTTAAGGGGTTTTCTTTCTTACTTCTCCTCTCATCCCTCATTTTTAAGACGTCACATGGCTGATTTTTGAGACACTTTGTAAAGCTTTATAAATGGTCTTGGTTTTGCTACCTTCTGAGTAATAGCTTCATCTTCCTGAGCTGTTCTCTGAAGAATTGAGCAGGAGATCCTGTGAGCTGTTGTAATGAACAGATCCATGGCCTAATCATAATAAAATTAAATTTCAGATTTTAATTAGAACACAAAAGAAAATTTGGCCAGGCACAATTTCATTGTACTGCTCTATGTTTGTATGACAGCTAAATTCCAAAATTTTTAGGGTGTTGAAAAAATGCCCATATTTTAACCGCAATCTCCGTTAAATAGCACAAAATTCATCCAGTGTGGCTTGCACAGGGCTTTGTCATGGGGGTGCACGGCACTCAACCCTTAAACCATAATTGAGGGGGTATTACAGACAACAAGAGGGGTGTTATTTTATCATCAGGAGGGTGGTAGCCTTAGAAAGTTATAATGTAAATTGCTGAAATTTACGTCTTTTGGTTAGGGGAATATACATAGATAAAATAATATATCATGGATATCATCTTGTACATAGTGATTTATATTTTTTAATGTTTTTGATTTAGATTAGTAATTGCTTTCACTTCCAATTAGGAAGATGTAGATCCTGTAAATGTGGACATAGATGAATGTATGAAGGTGGAACATTAGGGAAGGCGTATCCACCACCCTTAGTTTTAAGTCACAGAGGCACACAACTAAAGAATTGCTTAAATATATGTATAATTGGATTTTTGAGCTGGAAAATATTATACCTGGCAGGTACAGAGAAGACCATAGGTATCATAATCAGTATCCAAAACGGTATAGCTGGCAGAACCAATAGCATCTAATTATGTACATATTATTGTGCTGGAACAACAAACCAAAGTAAACTATAAAAAATAGACTATAATACAGAAAGTAAATCCTTTCATATTCATTATAATGAATTAGTCAACTAATAGGAAAGTCTTTGCTTAAAACAAGTTTGTTACAGAGAATTGTGCAGGGAAATATAAATAATTACTTACTGAGAGGGAACCTGACAATCATGTTTGAAGGAACAGATTCTTGTGGAACAAACAGCTTTCCAGTATATCTGAATAGTTGTTATGTTTATAATTTTTCCAAACAATAAAGACTTAACAACAATTTTGATATATCCTAAATCTTATCATTGTATCATTTCCCCCCTTCAGCACCTCTCTTCATACTTAGTAAGTTGGTACTCGTTTTCTTAATTCCACACGAAGATTAATATTCAAACATATAACAGTAGGGTGGCGAAACCCTGCTTCAAAATAATTAATAGACCTTCCCTGACCTAAAAGAACCTTATTGGTTCAGTGGTTAATGAGATTCTTCGCTACAGACAAAAAAGCTTACTACTTTAAATAAAAGGATAGCATATTTCTATAACTGCATTTGAATTACAAAGAATGTTGAATTATAAATCTTACTTGTATTCATGATCTACACCAATGGCATCTTTAAATGGAAGCTGTCTAATCTAAAATATATTTTTATCGTATAGTACTATGTACAGTTGTCCGCGGATAGTAAAATGTAAATGAAAGAATTAATTTCTGTTTTGTTGGCCTCTCAAACCAACACGGATCAGAAAAGTTCCTAGTTGACCATTTGATTTTAATTTTATTTAAACTATACGATAAATGTTTTTTTTCAGTACAGAAAAGAACTGGTTATAATCCGGCGGATACTTTAGCCACACAAGAATTTTATCTAAATGCCCCTTAACAAATGTTGAGTGTAATTTAATGTTCAAGAAACTAGATTAAGAATGTAAATGCAGTTGCAAATTTCTTAGTTCCCCAGATATTGCAAAAATAAGTGACTATAGAAATACTTTGACACTCTCTGCAAAGCTACTCTATAATTAAAAATGTCATTCAGGGTGTCCGTGTGATACGTTTTAAGGCGACGTGATTTTCTCAGCTTTTATTCTACAGACAACTAAACTTTCTTGTGTCTGTAGATGAAAATAAAAATATCTTTTTATTTTTAATATTTCTTAGCTTTTTATGTCTGATTTATAACGTATTTGTCCGATTTATGATTATATATTATACAAATTTTTGGGTTTTCTGTTTTTTTTTGAGCTTCGCTACTTATTTATGTTGTCATTCTTGTTAGAAATGACAATGAGTATTTAAATGTCTCTTTTAGTAAATTACCTGTTCTACCGATTTGAAACCAAGGTTATCAGTTTTAAACTGATAAGTAAGACAAGTTGACTTGGTATCAAATTTTTGTGTAACATACCAAACATCAGCAGAAAACTAAATATTGTTGCATTAAATCTGTGATTAGAATTTGCATGATTTTGTTACTGGCAATATTATCTATATTTGCATCTACAAAGTTACATAACAGAGTAATTAAAATAAACTACAGGGTGGGGCAAATAAGACCGGACAAACTTTAAACTGCCATAGCGCCAAAACTACTTGACCAATCAGGACATTCGACCACACTATAAAAAGCTTAGGTAATGACCTTTTAGCACAAAAAAATCGTTGGACGAAGATGGACGTGTACAAAGAGCTGGCCGCGCATATGTTCAACAAGGCAGATTCCAAATGCGCCGGTGGTTTAAACTGGATTCTCGACTAGGGTCCACTAAATCTGACCTCAGCCCATCTGTACGTGAGGTAGAGTTATGTAACTTGCTGGGGATACTGTCAGATACATAAGTAAGACACTAGAAAAGACTAGAGCTCTCTATCTGAAATGGCTTGGCCGTAGTACTCCAGCAAAGTGAAACGGGGCAGATTTTGAGATGTAAAAAACGTCAAAAACCGTGAAAATTTCTCGGTTCTTGACTTCACTGACCCATATTGAACTTAAAAACTCATTTTAGACTATGGGTTGCGCTGACAAGCCTAGCTGAAACTTCATGCCATTTCTAAAAATGTAAAAAAAACGTTGTTCTAGCTCAACTGTGGTCCAAATAAAAGCCTCCTTGTATAAGGGTAGCTTGAAAGTTGGGCGAATTTGGATCCTGCGGTTACTCACGTTCCTAAGAAAATGTGGCCTCCCAGCAGTCCGATCTTAATTCAATGGACTATTGGGCCTTGGGCTACTTTGAAGCATGCACCAATAGACGTGCCCATGCCACCAAGACCTCCCTCATTGCCACTATCAAGGAGAACTACGCCATCTTGGACAGGTACATTTTGACCTGGACCTGCCGGCGGTTGAGGAGGCGGGTAGAGGCGGTGATTAAGGCTGGCAGCGATTTTATTGAATAATCTAATAGTCATATACCTATTTTGCTTGCCAGTTTTTAAAATTCAATAAAATCTTTAAAATTGACGATTTTATGTTCATTTGTTTAGAAGTTAGAATTTGTCCGGTCTTATTTGCCCCACCCTGTATGCCTAGTTTGATTGACATGATAGTAAAAAAAATTTCTAATATTTTATGAAGATCTACATATATTAAATTCAGAGATTTGCACAAAGATACAAAATGAGGTGTTTGCAAAGATCATAAACACTTAGTGAGGTAAGGGAGGTTGCAGATGGTTGAAAAGGGGTGACTAACTCCCTAATGTAATCCCATGCTTTGATTTCCCGATTAAAAAAAAGGTTACCTTTTCCCAATTGAAGTTTTTCATAGGATTAAAGTCTGGACATTTTCCTAAAACGTAAGGAAATTTATTTATATTTCATACTCCATAAAATTAACTCTTTCTTTTTTATATCAATATATCTCTTATATATATTATAAATGTACAAATAAAAAAAAAGTAAAATGATTATTGCAGAGCATCAATAAAAGTGTACCTTTGTCATTTTGTTTTTAAATCAATCCAAGTGCTTGTATATTTAATTTTAAAAATTGAATATCTTAGGATAACCTGTTTTACAGTGAGAGGTTTAAGATATACATGAAGGATACATAAATGTATGTATATAAATAAAATAAAATAAAATGGGTTGTTACCCGGATAAATTTCATGTCCACTGGCTAACACAACACAAACAGCAAGAACAAACAGTTTAAGCATCCTATAAATTAATCATTATTTATACAAAATGTTTTTATTTCCCTCAAAGCTATAAAGTATAAATATTATTAAGTAGTAAACAAATGATAAAAACTACCTTTATGTCTCAGATGTCTGTACACTTTGAGAATTTCTCTTTGACTGAGCACATTATATACAGATAGTTTTTTAAATCAGGCCTCACTCAGCTTAATGATTCACTCTTCAATTTCCCCATTCCCTTTTTTTCTTCCGTCTAGCACTTTCCAGCCCCTTCTTTACTCCCTCCCTATATGTTCACATTTTCATTGCATTAAAAACCATAATCCCCGGGTCCTCAACAAAAAACCAATTACACAAATCTAATCATTATTATAAATCTTCAGGTTAAAGGGTAACAAATTTTTTTCGTCTAACACTTTAAAATAATTATAGCTAAACTTAAACTTGGCAAATAGAACATTGGTTAGCAACTATTTATCATAAACAAATCAATAGAATTATTACTACAGGGCTCTTTTACATGCATGATACACAACACAAAGCTACACCCATTTTGGTTGCATGAACAATATTTTCAAAAAAAATTCAAACGTGCAATTTTTTCTGAAATTTTGAAACCCCTATAAAACCCAAATCTGGGTGGGGGGAGCATTAAAATAGATCAATAGAGGTTTATGTAGCACTAACTTTACCCACGAAACGGGGACCATTTGCCGACCCTGTATTGGGTATTTGAAATCAGCCAATAGCATCGTAAATATAAACCAGCCGAGACTCTACAAAAGAACAGAAAGCAATTTGCTAGGAAACGCATAGGGTTTTCATCATTTAGGCCAGGTAGTTGTCTGGATTACACATCTATAATCATGTACAGGGTGTTTTTTTTTAATAAGTTAAAAGTATTGCTTAATTTAACCCACTTGCCATTGAAAGAAATTAATAATCTATATCTTAATTTCTTCATTGATGTGGGGCATTTTGTATGAGAAAAAAATATTTGGCGATTTTCAACAAATTCTGCCTTAAAAACCAGTTTTTCAAAGTACCTATTTTTGGAAGATTTTTGGATCATGACTAATTTAAAGAGTGTGCAAAAATGTGTACATTTTAAAAAATCAAATTGCGCGGCTTGTGTTAATAGTAGAAAAATGTGACGCATACCGTTAGAATTGTCATAAACTCTAGTTTTTGGAAATATATGTAACACATATAGGTTATTTGTAGTATAGAAGCTACATTGGAAAATGTGAGAAATGTTGAAAATTTTAAGTAAGTTGGAACATTTTACCACGTAGCTCCTAAACTATACGTAGCACAGGAATTGTTCTTAAACACCTGAAAACTAGAGTTTATGACGATTCTAACGATATGCATAACATTTTTCTACTATTAACACAAGCCGCGCTATTTGATTTTTAAAAATGTACGCATTTTTAAAAACCCTTTAAATTAGTCATGATCCAAAAAACTTCCAAAATAGGTACTTTGGAAAAACCGGTTTTTAAGGCAGAATTTGTTAAAAATCGCCAAATATTTTTTTCTCATACAAAATGCCCCACATCAATGAAGAAATTAAGATATAGATTATTAATTTCTGTCAATGGCAAGTGGGTTAAATTAAGCAATACTTTTAACTTATTAAAAAAACACCCTGTATTTATTGAAGCATTTAGGGGTGTAAAACATACATTCAGAGTTAAGTAAAACGAAACAGTGGCATGCACTAAAATCGAGGTAGGTGTTCTTTACCGTGTTAGGGGACTGTAGACTCCTCTTAAGGTAGGAGGACTAGTAATCCTGCAGTAAAATATAATGTTAGCAATGCATCAAATTATAGCGAACTTCCTGTGTTAGATAAAATACTTAAATACATTTTATACGATAAAAAAATTTATGATGTTTGTTCATTTAATGTTCATAGATGTATGCTACAACAATATTTGAGGCTTATTTTATATGATTTTGTAAGCTTTATTATTACTTTATAAATCACTTTCCTGACATTGTAAGGTTAATTTAGACTTTTCTTACTAAATTTAGGGTAAAAAGTAAATTGAACTCAGACTTTAAAAAATTGGATTGGCCATATCTACATTTATATCATGTAGCTTTGCAAAAATATGAAAACAAACAATTATTTAAATATTTACTAGTGACTTCGCCCCTATCATCTAGCATACGCTGTCTGTTTGGTCACATAAATAGCCTTAAATCACCCAAAACACTTATCAAGCTTCCCTAAAAAGTAAACCCACTTCGTGCAAGCATTTTCCGAAATCTTTATCCTTAGTAAAAAACCTTACTACTTTATATTATAGGATTACAATAAAAAATTGTGCACAAATGTGAAACATTTTTGGAAATTTAGTGTTTATTAATTTTCTGGTTGGATAATTAAATGAGTCATATCAATAATTTTAAAAAACAAAACTATATGTTAGATTTGTTATAGCATATAGATTTCTTTACACATTTTACTTCATTGCATAAAAAGTCTTCATATGGATCACAATAATTTTTGCATAAACATTGTGACGGAATATCTCAACTATAGAAAAAATCTATGTTTCAATTTTAAAACATTGAAAGAAAAAGGACAACTCTGTTCAAAGTTTGATGTAATGAATAAACACCGGTCATGGTTGGTTCCCTGGCTCCGAGTTTGGTTTTATCTTTCCGGATTTCCCAACTTCTCCGGAGAGAGGCCTAATAATTATACTGAATGCTAATTGAAGGAACTATTGACAACTAAACCTGTGTTAATTGACAACTGTAAAAATCTCCGTCATCTGGTATTTCAGAATTTAATATTTGTCCTGTCTACTTTATGATTGCAGGATAATTTATAATTGGTGTATTTATATCACCAAAATTTGGAATTCCATTGCTTGGTCAATTATCTTTGAAATAATATTTACAATGTTTCTTTTGATTTAGAACCATCTGTAGACCTCACCCACCCACTTTCTATGTATTTAGTAGGGAAATTATTCTATAATTCACTTTTCCTGTTTAGTCGCGTAAATTATAATTCACTTTGTCAGTTCGTCCGTCCGTAATGCTATGGGGCTACTGAGATTAACTCTGTTGCTATTAAAACTAGACCTTAGATTTTTTGTCGGCATTCCTATTATCATGAATCATATTTGAGTAATGTATATGAAATCTGATTCATGGCAGACTAACTGTGTCTGTCCATCTGTCTGTAACGCTGGGGAAATTATATCTATTCAATTGGTATTAAAGTTAGTTAGTTATTTTTACTGATTTCCACATGATTTCCCGCCATTCTAATGAAGTTTTGTGTTCGTAGATTAAGGGACAAGTAACTTAATTTTTAGTTTTTCAAATATTTTTATTTTCTCTGCTTTTTTGAAGACAGATCGCCTACTTTTGTAAATGTAAATTTTAATATACAACTTATTTAATCCGTGTGGGTCATTATATTTCTTTCGTGATTTCTTTTAATCATAATCTTCTATTAGTTTGTCCTTCTTCCTCTTTTTTATGGCTACTTAACATTTGCTTGATAATTCACTGTCTGTTTGTCCATTCCAAGATTTTTTAGTGCTTCGCTAATTATGGATATTTTCATTCTTTTTATACTTAAAGCTTACAGAGAGTTTCCCAAAGCGAATACCAAACTACACGCCAACAAATAGTGTCACAATGGATGCGGGTATTATATGCATCGATACTTGTGAGCTTAGTGACATAACATTCCAATATTTTATCTAATATATAATTTTTTGAACTGTAATAAAATATTTATAAAAAAAGATGACTACTTCTTAAAAATAAACATCGACGGAACAAAATTATTACGAGGTTTTGTGTTTTTACAAATTTTACATTAAGGGATAATAAACCGATGCTTGCTTTCAACCTAATTCTGGATCACTTTAAACTCCTTCTAAATTTTGAACAAATTTGAAATAAGGAGGGGGAGGGGGGGGGGGGGTGGGATGGTATTGATATAGATAAGCACAAAAAAACTGAATAATTTCTTTTTTTACAATTAACCGCACTTTGGTTATACTAAAGCTACTTTTTCCCGTCTCTCCTTAAGATTATGAGAGAAAATGCTTTTACAGCTATTAGTTCTGTTTTTACAATAAATATTAATAAATTGATGAGAATACATTTATGCAGTTCAACAGATCATCGCTTAATTTGGCCAAAAAGAACACAGTATATTACAACAATTTTGTTTCGAAATTTGAGTTTCAAACCAAATTAAGCACTAAACCCCCATCCTTTTTTGGGGGGAATTACTTATTTATATCACTTGCAGTGGCTTTAATCCTGCATGGCCTTATTCCTACTAACCTAACAGAAAATAATCATTAAAATTACGTTTCACATTACGTATTTCATTACAGGGAGTAAGGGAGGGGACAATGGATCGAATATTCAATTTTTAAGTAGTCTCAGACTTTGGGGACTGGCTTAAAGGGAATGTGCACGAATACAGCAGATTCTTACTGATTTTGGGGACTTGCGCATCAATGCCCCGCTAACCAGCTGAGTTAGTTTTGAATATGCAGACAGAAAAGTTTGTTTTTTATCGCTGGTTTTAACAAATATTTTTTCCCAAGAAAATGTCTTTTCATGTATAGAAACTCTACTGTGATATTTATGTATTAAATAATCTAAGAACCGCTTGAATTTTGGGGTCAGTTATAAATATATTAGAAGGGTTGAGGGTGGTTTAAACAAGATTTTTCTAGTGATTAATTACAGAATGTTTACTACATTGTGATGTGTTGATAATTTAATTTTCAAGTAAATGATTTTTTTCTTAGAACTAATTTTGTTCTAAATTAGGTTACCATGATCCCCTTACAATTTTGGTAAAATTTTCTTGAAAAATCTGGTTTTCGTTGCTTTTCAGCGAACCCTCTTAAATTGAATTAATTGCCCATTGTCCCCTCCCTTACTCCCTGATTTCATTATATAATAATTCAGCTATAAATAGTTGCTTGGGGGATTATTTTGTCACATATTTTACTTAAAACCTAGTGTCAGGGTTAAATCTTTTGAAAACTTTTGTAATGATTTCTCCTGGGGAAATATAAGTTAAGGAAACGTAAATTTATCTTGACAGCTTCGTAGTAGTATAAAGTAAGGTTTAAAAAAGTTAATCTTTTATCTTATTACATTTCAAATCATTAAATATTTAAATGTTTTAAATCTCTTCCAAGTTCCTTCACATCAATTTCATACTGAAATTCTTTTCTTTTCTTCCAAACAATTGCAAAAAGTGTTTTCTAATATAACAAGGCTAACCACTTCAAATAAAGCGGATCCCAAAATTTTATAAATCAATGTTTGACATAAATTTTTAATACTCAAATTAGGAAAGAGGGAAAATATATTATTCTCCTTCCTTCCAGCTGTAATAGTAAAGTAGAGTCAGACTTTTGTCTTGTAATTAATGAGATTCTTCGGTAAAACCACATAAACAGACACACAATTTGCCTCTTATCAACAACTAACAAACCTTTGGCCTATGTTGCTGTCAGTAAAGGAATTTAAGCTTTGCGTGTTATATAGAAAATATTTTAGTAAGGTAGCTAAGCTGTATATAACAAGTGACAAAATGAATAGAAAAAAGAAATAAATAAAACAAACGTATATATATTTGATTAGATGTTTGACATTTCAATTTTACAACAATTAAATATGATATCATATATGTACTATATACTGACACAATTATTGGGATAAAATTAAACTTGAAGACTGTTAGAAGCCTCCTCAATGACAGAAATTAAATTGTCAAAATATTTATCTCTTGACACTGGTTGCTTATCACCATACCAGATTATACCTCAAAACAAAAAAATTATTGATTTATGACTAACAACTGCGCCCCTTGCCTGTTAAGCTACCTAAAAACCTGCCCAAGACACAAACTTTACCGAAATTTAGATTTTTATCGATTTAGTGAACCTAGTAATAGTGTCTAACTTTTTATCTTTGTGACGTAACAAAAATCCATCTCCTTTTAGGGGTTTCCTTTCCCACCTCCCCTCCCATCCTTCGATTTTTGTTACGTCACAAAGATAAAAAGTTAGACACTATTACTAGTTTCGATTTAGTGATTAGAAAAACTTTTTTAAGGGAGATGACGAAACCCACCCGCCATATAGTTTGAAACCTTCAGCTGCATTTATAGCTAGAGTATATTTTTTTTAGTTGGTGGGCATTTGAATCCGAAAGCCTTTAGCCTGAAGATTTTAAAATTTCCAACTGGCTGGACGCTGTGGATGGTTCATACATGAATATTTCACCTTTCTGTAGAATTTCGGAATCAGATTTTTTTCTTTGGTTTGACCATTTCTTGTAATTACTCTCCAAAGAGTATTTCTCTTCCCATCTAAAATTATATTTCATAATCGTAAGAAGTACCTTAATACAAAGACTAAGAATTACAGAGAAAGAAAGAAAAAAGAAGAGAAACAAAAAGAAAAAAAACAGAAAGAAAACAAGGAATAAAAAGCAAACAAGAACAGTTTTGAAGTAGCACAAGTCCTAAATATTTTTGAGATAGGAACTGGCCTGTCAATAGATTAAAGAAAAGAAGAATAATGAGATGGTAAGAGAGGACATTTATAGATTAGTTTCGCATCTAAAAAATCACTTAAATTAAAAGGAATACAGGTTTGATCCAGGGTTATGCCAAGTGGGAGCGCGAAGCAAACCCAAGAATTTTGACAAACCATAACTAAGGGTGTAATTTTATTGTCAGGGGAGTAGATTCTAATCAATATACTTATTACTCAATGGTCAAGAAAGCGTTCTTTGACTGGTGAATTAACACGATTTTTTCACACTTTATTACAAATTCAAGGTATTTATATGTCTTAATATTACGGGGATGTATTTTTATCCCCTATTACCTTATTGGGGCAGGATTCTCCTTCGATTTTGAGTGATCATCCGCTTGTAATGGAATGCAATACTCTAACGTTGTAGGTAGTTGTCTATATTTATTAGTTTATTTTCTAAACGTCTCTGGTTAATTGAAAATCAGTAAATATAGGTTGTATTTGAGCAATTTAGAACGGATATAGCCTCCATTAGAATTCATTTATTGGTGCGTTTACAAATTTTATTGATAAATAAAAAAATTTGCTAACCTGTATTCAATACCAGAACTGTATCTTTTATTTAGTCTATTACAGATATTTTCTTTCCTCAGTGTCGAACTTTCATTATAGGGCGGAGAAATTTCTATTTCTATCTTTGGATCTTTTCTACATGTTTCTTTTGTAAACATTTTTCTATCATCCGTTTCTGGTTTACTTAAACAAATATAATTCTTTATAAATGGCTGCACTTTGTAAACTTTTTCTAGTGTATGCTTTGAGAGAGGACGAGGTGTATTTATTTGTTTTAATTATTTTATACTATAGGGGACATTTCTTAGTATCAACGGGAACATTTTGTTAAGTTGAGTAAATTTTAATAAATTTATTTGCCAAGAACTAAAATTAATCATTCATGAAAATTTAGATCAGTTTTAAGACTTTACTGACTTGATTGACAGACACACAATCTATTACTTTAGTAAACAGAATATAAATTTATTTCACAGGTATTTCTTTTCTGAAAAGAACATTTGAAATATCTTTTTCGGATCAATTTCTTATCTGGTAAAGATTGTGTAACACAAGTGATATTGTCCATCAAAAATTTTACATCAATCTATTTTGGAAACAAATCCTTTTATATTTGATTTACAGGAAAATAGAAAATGGAAGGTTTGGTGAGTACTTTAAAAAAAACATAAAAAAACATATATTATAAAATATTAGTTAGAATAAATCAAAAATACCGGGAATAGTCCCTTTCGTGACATCGCAACTTAAGGGGCGATTTGTTGTAATTTTAAAATAGATTATTTTAGGTTAGGTTATGTTATATTGGGTTAGGTGATTGCACCACAGGGTTAGGTAATTGGCCCCGCAGAGTTAGAGTTCCCCGCAGGGGCTAGAAATATGAGAAAACCTACTGTGAAAATACAAAGAATCGCCCCTTAAGGTGCGATGTCACGAAAGGGACTATACCCAAAATACCTTTCATCTTCTAGTAGTTTTGTTTTTGTAGATTCAGATGGTCTGTATAAAGTTTTGAAAACCCCTTGTCAATAAAGAAAATGAAATCTGTATAACTAAACTATTTTTCTAGCTAAATCGTTGTAACATCCTGAATAATGCTAAATATTCTTTTTTTATAGCTGCAGTAGTATAAAAATCGAATGCATTAAATAAATTTTACTTGTGTATCTTAAAGAATGTCACAAAAAATTTCATTTAAATTTCCTTGGTCCTTTGTTTTGAAATTATTGACAGTGCCTCTCTCTTCTACATTCCTGTCAACCAAATATTTCAACATAACATACACAAATTTTTATTCAATCACTGTGGAATATTGTTTAAAAAAACACAGGAAAATTTTATAAAAATTTGAAAGAAATATAATTTACAGTTTATGATAAATATATAACAATGTGTCGTGAATATGACAAATCAGGATGACTATATAAATATCTTCAACTTAAAGTTTAAAATTGATACAAAAAGGATTATACTGTCTAGCTTTAATATAAATGATTCAACATTCTAGGTTAAGTACTTTTGAGTCTAAAGCCTCACAATGTTATTCTGGATGTGTCTGAGATACCTTTTATTAGGGGTGTTCTATTACCAACAAACTTTAAAAAGTTATAAGGTTATTTGGGGGGGGGGGGGGGGGTAGAAATTGATTAAAAAGACAAGCGAATTTTAATAAGAAAAGTTAATAAAATAACTTGACAGTAATATTTTTCTCAAATATTGTATGTTTATTCTTAGGTAAAAAGATTTAAACAAACTCTTATCCAATTGATATAATTTTGTCAATTTATTCCACAGTGAATACAGTAAACACGCACATACAAAATCTCAGTTTTATTCTTTAAAATTAAATAACTTTTGTTAAAAGATCTATAGGGAGTTAATTGTTTCCATTGCATAAGCCAATTATCTAACAGATTTTGAAGTTAGAGTTTTGTAAAAAATATTAGTACAAGCAGTTTTTAAAATGATGATGAAATGAACCTTCTTTTTACAATTGGAAGTATGAAACATTTGAAAATAGATTATTAACAATTTATCGACCTTTTTGATAATATGCTTTTGGTAAATCAAATATATTATATAATATTTTTAATATTACCATAATTGTGATGCCGGCCTAGAACTGCGTGGAGTATATCTAAATAGAATTTAGTATTACTCAATAAATATTATTTATTAACAACAGTTTGACATTGAAAATTTTCAAGTTTATAACCTTGGTGAATTTGGTAAAGAAAAGTATTGGGATGATAATTTACTCCTGGGCGGCACTAAAAAGAGACATATACATTTATTCAAATTTATACAAAATTTACAATTTCCCTACGCACTCTCTTGAGTTATATTATTGCAGATTTTATTTTATTTGTAAAACAAGGATGACAACAACCAAAAAGCGAAGCTCTGAAAATGTGAGACCAACGAACATTAACACTTGTAGAGTGTCAGAACTGAAAAATCAGAATATAAATGTAAAAAATCGAAAAAATTGTAAGTAGATTTGTTAAAAAAAACTGCTTAAGTACAGGTTATTGTTAAAGGACATACTTACTTTTTAAGGACTTGACTATAGAGATGCTTCGCTTATAACATTCTACTTTGTTGTCATATAAATCAGTATTCCAAAAATCATATCAATCGGATAATTTTATCACATAAAATTTGTTGTTAAAAAGTTAAAAATCAAAACGTTTAGAGAGTTTCTACGCTTTCTAAACCGTACCAACTACTACAAGAATCACCATGCAAAGTTTGGAATCGATAGGAAAATTGTAATCTATTTAAATGAACGAAAAGACCTATCTGTCCGTGATGTATTGACAGACGGACCGACCCTAATTATAGAAATTCTTCGCTTTTAAAAAATAATTATAGATTGTTCTCTGTAAAATACATCATTATTATAAAAGGTATTTTTGAATATATCCTAAGACAACATTACATTTTTTAGATGAAAATCTTTAAAAGTTTATGTAATGATTATTTATGCTAATATTTATGGCTTTTTAAGTAGATTTATACCTAGAATAAAATAATTCTGCAACATATTAACAAACAACATTTTATTTTAATAAGAATTGTCAAAATATAAATCAAACCCTTTGTTATAATAAAACACTAGTTCTTTATATCTATCAGTATTTAAACATTGTTATTGATGTATCTATTTTCACAAAGAACACGGATATATAATGCATTTTCTCGTATTCATTCGAATCCGATGGATAGGAACCGGTTCTCATCCATACGAAAAAACTATGTCTAGCATCGTATTATATCCAGCTTTCTACGAATATAAAAATGTACAATCAAAAGATTAAAACCAGTTTTTTTAGCCGGTGCCTCCGGCACCAAGGGGCTAAAAAAAATAGTTTTAATCTTTTAATTATACATTCTATATCCGCGGAAATCCGTTTATAATACGATGCGAGAAATAACTATTTCTGTATTCCTTCTGGTTGTGTCAGAAAATCGGAAAACTCAGTTTAGTTGACTTAAGTGAATATCTATTACTCGTTGCAATTACCTAAATACTCACTCCTAGCAGAAACAGGCCTGGAGTTATTCTAAATAAAAAAAACTATTGTAAATGCATATTTTAAATTAAGCAAAGTACTATTGATACCCATATGTGTATAGAATTTGTAAATATAATGAATTAATTTAGAAAGAAAATAAATTTCAACATATCTAATTGTTACCTGGGCTATTACAAGTAGTTCTATTTGTTGATGTGTGAGTGTGAGACCAGACATTATCCTCACCCACTCGTACATATCTCTAAAGCCCTGCTCATAGTCACAATAAATGGGTAAAATGATACAAAACTAAGGTGTTCTACCTAATACCAATGCTAATAAAAAGTTATAACCATCCTGCACAATCCCAGGTTATCAAGTGATGTTACACACTTTTTTATCATTGTAAAAATGCATATTGCACCATAAAAATAAAGAAGAAATCTTTCTTAAAATTTATATTTAAAAAGTTGTTATTGAAAACTATTTTAAATACGAAAATTTCTTTAGGAAGTGTCGACAACTCATTTATGAGTTATCAATTTTTGTTTGTAATTTTACAAAGAATCCTCTACTATAGATATTTATTGACTACATTAAAAGGTCATAATTCAATACGCCTTATGTTTCTTTGATAAATGTTTATAAGAAAAATGCATGACTGCATGATAAAATTTTATAAAATTATAACTTACACATGATCATTAATTAATCATCACATAATTTTTTTCTTGTTTATGTTAAGTCTAATAAATATCTTATGTAACTTTTTTATTCTTGCATGCATCTTAGTTTATTTGTTAACATTTTAACATTATGTAGATTTTTATTAATATTATTTTTCAAGAATTAATCGATAGCTAAGACAGCCACAGAAACATATTTAATTTTTTTTTTGGAAATTTAACCGCAGCAGCAGCAATTGTAATAATATTCACTATTGTCACAGTGAGACACAACTGAATACTCATAAGACTTATAGAGTAGCTTTCTTACTACTAGAAATAATATACCATTGTATCTAAAACTTTTAGCAAATTCGGAATGTTGTATGTCTCCTGAAGATAAAGAGAATATTATTAAAATTTTATAGATAATTTTCTTTAGCATCGATTCAATGGAGGTATATAGAATGACTTATAAAAGTTTCTATTGAACCTTAGAACCATATATTTTTATGTGTAAATTTAAAAAATTCCCTGCTACTAATAAAATATGTTTTATTAGGCTACCAAATGAGGTAATTATTTATAATGATATTATATAATTCCTTCTCTGCTGTACTATTTTTGAAAATGAATATGCTCTAATAACTGTACTTCAATTAATATAAATATATTTATCCCTTATTCATTAGAATAGAAAATTATTGTTTTTGACAGTTTTATTTTACAAAAATGCTTTCCTTGTATAATATTTGCCAGAGTTTAAGAATATCCGCCAATTTCTGCGAATTATTCCTTGGTGGACCTCTAACTGATTTGGAAGCTGAATCCACATTTATCTTTTGAACTTGTCTTCTGGCTTCTAAAAGAAATAATCTAAGCTTTATAGGAATTATTTATTAAGTTCTTTTTTACACCTTTATACCTTTTTCATAACTATCTTTTAAATTTTATATAAAAGATTGTTTAGTTTTACTGATATTTATCAAAATTATGATAGCTCTAAAGTTAAACGACATTGCCCAACACATTAAACTTCCCCAAAAGACAAGTGTTGTTTCTACTTTGGGTATGAAAGGAAAATACATGTTAATACAGGAAAATAATACCTTAAAATTATCCCAAATTGTTAAAAATACACTAACAATTAATATTTTGTTATTAAATCTTACCTTTTTTTTTATAAATATAAAGAAAATTTTAATTTTTTCTTATCATCTTAGGTGAGGCCATGGCTGCCAACACAAAAATGTTAAAACCGTATTTTTGTTCTCATTTGAACAATTTCCAGGGTTGACATGAATTTTATACCTTAACTTTTTCCTTTAAACTTGCTTGACAATCGAAAACCTTTAAATCAACACATTTATTAATGTGTAGAAGTACAGCTCTTCACAAGTCATTTTTACCTGGAGGTCGATTGTGGAAAAACCCTGGCCTAATATAATTTTTTTTTCATAAATGGAATAGTCTATACTTGAGTAAATTATTGTATCAATTCTAGATTGGCTACGTTATTCTAACTAGTTCTATAACTGATTAATCTGTTTCAAAAAATCTAGCTTTCTTTCTTTGAACTTATTTGTACTTGTTTTTCTTGTCAGAATGATAAAATGATTTAACAAATAGCTGTTTAGGCCTTCCTAAACAAAAATTAAATTTTTTTGATGAATATAAGCATCCATGATATGCTTCACAGCTCAATATGTTTAATATAAGGTATAGAAAATATTACAATATTAAACGGCAACCATGATTTTACATAAATTTCTTTTTTATTTTAAGGGCTTCGCTTTAATGGATACTGTCATCCTTATTAAATAAGATTTAACAATGTATTATTATTTTTAGTAGCAAAGCTACTCTATAATTTAAAATGTCCGTTATAATAGATAGAAGGCTGAAACTTCTTGTAAACATTCAATCAATATGGAGCATAATTAGGTATGAAACATTCATAGCAGTCGGACTGCTTTTAAGCCGCTTATATTTTTCACAACTGATTTTCTCAATGTATTATTTTTTTTTAGTAGCAAAGCTACTCTAAAATTTGAAATGTCCATCAATCAGTCCGTCTGTTAGAGACAAAATGATGGGGGGGGGGGGAACCATGATTTTCTCAGCTCCTGTAAAAGATAGAAGGCTAAAAATTCTTGTAGCTATTCACATAAATATGGAGCATAATTAGGTATAACACATCCGTAATGGTAAGACTGCTCTTTCTTTTCTTTCTTGTGATAACAGATAATCAGCTCTATAACTCACTTTGTCTGTTTGTCTATTTCACAATAAATTTTGTGCTTCGCTACCTATGGATGTTGTGAATCTTGTTTTTTTATTTAACAGTATAGTGTCAAAATTCTGTATTTATAAGTGGATTTGTAATTTAAAACATTTAGAATAACTCTTAGTCTTTATAAAACTTTAAAAAGGGGGAGGGGGGTTGTACAATTTCACAGTAACAATGTGCTCTGAGGCCCATATATAAGATAGAGCTCTGAATTTTAATACTATGGATCAGTCTAGAAATATTCTGCAAAACTTTTCATTTGGTGGTTTGACGGCTGATCACTGGTGCAATTATTCAGCTAAACTTGTAATATTGAACATGTAATCTTTTTTTTTGGGGGGGGAGGGGGGTTTGTTTTGGTTAATTATAAGAAAATATAACAAAAAACTGTTAAGCTGCAAACTACCAGCCGCTGGCTGTGGCTATCAAAAATATTACAACAATTTTGCACCTCCACAGTTTTTTGTTACTGTTGATATATTTTATCATAATTAACTAAAACACACCCTGTGGTTTAAAGAAAATTAGTTTTAAAGTAGCTTTGCTAGAAGTTCAAAGAAAGAAAGCTAAATTTTTGGAAACAGATTAATCAGTTATAGAACTAGTTAGAATAACGTAGCCAATCTAGAATTGATACCATAATTTACTCAAGTATAGACTATTCCATTTATGAAAAATAAATTTGATATTAGGCCAGAGTTTTTCCACAATCGACCTCCAGGTAAAAATGACTTGTGAAGAGCTGTACTCCTACACATTAATAAATGTGTTGATTTAAAGGTTTAAGATTGTCAAGCAAGTTTAAAGGAGGAGATTAAGGTATTAATCATGTTTTATATCTGAAAATTGTGTGTTTTAGAACTAAATTAGTATCTCCTCTTCACTGTGTTAAAGTTGATGGCGTTGCTAAAGTCAAAACGAAAAAAATTAATTTTGTATTATTTAATGACTAAATGATTTTTTTTTGACAGACTATCAATTGTTTATGTATGTTTAACAATTTAGGATGGTTTTTAGGCATTAAAAAATATTTCGTAAGTTCTATAATATTCCAGTTAATTTTGTCTTGTATCTGGTAAGTTTTCCAAATGAAAGGAAGTAAATTAAATTAATTGTCATTGCTTTAACTCTTCCTAGGAAAATCCAAAACTAAACAAGATTAGTTAATTTACCTATGGTTGGAATATAGTTTGTCAAATCCAGGGCCTTAGCCACATCTCTCCATGATGAAGATACCTGCAATTTAAACAAAAATGACAACATGGTTAGGAAGCTAATTTCCAAACTATAAAAGCAAGGATACCTTACAAGCAGTTGAAAAGGAAAAGTGAGCATAACTGACAGACAAAAATGAGTTGTTATGAAGATAATCAATATTCAGGATAATCTTCACAAAAATTTAAGACGTTTATCTATAATAGCCGCCGAATAAATAAAATATTTCCTTAACAGGTTTAACTTTAATATCCGCCTGCGCATTACCAACAAGTCAATTATATACTAGATTCTTATGGGAAAAGTTGCAGAAGATTATTTTTAGTAGTAGCCGAGAAAATCATGTACCCTAAACATTCTTATAGAGTAGCTTCGCATCTAACAATATTATGCAATAGATGACTAATTTTTAACAGATTTGCTAATAAGAAAAAAATATGGTCATATCTAAACCATCCAGACAACTAAATCTAACAAGGATGACAACATCCATAAAAGCGAAGCACTGAAACGGTAGGACAAACGGACATTAACACTTATATAGTGTCAGAACTGAATAATCAGAATATAAATGTATTTGAATCGGAGCAAAATTGTAAGTAAATTTGTTGAAAAATTGCTTGATACGGGATAATGTCTGTGGACATACTTACATTTTTAGGACTTGATTATAGAGTGGCTTTGCTTATAACATTATACTTTGTTGTCCCAGTAATCAACATACCAAAAATCAGATCAATCGGATGATAAGATCACTTAAAAATTTGTTGTTAAAAAAGTAAAAAAAATCAACATGTTTAAAATGGACGTACGGACATTCTTGTTATGATTATAGAGTTGCTACGCTTTCTAAATCGTACCTAACTACTAAAGGAAACACCATGCAAAGTTTGAAATCGATAGGACAACTGTAAAATGCCTAAATTAACGAAAAAAGCTATCCGTTTGTGACGGACGGACCGACCCTAATTATAGAAAAGCTTTGCTTTTAAAAAGTGGCTTCGCCGTCAAAAAGAAAAATTATCGAAATGATATGAAATAAAATCAATACATTGCGTTTGAAAAAATAGAAAGCAACTCTATAATTCTATTTGTTTGTTTCTCGGTCCGTATGTCAGAAATATTGTGAAGGAAGTGCGATTTTCTTGGCTGTCATAAACAAAATTTCCTGCGAAGATTTAAATGTCCAGTGATCTATTCTATAAACAAAACTTTGTCCGTTTACTTTTATGCTTCAATGTTGCAATCTTAGTTTTGTTCCATGAAACTACCATATTAAGAAGAAGAGGGATGCATCAAGAATAAATGTATACGTGTAGATGTTTAACCCAGAAAACTACCTGCATCCAGTGCTAGGGAACTTTTTCGTTAGCTAGCAAATTACTTCCTGCTCTTTTGTAGCGACCTGGCTGTGGTAATATTTCCGAGGCTATTAGCTGATATTCAATACCCAATTTAAAGTCAGCACAAGGTCCTCGGGGTGGGGACATATAGTTATTTAACCCCTTCCTCTGTATTCTTTTACTTTAATGCACCAAGTACCTGTTTATCTGCCACTAACCACTCGATGATATCAGGAGGGATAGTTTCCAAGTTGGACATTTTCACTGAAACAAGGAAACATCCAAAAGTAACGAGGCACTAAAATATTGAAAGTCATCAACAAAGTTATAATATACAGAATAGATGCTTATTAATCAGAGGAATCATCGTTAATAATTTCAAAAACAAATTTAATTTGGCACTAAAGTTAATTTCCCCCATATCTACAACTAAACAACTCTCACAAACAATAAATTGACAAGGAGGTTAACATCTGTAAGTAGGGAAGAACTAAAAACATGGATTGACAAACAAATAAAGTAAATCAAGAAAATATTCAGTGGTCATAAAAGAAGGGAAATTGAAAGAATGACATACGAAAAAAAGATCAGCCGTTTTTGAGAAAATTAGATTTAAAAATTTCAAGTTCAATTTTCATTCACTAGGAGTTACCGCATAATCATGACAAGAAAAGCAAAGATTATTTAAAAATTGTATAGATATTAGGGTATTATCCTCTTAGAAAATTTCTTTTTAATTTTGAAAATTTGATTACCCCCTCCCCCCCCCCCCCCAATAACGATCTATGAACTCTGGCCGCAGCGCTCGGCTCCCTAGACTAAAACCTAACCTAAAATAGTTGTTCGTCGTTGTCGGAGGGGGGGAGGGGGGGGGGGTACTTAAATTTTCAAAATTGAAAAAAAAAATTCTAAGAGGATAACGCCAATATTAGATAGAACCTACTGAACAAGAAATATATATCCCCCATAGGCTTTATCTTGAAAACAGGTACATAATAACTATGAATTAAGAAATTGATAGGATCGATATTCAAATATTTGTTGAGGACAGTAAGGTCAAGATTGAGAAACTAATAATTTACTTATAATCCATACGCTTTGCACTGGTTATATGTTTACTTAGTATACTTACATTACTATCAGTGCAATAATACCATGTATACACATTATAATATTTTCATATCAAGGCTTTGTTTGGTGCAACAATTTCAATCCAAACATCATATTTTGACTGCTTTCCAATTTTTTAAGAAAAAGAAAGTGAAAGAATAGATTTATTAAAAATAATTGAAATCACGAAACTTTCATAAAATAATTATTATGTGTCTGTTGTTTAATGTTCCATGGACATTCACAAAACGATCTGCAATCCCAGGACGATGTGAAATCTAATTTAAGAATTTTAATCGGACCTAAAACGCTATGTGAAAATCGTTAAAAGCGGCTAGAAAGCTACCCCAAAGCAGTCAAAGTAAATCTCATTTCCCCCATAGCATTACGGATTGACTGACTGACAAAGTAAATTTTAAAGTAGCTGCGCTACAAATTAATTTTAGACATAACAGCCAAATAATGTGGGTCTATTTAAAACTTAAAAAGCCTGTTGTCACGGTTAGTTTTTTATTAAATGAATAAGTTAGGGTACAATGTTTGGCACTTTCGATATAAGTAAATGGTAATAACAAACCCACAGAATACAATAACACCTTCATAAAAACCGATAAAAATAGTTTTCATACTAAATTTTGTTTTTTTTTATATTTTTTTCTAAAATGTCATAGCAGAAGATGCGAAATGTCGTCTAAGTTTTTTGAAGGGATTCATCTTCTCTGAAATCTAAATTATCAAAATATTTCTTTTGGTAAATGATTATACGATATATGTCAAACATTTTATCAGAAAAAAATATTTAAAATTATAAAGTAGAAACCTGAATAATTTTTCTTGTGAAAATAGTTTTCGGCAAATGTTGATAAACATATGTCTGCTAGCATTAAGATGTTTGTACTGTCAATACACGTTAGGTTTTATTTAAAGAATTTCTTTAAAATGTTTTTTTTTTTACATTGTATACCAATAACGCAATATTTGCTATCAGAAAACCCCCGACTAAGACTAGCATATGACCTGATCTTTTAGGATTGCTTTGTAATTTACATTTTTGAAAGTCTTTCAACAGTATACACAGCAAATTCTCTCTTTTTTAACTAACTTTCCGAATAATATACCTAAAGCATTTGAATTGACAAAGGCTATGCTAATATTTTTACCATTCAAGTTTATTTAATATTCTAATAAATAGCGCAACCCTCCAAGTTTATGGCTACTTTTCATGAACATATGATCTGAATAATATGCTCTGACGTAATGTCATATAAGGATATTATAGTATTCATTAAAAAAATTGTTATTTTTGCATATATGTTACATTTTACAGTGTTTTGTGGCTCAAAAGAAAGACAATTAAAATTTATTTTATATTATATAGTTTAAATTACATAAGATAACCTAGAAATAGTAAAAATTTCCCTTTTTTTTTGTCGCAAAAGAGAAATTAACAAAGATGCAAAAAAATTGCAAAAGTTTGCAACCTTTATTCGCACCACTACTTAAATCGAGTTTTAAAACTTTTTATATAAAATCATTTTTACAAAAAATATCAATAATTACTTAAAATTAAGCCTGAAAGAAAAAAAATCTCATTGCACATGTTAATTTTCATGTTTTAGGTTTTTTTTTCAGGAAAGTATAACTTCTCCTTTTTTGACAATAATATATTTTTTTAACAATTCAAAGTAAAATATAATAAAACTTAAACAATTTTTCTTGAATTATCAGTTGAAAATTTCATCAAACATGCAATTTAAGTGATGGAAATTTAATAAAATCATTTTTTGAATGTTAAGAATTACCAATTTTCTACATTCAAAACAAAATGTTAACACAATTTAAAAACATTCTAATATATAACTTTAAAAATCAATAACATTTTACAAAATGATGTTTTAAAAAATAAATCATTAGAAGGTATTAAAATGCATTTTAAGTTACTTAAAATTAAAACCCGGACATCTTTTTACACTTTATTCTTTGTATTAGAGATTAATCGTCATTTGATGAAAATGAAACATTTAATAAACTAATTGAATCTTTTTGTGACCATGTTTAAACTTTTTAATTTTTACACTAAGGTGTTTTTTAATGAAAATCTTTGTTAATTTCTCTTTTGCGACAAAAAAAAGGGAATTTTTTACTATTTCTAGGTTATCTTATGTAATTTAAACTAAATAATATAAAATAAATTTTAATTGTCTTTCTTTTGAGCCACAAAACACTGTAAAATGTAACATATATGCAAAAATAACAATTTTTTTAATGAATACTATAATATCCTTATATGACATTACGTCAGAGCATATTATTCAGATCATATGTTCATGAAAAGTAGCCATAAACTTGGAGGGTTGCGCTATTTATTAGAATATTAAATAAACTTGAATGGTAAAAATATTAGCATAGCCTTTGTCAATTCAAATGCTTTAGGTATATTATTCGGAAAGTTAGTTAAAAAAGAGAGAATTTGCTGTGTATACTGTTGAAAGACTTTCAAAAATGTAAATTATAAAGCAATCCTAAAAGATCGGGTCATATGCTAGTCTTAGTCGGGGGTTTTCTGATAGCAAATATTGCGTTATTGGTATACAATGTAAAAAAAAAACATTTTAAAGAAATTCTTTAAATAAAACCTAACGTGTATTGACAGTACAAACATCTTAATGCTAGCAGACATATGTTTATCAACATTTGCCGAAAACTATTTTCACAAGAAAAATTATTCAGGTTTCTACTTTATAATTTTAAATATTTTTTTCTGATAAAATGTTTGACATATATCGTATAATCATTTACCAAAAGAAATATTTTGATAATTTAGATTTCAGAGAAGATGAATCCCTTCAAAAAACTAAGACGACATTTTGCATCTTCTGCTATGACATTTTAGAAAAAAATATAAAAAACAAAATTTAGTATGAAAACTATTTTTATCGGTTTTTATGAAGGTGTTATTGTATTCTGTGGGTTTGTTATTACCATTTACTTATATCGAAAGTGCCAAACATTGTACCCTAACTTATTCATTTAGTAAAAAACTAACCGTGACAACAGGCTTTTTAAGTTTTAAATAGACCCACATTATTTGGCTGTTATGTCTAAAATTAATTTGTAGCGCAGCTACTTTAAAATTTACTTTGTCAGTCAGTCAATCCGTAATGCTATGGGGGAAATGAGATTTACTTTGACTGCTTTGGGGTAGCTTTCTAGCCGCTTTTAACGATTTTCACATAGCGTTTTAGGTCTGATTAAAATTCTTAAATTAGATTTCACGTCGTCCTGGGATTGCAGATCGTTTTGTGAATGTCCATGGAACATTAAACAACAGACACATAATAATTATTTTATGAAAGTTTCGTGATTTCAATTATTTTTAATAAATCTATTCTTTCACTTTCTTTTTCTTAAAAAATTGGAAAGCAGTCAAAATATGATGTTTGGATTGAAATTGTTGCACCAAACAAAGCCTTGATATGAAAATATTATAATGTGTATACATGGTATTATTGCACTGATAGTAATGTAAGTATACTAAGTAAACATATAACCAGTGCAAAGCGTATGGATTATAAGTAAATTATTAGTTTCTCAATCTTGACCTTACTGTCCTCAACAAATATTTGAATATCGATCCTATCAATTTCTTAATTCATAGTTATTATGTACCTGTTTTCAAGATAAAGCCTATGGTGGATATATATTTCTTGTTCAGTAGTAAGAGATATAAGTTTTCCGGAATTTTAATGTAGGGAGTAGATTTGAAATCTGCATCAAATTTTAAGGATTTTTTTATAAAATTCGTTTTTTGTAAAATTCTTGATCTAAAAGCGAAAATACATTTTAAGTTAATTAATTTTGACCAATAGGATAGGTGGATTTTAAACTACCTGCGCTCTAATTGGTTGAATGATGTACGACATCCAATCAGAGCGCAGATTTTTTTAATCCACCAATCACAGATGCCAAAATTAATTAACTTAATTTTTATTTCCGCTTTTAGATAAAGAATTATACAAAAAACGAATTTTATAAAAAATCCTTAAAATTTGATGCAGATTTCAAATCTACTCCCTACATTACAATTCCGGAAAACTTATATCTCTTATTCAGTAGGTTCTATCTAATATCGGCGTTATCCTCTTAGAATTTTTTTTTTCAATTTTGAAAATTTAAGTACCCCCCGCCCCCCCCCCCCCTCCGACAACGACGAACAACTATTTTAGGTTAGGTTTTAGTCTAGGGAGCCGAGCGCTGCGGCCAGAGTTCATAGATCGTTGTTGGGGGGGGGGGGGGAGGTGGGTAATCAAATTTTCAAAATTAAAAAGAAATTTTCTAAGAGGATAATACCCTAATATCTATACAATTTTTATTTCATCTGGAAAATCAAAAAAAAGTGTTGAAAGTATCATTTACCTTTCTAGAATTTTAGTAATCATTGATAGATTCGCAGTTTAATAAAAAAATTATAATTGTAATATATTGATATTGAAAGGAAAGTTAACGGAGTTGATATAGCTGGGAGAAAGTGAAGGTGTTATGGAATCGACAAGACGAACAAACTAGTAGCATTTTCATTTCTGTAAGATGTATCAATGTTATAGAAAATATTCATATTGTTCCTTAGGAATCCACTCAAATTCCCCGATAGTGTAATATCCTCCTCTATCTCTCATTTTATATGTACAAAGCTTGTGCAAATATTTAGAGGCATACTAATTTCTTATTTTGCCTCACAATATTTTTAATCAAAACTATTCGTTACAGATAGTTTTCAAATTATGATATTTCTTAAGGTGGATTTACTCCGGAAGATGCAAAGCTTAAGCCAAAGAGAAACAAGAGATGGGAGGGGGTGGGGGGGTTGAATGTAACGACGAACATTTTTTAACCTCCTCCCACACAATTTTTTTTTTGAAAGGGTTAAAACCCCATATTTTGGGTGTAATATGTCAAAAAGTATCAGATTTGTGAAACCAAGTGCTTTTAACCAATATTTCTTAGGGTAAAGTTTTATATAAATTTCTAATATCTTATCTAAACTATCTATAATACAAAGTAGAACGATGTTTGTCTGTTTGTTTGTATCGAAGGATCTCACTAACCGCTGAACCGATCGGGTTCTCCTTTACAGGGTAGCTTCTCATAGGTCCCGGGAAGGTTTATAACCATTTTGGTACCACCACCCTCCCAATAGAAATCACAAAAACTTGAGACTTGAACGCAACGTATCTTTTAAAAAATAACATTTAAAGTGCCGCTAGAGGCCTTTAGGGGCGTAGCCTCTAGTATATGATAAAATCACAACAATATTACTAAAACTCATATCATTTATTTATTTAAGAAGATGATATTGTACAAAGTTGGAAATAAGACAAAACCAATAAGAAACTAATGAAAAGTCTTCATTTATAACAAAGCTTTTCTTGATTTAGGACAGATTCGCCCGTCTGAGCATCTTTTTTTCGATACTTAAAACAATAAGGTACAGATTAGAAAACAAAGTAAGGCAAATGTTTTAAGCAAAGTCAAGTTCCATAATCAAGTTTTTAAATGTAAGTATGTCATCAGAAAGCCATCTATATTTGAGCAATTTTGCCACAGATTTATATAAATATTTTATTGAGACTTCTCTGTAATAAGTGCTAAAACTCTGTAATCAATAATGTCTATTTGGATGTTATTCTTCTTGTTATTAAAAGATTGGTTTGTTTATCATGAGACTAGTGTAAAAAATATGAGAAAATATTGTAGATCTTCTTCTGTGCGGAAAAAAAATAAGCTAAAAGCTTTATACGTTTTTAAACAATCTCTCCTTAGTTATTGAAAAGCACGAATTGCCAACCCAACATGCATTGTTTTTAGCCAAATTTCATTAAAGATTTGCCCAATTATTGCATGCAAATTTTTCTAAGTTCTTGTCTTGTGGGGGAGTTAAAAAGTTTTGTAATTTCAACTCTTTGCATTTTAGAAAATTAAATTCGAAGAAGATTTTTTACTATCTTTAAAAACTGCCTATATATGAGACTGGCATAATTTCTAAATTTTATATCATATTGTAAAATATGATAAAATATGAGGAGGTAGGGTAAGTTAGAAATTGAACGAAAGATTGCGTTACTGACCGACCAACAGACGAACTGAAACGATATTTTATAGAACAGTCTCGCTAAAAAATGCATGTACCAAATAATACACTTTTACAATACTTTTGAATCGCTACGCAGCAATTATTTTTAAAAAATATGTAAAAATGAAATATAATCAAAAGATATCAAATTTGATTTTTTAAGCTTTGAGAATTAAGAAGCAATCAATTCTGATCACGTTTTCACTTTCCATTTTTACTTGGATATATTTATTTACTCAGCTCATTGTAAAGCTTTTATATTGCACGCTTTAACTAAAAGGAATTCAGTATCAAGTACACAAATAATTCTGTGATGGTAGTCCTATAATATAAACTAGCGGCAACGCCTTTAGACACCTCAAGGGGCACTTGAGGTGAGGGTGGATTTTGACAACCTATTAGTCATTATTAGCTAGAATAGGTGATAACACAGGCCTTGCATATGCATAATGAGAACTTCCATACAAAGGTCGTTTTCTGTTGGGCGTTAGGTCGCGTTATCATGCATTTCAAGGGCAAGATTTGGTTTAGAGATTCACTAAAATAAGACTTAATGGTGTATCCCATCCTGTAGAGGTAATCATATTCGACTGTCTTTTACTAAAAGATCTCTGATTTATGACAGTTTCTATTCGAAGCATCTTAAAGTGCCTATAAAAAATGACATCATACAAAACAAATGACCAGGGACGTCCAAGGGGTGGGGGGGGGGTGGGGTAAAGGGGTGATTACCCCCCCCCCCAAAAAAAATTATTTTTAATTTACCCACCCCCAAAAAATAATAATAAAAAAGCTTGGACGTTCATGCCTCTTTGATATAAAGATTTTACACCCCCCCAATAAAAAAGCTTGGACGTATTTGCAAATAAACAATGATAGACCAATATACATTGTAATTGACAAATCGTAAAATGTATATTGGCCTGTCATTGGTTATTTGTATTTTATGACGTCATTTTTTTATAGGCACTATAAGCTGCTTATTTCTATTCGCATTGATTGGTTGAGACTAGCATATAGTATCTACAGTGAATACACTCTCTAATATGATGTCTAAGTAAGTTCTATCTGATTTACTCTATTTATTATCACTATATTACTGTTACTGTTCTTTCTTCAGTCTAAAATATTAAAATCATAATTAGCTTTAGAATAAAACTAAATGTGAAAATAATACAACTATACTGTAGATTTATAAAATATGCATAAAAAGATGCAATATACTATAGTCTGCAATATTTTATAACATCTGTATGCAATATTGCGTATGATGTAAAATTAGAGGGATTAGTTAGCTTCATTTACCTTATCAGATTTCATACAAGATGGATTATTAACGATATAAAAAAGCGATAAAATTATTACAACATTTACATATAAAAGAGCAGGTAGGATGGCGTTTAAAAGAGATCCCATCTTTTAGCTCACATTCACTGAAAGATGGACGTTCAACTCTAAACATGCCCTATTTATTGAGTAGCTGTACTACTAATAAAATAAAAATCAAAGTAATTTGCATATTTTAAACTTTAAAAAATGAAGGAGAACATTGAAAAATTAGATATCTTTGAATTGGGCCTGTTTAAAAAAAGTGCAATCATCAGGTTCTTGTTACGATGAGGTACAATTGGGTTCTTTTGATATGCTACAAAATACCTAATCCGACAAAAGGTCTAAAACCAAAAACCTAAATGTCATAAGACCAAATCCTACAAAAGCCCTGATCCGACAAAATTTAAGTTAGGTTAGGAATATTGGATATATATTTGTGCAAAGATTATTGGATATGCACAAATTTATATCCAATAATATTAACCTAACCTAACTTTTAGGTATTTTGTAGGATTAGGCCTTTTGTCATTTTGGTCTTTTGTAATTAGACCTTTCTTTTTGGGTGATTAGGCATAATGTTATATGCGAAGAATCTCCATCTTTAGGCGAGAGTGTCCTACATTCTTACAACATACGAGAATCCATTTTTTTCTGATCAAAATTTTGGATCATTTAAAGCACTGTTATCTTAAGTCAAGACATGTTCATATTAAGATTAACTTAAAGAAGTTTTAATTAAACCAAATACATTAATTTTAACACATACCAATTTTATATTAATGATCACTATATGATAATATTTGTGAAGAGTACAACACTATGTTTATATTTTACTCATTTCTACTCAACTGTGTTGCATCATCATAGGCCTTACACCAAACACACACACACATAATCACAGACATACACACACACATAAAACACAAGCACTTTTACAACATTTGAAAACATAATTTTCCTAACCAATTACTAAAAATTCAGAGACAAGGAGTCAGGATTATGACAAAAAAAATTTAAATGAAATGTTTTACTTTCAACCAACTTTCCCCATTTCTTCTCTTTTTATTTAATACAATACCAAAATCATGCTTGTCCCCAAGTTAACCCCGACAAAATATCCAAATGATTTCAACTTGAACCATGCTGCTGAATCGCGGTCCCTGTCCTAGATAAAGTAATGATTTTACTTTAGAGTAGATCATCAGATTCTTGTTTGATTTTGATAATATGTTCTTTTTAGGAATGAAGCTACTCTATAACACAACGCACTTGTCTCTTAGTACTCGGTTGCTGTTGGAGATTGACGTCCTGTTTTTGAGTGATGATTTCCCTAACTATGAGGAGTACGCTATCTTTTATAAACTGTTTCCGTCAGAACATTTGTGATACTATAAGATTAAGAAGTATTTACATAAGGAAATTCTGATATAGTCGGCTAATATTATAACAACTAAAATTTGATTTATCTACTCTTCATCTTACTTTGTCATATGATTTAAATGGGGAAAATATGATTTACTAGGCTGCTTTTAGGGACATGCTTTTGCATTTTATTAACATTTAGAAATAAGCATATTTTGTAAAACTCATTATTTTTACAAAATGCTTAAATATTTATAGTTTATTTACCAAAATATTTCCCTAAAACATTTTATATAGATAATGTCATCCTTGTTTTAGTATTAGAAAAATTGCTTTTTGGCTCATTCTTTTTAAACTAAATCTTTGTATTTTATTTATATTCTTTTAAATAAAGTTATGCATATTTGTGTAATTTGTATGTCCAGAAAGATTTCAGAAATGGCTTGACCAATCGTTATGAATTTTTAGGAAAGGTTAATCATGGTCAAAGAGCTAAACCCCTATGTAAAAAATATAAAGAGAGGGGAGCTGAGGGGGGACTGAGAAGTTCCTTAGAAAAAATATATTCCAACATAATAAATAATTTTTTCCTTATTAATTTTTAATAGGATATGTGGGAGAGGGGGCATTTAGATATGAATTCAATAGCATAATGCTTAGAAGTAGAGCACTGTCTATCCGTATTATATGGTAGCTTTGCTACAAAATACTTTTGATGAAAAGTAAAACTACAACTATGAAAGATTTACTTATGTCGACTTTATTGTATTAGATATTTATATTTCCAGGCCATAGGTAACATATATTTGATTGTTATATTCTGATGGCATTAAGACTATGTCCTAGATGGCTAAATAATTTCCGAATAACAGGACAACTTAAACATTTTTTCTCATAGAATATGTTTCAAAAGTTGAGAATAGATTTTGTACAAAAGTTAATTGATGATAAAGTAAGAGGTAGAAAGGAACTTTTATAGACTTTTGGAATACTAATTTACTTTTGTCATATCATTTCCTAGCTTTCATTTTTTCCATTTGCAGTACTTGGTGGATTTAAAACAAGGCCAAAAAAATTAAGAACAAGAAAACAATGAAATTTAAAGTAAATACAGGTTTTTTGATTAAAATATTAGAGTAAGTCAATTTCCAAGGATTTTTTTATTTTGAATATGCTGCAAGAACAATATATAAGAAACCCAGCAGTTAGTCATATCCTTTGGTACACACAGACAATCAGACAGATAGACATCCTGTTAATTTCATATAAAGATGTTAAGGATGTCAAAATCTGAATGTTCTGTCATTAAACTTTGGCGCGGCGCAGATCTGAGAAAGCTTATTGGCTTGGAGGAACATTAAAACACATCCATCATCAGCCGCAGCAACCCCCATCGTAAGCCAAACTTAATCATAGACAACATCAGCCGCAGCTGCATCCACCATTCATAAGCCACACTCAACACATCCACCATCAACCGTTGCTGCAGACCTCTGCTATTTACAAAGAAAACATTGTTATACATATGCATTAGATTTTAAATTGTAACTATATCTCAATTCACTCTACTTTTCTATCTATAAAGAAAACATATATATGTAACACTTTAGCAAGTCTGAGCTATTTTTGTTTTAGAATTAATATTTTCATATTTTCTAAATTACTGATAAAATTTTCACTTAGCAGAAAGAACAAATTCTGATCACAATGATAACCAACAAGGTAATGTAAAGTTATGAAATTCGTACTGAGGAAAAGTTTGTTATAATATCCGTATGAATGACAGTGAGGCTGCAACCATCAAATACACAGGGTGCTCTTAAATAGAAAATTTTCTTGTTCATATATGTTTTTAATGAGATGCTATTTAGCTACCAATTGTTAAAACGGACCTCTAAAGAGTCACTAAAGACTGCTGACTGTTTTAGAAAAATTAAAGCAGCTGCGATTGAATGTTTGACGTTCAGCTAGGCTACTACTGATGCAGATTGTTGCCTTTTTTGAAAATTAGGAAAAAGATAATATATGATAAGTAATACAAACATAGGGATGGACAGGACATCATACATTACGGTTTAAGAAATAGAGATTGATGTGACTGACACCCTGTATTAAGCAGGGAGGCTGCACTGAACTGAGATTGCAAGTTTTGCATTTATTTCGCTGCCCAATCTCTTCTATTGTACATAATTTCAAGTATTTTGGGATAAACACTAGAATATGCAACATCCGTCTGTTGTTATATATAGAACTGGCTGCCCAAGCACCTAAAGGCATTAATTTAAATATTTCAGAATAAATATGTAGTGAGCTTTACTGCAGTTTATTTAGAATTTGTCAACTGCACATTTCTGAAAGCGGCTGGGAGTGATTCCTCATTAGAACTACAGCTTTTATGAGGCTCCTTTTGAACCATTTCTATTTCTACAGTTGCAGTATATAATGAAATTAAATGGCCTTAGCTGTGGCATTTCCGGTGGCGTCATTGGAGCTATTTGTGGAAATTATTTACCAGATCATCATTCCCTTTGATACTTAAAAATCCTAAAATACACACTATAAAGTACATACTTTCCCCCACTGATGAAGCCCAACATACCATTGTTAACTTTAAAGGTCACATCTTTGACAATCTTATGTATCTGTTCTATAATACCATAAGGAAAAAGGATAAGAGGATGAATACTCACCCCTTTTTCATGGTAAAATACTACTTCCCCATCCCTAAATTTAGAAGCAGACGAAAATCAAAAACCGCCCAGGGCTTTTTGTAAGTCAATCATAAATAATAATGTGAATAAAAAGAAAAGCGATATTTAGCAAACAGCCGTGGGCGGTCAGAATCAGCTGAATGTTCATTATGAAAAAAAATTCCCCCTTTTTAGTAATAGAAGGATTCATCTTTCATGAACAAATTTTTTTAAATAAAAATAAAATTCTATGTAATTTTTAATTAAACATTAAAACAAAAATATCTAATCTAATATTCTTGCCCTAAATATGGAAATAGTAAAAAGTAAAAAAATATTTTTTAAAATTATTTTTAATCCTCCTATTTGAAAAGTAGTGGAATAGCAATAAATTTTAGCGCGGCAACAGCGCGGAGTAGGCCTCTAGGCCCACTGCCTATTTTCGTCTTCTAGTTGCTTCAATTCCTCTCTTTAATTTTTTTCTCTATGTATAATACAAAGTAGAACAATGTCTGTCTGTCTCTTTGTCTGTTTGTAGCGAAGGATCTCGCTAACCGCTGAACCATCGGGTTCTCCTTTACAGGGTAGCTTCTCATAGGTCCCAGTTAGGTTTATAACTATTTTCTTGGGGGGTGTGACACCCCCAACCCCCCCAAAAAAATGAAAAATATTCCCCCCCAGAAAAAAAAGTTTTTAATTTTTCTTTTAAATCTAAAATAAAAAAAAAATAGTTTGATCAAACCTCTTGGAGTGAAGCCCCTAGAGGCTAGGGGCGAAGCCGCTAGTCTATAATAGAAAGTAGAATGATGTCTGTCTGTCTGTCCGTTCGTCCGTCTGAAGCTTAAGATCTCGGTAACCACTGAACCAATTGGATTCTACTCTTCAGTTTATATACCTACTAGCGGTTTCGCTCCTAGCCTCTAGGGGCTTTGCCCCAAGAGGTTTGATCGAACCAATTTTTCGTATTTTAGATTTAAAAAAAAAATTGGGGGGGGGGGGATTTTTTTTATTTTTTTTGGGGGGGGGAGGGTTAGTCGACCCCACTATTTTAATTTTAGTTTTAAAAAGAAAAAGAAAAATTTTAGGGGGGGTATTTTTCATTTTTGGGAGGTTGGGGGTGTCTTACCCCCCAAGAAAATAGTTTTAAACCTTCCCAGGACCTATGAGAAGCTACCCTGTAAAGGAGAACCCGATCGGTTCAGCGGTTAGCAAGATCCTTCGCTACAAACAAACAGTCAGACATCGTTCTACTTTGTATTATAGATTGGTCCTGTGGTGTTTTTAAGCTATTTTCTTGGGGGGTCGGACACCCCCAACCCACCCAAAAATGAAAATTTACCCCCCCAAAAAAAAAAATTTCATATTTTTTTCTACTTTTATGTTTATATATATTTTAAAAAATTTTTATAAAGTGAAAAATACAAAAATAGCCTAAAACCTGCTAAAAAGCGTTCCTACACCCATTCATGTTTCATAGTTAATTGTGCCCTTTAGATTCCTGTTAAGAATGCATCATATACAAATTAGCAAATATTGTATGAACAATTCACTGATTTGCATGAACGTTTTTTATTTTCATAAAAAAAAGGATTAGCCCCCTCCCTCCACTTAAAAAAACATAATATTTTTAAAAATTATTATTCAGATATATATATGTATATAACATGAATGTCTGTTTGATTGTCTTTTTGTTAATTCTTCTAGGGCCTAGGAAGGTTTATAGCTATTTTGGAGAGAAAACGAAAAACCCCATCTAGCGGCCTTAAATAATTTTTATTGGTAAAAACAGATGGGAAAAAATACATTAGGTGCCCTTAGAGGCATCAAAGGCGTAGCCGCTAGTATTTTATAAATGAGTCATCCTTATATAAAAGTCTCTTGTGTATCTGTCTGTCTGCACCAAAGGATCTCACTAATCACTGAACCGTCTACTGATAATTTTTATTGGTTCAAAACTAGAAGTGTCTAACTTATTAGAAATTCATTATCATTTATACAGAAGGGGTAATTTTGTTTATCATCATTAAGGATTTTATCCTTTTAATGTTTATTGTCTTATCCCTTAACATATTTAAATGATCTATTTGATTTCCAGTATATCCCTTCCCCCCTCCTCTCCTAAAAAAGGGTTACAAAAAAACAGAGCTGGATCTTTAAATCATTTATAGGTGCGCTGAATTGGGGCGATTCATTTCAGCACACCATCGGATTATTAATACCTATATTTAAATCCAAATGGCATGGGCGAATCAGAGCGGCCAGTTGCACGGTACCAGCGCGCCAATAATACTCATCGAGTACCATTGGTGCGTGAAACCGGGGTGATTTATTTAATAAATAAATATTTTTTTAAAATTAATTTAATATTTTATTGCAAAACTATCGTGAAAACATTTTTATAGTTATTTTTAAAATAAATTATATATTGTTTTATATAAAATACTGAGTTGAGTTTTTAAATAGCTTAAAATGAGAATACACGGCCTCCCCAAAAAAGAGTATGGGGCCCCCCCATACTCTTTTTCACTCCCCACTCCCCCACCTCTCTTTTAAAGGCACACGATAGGGAAATGGAAGAGGAAGGTGTGAGCAAGGAGCAAGGGATATGAAGTGGGAGAAAAGGGGTAAGCATTCAATAGTTGCCAACTAGAAATTACATTTTTCTAATAATGTAAAAAGATGTGGTATTAAAATATTACTCGTAAGATATGATAGTAAAAGAAAGCTAGAAGGATTATAAAAAATATTAGAAATCTTATTTTCATTTATAGTTGGCAACCATTACTAGTATTAATGGCACCTTCCCCTTTTCTCCCTGTGTATATCGCTTGCTCCTTGCGTTCATCTCCCTTCTCCCTTTCTCAATCAACATATAATGTGTCCCAGCACGCTTGCCTGCCTGTGGGAAGAAACTGGCCCGACACGCCTGCCTGCTTGGCAAGAATATATATGAGACGGCACGTTTGACTATCCCTTTTCTCGCTGTTCAAATCCCTTGCTCCTTGTCTCCACCTCCCTTCTCCGTTTCCCTATTCTCTGCCTCTAAAAAGAGATGGGGGGTTGAGGGGAGAAAAAAGAGTATGGGGGGCCCCCATACTCTTTTTTGGAGAGGGCCATGTATTCTCATATTAAGCTATTTAAAAACTCCTCTCTGTACTGGCACGGCTTAAGTTATAAAATTGTACTGGCATGTATGGATATGTTATTGAGTGTCGCCAGCGATCTAGCAACACCGTGCTGAAAACCTTTTAAAGATCCATGTTTTATAGCAGTGGCTGTGGCGCACCATCAGCGCACCTCTGGTTCACCTCTGAATCGCCCTGATTCAGTGCACCTCTACGATTTAAAGATCAAGCTAAGGATGAAAACATTATTAAAAGCAAAATATATTACTAGCGTCTGCGCCCCAAACATCTAGTTACTATGTATTGGAAAGAATATAAAAAAGCAGAAAAATAGCATAAAACCATATCCAGACTTTATAAAAATAGAATAGCCTAAAACTATTTCAGGACTTATAAAGATCTTTACTGTAAAAGAGAACTATATCGGTTCAGTGGTTAGCGAGATCCTTCGCTACAGACAAAAAGATTTTTACTTTATTTACTAGGATTAATTGAGCTTCGCATTTAAGGATATTGTCATTCTTGAAGTAAACACTTTTTTTCTTACTAGGTTATCAATTCTCCCCCACTTTAAACAGGTTTATCAAGAAAATTGAGGGGGGAGCCATTTTCTAGGGATGATTTCTCTTGAGAGTTTGGCGGTACCCTCCCCCAAAATAGCTATAAACCATCACAGGACCAATGAGAAGCTAAACTGTAAAGGAGAACCATATCGGTTCTGCGGTTAGTGAGATCCTTTGGTAAAAACTTTTATGTAAAAATAACAAACTCATCCTTACATATTCTACCTAATACTTATTACCCTGGGAAGGAGAGGACATTAGGCATATTATTACACTAATCCCAAAGCCTTCTTATTCGTTGGCTAAACAACTTTGTAACTTTTATAAATTTTTCCTGGTTAAGTTAAGTGTCCAATCATTTCATCCACTAATTGTATTCAACAGAAGAGATAATTTTGTTTATCAGCAATGGGACTGTAAATAATATTTTGGCCATTGTATTATCCCTTTAGATTCCTACTTTTTACCGAAGGAGGTATATTAGTCCAAGTCTCTTAGGACAAAGTGTGTTCTATAGGCGTTTATTAGTTAGTTTCTACCATGGATTCTTCACGTAAGATGCCTGTTGAGCTCTGGTACCCCCCTCCCATGTTTTTACTATGCCTATGAGGGGGTCTCTAACCGCATGGGGCCAATACCTGAAATGCCTAAACCCTGCAAGGCTACCCAGAACCAGATCATTAGTAAGAAACCACAATGCATTGCTGAGACATTTTACTAAATAATATATTTACTAGTAGAAAAATGCACGGAAATGTACGGATTTTTAAAAAAAACCTTGTGACCACCCTGGAAATACTTACATTTTTAGATCATGATTATAGAGATGTTATACTTAAAATAATGTACCTTGTTGTACTAGAAATCAATGTTCCAAAAATCAGATGAGTAAGATTTTTATATCATACAAAAAGTTAAAAATTAGCATGTATACACAAGAATAGAGTTGCTACGTTTCCTAAATTGCTCCTAGCTGTTAGAGAAAACAATATCCAAAGTTTAACTCGATAGGACAATTCTAACATTCTTAAATGAACGAAAAGAGCTAACTGTTAGGTACTGACTTACAGGTCCTAAATATAGACAAGCATCGCTTTTAACATTTGTTTTGTTTTGCCTAGGTCTGTTATTTTTGTTATTTAAAAGACGACATTTGTTTTTACAAAAGTATCCGAGGCATTTTTAGGAATAAGACAATTTTTCTCTAGCATCCTTTCCCCTTGTAGATAAAGGTAAGATTTTACTACAAATAGGGTGTGTCCATCCTTACAAAGTAACTTTAGATACAAATTGAAGCATTAAAATTAATTATCTAAATTAAAATTATCTAAACCTTTCATGAAGACTCCTATATTAATTTTGTTCACTTTTAATAGTTTGTTATTATTTATTTTAAACTGAAAGTCCGTGTGTTCATTTGAAATGTGTTAATCTTTTTTTTATATTTTATTATTATATAGTTTTTTCTTAAAAATGAAATGATCTTTTAATCGGTTATTCTTAAAACAAATAAGAACACTGCTAAAAGCGAAACATAAATGGGGTGGGGAGAAACGTCTACAGAGGAATTGTCCCAGTAAAAGAAGGATATCAACAAGCGTCTCTTCTCTCTAATTGTTATGTTGACGTCAACGGCTTACTTTCTATTTTAAAAAATTACAAATAAACGCAAAAAAATCATGTTTTGGTAATTTTATGTTTAAATATGAAAATGTGGACGATTTTGGTTATTTCTAACAATGCATTTTCATTATTTTTGGTAAATTTATGTTTTTTTAGTATTTTTCCTCTTTTTGCACCGGCCGCGCCATTTTTTATTAATATAAAAATATATGTTTTAATTAATAATAATAACTAGATAAAATATATTTTTTAATGCTAATACAAAAATAAAAAAGTGTAATAAACACGTAGAAATGATATTTTGTAACTAAGTTTAAAATTAATTTATTATTTTTATATAATTGAGGTACATAATCATAATTCATAAAATTATTATTAAATTTACTTTGATATTAGTTTCTGGTTCTTTATTATTCATTAAATATTCATTCTATAAACGCAAAGCTATTCTATAAGCCTTAATTTGTTAAAAGTAAGTTTAGTTAATAAAATTAATCCCGTCATGCCTGAATAGTTACGAATTAACCTTCTGTGTACATATATAATATAATATAATAATAAATATAAAAAACTGTGCCATCCTTATATAGAATCAACAGAATTTACCGATTGCTCTCGCTAACCGCTCTGAAAGGATTACGTTTCTCCTTTCAAATTAGCCTCTCATAGGTCCTAGAAAGGATAATATCTATTTAGGGGGAGGTTACCACCACCCACCCAAGAGAAATCACCCATAGAAAAATGTCCTCCTCTTAATTTTCTTTTGAACCAAAAATATAAATTTTGGGGTATAGGGGCTTTCGACTCTTCTTTCCAGCTTAAAGTCCACTTAGCCCCCCCCCCCCCCTTTCACTTATATACCCCTCACATGCTAGGGGCACATACGTTAGTAGGTAAACTTTATATAAAGGATTTTTTCAGGTCTCCAAAATGGTATACAAGTTTTAACAGTTAATCAAGAAAGGTAGGAAAGAAGTTTATTATTATACATGTTTTTTGTCTTATTTCATTTTGATAAATCCTTTTAAATTATTATTTTTTGACCATCTTTGGTGCTGAAAAAGATACTAGTAAAACTTTTTTTTATAAATAGAATCTATGTTATATAACATGCCACATTCAATATAACAACTTTTTGAAAATGACAATTGTTAGCTGTCGTATGAAACTCGCATTTTTTTGTATCAATCTTTCAACTAAGAAAAAATTTAAAGCTATTTTTAAATGATTGTTTTCATTTTAGTAGCAAAGCTATTCTATAATACAAATGTCCGTATCCCTCCCCATAAGACATAAAGTACGTTGGGGAAATATGATTTATCTCGGGTCTTATTTAAAATAGAAGGCTTAATCTTCTTGCCAATATTTCCATCATTACGGAGTTTAATTTACTATTAAACATCCGTGGCGGTCGGACTGCTTTTAAGCAGTTTTTTAGCTGCGTTTAAATTTTTCTCGGTTTATCTCATATTATACCTAGTGTTTTTCAAAATTTTTGTAGATATGGATATCAAAATTAAGTTCCCCGCCTTGTAATTATTTTTGTGTCTGTAGTTGAAAGGACAAGTAGCTTTTTGGGATTTTTTTTACATATTTCATCATACCTTTGGACATCTTGTGGCGATTAATTTTTTTTGGATGATGGTTTCAAAGCTTAATTTCTCGTCCATAGACAAAAGACAAGTAACTTTTTTTTCAAATTTAATAAAGATATTCATATATTTTTGGTCAAATTACAAAAGATTTTCTGGAAAATAGTTCAAAACTAAATTTCCTGTCATTATAGGGTATTTATGTGTATTTAAATTCAATTTTTCACATATATGATTTATTAGAATCCACTCTAATAAGCTTAGTTATTCAGTCATTCTGTTTTTCTTTTTAGACATCTTTTAATGTTTTGTGCTTCGCTTATTATAGGGTTATCATTCTTGTTACCCTTGTATTTTTTTTATGTCACATGATATTTTTACTTTATTTAGCATCCAACAAAGATGGATATGTACTTTCCACATGGCTCCAATGGGGACAGCGAAGAGAGAGCCAGGGAAATGGCAAATCATGAAGCAAATATCAAAAAGATGATTTTAGCCCAACAAGAAAGGGAGGCAAGGATGGCTCAACAAGAGATGGAGGCCAAAATGGCGCATCATGAAAGGGAAGCCAGAATGGCCCTTCAAGAAAGGGAAGCTAGAATAGCACAACAAGAACTGGAAGCTAAAATGGCTCAACATCAAAGAGAGGCCAGGATGAACCAAGAAAGAGAGGATGTTAGACGGGCCCAACAAGAGCTAGAGGCTAAAATAGCGCAACAGGAAAGGGAAGCTGCTAGAAGGGCCCAACATGAACTAGAAGCTAGAATACATCAGCAAGAAAGAGAAGCTGCCAGAAGAGCCCAGCAAGAGCTTGAAGCAAAAATAGCGCAGCAAGAAAGAGAAGCTGCTAGAAGGGCACAGCAAGAGCTTGAAGCAAAAATAGCACAACAAGAACGAGAAGCAAGGGTTGCCCAACAAGAACGAGAAGCTAGGATTGCCCAACAAGAAAGGGAAGCTAGAATTGCCCAGCATGAAAGGGAAGCTAGATTGGAAGGTTTTGTTCCTTTTACACCTTATTCCAACCACGGTGAAAGATTTGGGGAATCTTCCAATGAAGAAGCTAATTTGAGGATGAAAATGTTGTTAGCTCAACAAGCTTCATATCAAGAGAGAGAAGCAAGAAACGAAGGTTTTGTCCCTTATGTTCCCCATTCTAATCATAGTGAAAGGGAAGTACCAAAGGAAAGAGAAGTTTCGAATGAAAAAGAGGCTTCCAGTGAAGAAGCAAATAACATATTGTCAGCACAAGAAGCTGAAATTGAAGACAAAGAGTCTAAATTGGAAAATGATACTACTAATCATATGGAAAGCACAGAAGAAATATTTAATGAAGATAACAAGGAGACAATAGATAACTTTGTTCCTATTGAACCTGATACAATCCTTAGGGAAACATCAGTAGAAACACCAGTGCAAGAACAAAATATTAAACAAGAAATGACACAGGGACAACAAGATTCCAATGGGAACAGCGATACAGAAATGGACACTCTTGGTTCAGAACAAGATACAAGTAAAAACTTGGATAATACAGAACAAAAAATGAAACAAGAAGTTAATCAAGATTCAAATGAAGACTCAAATGATGGAAATATTGAGAATGATGACAACTTTGTTTTTGTAAATCCTGACGGAGAACAAATGGAGAATGTAGAAGGAAAGCCCAAGAAAGAGCCGACAATATTCTCATGTAACTTTTGTGAGAAAACTTTTGATAAAAGTTTCAATTATAAGAGCCACTTGAGTACACATTTAGAAGATCGTCCTTTTGAATGCGATATGTGTCAGAAAACATTCAAGCTGAAAAGCCAACTGGCGAGACACAGAAAAATTCACACAGGTCATATTTAAACCTTACTGTTTTTTCAAATTACCTATCAAAATGAGTCCCCGTTTTGTTTTGAAATACTATAGGGGGGTATGTATTGTTACCATAACACTTCGGGGCTACCCAGTATCCAACATAACTTAACTTAACCTGACATAAAGTAATAAATTATCTTCCTATTTATCGAGTTATTCAAAACTAGATACTTTGAGGATACCGCCTTTGAAGTAGCGCAACTAGTTTTTAAGCTGTGTTTGTCTCTTTGGCCAATCATTCTCAAAACAATCTATTCATCTTTATTCTTATATCAAAAAGTATAGGTATCTACCTACTCTTTTTTCATTCTATAATGCTGTTTATTGTTTGTTACTTACAAAATCTTTTGTAGAAATATTATAGGATTTTACTATTTCCATTTCCCCCTGTTACCTTTGTGTCAGAATATATATGTTTACCTCTATGAATTATGTTTTATTAAGAAAAACGGTTTCATTAAAACTATTTTTGTTTAGGTGAAAGAGAAAGCTGTCCTCTGTGTGAAAAGACACTTGCAGATAAGGACAGCTTGCGCAAGCACATGCGCTCTGTACACAAGGATCAGTATAATGGTGGTATTGCCATCACTCCCAAGACAGAAATGGTGGAGGGTGGCATGATCTACAATGGAGAACAGGTTAGGTTACCTAGTTTTTACTCAAAAATCATTACTTTTATCGTCTTAACATTTGTGATGAATAACAATTTGGCCATAAAAGGGTGTTTTTTTCTATTTCTCCACAACAGCTAAGTGAGTAGATTCAAAATTCCATATTATTTTCTTATAGTCATTGCTTGAGCATGAATTTTGCCAGCATTTTCCTAGATCTTTAGCAACAGACAAATAAACTTACCTACTACTTTATATTATACTAGCTGCTTCGTCCTTTAAAGCTTCTAGGGACACTTGGGGAGGGGGGAGTTGAATCCCAAAACCCATCTTTTCAGATTAAAATATAAATTTTGTGAAGGGGGGGGTCACCCCCTATTGACCATTCTTTTTATTTTAGAATTAAAAATTTATTTTTGGCTTTAGGGGATTTTTTTTTCTGAAGTCGATTTTTATTGGGAGGGTGTGTTACACTCTCCCAAAATAGTTATAAACCTTCCCGGGACCTATGAGAAGCTACCCTGTTAATAAGAACCCGATCGGTTCAGTGGTTAGCGAGATGCTTCGGTACAAACAGACATCCTGTTACTTTATTTTAAGGATGAAAATCAGAGTAGATTTATCATTAAAAGCGGAATAAGCCTTAATGTGGAAACAAAATTAAGTGTTAAATAGAAATGAAAAATTTTTATGCATTTTTTTAGGATTCTGAGGATAGTTTTGGCATGGCAACCCCAATGATCCAGGCAAAGGTGGAGAAACAGGATTATGACAATGATGTCGATATCAAACTGGAACCCGGAAGTTCCAGGTTAAAATTTGATGTTTTTTATTAGCGCTGATAGCCTGAATAGTGGATACGATAGTGAATGCTTAATTATGTGAATTATTATACGCTCAAACACTCAGTCAGACAAATAAGCCGTTGATTGCAGGATCTTTGTAAGTTTGTTTGGAAGGACTAACTGTACCTTGTACTTAGTTCGGCCTATTTTGGACCAAGGCATTTCCCCAACTCTTAACTAATAAAATTATGTTTCTAAATTGATATAGCAGTTGTAGGAACCATATTTAACGTCTTCGGTTATGACGCGGTGTTTTGCCGAGATTTTAGTCTATCAATTTCCCGACAACGAGCTGATGCGCTACGTGTTATGTCAAAGAGATAGTAGCGCAGATACTCTAATTAGGATTTAGTTCGCTTGTATCAAATTTCGTATTTTATTTAGCTTGGCACAATATTATGAATATGTTAAATGAATTTTATATTAGGGTAAAGCGGGGCGAACTCGGTGTTTTTTTCGGTTTTTTGAACCTGCAAATCGTAAAAATTATTTTTTTTTAAATGAGACCAAGACCAGTAGAAAGATCTCGGAAAAGTCGATCAGGTCCTAAAAGGACGAAAACCTAGGACTTTGGGAAGTTTGTCAAAATTTATCTCTAAAACGGCACCGACTTCGCCCCGCCTTGAGGCGAAGTCGGTAGGGCATTTTCAAGCTTCGAAAAATCGATGACGTATTGATTTTATTACAGCATGCCCAAAAGGTAAAAGTTGCTAAATGTAATAAAGAGTATGCACAAATTTTTTTATTAAGATAGGTCAATTTTTTCTACCAAAAAAAATAATTTTTCCGAAGTACGCGAAATTTGACTTTTTTTTCGAAATTTTTTTTTTTGATAAAAAACATAAAAGTACTACTAGAAAAAATAACTTTTTATGACTTTTAAGGCCTGTTCCTTAAAATTCAGGCAATTTTGAATAGATTTGGCCAAAAAAAAATAGTTCTATTAGCAAAATTTCCTGAAAAATTCAAATTGAAAAAAAAGAAAAGTTTGGCAAAATCTGTGGTCGATTTTCCAGCTTCAAAAAACCTATAACATATTGATTTAATTACAGCATGCCCAAAAGGTTAAAGTTGCTAAATGTAATAAAGAGCATTCACAAAAAAAATTATGAAGATCGGACAATTTTTTCTACAAAAAAAAAAAATTTTCAAAGTACGAGAAATTTGACTTTTTTTCTCGAAAATTTCACTTTTTTATATAAAATTGAAAAAGTTAGTACAAAAAGTGAAAAAACCGAGTTCGCCCCGCTTCACTTTTAGTCGATTTAAGAAAAAACTATACAAGCTTTTTTGAAGTTTTAAACGGAAATGGATAGCCCATTAGATTCTTAATAAGTCCCCTGAAGACGTCTAAGCTCTAGCTCTTACCAGTTTTTGTCCAACTTACCGTTTTTCCGACCGAAGCAAAATTTTATACTTTTTTGTAGGCAATTTAATAAGGAACAAATTTGATTTTATGTTTTTTTCTGTCAGTCGATTAGAACATGGAGAAAAATGTCATTTAATGAAGGTGTGTAAAAAAAATACCGACTTCGCCTCAAAACCGAGATCGCCCCGCTTTACCCTATATTTTTTATAGGTAATAGGTACTAGGTAGGTATTTTATGATCTTTTTTTATTTGAAGATAATATTTGTACCTATTAATTTTAGTGATGAAGAAGACAATGAAACTGACAATGCTATGAATTATGTAGAAACTTCGCATAATGTTAAGCAAGAGTAAGTTTTTTTTATGATTATGTCATAATACATTTAAGTAATACATCAATACGTAATTAAAGGTTTCGTGATTTAAAATAAATTTAAGTTGGCAAATATATGCGGTATAATCCTTTTAGGATTTTTTTCCAAATTATAGAAATATAACCCACCACCTCTTCACCCATGTTCTGCAAAATAATGACCATTGCCGCAACGCTCGACACCATATAGCCTGCCTAGCTCCGGGCGCTCGGCCCCCTAGCCAAACAACCTAACCTTGTTTTGTTAATATTTTTTTCGTTTTACGCATAGTGATTATATGGAAAATTTAAGGTTAGTAAATCAGAAGGGAATGTTCCCATTAGAAATTTTTTTTCTAAAATATTTGACTATGATTAGGTATCAAAAATCACCATAACCACTTTTGAAATAAAAAGAAAATAAAGGGGGGGGGGGGGGAGTGAGAAGTAATTTTATTTCTTAACCCAATCCCTGCGGTGCCCTTGCCCGTCAGGGATAGTTTACAAAGTGTCCTTCAAATTTTGGTTCATTAGATCATTTCAAATTGAACCCTTATTTTTTCTGAACTACGTGCTTAAAATCAAACGGACTTAAGATTCATTACCTATGCTTAGTCCTTATATGGAACTTTACCTTTCGTTTTAAGTGTTGTACCTACGTTGTATGTAAGAAAAATGTTGTAATCTATGTAAGAATAATTTATTTATGATATCCCTCCTATATCTTATTGGACCACACATAATGCCTTGGCAACTTTACTGTCTTACCTTGATATAGATTTTACTATCTTTAGGGCTGGTGTTATTCCACAAACCTCCGGATTTAACCCATTTATGGGTATGGGCAATGTGAAGCAAGAAGTGAAACAGGAACCTGGAGGGCGGTTTCCACCCACCAAGAGAGCTAAACCATTGGTAATTTTTGTCCAATTTATCTGTTGTAAAGACATTAAAGGCGCGACTTTACTTTTATTATTTGATTTAAACTCAAATCTGCCTTTACTTCTTATACTAGTGGTCTTTTCTCTTTCCTCATCTTATAGCTAAAAGGAAACTAAAAAAATGCTTAATAGGGATGGTAATATGCCAATCTTTTGGACCGGATTCAGATTCGGATTCTTACAAGAATCCGTCAAAAAAAGGTGGATTCCCGCGGATCATGGATTCTTATTTTTGGCGGTTTCCGGATTCGGATTCCGGATTCTAGCAATATTTTAAAAGGCTTTAAAAAAAAATAATTTAAGTGCTACATATGCCCTAAAAATTAATGTTCTTGGTATTCTCTATAATTCACTTCCGAGAATCGAACCAGATTTTAAAAGATATTATATATAAGGATGATAATCTTGGCCTTCAAAAAGGCGGAGTTGAAAGAAAAAAAAACTTAAGACGCTAATTTTAGCCTACAAATTAAGAATCCGAATCCGCTATTAAAAAACGGATTCCGGATTCGGATTCAAATTCCAAAATTGGCTAAAAATTGGGCGGATTCTGATTCCTGATCCCGGATTCGGATGCGGATTGCCAACCCTAATACTTAAGCCTACGCCGACCTCTATCTTTATATTTTCCTTGCGGTTCCGTCCCTAGGGGTATTTAGAATTAAAACTTGAGGGAACATTTTTCAGGGGTTATTTCTCTTCACATGGGCGAGATACCCTCCCGCTGACAGTCAGACATACAAGATGAAATTATAAAAAAAAATTTGTTTTAGGATCCGGACTACATATTTGACCAAACTAACCCTGAGAACCCATTTAAATGTAAAGAATGTTTGAAGAATTTTTCAAAGAAGAGAAACTTGGTTCTACACATGAAGACACATTTTGGTGCCGTCAGGGCTTATACTTGTGGACAATGCCAAAAGGCGTTTACAACAAGTACTCTTCTGAAGAGACACGAAGTCACCCATATTGAAGGAAGACCGTTTGAATGTGAGATATGCCAAAAGGATTTTAAAAGACAAAGTGATTTGAATACCCATCTAAAGATTCACACCGGTATCAAGCCTTTTGTATGTGAAGTGTGTAACAAGGCTTTCAGAAGAAGCAGTGACCTAACAACACACAGACGGATCCACACTGGAGAGAGACCTTACACTTGTAAGCTTTGTGGTCAGACTTTTGTTGTATCCGGACACTTAAACAGTCACATGAGAAACCACCACATGGGCATAAAGCCATTCCAATGCGAAATATGTGAGAAAGCTTATCTGACTGTTGGACAACTACTTGATCATAGGAATATCCACACCGGCGAGAAACCCTACGCCTGTGACAAATGTGACAAGGCATTTGCCTTTAAGAAGTCCCTGAGACACCATAAGGAAGCACATTCTGGAATCATCTACTCATGTAGCTTCTGTGCTAAAGAATTCAACAGGAGGGATTGCTTGAAACTTCATGAAAAGATTCACAGAATAGAAAATTCTGGAATTAAGCCCCATGCTTGCGATTTGTGCGAAAAGAAATTCATCTTAAAAGCTAACTTGGACTCTCACAGGCGTGTTCACACCGGCGAAAAGCCCTATGCATGTGACGAGTGTGGAAAAGCATTTTCTCAAAAGTCTAGCTTTAACACACACAAAATGGTGCACACAGGCGAACGGCCTCATCAATGTCCACTCTGTCCTAAGAGACTGTTGACAAAGAGTGATCTTACCAGGCACATCAGAATCCACACTGGAGAGAAACCATATTCGTGTGAAATATGTGGGCTGGCATTCTATTCTAAGGGAGAGCTGAACGGCCATGTGCTGACCCACGAAACTGATACCGAGTTTAATTGTGAGGAATGTGGACAAAAGTTTAAGCGTCTCAAGACACTGAATGCTCACAAAAAGATGCATGAGCCAGGTAACGGATCTAAAGATTGAAATAATTAGTTGAAAAGTGTTCACGATATTACGTTTCGAACCAACCAATGAAAAGCAAGAAAAGTACCCAAAGTTGAGACAACTAATAAGATATTTTGGTTTAAAAAATTTTGGTTTTAGTGTAGTCCAATGTCGCTTCTTTCTGCATTTTCCTAGTAGAAGCTGTAGGTGAATTGTAGATTCAAAATATTTTGACTTAATTTTAAAACTGTAGTTACAAAATTTTCAATTCAATTGGTAAATGAAACTTTGATATTTAAATCCTAGTAGCTACTCTTCTAGCCTTTTTTTTTGTAAAGTGGGGACAATGACCGAAAAAAATCTTCAAGACTTACTAAAGGCTTTTCGAAATTGTTCAGAATCTTTATTTCAATTTTACTTTTTCCTTTTTTTGTGGACTTTTGCTTCTTTAACCCTTACAGATCGGGGGGGGGGGGGGGTCATATTGACCCCCCCCCTCTAGTTTTTTCAATGTCATTTTTTTTGTAGGTAAGATGGAGAGCTGTGACTTCATGACTTTTTAAGTTTAGTAATTATACGTCGGCAAGAGTTGATTTTATTAGGATATCTGGTCTGTGTCGGTCGTGGTGTCCGGTCAAAGTCGGTTGGGTAGCACCAAAATTAAAAAAATATTCTAAATAAATCTTAATTTCTACATTATGACTTTTGTGTATAAGGTAGAAACCTAAATTTTTTTTGGTGAATACTGAGATATCAATGACCTTATGAGAAATGTGGTGTTATGACCGTTTGACCGCACCCTGACCGATTTTTGTCCGGCTTTTACTACAGACATATATCATGAATATCGTGGCTTCTATTACAGCTAGAGACCTACATTTTTTTTTGGTAAATCCTTGAGCAACAATAAACAGATAAAAATATTAATTGGCGCCGCCAACCGCCGTTTTACCGCCGTAACCGCCGAAAATGGCGGTTTACGTCATTTGCCGTTTTTCGGCGATGATCAGAAAAAGTAATTTTTTTGTTATGAAAAATAAAAGTTCGTCCTAAAATTTGGTCATCCTAGCTGCAAAATTGGCCGCTCTACAGCTGTTTTAAAATTTAGCGGCTGGCCGCTAAAAAGCGGCTAAGGAGCGGCCTGACCGCTATGACTAGAAAAAGTAATTTTCTCTAAAAATACACATGAACCACCAGAAAAAAATTTTACGTCTTTATCTGTAACAGAAGCCGAGATAGAGGGGGGGGGGTCAATATGACCCCCCCCCGATCTATTAAGGTGGGAATAGGGGCCCGATCTGTAAGGGTTAATTCAAAAAGTTTTTTTTGTGGCTCAAGTGAAATTGCAGCAATTATACCTTCCCAATCTTTAAAATATAAAAATAGATATAGAAAGTTATTTGGTAATTTATTCTATATCTGTTTTATATTAGGAGGAGAAATTCCAACTTGTGAAATATGCGGCAAGGAATTCAAATGGCACGGTGGCTTAAAGGAGCACAGAAAAATCCACACCGGAATTAAACCTTTCTCATGCGATAGATGCGGCGCAAAATTCAGCCGAAACACTAACTTGGCAAAACACAAGAGAACCACTTGCAAGGGACTTTTTAAGGATGAGAGAGAGGATTATTAATCATCAGCTAAGGTTGAATTTGTGTATATAAAAAATGGTCACATTTTAAATGTCTTAAATGCACTAGATGTCGTTTTATGTTCAATTCTTGTACCTTTTCAGAAACAAACTAAACTAAAATCCCAATAAAAAATGTAAATAATATTATTGTACGAAAAATATGTATCTTAGCATAATTTCTTAGTTTCAACTTAACAATGATATTGGGATATAATCGTAAATAGATATCGTAAATAGATATCGTATCTATATTGTTCGTCATGATTTTTGTTCGATGTTGTCATATTAATGATAAAAATCACTGAAAATAAAAATTTTAGCTGTTGTTTCATGAATTATCTATCTATTTATACTAATTTGGTAAGTTTATGTACATATGTTTTTTTTCGTGGATAATCACTAAATTCCAGTACCTATCTATCTATTATTTTTGTAATAATTCTAAATTGACAATAATTTTATAAGCTTTGACAAAAATAATAAAAAAATATGTGTTTACCTATGTAAATCTTTGGACTAATTGAAATGCAACTTTCCTTGATTATTTGGTTTAATTATTGTATATTTCAGACTAAAAATGATAACTATTCCAATATCTTCGAGTTAGATAAAATTAAGTTAAGTATCCATATAAATGAAGGCAGTTTGTTTGGCTTGTCTATGTATCTCGCTAACCACTGTGAATCCAAAAAATCCTTAGCGCGTTTTTTTTATAGTGTTGTGCTCCTGGTAAGCCTTTTGCAGCCTGCTTCTTTGCAACATCTTGAGGGGTAAAATATTTATAGGATGGGGTGAAAAAATTTGTGTGTGTGCCGCAGTTGTTTAAAGTCGGTATTGGCAAATACTTTTATCTTCCCATTCCCACTTTCCAGCCCTCCTAACTTGGACATCGTTGCGTTCACTTTGTCTGGTAATTTGAAATTTTGCGTATCTTGGCAATTTTGCAAATGATTTCTTTCATCTTTTTGGTTTATTATAGCATTATAAAACAATTTCCAGTCGTTCTATGCAGTAAAGGGGGGGGGGGGGGGGAAGTTCTGACACATTTGCGTAAACGGTGAGTATAGGCTTTATCTTTGGACTGAGAGGATAGGTTATTAGGGATAAAATCATTCTTATATGATGAATTTCCCCCAGATTTAAGATTTTTTGGATAGGCCTCCAGGTTCCGGAGCTCCAGGCCTCCAGGTGGTCTCTGGACAGGTAAAAAAATAAAAAAAAATCTTATTTGAACAGTTAGAGTTAAGTTTATTAAACAACATAAGCTTCTTTTTATATATTATTCATATATGTGAAGAAAAAATTACATTCGGCCTCCAGGTTCAGGTGCTGCAGGCCTCCAGGTGGCCTCTGGACAGGTAAAAAATCAAAATTTCTTATTTGAACAGTTAGAGGTAAGTTTATTAAACAACATAAGCTTCTTTTTATATATTATTCATATATATGAAGAAAAAATTACATTCGGCCTCCAGGTTCAGGTGCTGCAGGCCTCCAGGTGGCCTCTGGACAGGTAAAAAATCGAAATTTCTTATTTGAACAGTTAGAGGTAAGTTTATTAAACAACATAAGCTTCTTTTTATATATTATTCATATATGTAAAAGAAAAATTACATTCGGCCTCCAGGTTCAGGTGCTGCAGGCCTCCAGGTGGCCTCTGGACTGGTATAAAATCCAAATTTCTTATTTGAACAGTTAGAGTTAAGTTTATAAAACAACATAAGCTTCTTTTTATATATTATCTATATATTTGAAGAAAAAATTGCAATCGGCCTCCAGGATCAGGTGCTGCAGGCCTCCAAATGGCCTCTGGACAGGTAAAAAATCAAAATTTCTTATTTGGACAGTTAGGGGTAAGTTTATAAAACAACATAAGCTTCTTTTTATATATTATACATATATGTGAAGAAAAAATTAAATTCGGCCTCCAGGTTCAGGTGCTGCAGGCCTCCAGGTTGCCTCTGGACAGGTAAAAAATCAAATTTTTTTATTTAAACAGTTAGAGGTAAGTTTATAAAACAACATAAGCTTCTTTTTATATATTATCTAAATATTTGAAGAAAAAATTGAAATCGGCCTCCAGGTTCAGGTGCTGCAGGCCTCCAGGTGGTCTCTGGACAGGTAAAAAATCAAAATTTCTTATTTGAACAGTTAGAGAAAAGTTTATAAAACAACATAAGCTTCTTTTTATATATTTTTTACATATCTAAAGAAAAAATTACAATTGGCCTCCAGGTTCAGGTGCTGCAGGCCTCCAGGTGGTAACTGAACAGCTAAAAAAATTTTTAAAAAATCTTATTTGAACAATTAGAGGTCAAGTTTACTTAAAAAACAAAATGAGCTTATTTTTAGATGCTTTAAAGATATTTGAAGAATAATTTACAATTAGCCTCCAGGTTTAGGTGATGCAGGCCTCCAGGTGTACTCTGGACAGGTAAAATATCAATATTTCTTATTTTAACAGATGGCGGTAAACTTATAAAAAAAATTAGCCTAATGTTATTTATATATTTGAAGACAATATTACAAATGGCCTCCAAAATAATATTATAATAAGTATAATTTTAAATTACAATTGGCCTTCAGGCTCAGGAGCTTCGGGCTTTGAACAGGTAAAAATAAAAAAAGAGAATATCATTAACTCCTACAATTTAAACCTTTGAAGTCTCAATGTGTAGGACCTAATAATATTATATGTTGGCGTTATCCTCTTAATTTTTTTTTTCAATTTTGAAAATTTTGCTATCCCCCAACTAAACTATAAAACCTGGCAGCGGCACTTTTTTACAATTAGGTTTGGTTAGACAACCTGGAGGCCTGCAGCACCCAAACCTGGAGACTTTTCTTTAAATATGTAAATAATATATAAAAAGAAGCTTATGTTGTTTTATAAACTTACCTCTAACTGTTCAAATAAGAAATTTTGATTTTTTACCTGTCCAGAGGCCACCTGGAGGCCTGCAGCACCTGAACCTGGAGGCCGATTGTTATTTTTTCTTCAAATATATGAATAATATATAAAAAGAAGCTTATGTTGTTTTATAAACTTACCTCTAACTGTTTAAATAAGAAATTTTGATTTTTTACCTGTCCAGAGGCCACCTGGAGGCCTGCAGCACCTGAACCTGGAGGCCGATTGTAATTTTTTCTTCAAATATATGAATAATATATAAAAAGAAGCTTATGTTGTTTAATAAACTTACCTCTAACTGTTCAAATAAGAAATTTTGATTTTTTACCTGTCCAGAGGCCACCTGGAGGCCTGCAGCACCTGAACCTGGAGGCCGAATGTAATTTTTTCTTCAAATATATGAATAATATATAAAAAGAAGCTTATGTTGTTTTATAAACTTACCTCTAACTGTTTAAATAAGAAATTTTGATTTTTTACCTGTCCAGAGGCCACCTGGAGGCCTGCAGCACCTGAACCTGGAGGCCGATTGTAATTTTTTCTTCAAATATATGAATAATATATAAAAAGAAGCTTATGTTGTTTTATAAACTTACCTCTAACTGTTTAAATAAGAAATTTTGATTTTTTACCTGTCCAGAGGCCACCTGGAGGCCTGCAGCACCTAAACCTGGAAGCCGATTGTAATTTTTTCTTCAAATATATGAATAATATATAAAAAGAAGCTTATGTTGTTTTATAAACTTACCTCTAACTGTTCAAATAAGAAATTTTGAATTTTTATCTGTCTAGAGGCCACCTGGAGGCCTGCAGCATCTGAACCTGGAGGCCGATTGTAATTTTTTCTTCAAATATATGAATAATATATAAAAAGAAGCTTATATTGTTTTATAAACTTACCTCTTACTGTTCAAATAAGAAATTTTTTATTTTTTTACCTGTTTAGAGACCACCTGGAGGCCTGGAGCTCCGGAACCTGGAGGCCTATCCAAAAAATCTTAAATCTGGGGGAAATTCATCATATAAGAATGATTTTATCCCTAATAACCTATCCTCTCAGTCCAAAGATAAAGCCTATACTCACCGTTTACGCAAATGTGTCAGAACTCCCCCCCCCCCCCCCCCTTGGATGTTGGATATCGGATTATGTGCTTCTGTATATGAAATTTTGTTATTTTATCTATTTTTTTTAAGCTTTTCAAGATAAGGTATTTCTTTGGCTTAAAGTATCACAAAATAATTTTGTATTGTGGTTTGTATGTCTCTGCACTAATGGGCGGTAATCTTTTTCTTTATTTTTTAACAACCTAAGTTTAATAAAAACTAATCCTGTTTTATTAATATTTTTTAGGTACACGGGATAGAGACGGCAATAGAAACGTTGCATAATGCCCAACAATTTTCAAATGAAACGAATAAATATGAAATGGAGAATGACGACAAAGAAACGGAGAACCTTGATTCAGAATCTAGTTTTAGTCACATATTAGAAATTACGCTAGAATCAACCAAAGAAATAATAGAAACTGAGCATAACTTGGAGAATTCTGCTCAAAACATTAATCTGCATGATTCTATTAAGGATTCTGTAAATGACGAAGAACCGACTATAAAAAACGCTGAAAATTCGTCAAAATTGGAAAATACATGTTTTATAGAAATGGATATCACCAATTTGCAAGATGACACCGATGATAATGCAGAAAATATTAAAGGAGCGTCAAACGAAAATGAAGTTAATGAATCAACAGCGGCAAACATAGATGCTAACGAAGATGCAGATAATTTCGATCAAAATGAGGACAATCAAACATCTATTGACAATACATATACAAACCACATGAAAGACTCTGAGTCAAATGAAGGTTATGAAACAAACATAGAAAATGTATTAGTAAATCCTAAGCTAGAGAACAACTCTTTAAAAAGAGAGAATGAGACAATATTTGAAAATGCAGCAGTGAATCCCAAACAAGAGACGCATGATGCAAACGAGGAACAAGAATCTAATTTTGTTTTTATTGCTCCCGATTCTGTTCAGGTAGAAATGACCGGAGATCAGATCAATCCTGATCAAACTGGATTTTCATGTAGTGTGTGCTATGATACTTTTTATACTATAGATGAATTAGCAGAACACATAAAGGAACACCCGCATTTGCCTGTCCAGTGTAATTTTTGTGATAAAACATTTAATAAAAGTAATGAATTTAAAAGACATTCTATGAGGCATACAAATGCACGTCCTTTTGAATGTGAAGTGTGCAATCAAAATTTTAAGCATAAATATCACTTAACTAAACACTTCCAAAAATTTCACGATGCAACTCATCCAGTAGATCGACCTTATATTTGTGATATTTGTCAAAAAAGATTTACAGAAAAGCGTCTCTTGACAAAACACACAAAAAATGTTCATTTAAGAACAGGCACAGAATTTAGATGTCCTGTTTGTAAGAAAGGCTTCAAGGAGAAACAAAATATGAAGAAACATGCTAGAAACGCGCATTCAGAGTATTCTTGTGACCGACCATTTGAGTGTAATTTATGCCATTCAACTTTTAAAGAGAAATATATCTGGAAGAGACATATGACAAATACTCATGAAAATGTAGAAGATATTTCATATTTAACTGTAGCACCTAATATTAACCCCGAGGAAATTGAGTATGAAGAGCCCCAAGAGCAGGGAATAAAATGATTTTGAGAATCGCAAAATAATTTGAATGCCTTTCATTCAAAAAAGGAAGGGTGCTATATATTGATATTAAACTTGTTTAGCCTATGATTTCAGGAATTTAAGGGGGGGGGGGGGTTGCTGCTGCTGGAAATTCGTAAACCGTGAGCAAAAATGGACTAAATATTGAGCTAGAATTTTGAAACAACCAAAGGGAAAAAAACTACTTTTTTATGTTTGGGTTAGGTTAGGTAAAGTGCACTTTTCCCCAGGGTGTTGGAGCCGTTTAATTTTGATGCGGCTCCAGCTCCGGCTCCTACCTTAAAATTAATATATCAATTTTAGTTCATTACTGAATTTGATAAATTAAAATAGATAATATAAAATATTTTGCTTTTATTTGATTAAAGCTATATAAAAGTAGAAGGATGTGTGACTATTTGTTAAGTAACAATAGTTTTTCAGTTTATTATATGGAAATAGACCGTTGCCAAATTATAATATTACTTAAAAAATCATTTTTAGCTAATCTGGAGCCGGAGCCGTTTTTAACGAAAAATACGACTCCCGATACGGCTCCACCAAAAATGTTGCTGCTCCCGGCTCCGGCTCCAAAACACTGCTTTTCCCATTTAAGATTTGTATAAACGAAAGTATAATAATCTTTTTTTTTCATTTTAAAAAGGCATTACTCTTCATGAAAGCTATTTCATAAAGTCTTTTTTTATAGTAGAGTAACACATAAGCTAAACGCAACTATTTTTGTTTGGTATTGCTTGAAAGATTTCGCTTTCTGCGAAATTTTGAAGTTAATACCTAAGAAAAGTAAGGCTTTTTCTTTGTTCAATGAATCGGTAACATGTTTTAGTTAAGTATCCCTTAGATTATGGTTGATAAAGTAGAGCCACACTAACAGTTGCAGACAACCATTTGATTAGTCTTAAAGACCTAACTCTACATTTTAATGTGGTTTGCCAGTATTAGGCCAAGGCATTCCCCCTATTGTTACTATTTAAGTCTAGTATATGAAATAGCAGAAAAGGTACATCATATAATATCTTTGGTTTTGCCACGGTTTAAGCCTAGATTCGAATACATTACCTTTGTAAATAGGTTTTAAATGTAGAAAATATCAAAATCTTTTATTACGTACAGGACTATGAAGGAACTGTTCAGATATTCGACCCTATTTCTTTAATTCAAACAAATGAACAAAATGGAAACTTTCCTACTATCCAAATAACACCGACAACTGAAAATGATGAAACAGTCCCAATAACTGAGCTTTCTAATGTGAATGAAACAAATACAAACCAAGTTAAAAAGATTAAAAGAAAAAGGAGAAAAAGAGAAGAATTATCGAATCCAGCGCCTAATTTACAAGCGACAGAACATGTCTCTCTAGTTTCAACAAATGTTGAAAATCAGATTAATAATGTTAATGTTAAACTAGAACCGGGCAATTCCAGGTAAAACATTACATAAATGAGGCTTTTTTTTAATCTAAACCCAACAATAAGTTTTATTTTGTATTTAGAAAAGGAGAAATTATTCACCAAATTTCCTTGTGATAGTTTTATATTTAGAATTGAATATTTTACCGGTTTTAATTATAAAAGAAGATAAAAAAACTTACAGTGGGATGCTTTTAAGGTGACCGAACTTAAAATCCTTGTTTTAACTAATCACCAGGGGACCTACAGTTGACCAATCTTGGATATTAAGGTGTCTATAGAAAGCTATTGGTAAAACAAAAGAAAAGGGGTAGTTGCATTTCTCGCCGAATTAGGCAATTTGGAATCATTTGAGACCATGTTATTTTTTTCAAATTCTCGTTTATCAAGGTATATCTTAAATTCAGTGCTTTTAAAAATATTAAAACAAGATCTTTTTAGGTTGGTCAGTAATTACTCAAAGTGTTGGTATCTTTGAAAAAATACGGCGGCGGAACCGCCGCTCTCGCCGTTCACCGCCATTTTCCGCCGCCCCCTTTTCAGAATTAATGTTTTCATAATTAATTTTTTTTGGGTTATTTGGTTTAAATTAAATCTACGCATCTAAGATTGGGAATTTCATACTAATTTCATTTTGCAGTAATGAACTGGTGCCTCAAAGATTTCTAAAATAAAGGTCTCACAAAAGTGTATGTCGTCCATTTGTCATTGCATTTTAAAATTTTGTTGGTTTGTCCAGAAAGGATAAAACAGTATAATCTTTTTTTTTCAAGAAACTTATTTTAATTCTAGTGATGAAGATCGCCAGAATAGTTATGATGAGAATACAATTGTAATTCCAGATGGTCACTTTATGTCTAATGTAAAACAAGAGTAAGTAGTTTTGGAAGCGTAGCTACTCTTATACCTTCTTTGTCCGTTTGTCGTATTTTTTTTTTATATGTATGCCTGATCTTCCACTAAAATAATTTCTGGTAGGTTTGTTAGTTTTACACCAATGACTTACAAAGTATATTGAAAAATGAAACTATTTTTTCACTTTTAATGCAACGAATAAATATAATCCTTAAATTCTCCTTGATTTAATTTAATCCTTATATTTTTGTTCTATCAGCGGCTACGCACCTAGAGACCTCTAGGTACCCCTGTGATGGGGGGCTTTTTTTTCTATGTGCTATTTTTTTGGAGGGATGTGGTACTCCTCCCAAAAATAGTTATAAACCGTCCGGTCCCTAGATCTATTAGAAGCTTAAATATAAAGGAGAACAGTATCGGTTCGGTTGTTAGCGAGTTCCTTCGCAACCAACAGAAAGAAACAGACATATTTACTTTGTTTTTTAGGTTAAACATGCAAGGAAAAATATTGGATGCAACACCACCTTTCAATATCAAACAAGAATTTGGAAGACTAGTCACAGATTCCAATGGTCTCACAGGATTTTTTAGCAATAAAAAAAGAATGAAAAAGATTCCAAAGCCAAAAAAGCCAAGAACGCCAACAGAACCGGTAATTATTATATTTTAATAACGATGGTTCTGTACATGTATACTGTATAGGTATTCCGTCATGTTTGTCGTACTGTAGCGACGTCAACTGTCAGTGTCTCTCTTTTAACCGTTGTTTCTCTTTAAAAAATTAAAATACATATTTTTTCTTCAAATTATTTTTTGTATACATTTTATTAGTTTTAATTAACTTCTTCATATAAAAATGAGATGTAATTTGTTCTTATGTTTTACCTTTTTCTAGGAACCTGAGCATATCTATGACCCTTTCAACCCAGAAAAGCCATATAAATGCAAAGATTGTGGAAACAACTATGCACATAAGAGAAGCTTATTTATACATATCAAAAATCACACAGGACTTAAAGAGTTCTCTTGTCATATATGTCAAGGAGCTTTTGGAACAACTACTTTATTAAGGAAACATTTAGTATCACATAATGAAGAAAGGCCACATGCTTGTGATATTTGTGGCAAAACTTTTAAACGTGTGGAAGACGTGACTAACCACAGAAAAATTCACCTAGGTATTAGGCCTTTTTCATGTGATGTTTGCGAAAAGACTTTTCGGAGAAACAATGATCTTACAATACATATGAGAATACATACAGGGGAGAAACCGTATGTTTGTCATATATGTGAGAAAGCTTTCACAGTTTCCAGTCATTTAAAGAGACACATGGAGTATCATTCAGCGGACGAACTTAATGGTTTTATTTCAAATACTTTAAGAACCTTACAAGAAGAAGAACCTTTGGAAGGAAAGAGTTATGCATGCGAAGTATGTAGTAAAGACTTTTGTACACCAGCAGTGTTAAAGAGACATTATGCAACACATGTTGAAGAAAGGTTATATACATGTGAAGTTTGCCAAAAAGATTTTAAAAGACCCAGTGATTTGTCTGCCCACATGAAAATTCATTCCGGTATTAGGCCTTTCATATGTGAAGTTTGTGATAAAGACTTTCGACGAAATCATGACCTTACAATACACAAAAGAATACATACAGGAGAAAAACCTTACTCGTGTCATCTATGTGGACAGTCTTTTACAGTAACTAGTCATCTAAATAGACATGTGAAAACCCATCATAGCGATGAGATTATTAAGCAATAAAAGTAAAAAGGGATAAACAGCAATATATTTTTTCTCTCTTGATGTGTTACAGAATTGTCGCTTGGTGTATGTAATATTTACTAAAGGGAGGGTGACAATTGTAGATATCTTATAAGTATGGGATAAATATAACAAATAATTTTAAATTAAACGAGCTTATAATAACCATACGTGTCTAAAGACCGATAGGTACTTTTGCCAAACATACAATAAATTTTTGAACGAAGAAAGATAATTTGATTGTAAATATGAATATAAAAAGTTTTGTTTGATTGGTTTAAGTTATTTAAGATTAAACCTTACTTGGTAGCTATCAATTTTTTGTTTTATGAAATATTTTTGCGTTGCTTATTAAATCGATACTTTTTTGTATCAAGATTTTAAAATTCACTAAATTTTTGTGTTCCAAAATGATATAATTATTTATTATAAATGTATAATTTATTGAAAATTAAACTATAAAAAAAACTACTTCATTTTTATCATTGCTGTTTCAGAAAAAAATCTCCCAAAATGCCTCCACGCAGAAGAATTAATGATTCTAATCCTAAAGCACCCGAAACTGAAATATCCTCTAGATCCAGACAAAGAAAAGCAAAAGCTAAAGCAACTGTTAATATTTGCGCCCTACAAAATGGCCTACATCACATGTCAAGTGTAAATGGGAGCAAAAAAGAAAAGACTGAGGGTAAAATAGGACTAGCAAATAAATTAAAAATCATTAAAGTTTTCTCTGAAAAGAAGATAGGCCAAGCTGAGAAAAAACCTAAGACTGGGATTTTACATGTTTCTGATGAGAAAAAGGAGATAATAATGACATCAAGCCCTACATGTGCATCGAGAAAAAAGGTTTACTATCCATTAGGTTCTTCTGATTTTCTTTATTTTGATGTTTCTTTTATGAAAGTAACAGGATGTCCGTCTGTGTGTACCGAAGGATCTCCAATGAATGAACTTATATTTAAAAAATCAAACACCTCCCTCCCCCTCCAATTTTTTTACTTTTTCTTAATAGAACTCCACCCCAAGTGCCCCTTGAGGCTCTAGGGGCAAAACAGCTAGTATTTTTATAAACTACCAAGACAATTTTATCCACAGGATTCGCTTAAAATGCAAGTCGTTTGTTTTACAATTTACATAAACACTTAAGATTCGAGATTGCGTAAAGAATGTACTACTAACTTCCCTAAATGACATAAGATCGAACTTAAGGACTGGCATATGGTAAAATTATGATTCTCTTGTTGTGTGTGTGAAAATGGATTTAATAGTAAGAGTCATTTAACAAACACATACATTAAATTGTGAGAATTAGGCTTAGATATTAAGTGAAAATATCTATATTGTTGAATCGTTTCTAGTGCACGCTACTGTTATATATCAATGTTAAAATTGTTCTTATATAATAATACAAATATAATGGATTGTAACTATAAAGGTAAATGAATTTGAATGTGATTTCTGTGATTTTGTTGCTGAGAATAGGTTTCTACTGCGCACACATATGGAGATAAAGCATACAGACAACCACACCTATTTTCCATGTAGTATGTGTAGGTAAGGTTTGCCGTGGATTTTTCGCAGTAATGAAAAATAAATTAAAATGCTATGGGATAATTTTAAAACTGTATTGTCAATTTTCAAATCATGTTTACAATTAGAATTAACACAAAAAGATTTCAGCAACCTACTTCAGTCATCCAGGGACGTCCAAGGGGGGTGCAGTAAAGGTGTTATTACCTTTTTCACAAAAGAATGATTCTCGAGTTTGAGTTTTTTTTGGTTGGAGAGGGACATTTTGACAATTCTTAAAGCAGCCTGTCAAATATTTTATTTTATTTGTAAATTGAGATAAAATTACGAAAAAATGAGATATGATTATAATTGACAAAAACAAAGCATAAAGACCAGAAATTAGCTGTATGTTACTGCTGTGTATTAATTGTTTGCTCGCATTTTATTATTCATACACCCCTCGAGTCATCCCAAAGTTTATCAATATTAAGAAAACTGACAGTTCACGTGTGATTTATGTGTAATTTCTATTTGAAAAAGTCACATTTTAGTAAGACACATTTATTAATCTGTATGAATGTCTTTGCAAACAGTGCTTTTACTCAAACCACTTTCTTGACCACTAACACCCCCACCCCCTTTTATTTTTGCAAAAAAAAATTCCTGGACAAAATTCTGTGGGGTCCTAGTCGCCGAGTTACTATCCCGGCAGAGCTCCTTTAACATTTTTACTATATGTTTAATGATAATTGAATCAATTTATTTTTGTTTTAGTTTTACAACCACAAAACAAATTTTACTTGATGAACACCATCTAGCAGAACACAAGAAAGGAAAATGGCCCTGCACATTCTGTACACAAACATTTCACAGGAAAGAATTTAATATTTTTACTTTTCATAAATTTTGATCAAACAAAGAATCAGAGTTAATAACAAAGTTGAACTGTGCTGCGTAGCAAAGCAGTTATATTTTGGATATTAAGAAAAGCTAAACAGATATGACCAGAGTAAAGGTATTAAGTTTGTGATCAAGGTTCAAGAAAATCTTGAAAAGAAATTTTCAGAAGCCCATCTCATAAAGCAATTCAGAACACAAAACATTAAATTCCCCTAGAATAATAGACTGACGGACATATCACAGATCTTCAGTAGATTCTGAGACTTCGAGTAGGCTAAATTATTCTGATTTTTTATTCCATAGCTTTTGTAAAGATTTTGAAAAGAAAGCTTTTTGTAAATAAAAAGTAGATCTTTAAAAGTTGCTATTTTCATGTTATTTGTTTGATAAGAAAGAAAAACAAAGTTAACTTACCAAATCTCATAAGACATCTATTAAAAAATGAATATTTAAATTCTTGACTTGCAGGGCTAGAGATCTTATACATCACAACACTGAGAAACACTCAGAAGCAGTAAAGAACACGCCTGCAAATCTAATTAATAAACGAGGAAGTTATGAGAGATACAGAGATAAAACCACCACAACAATGGAGAAGAAGAAACTAAATAATCCCTCTACACTACAGAAGTAAAAGTATTCGCAGTAATATAACAAAATACACTGAGAAAATAAATAGTAAGCTTATCCGGGTTTTCAGTTAAGCGACTGCGCTATTAATTTCAACGATTTTACTATTTTAGGGGGTGGTGTATAAGAGACAACAAGAGGGATGTAAAAAATGTAATTTTTTGGTCAGGAAGGTGTGAGCTGTAGAATGTGTTGATGTAAATTTCTAAAAAATATGTCTTTTTGTTACCTAGTGGAATATACGCAAAAATTGGATACACATTCTAAAATTCATATGATATTCTTGCATTTATTGTATTGCTCTTAATATTCATATGACATATTTACATAGGTATAGTGTCTTTTTTAGACAGACATATAAAAAAATATAAAATGGATTGTTAGATTTGTGCGCGGGTCACGCAAATTTTTTTTATACTATCCTTTAAATTCAAGCAGATGTGTGATTGTTTTACCTCCCTTGGCTACAATGGGGGGGGGGGGGGTTAGTGTATTCACCCCCTTTCTGTGTACGCCTCTGGTTTTTACCCCCAGATTTCATTCTAAACCTGATCAGCCTAATTTTTGGTGTTTTTCATATCTTTTTAATATATGATTATTCAATCAGATTTAATTTTTTATTTGTTACCTACCTATTAACTTTAGATTCTTAAAAAAAACCCTGATTTATTTCACTAGATTTCATTCTGATTTTCAAATTAACCGAAACTGATCAGTGATCAGCCTAATTTTTGTGAATTCATAACTTTTAATATATGATTATTCAATCAGATTTATATTTTTAATTTGTAAATAATTTTTGATTCTTTAAGAAAATTAAAATATTGTGAAATTATTTAATATTAGGTATGTGTAATATATTTTTTTTTTACAAATGATATTGTAGATAAAGGGCTAGTTGCACGAATTTGAACCTAGTTTTCCCCCTATTTTATGATATATACATTTGAAAGCCTATAAATGAGATAATTTAAATTTTTACTATTTTGTATTTTATATGTATTCAATCAAATATTAAATGAACTGATAATTAAATACGGCTTTTCTTTATTGTAAAACAATATTGTGCGCTTGTTAAAATCATTTTTGTGTTTGTTACAGAATTAATAAAAAATCTAAAAGTAATGATAAATTTTTGTATTTACACTTTAAATACTTTTGTTTGAAATAGGTACAACCGATGTCGTTGATTTGTTATTTGAACAATAATAGTTTTTGTGTCATCCATTTATCACATGATAAAACATTAAACGCTAACTAAATTTCTTATGATATTGTATAAAATCTTTTATTTAAAAAGTAAATTGCAATAGGTAACATTTAATTTAACTAATGGTTTATTTGGTATGAAATTAAATTCTTGTGATAGATGTGATGTTTGTGTGTGTGTGTGGCCATAGTTTCTTAGTGTTTGGACTAGAAAATTATAAAGTATAATTTAAATAGCAGTTTTCCTTTAAATAAGGATTGTATTTATGTATTAAAAAATAAAAATATCCTCAGCACAGTCCGGATGGAGGGAACCTTAAAAAACCCCACAGCTGTAAGAAATTAAAACTAACTTAAAAGCTGTGTTGCTTAAAATAAAAAATAATGATGATTAAAATTTATTTTACCACCGTAGAACCGTTATTTACTGTTTTAAACAGCCATAAAGGTTAAAAAAACCTTAAAATAAGAATCTTTTAAGTATAAGGATTATTTCTTATTGACACGTCGAAAAATCAGCGACCAAAAGTGGTTTTAGCAACTAAGGGGGGGGGGGGTGAGAGTTCTGACACATTTGCGTAAACCTGGTATAAAAGCATTATCTTTGGACTGAGAAGATAGGTTATAAAGGTTAAAAAAACCTTAAAATAAGAATCTTTTAAGTATAAGGATTATTTCTTATTGACACGTCGAAAAATCAGCGACCAAAAGTGGTTTTAGCAACTAAGGGGGGGGGGGGGGGTGAGAGTTCTGACACATTTGCGTAAACCTGGTATAAAAGCATTATCTTTGGACTGAGAAGATAGGTTATAAATGATAAAATCATTCTTATATGATGAATTTTCCCAAGTTTTAAGATTTTAATAGGCCTCCGGGTTCCGGAGCTCCAGGTGGTCTCTGTACACTTACAGGTAAAAATAAAAAAAAAAATTAAGAGTTAGAGGTCAACTTATAAAACAAAATATGCATCTTTTTGAATGTTATTTACATATTTGAAGAAAAAACATACAAATTTTGTTTCATAAGCTGACCTCTAACTCTTCAAAAAAAAATTGATAAAAATAAGATTACTCCTTCCAAAGATTAAAATTATTGGTTGAAAATTTTCTCAGTCCCCTTTCCAATGATAATAAAACAACAAGGATGACAACATCCATAAAAGCGAAGCTCTGAAACGGTAGGATAAACGAAAATTAACACTTGTAGAGTGCCATAACTAAATAATCAGAATATAAACGTATAATACCTATTAGAAACAAAAATTTAAGCATATTTGTTGAAAAACTGCGCTAATATAGGATAATATTTAAGGACATCCTTACATTTTTAGGACTTGAGTATAGAGATGCTTTGCTTATAACATTGTATTTTGTTGTCCTAGGAATCAGTATTCCAAAAATTAGATCAATCGAATGATTCTATCATATAAAAACTTGTTGTTAAAAAAGTTAAAATTCAACATGTTTAAAATGGACGTACGAACATTCTAACGATTATAGAGTTGCTACGCTTCCCAAATCGTAACTAACTACTACAGGAATCACCATGCAAAGTTTGAAATAGGACAAATCTAACCGGACGGACGGACGGACCGACCCTAATTATAGAAAAAAATACCCCCTCCCCCCCCCCCCCCCCCTTGAATGTCCTTAAAATACAATAAGGTGTTCAAGGCTGATATATTATCGACATGCATTTTCCATGATATTCGAGAATCACTTCAAATACTTTGATTTAGGATTCACAAGGGTTAAGACAATGAACGATAAGAAATAAAACTAATAAACAAACCAAAAATAAGCTATCTCCATCCCAGCATTCTCAAATTGTATCAAAATATTGCTCAACAAGGTAATCTGAGTGCCAATATTTTTTTTCTCGGCATTGCTTTCTTGGATTCTATGATTCTGTTTTTACTTTAACCCTTAACGGTCTGGTTTTTTTCTGTGTGTGAAAGATAAAGAGCCCAAACTGCGTGACTTTTTAAGCATGGGTGTGACACATAACTGAGAGTTTGAATTTTTTGAACATCTCCATCCTGGCGGCCGCAGGATGCCAGCAAACCTGGAAGGGTCATCCAGGTAAAGAGTAAAAATATTTATTTGACTTAAACAAAGCATTTTATCTTTCCAAAATACTAAAATATCCTCTCGTAGTACATCCTCATATGAAATACAGTTGTTCAAGTCAATTTCAGGTTCCAGGTATGATCCTGCAGGTCCTGATCCTCCAGGTCTCCAGAAATCTTTAAATTTATATTTTGATATTTCTAATATAAAATTTACATGAAGATAAACATTTTCTGCAAAAAAAATTGTTCTTCTAGCTTCAAAAAAAAAAAAAATTACAGCCGTTTGAAATTTTTAAGTCAAAAAGGACCTAAAAACAAAGGTTTGTAAATAAAGGGGTGAATGAAGCGAAAATTGACTTTGACTCACTTAAGGTCGGAAATTCAGTATGAAACAGGGGACTTGCACAAAATTTTTAGCCTTTTAGCTCTAATAGGAACTGAGATTAAGGTGCGGCAAGGGGCCCGACTGTTAAGGGTCATTTTTTTTTCATTTTTAGCAGTAATAAGACAATGGACAATAAAATGATGAAAATTTCCTTTTTATGACAAAAAAATAAATCAAAATTATTGGTCAAAAAGTTTGGACTTTGATAACTTGGAACCAACCAATAAAAATTCAGTATATATTCAAAGTTTTAATGCTAACCTATGAGCGAGCGTAGTTATCAACGAGGGAGGGGATATTGGGTGGGTTTTTTACTACACTAATACCCAAAGTTTAATAACGTTTTCTTATTTGTTAGCTGAACAACTTTGGGAAATTTAATTAGATTTTGAAAGGATAGTTCATTAAGTATAGTGTCCATCAACCACAAACTGTAATCTACAAAAGGGTAATTTTGTGTAGAATTATTTGGATGAACATAAATTTATCGGCTATTGTCTTACCTATCCCTTTATTATATCCCTGGTGGTTAGAAACTTCAATAAAGAAATGAAAGCTATAGGCCAACAAATAAGAATGGAACTTTTTATAATTCAGGGATAAGACAATGAACGTTTACATCCACAATGATGATAATTAAATTTACCCCTAATGTTGAATTTGAACCAATCAAAATTCAATAACCCAAAGTTTTTAAGATTACCAATTGTTGATATACAACTGTAAAGACTAATAATGTCTCCCCACTCCCTGGGTATAACTGTAATTTACAGTTCATTGTTCCCTCCTCCCTGGGTATAGTAAGAGTAGGGACAGCACAATTGACGAAAAATGTTACAGGCTAAATAACATGAGAAAGATAAGAAAATGCAGAGAGAGATGGGACAATGGAGTGTTTTATACAATATTCCCCAAAGTTTTATGATAATGTTTTCTTATTCGTTGGATTAATAACTTTTGGGATTTCAGTGAATTTTGAGTTGAGTGTTTGATTATTTCAACCACTATTTTTAATCTACAGAAGTGATAATTTTATGTATTATCATTTGACATGTATATTAATTTATAGGTCATTGTACAACCCCTTTGGATCCCTGAAGAAAATGACATTATAAAAATCAGAGAAAAAATGAATAATCAATCCCTGGTGATACAATTTCTAGAATCTTATCAAAAGCGAAATTTTGTATAATTAATATCTGTACTTCTGTCTTTAACTTTTTTTAGGCATTTATAATTGTCCTGCAACAATTTGGTACAACTTAGGAGGCGTAGCAACTCTGTAATTGTTACCAGAAAGTCTATACATCCATTTACAACATGCTGATTTTCCACTTTTTGACAACAATTTTTATGTTATACAATATACAATCATTCTATTCATCTGTTTTTTTTAACATCATCTAAAATTTCTATGATATTTTCAGGGAGGGAGGAGACATTGGACTGTAAATTATACTGGTACCCAAAGTTGTATCGACACATTATCTTATTAATTGGCCCAAAACTTTACCTGAAATTTAATTGGTTGGTTTCATATCAAAAACAGATAAACAAATGAAGTAATTTAGTAGGTAGCAACTGTAAACCACACTGGTACCCTAGGTCTTACAAACACTATTTCTCAAAAACTAAAAAAATCATGATTGGTTGGTATAAACTACCAGTTTTCCATGCACTAATGATCTAAATCTATAGATGGAATAATTTTGTTTCTAACCATGGGGGATAAATATCAATTTAAACTCCATTGTCAAATCTCTGTATATTTTCTATCTAAAATAGGAAATAAGGTTTGTACAATATTTAGTAGCATCTACCCCCCTATCTAATATAGTGTTTATTTCAATTTTGCCGCCTCCACCTTAGCCTCCACAGAATCCTAAGCCAGCCAGACAGAAACAGCTGAAAATACATGGTGCCCCCCTCCCCTTTCCCCCCACCTATTACATTCCCGCCTTCCCTTTCCTATGTCAACCTGTTTCTTTACTCCAAAATTTCTTTACACACACAGATGTTATTTTGTAGTGCAAGAAACCGGCAGCAGCCGGCCGCTCTACGATTTATTCTCTTCCTTGACTTGACAATCTTGCTGCCTCCATTTTGTGTTCGCCACCACCCAATTTAACCATCTTTTTGCCACTGTCGCTGCCTTCACCACTGCTACTCCACTATTCATTGCTGGTACACCCCGCTACATCGCTCACACAACATCCCCAACCTCCATCCAGATTCTGAACAAGGAGGAGGGGAGCATGTATTAAAAAGCGATGAATAGCAGAGTAGCAGTGGTGAGGTGAAAGGCGATGACGGCGGCAAAATTAGCAGCTAAAACTCACTAAAGGAGCACAAATTAAATGGCGGGAGGATTCACTCAAAGGAGGTAAAAAATTTCAAAGGGCTTCGATCGTGATGCTACAAAAATAAAAAATGCCTAAAATTGAACAGAGAATAATAGTTTCAGATTAGATTTTTAAAAAACTAAATTTAATTTTCCTGTGGAGAGTCCTTTTAAAAGACTATTACCTACCAAGCAAAAAATCCTCATATATAGTTCTCTATTTTCATTCCACAGTTAACATATGGATGTGCAATCTGGGCCAACAATAAAGACATTGTAGAGACCATCAGCAAGCTACAAAAAAGGCCATCAGATCAATAAATGGAACAACTCAAAGAGACACAGTGAACCTATACTAAAAAAAACACAATCTACTTAAATTTAAAGATATAATTGAAATCAACAAATTAACTATAGCACATACAATTGTTCATAACTATGCTCCAGTTTCCCTTCATGAACACATCCAAAAGGAAATGCCTAATGAAAGATTAAGACAAAACCTATTCAACAACAAAATTGATAGCTCAAATACAAAATCTATAACAAAATTCATTATTCCTCAATCATGAAATAATCTAAACAACAGCTAAAAGAAATTTATCAATTTCTAGATTCAAAAAATTAATAAAAAAAAATATGCTCCAAAATTACTCCAATATTGAAATCTGTAACCTCAACACTTGCAACATATGTAATTAACTAGAAGCATACAGACTCCACTATCGAAATCCAAATGACTAACATTCAATTAAAACTACACCAAAATAATAAAAAAAACGGTCAACTCTGGTTCATTACCAGCTGTTCAACACCACGCTCCCCTGTGCTTCCATGTTCGCTACACCCCTAAATTTCTAATCAAAAACGAGTTAGTAGTAAAAACTCTACAAGTACTGGAATGTACTATAAAAGGGGTGTACTAAGCTCTACTATCCTTGTACATGAACTCATTTCATACCTTATCCTATATTATTAATTATAAATTGTATTATCGATAGTAAAATACGGAAATACATACATACATATAAATACAACCTCCTCCTATAGTCCTATTTGGACTTCTTGGAGTTATTTAACCATAAACCATACTAGTATGGAACCAATCAATTAAAATTCAATAAGATCTTTCAATTATATTAAAGGATTAGGGAATTAAAAGAGGGGCGGGGATGATCGAACATGAGCAATTATTAAGGTGGGACAATTTTTACACTAATACTGGTTGTTTTTTCAAAATCGGAAAACGCAGTTAATTTCGGTTCACCCTGTATAATGTATATCTACATATAATTTTTCTTTCGATTTACAAAAAAAAATAATATTATTTTTTCGCTAAAAAGTAAAAATTCACTGTAGAGTAGCTGCGATTCTAATAGAAAATTGGGGCCTTATCTTTCCCAAGCCCGAGATGAACTTTCTCCATCACGTTATTAGTAATGCGCCCACTTAGACATAACATCATAACCTTATAAAACCTTAGTCCGTTTTCTTAAACAAGCTGCTAACTGATCTAAAATAAGTGTGGTTAGGTTACTGGACTGAGTTCAGTTACCAATCATAAAGTACGCACAAGTTTTATTATGGTTTCATAAATAAACTGATGTGGACAATGCGTCATTTTTAACATAGGTTATAAGCTGTCACAGTTACCCGATGAAAGGCAGGGTTGCCGTTTTGAAATTGATTTAAATTAGCATAAAAGGCCTATTTCTGACAAATGTCGTCTTATAAAAAAACCTAATACATCTTGGTGTTTATTTTATTAATGGTATAAGTAATGAAAAGATGCAAAGAGTATAGAAAATAAAGAAAAAGTACAAAGAAGAAATTTTTAATTTAGGTTATATACATATAATATTATTTATGATAAAAAAATTTTCTTAAAAATCCCTTGCCAATTAAGATCTTCAAAATAGGCGAATGCTGAATTTTTCTTTTTTTTTTTTTTGGGGGGGGGGGGAGGTGGGCAGGGGGCTGGACGCGACCGCAGTCCTTTAATAAGTAATTTTCAATGTTTAAAATTAATTATATTTTTTTAATAGCTTTGTTTTGGTATGGTTTGTAATGTGAGAAAAGAAAATTTTCTTCCTTTAAAAAATTTTATTTTTAAATCTACAAAATCATCGTACCTGTTTGATAATTTACAAAATTAATGCCACCCCATATCTTATTTGTTTTTATTTTTTTCTTCTGAAGTACAAATGCCCCGTACGAATTTCGACAGCTTGCTTTGGTTAAGCTGTTTTTACCACCTTTGGTTAGGTCTTAACTGATGTGAACATTAGTTTCGCTTTAACTTATGTTATGACGTCACACATAGGTTATCATGATCAGTTAAATTTACTTCAGTTTGGTCTATGAAACACTTAACAGCACCCTTAACTTATGTCTAAGCTGCTAACCGATGTCAATTTATTTTATGAAAACGGGGTCTTATTTAAAAGCAGGATTTTGGAGTGTTTAAACGTTGTGCATAACTCATTTTGCGAAAATCTAAAGGGTTGGAATATAGATATTTAATACTTTTTTGTACTTACAGCTACCTCCAGAGGGCTCTAGGGGAACGTAAAAATGACATAAACCTTTTCAGTTTCTATGACGAGCTACATTGTTAAGGAGAATCAAATTGGTTTACCAGTCAGCGAGATCCATTGGTACAAGTAGGGTGACGTAGACAGATAGAAATACAGACTCATAGACATCATTGTACATCCTTTTATATAAGGATAGAAGAACAATTCTATTTTTTGTTGTTTATCCATATATAAAAGTAACAGGTTGCCTATTTGTGTGTGTAACTTAAGATGATGCAAACCGCTACACCAAAGAGAAATTGCCCCTGGAATATTTTTACTTTCCTTTAAATCTAAAATCGAAAGTGAAGTGTCGACTTACCCCTAGGCCTCTAGGAGCTAGCAGTTCTAATTGTTCTAATAATGGCAACGCCACTTTCAGTATAAGCACAATCATTTCTCGATCTTTTAAAATTTATACTATTTTGATAGTTAGAATAGTTTAATTGTTAAAGATATCATTAACACAAATGTAAAATGTGTATAACACAAATTAGAATCATCATGCTATAACATTATTTTATACATATTTGTTTTATTGTATCAACACTTGTTTTTGGGCACACAATAGCAAAATTGTAAGGGAAACTCTCCATTTTAAAAACTGCATTTAAAGGACATATGTATTTACAATAATAATAACATTTAAAACACAATGGATTTTTCTGTACAAACTATTATAATATTTTTTTCGTACAAAATGATCGATATCTATCCCTGTCAAAAGTAAATATTTAACAAGATATTTCTACAGAAACGCTTAAAAATGAAATTTGGCAAATTTTAAGAAAATAAAAAAGTGTATAATCTCATTTCCTAATTGTTTTTTTGTACTGTTTGTTGATTTTTACCAAGTAAATCTTATAAACTCTGAAAATTTCTCTAATTAATTTTGCTTTTTTTATAGTTTTACATGAACACTGTATAAGAATTTAAGAATACGCAACGCAGTAACCGAACAACAGTGAAAAGGTAAACTTGTTTCAGTTTGTGATCTATCCATCTATCTTCCTTCATACTATCTATTAGGTTAGTGGAAGGGTCAGCTATACCCCCCTACCCAGGCTTCTCCTTTATCTTGTTATTTATCTTTCAAATAAAATTTGTGACAGCAAGTGAATTCGAATAAAAATTGTGATATTATTGATTAATTTTCTCCAACACTGCAAGTATATGTTTATGTTCATTTAGCTTTTATGAAAAGTATAGTACATTTTTCATAACTACTATATTAGAGGCTGCGCCACTAGGAGAAACTTTAAAAGGTGGGCCCACAAATTAATTATTAAACTTACAGATAGAGATACAGACAAAAACAGAGATATTCTGTTACTTTACTGTAAGGATAAAACGTTTGTACGATATTTCAGTTTAAATTTAAAAGTATAGAAATCATTTATTTACACAAAGCTACAATATTTTTTATCATTTTTTTACAATTTGTATTTTTCATTTGTTTTCGCTATTTTTCTAATTTTATTTTTCCTTGTTTGTTTTGTTCAATTGGTAACTGAAACAATTTTCAATACTGTACTTTTAGCCTTTTTACACATTTGTATCTAAAAATTATAAAAATTTTGTTATTTGCATATTAATTGTAAAAGTTTAGCAATTGATTTAGTTGTCAGTTCAATGTGCACAAATTTATTTCTACATATTAAAAGATCAATTAATAGACGTTGTTTAATTATTTTACACTTTAAATGGTGGGGGGGAAGAATTCGACCCCCTCCTCCCAATTTTTATGTCAGTTTCGAAAAGTAAAAAGAAGAAAGATCCTTCAGTGCACACAGTTAAACAGACAAACACACCCAGATCCTGTTACTTTCACATTAGAATACATAAGTTACTAACAAATGTGTTATGATTTTTTTTTTAATTATTGAAATTGTATAAAAAAACAGATTGACCTATCTAGTTAAGATAAATTTTTCTAAATTAAATGTAAATTATTTTTAGATTTGAATGAATCACTTTTTTTTTATTTTAGCTAACTTTTTTCAACGATCCAGAAGCAGAGACTTTTGATCGTAAGGTAAGAATTTTAAGTTTTTCGTACGTTTGTTTATTAATTTAGGACAGGTTCCACCCTAGGTAGGCAGGGGTTAAGAATGGAATAAAAATAGTCCTTTTATATTCAATTTTTTCTATAATAAAGGGGGGGGGGGGTTATCTGTGCTCAACATTTTGTTTGAAAGCACCTGTTGTTTTATATTTTAACCTTTAAAGAATAAGATTGTCGTGGTTGCTGTTTAATATAGATTTATATATTTCCTGACTATGTAATTCTCATGAAAATTGAACACCTAAAAACATTACAAAGGTCGTATTCTAGTACTTTCATATAAAAAATATTTCAAATTTGTATAGTAAGTTTTGTATTTTTGTAAACTTGTTCAAGTGACATTTTTAAATAGTAACACTTTTTTGCGATGTATATTATTTTTGGGGAAACAATTTGTAAACTGGAACAGAGTATTGTTTAAAGGAATAGAGCTCAGAAATTTAATGATGTGTATGATTCATTCATATTTAAAAACTTTAACAATTTTTTAAGTATTGGATATAAAATTCATCCTTTGCTTTGCTTTCAAGTCAACAACTTATTAATGTACGTACATACATTCAACGTACAGAGAAAATTGTTTTAAAGCTGCACTACTCCTAAACTTGTTGCTCATGTTTGTTTATCTGTTTATCCATGAATCTAATACTAGTTTTCTATTGTCTTCATAGCAACATTCATATACATTTGGACGAGTACTATACACATTTTAAGATCGCAGCTACTCTATGTCTGAGGTTTGTCCGGTCAAAATATACTTCATCTTTCATGTTATTTTTTACAGATTAGAGTAGGTTATGATCACCTTTAGAGTAGGGAGGTTATAACTATATGGTAGAGCAATTAGAAGCTAACTTTACGGACTTCGATAGCTTTAAAACTTCTTCGCGTTTTTTTTCAGAATCTTTATACCTAAAGAAACTTAACTCTAAATTTATTTCTCAATCCAGCCATTCCTTCCCTTCACTCCCTTTCGTCTAAAATGTTAAAATTTTATTTTCCTTTTATTAACCTGCTTGGATTTATTCAAGTTCCACAATGAAAATGTTATTTTTGTTTATTTAATTGACTTAAATGCCATTGGTCATAAAGTATGTTGCCTTATAAGTTGTCTTACTTACCTATGGACTTAGATGTTCTTGTTTAAATATATACAAGCGTATATATTATTGTACATATACAGTAAGATTTTTCTAAAAATCAACAGTCTTGTTCTAAATGATGGGAGCGCAAACATTTTTATTTTTACTAAAATAACAGATTATTTTATTCCTATGACATTTACCGCATATGTATTTTTGCAATTTCTTTTTGTCCGAGGGTCTTTACAAAATTACCTTTAAATTTAATGTACTCTTAAGGATATAAGAGTAGCCGTGCTATTAGATAACATATGCCAAACAGTTAAAAAAGTTGTCAACAAGTGAACAACAGAAAAGATTTAAGTCAAAGTCTAAACTGCAAATTACTGGAAATTTTGTTTATTTCATATATATTTTTATAATACATAAAAATTAAATAAAACAAGTATGACAACATCCATAAAAGCGAAGCTCTTAAATGGTAGGACCAACGAACATTAACACTTGTAGAGTGACAGAACTGAATAACCAAAATGTAGTAAATATAGAATGTCTGAACAGGATAATGTTTATTTCATACTTATATTTTTTGGACTTGATTATAGAGAAGCTTCGCTAATAACATTCTACTATGTTGTCCTAGGATTTAGTATTTCAAAAATCAGATGAATAGGATAATTATGTCATAAAAAGTGCCTGATCTATGAGCACAACTGTAATGCCCATAGGGGGACATATGTATTTGGGTTATTTTATCAGAAATTATGAAATATAAATGTAGGAATTTTTGGTGCTTGCTTACATGTGAAGACCGGAGCACCGACCCCCCCCCCCCTCCCCAGCTTAGTTTTGACAAAAATCAAAAAATAATCAAATCAATATCTACTTCTATATAACTTTATCCGGCCATTTACTTGGTTGTTTGATTAATCTTTTGTAATTGTTTGTTATGATACTAATTGTTGTTGTCATCTTTGTTTATTTTTTTTTCAGAATGCCCCCTGTACCAAACGAGAGCAACGTAGAGTTGGTTGGTCCCAACTCTATGACCCAGGCACCTTACAAAGTCAGCGTAGAATGTCAGGAACGGTTTATTAATGCTTTGCTGTTAACTACAAATTAGTAAAAAGAACGATACCGTTAATTTCCCTTTTCCTTATAAAAAAGTAACAGGTTGTCTATATGCGTGTTTGTCTGTCGCTAACGTTGTACCGATATGGTTCTCCTTTACAGGAAGCTATGGTTTTAGGTCTGGAGAAAATTGATAAATAATTTAGAGAAATACCACCCAATTTTTTTTCGTTTTCAAGTTGAAATAGGAATCTACTTGCCCATCCTCCCCTTTCCTTAAGTGTCACCAGAGGTCTCATTCTCTAGGAGTGGGATCCATAGACGTCCAAGGGGGGGGGGATAATGGGGGTATTTACAATTTTGGGGGTAAATACCCCCCCCCAAAAAAAAAAAAATCCCTAATAAAAAAATTTTTTGCGCGCTTCGCGCGCATTTTTAATACTAAATATTTAATAAAATTTAAATTACCCCCCCCAAAAATTTTACCCCGGGGATAAATTTTGGGGGGGTAAACTAAATTTACCCCCCCCCCCAAGCAAATTTTACCCCCGGGGTAAAAATTTTTTTTTGGGGGGGGGTAAAAAAAATTCCAGTGCGCTTCGCGCGCCATTTCCCCCCCCCCCAAAAAAAATAGCTTGGACGTCTATGGTGGGACCTTTAGTACAAAAGTATTCAATTAATATATTTATTTTAAGCTTTTACCATTACTTATCTTGAACCTCATTTTATCCCTTTCTTTCGCCTATTTATGCAAAAAATAAATCCTGCAAGAGTATTAAGTGAGTGGTTTACTAAAAAAATATATTTTACTGAATAAAAGCAAAGCATAAATAATACACATTTTAGGATATCGAGAACCTTTTGGCTCTCAACCCTAAGGAACTCAAAATATGATTTAATTATTTTTTAATTATTTCTTTTTTAAAACTTATTTTATACGTTGGTTTTTCTTTTAAATAAGGGCGGGTTAGGCTTGGTTATATTGGGTATTAGGTTTCAGGGCTAGGACAACGGATGTTTAGGGCCCTCAGCAGTGGTTAGGCAGAGGGCAAAATTACTACTTCGCTTATTTGAAATTATTTTCAGAATAATGTGGGGGGGGGGGGGGGGCGTTAATGTAGGGTGGGGGGGAGGGGGCGTTAATGTGCCCAACAGGCACTTTGACGGAAAGTCTTTGTCTTATCAACATATATTACAAAAATTTTATTTTGGGTTATTATTACAGATTAAGCCGTATGCTAACGCTGTGCCGTCCGCCGTCACCAAAAAGGTTTGTACAGGATAGACAGACAGTTGGACATACATACAACAAACGAACATTAATATTAAACAAGGATGACAACATCCATAAGTAGCGAAGCACAAAAAATTGTGGATGGGAATACGTAGAAGTAGATTTAAAGTGTATTTATTAAAATCAAGAATAGATTTATTGGAGAAAATAAACACGAAACCTTGTTTTATTTTGTATGATAAAAATGGTTAAAGTAAATTACATACTAGATGCACATAACAATGGATAATAATATTTTGAAACTGTTAATGCAAAAATGTTTTAAAATTGGACCAAAATACTAAAGATATGGGGAAATATGTCAAACATATAAAAATAGCCAAAAACCTGCAGTTTGGCCGCCATTGTTTCTTTTCTTAAAACGACAGAAATTAAATTTTAATATCTTTAACTGAATTTTTTTAAAAATTGGACCATGAACACCAAAGATATGGGTAAAAATGTGAAAAATTTAAAAATAGCCAAAAACCTGCAAAAAGGCAGTCTGACTGTCATTGTTGTTTTCTTCAAACGACAGAAAATTTAATTTGGATATCTTTAACTGAAAAAATTTCGAAAATCGGACCATAAACACCAAAGTTATGGGGAAAAGTGTGAAAAATGTAAAATAGCCAAAAACCTGCAAAAAGGCAGTCTGACCGTCATTGTTGTTTTCTTCAAATGACGGGAAATTTAATTTTGATATCTTTAACTGAAAAAATAAACACCATAGATATGGGGAAAATTTCCAAAATTTAAAAAATAGCCTAAAACCTGCTAAAAAGCAGTCCGAACGCCATTGATGTTTTTATAATTATTTGTGTTCCTTAATGATGGGAATGTTGTCAAAAAATTTCAGCTCTCTATCTTTTATAGGAGCCGAGAAAATCACGTTTCCCCCAATTCATTAATTACAGACGGACGGACATTGTGAATTATAGAGTAGCTTCGCTACTAATAAGGACACACATTTGTAAACTTAATTTCAGACTGAGACATGTTTCGCTAATTACTTTGAATGTGCTTATGGACCGACCCAAATGAGTGAAAAGCGTTGTTTTAAAAATTCAAATAGTTACGTCAATATATCAAAGTACTTTCTTTTTATAGAGTAATCTAATTGTTTACTTAAAACAATACAATATTACACTATTTAATTTCTTACCTTAGTCATGATAAAAATAGTTTAATTTCACTCTTATTAATACGTACAATCCTTTGTACGTTGCTGTTGCGGTAACCATATAGCGGAATTACTTTGAAAATATATTTGGTAATTTCAGTTGATTTTTTGGGGGCAACGCTTCGTAGTAAAGACGACCTTTTTATCTGCCCCCCAAAAATCATTTTAGATTTTTTTGCTCGTCAGCTATACCTTATTTCTGCATCCTACAACTTTATAAAAAGAATTTTATAAAGGAAACGATGAGTTTAAAAAAAACCTTGTTTTATACAGTTGTTGTAACCCATACCTTTATATATGAAGACCTTAGTCAAAACAGAAGAAACATTTTATTTAGGTGAAAAAGCATTGGAAGAGGAATGAAGACAAGGCCGAGAATCTGAAGTGTAATTCTTGCAGCCCTCTATTCAAGAATTTTGATGATATAAAGGTATACAAGTATGGAATTAATAATAACATAGCAGCTTATTCAAATTTCTAAACGCTTTCAGTGTCTAGTGCTTAAATTTTTACAATTTATAATTCTGATTAATCATAAATTATTGTCCTTTTCCCTTTGTAGAAAATGACGACTTCTGGTGGGATGTTTAAGACATACATATAGCTTCTCTGTAAAGAACAACCAAATCGTATTGCATTTTCAAGATATTTTGCTTTTAATATCTTTTAGATAAAAGTCTGAAAGAAGTTGTATCAACTTTTTTGCTTTTTATTTAAGATAGCTAGCCGGTCCTTTCAGTAAGTAGTAGATGTAAAATTTTTCATAGAATTCAGATATGCAATCGGTTTTTTTGTAGACCTCTTATTTTTTAAGTAATTTAAGTTTTTTTAAAAAATAATTAAGTCGGTTTTAAGGTACTAAAACGCAACAAAATAAAAGAAGAAAATGGCCAGTATGAACAAAAATAGTAAGATCTTTAATTTGACACCTTACTTTTAAAATTCTGTTGAGTAATTATTGAAAAAATCTATTTTTTTAACCTCGGTTTAATAAAAACTTTAGACCTAAATATTTTCTCAAACAGACATAAAAAACATGGGTTCATATATACCTTTAGAATCAGAAAAATATTACATATCTATTCTAAGCAAAATTGAAAAAGTTTTATAAAACTATAATAAAAAAAATAAGTTTATTTTAAGAATCATAATTTTCGGCTTTAAAGGGTTAGCTTGAACCAAACCTGAACAAAACCTAAACAAAAGACAATGCAATGTAGCAGATATTTTTTAAACACAAGAAACAATAATGTATTTTTAACTGCATTGTTTTGAAGTTTATAAACAGACTGATGCATATTTGTTCATAATTTTTCATTCTTTACATGTTCTTTAATATCACTATATTTATTGTAGTATCTATTGTATATATTGTATGAACGTTATCCTTTTTTTTCTGGCAATTCTATAGGTTAATTTTATAGATTAAGCTTCCCGATTCGTCAATTTTTGCGATTTGTGATTGGCTAGTTTAGTAGTTACAATTCTTAAAATAACTTTTTTATTTTTTCTATTTTTTATTACAATTTTTTAAAAACTTTTTCAATTTTGCTTACAATGGATTCATATTATTTTTCTCATTCTAATGGTATATATGAACCCATATTTTTTATGTCTGTATGAGAAAATATTTAGGTTTAATGTTTTGATTAAACCGAGGTTAAAAAAATAGATTTTTTCAACAATTACTCAACAGAATTTTAAAAGTAAGGTGTCAAATTAAAGATCTTACTATTTTTGTTTATACTGGCTATTTTCTTCTTTTATTTTGTTGCGTTTTAGTACCTTAAAACCGACTTAATTATTTTTAAAAAAACTTAAATTACTTAAAAAATAAGAGGTCTACAAAAAAACCGATTGCATATCTGAATTCTATGAAAAATTTTACATCTACTACTTACTGAAAGGACCGGCTAGCTATCTTAAATAAAAAGCAAAAAAGTTGATACAACTTCTTTAATTAAAAACTAGCGGCTTCGCCCCTAGCCTCTAGGGGCTTTGCCCCTAGAAAAAAATAATTTTCTGCACCAGCACCAGCAGCACCAGCTGCACCACCTGCACCAGCAGCACCAGCTGCACCAGCAGCACCAGGAGTATTTTTTTGGGGGGGGTAAATTTTCATTTTTGGGGGGGTTGGGGGTGTCCCACCCCCCAAGAAAATAGCTTAAAACCACCACAGGACCAGTAGGTATATTCCCTGAAGAGTAGAGCCCATTCGGTTCAGCGGTTACCGAGATCTTAAGCTTCAGACGGACAGACGGACAGACGGACAGACAGACGGACAGACATCGTTCTACTTTGTATTATAGATAAAGGAACCAGATTTAATTTAAGTTAGTAAAGGAAAAATTTAACTTAAATAACTCCCCTGAAAGTTTATCAAAATTAGTGTAAATTTTTCCTCCTAGTGAATGACGTGTAATAATTCCACCTTTAAATAGGTTTAAATATCCTGCAGGCTAGAATGAAAGATGGAGGGCACAGAGATGTATTCGGAAGATTAGTAAATTAAGTACAAACGTGTTTTATCTAAAAATTGTACTTTCCCCCGAAGAGCATAGCGAGCACAGAATTCCCACCCAACTAACCCTTTATAATTTTATAAATTGAAAGTTATCTCTATGTCTAATCTGCGGGGGGGAGGGGGGGGGGGGATAGCTACAGCTCTAGGATAAAAAAAACACGAAAAACTAAAAAAAAATCTTCGGCTCGACGAGACAATTTGAGGGAAACCGCCAGAAAGAATTTTGTCAAATGCCTTTTTAATTTAAAGAACTTTCATTTTGATCGTTCATAAAAATTCTTTTCAAAAGCATATTATTTTCTTTTTTTAAATCACTTATCTTCTAAATAAACTGTACTATTTTAATTGGACTTACCGTAATATTTTGCACTTAGTAAAATGCCTAAATTTTTAAAAGACTTTTTATTCCTAATAGGAAGATAATTCATTTTCTAAACTTTCAAATCTTGGAAAAATTTGAAGAACTCTGAATTAAAGCACTAGAATTAAATTAGAGCAATAAAGTGTAGCCCTCTTTATAAGGAGAAAATTAGTTATTTTGCGCCTTGTTGACCACAGAACACACTCTCTTTTTTGTTTAAATTAAAACTAAGTGGGCGGGGTGGTTATTCGTTTGTTTGTTTACTTTATGTCAGGTGCACCTCAGTTATATGCCCCGCAGGGTTGTGACTTTCGGAGTGGTTATGCATGGAGAAAACTGTCCCTTCTTGTTTTCAATTTATTTACTTTAAAAGAGTAGTAGTTGTGTTGATTAAGTGCTCGACAAGCATTTGAAGAAAGTTCTAGTTATCTGCCTTTTTCACATTCTAATATCCCATAAACAAAATTCTAGCATTTGTCTATTTTTAAAAACTTTTATCCTTCCTTTTCTCTTTCAATAATCTGACCCTGTTTCTAGTATATAATCATACATACAAAGAATTAATAATATAGAATATTAACCTTGTTATTCTATGTTCATGATATAGTAATCATACAAACATTGAATAAATAACATAAAATAAAATTTTACTGTTCAAATTATGATAAATATAAAATAAACAATATGCAATTTAGAATTGAGACTTATATAAATATTTTTATGCTTAGAATAAGTAATATATAAATTGTTTTACAACATTTTTACTGTTTTCTTGACTATTTGATACCTCAAATACAATATAAAATTATTCTATGATTTTATCTAAAGACCAGGAAAATGTAGATTCTTTTCTTAAAAAGACACTCATTAGTCTAATTCCTATGAAATTTCTCAAGTCTTGGCTCAAAAACGTTGGGTACTTTTAGTGAATTCTAGTCAAAATGCGGAAGTGATAGTTTTTTTTTATCATTGCATGGAGAAGTAAATGAATTTATTGTACACTGATATATACCTTAAGGCTCCTGAAAAAATTTGGACAATACAATTTGAACCAACCAATGAAATTTAATAAAATTATCCAAAGTTTTTAAGCAAATGAACGAGATAATATTGTATTTATAAAACTTTTGGTACCAAAACTAAAGTCCAATGTCTCCTTCCTCTATGCGGAGGAGTCTCTAAATGTCCGCAGGTCTATGCTAAAGACTAAAATATAGTTAATTTTTTTTATTTCAGCATACAACCCTGAGTGAGCGTGGAGCTCTGCGCGAAGCGGCCAGATGTCTTAAGTGTGCGGATGCCCCTTGCCAGAAAAGTTGTCCTACTCAGCTGGATGTCAAGAGTTTCATCGGATCCATTGCTACCAAGAATTACTATGGCGCGGCCAAGGTGATTTTTTCTATTCTACACATTTGTACTTTTCTTATTGGATAGGTAAAAATAGATATTATCATACTAAAATATCCTACGAGGCCAATACCTGCGGTGCCCTAACTGCGTGGCTACCCAGTGCCCAGTATTTCCTTACCTAAACTGACCTAAAGTAATAAACAAACATAAACTAACCCCCACTTATTTCTAATTCTTATATAAAATAAGAGTTGGGGGGTTTCAGTGCCTAACAGGGTATTTTGTTTAAAAGTGCCTTACAACTTATTTATCTGTAATTACGGCAATCACAAAAAACGATCTTTCCAAAGAATTATTTAATTGTCTATTTGTTCAGTTAACATATTTTGTAATTTAGGCAAAAAATATAGTATAGATGTATAACCAGACAACTACCTGGATTCCCCGGTTATAGACCTTTTTCGTCACCTACAAATTTTTTTCTGTTACTTGGCTGTGTTAATTTACCCGACACTATTGGTTGATTTTCAAAGACCCAATTAAGAGTTGCTTTAGGTCTTTGGGATGGGGACATACAGTTATTAAATTACTTCCCCTCTAGTGTTTTACTCTAATATTTAGGCTATTCTGAGTGACAATCCACTTGGTTTGACCTGTGGAATGGTATGTCCTACTTCAGGTACAACATTTAAAGTCACGTGGCTTAACACAGACACAGCAAAAGAGAAGGAAAGATAGTAAAAGAATTAGATTTATTTTATATATAAAAATTTGACTTGCTTTTACACTTTGAAAATATAAGTTTTTTTTCAAATCACGTTGAAAAATATGATATGTTACATATAATTTTACAAGGTAAATATTCATTACAAATAATTCATCAAAGTTTTGGCTTACTGTTGATTAAATAAAACTATCCATTTTCGATAATTATTTATTGCCAATTTCATATTAATGTTATTTTCGGGGTTATTTTTGTTTTAGTAAATGAATAAAAAACAATTAGAATAACATCCATTGTTGCAAAGCACAATAAAATCATTGATAGACAAACGGACAAAGCTAGTTATAGAGCAGGTGTCATAAAATGGAGGATGAAAAAAAAAGAGAGCAAGAAAATGATAATAATATAAATCACGAAACTTTTTTACAGAAAAATATATTCATTGTTTTGTATCAGGACGGATGGACCAATTATAAGTTTTATAAGTGATCAGGGGTATCTCATAAAAAATAGTTTCTTTTGAATAGCAGCCGAAAAAATAACATTTTGCCTGTGCTGTTACGGACGGACTAACGGACGAACTAACAGACGAATTAATGGACAAACAGACGGAGTAATTTTTTTTTTGATTATTAGTATTTTGTGAAACTTACTATTTTATTTAGATTTATGTGTTGGCGGTTGCAACTTGGCCGCTGCTGAGGAGGGACCAATTAACATCGGTGGCCTTCAACATTTTGCTGTAGAGATGTTTAAGAAGATGAAAATATCCCAGGTGTTCTAACAATATATATACGTCCTCCACGTCCTAATTATAGAAGGATTACTCAACATTCAGAGTTTACTTGATTAACCAACCATAGCCACAGTATGCCAGGTTTCAAACATACATTAAGACGCACGAAAAAGTATCTTTTTAGGGTTTACAGCCTTTATTTCTTCATGTATCCCGCCTAGTTAGAGTTTACAGTCGTCAAACATCATGCAGTTAAAGGGTCATTTGTCTTTTAGATATAATCCTACTTTGATAATGTTTATAATATTACATTTAATATATTTCACTAAGTTTGAATTAATGTTTAAGTTTTAAAAAATCCACGAATTTCGCTTTGTTGATTATTTTTAAACATCCTTAAGTAGTGGCAAAAATATTTATTGAGGTAAAAATCAAGGCTCTGAATTCTGAAAAGTATTTGAATTTTAAACAGCATTGCTTTTGAAAATTTGATACGACTTCTTTTCAATATTTTAAATTATGGCTTTGATTCTGAAATAAAAACCTGGCGAAAATTGTGGTACTTTTCATATACATGATATGAAATATGTATGAAACTGTGCATAAACTATGTGATGCATAAATGTTGATGGTTGGTCTAACATCACGTGCATAGTAGAATAGATTTGCAACATACTTAGAAATGATTTGCAACCAAGGTGTGTTTACATTAAACGATATAACTTTTGTCTTTCCAACGATCAATTTGTTATGCCCTAATTGTGAGTTTTTTTTCAAATAGTGAAACAAAAACACGGCACAGTGTAGTAACAATCCGACCGACCCTCTTTTTGATATGAAACTGTACACTTTTTGGTATGAAAGGGCAGTTTTTGGCTTCAGTTTAACTACATAATTCATGAGAGTTTAGACGCATTGCCCCCTATAACGCAGGGCAAAAATGTGAAAGCAAATGTTTTAATACTTTTGTAGTAAAACTTCTGTGTGAATATTGTATGTGTGTTAAAAATGATTGAATATATTGGGATATATTTTGTTTTTGTGTAAGATTTGTATTGTTTGTTGTATACCTTAATTTATGAACTCTAGACTTTAAAAAGTGTTTGATAATACAACAAAAGTAATTAATATTTTCCTTTACCAAACTTTACATTTTTAAGGAAGGATAAGTTTAGTTTTGGCATAAAAAAAAATTATTTAAAAACAACTGTAAAATATTCAATGGGAGCTTTGCTTCAAAGAAGTAAATAGATATTTACGCACATTTGAGGGTAATATCTAATCTTAGTAACTAATCAATCCTTTTAGAAATCATTTAATCCAAAATGGTTTAGAAATTTCATTTTTCTACCCTTTTCTAGTTAATAATCTCATTTAAGTACCCCACTTAAATGAGATTATTCTCTATCGGTTAAGGATCATTCTACAGACAATCAACTATTTTATTGCACGACCTTTGTCTGGAAGTTCAGACTGTGTATGGTAATGAGTTGTGCCTATTACCCCTACTCTTACTAAAGTGATACATGCTAGACATAGCGGCAACTGGTTCCATTTTGAACAACTAGTATCACGCAGTGTGGTCCAGGTTCGAACACGTGACCTTCTAGACAACAAGCAGGCACGTTAGTTTTTATGCTAATGCCACAGTGCATTGTTCGAAGACCTTGCTACTTTGTAAAGTAAAGCTTGTAAATTGTAACTGGAAAGAAAACAGTATAAAATCTGAAGACAACTGTAGTGTATCTATAATATTTGTATGTATGTCCAATAAAGTTTTTACACCTGGTAACGCATAAATCTAGATGCAAAAGAATGGGAAAGTGAAAATTGTCAACTACAAAAATACTTCAGATAAAACTTAGATGAAGGCTGAAGACTTTTAAAATTAAGTAATAAGACACAAGTGGGAATTAAAATTTTTGAGAAAAAAAATCCTGGTGAACACAGGATGCCAGCAAATCAGGCAGGGTCATCCAGGTAAAAAACGAAAATATTTTTTTACTTGAACAAAGAATTAAAACTAATCAAAATACTAAATTATCCTGTAATACTACAACAAAATATAATACAATATCTACATGAATAATGTATTTAAATATGTATTTCTCTAAAATATCTAGGAATTTAGATTTAAATTTTTTGTTGCTGTTTTTTTCTAAATTTATTTTTTATAAATTACGCAATTTTGTGGTTGAACTAAGTGAAGTGAAGGAAATGGAATCTGTTCTGTGCCGATATTGAAGAAATTGCAGCACTGTCCTGAGCATAGGCGTGCACAGTTTTGTGCTGTTTAGGAGGGGGGGGGGGGGGTAATCCTAATTCCAAAGTCACATTCTTGTTATCCCCCTCCAAAAAAAGACAAAGAGGGGAGTAAAATACCCACTCTAATGTATTACAAATTCCTACTTTAAGTCTTTCTATCACCAAAATATAAAGAGAGGGTTAGGTTTCTGGTAAAATCCGTAAAGGTTATGTGTTATAAGTAAAAAACAGTAGAAGAACGATAAAAATTTATGACACCCCTCCTTAACCAAGCTTAATATTAAAAAAATGTCCCAAGCATTCGGACAATTGGGCGTTCAAATATGATACATACTTCACTCTTCTTTCAATTTTTAAAGTAATTTTAGTAGGATAGCCCCAAAACAGAATATCTTTACTCCTCTGGCCAAACTGACTGCCTGAGCTGGATCTTTAAATCGTTTTTATGGTGCGCTGAATCGGGGCGATTCAGAGGTGAACCATAGGTGCAATGGTGGTGAGCCACAGCGCATCTATAAAACATTGATTTTTAAAAGATTTTCGGCGCGGTGTTTTTAGATTGCTTGCGCACTCACTAAAATATTGATCCGCGCCAGTACAACTTTATTACTTAAGGCGTGTCAGTAAGGTATTTTATATAAAATTCCGTGTCAGTATGGTATTTTATATAAAACATTAATATATAATTTATTTTAAAAATAACTATAAAAATGTTTTCTCAATAGTTTTGCAATAAAATATTAAAGTAATTAAAAAAATATCCATTTATTACATATGATTCACTCCAATTTGAACTGCCAATGCCACTCGGTGAGTCTCGCGCCACTACCCAATCCAAATCGCCCATGCAAATTCGATTTAAAGATTGGTATTTAATAATTTGATGGTGCGCTGAATGAATCGCCCCGGTTTAAATCACCTATAAACGATTTAAAGATCAAGCTCTGGAGTTCCTAACAGAACGTGCCTTAATGTATTAACACAAGTAGGGATTGGAACCCATTCCCAAAATTAACCAACATGGAATAGCTGTTACAGCATGACATCAGTATTTTCACCTCTGACAGATGGATGGCCTATCCTAACCAGAGACTCAAACATTCACCCGTAGGCCCAAGTGGAGAACCTGGAATGAGGACAAGACCCAATTGTACCCACAGACTCCCATTAAACCTGCCCAACCAGGAATGACACCATAGTGGTAGATGCCATAGCAAAGCTCAGGGTGATGATACACACACTCTGGTCCATGCCCTGCGCCATGAGATGATTCTCTGCTTATCCCAGATCACCACAGCCAACATTTAAGAAGAGCTGCAGGTAGTGAGCATCTTGAACAATCCTCTGAACCTGGGAGAGTTAATTCTTAAGAAGTTGGAGACATGGTTACTGTTTGACGGATTAGATCTGATGGTATGGATCAGTTGGAAGAGTAGCCATGTTTGCCCCCACTCCCATCAAGCCAGTTGCCCCAGTCGTGCCAATACTGGGGAAGGCTCAGAGTCCCTCCCCACCTTTTCATCAAGGTAGGGTTCAAGGCCCTACAGAAGGTGAAACTGGACAGGGGGTATTCTTAGTTGTACACCCTCACAGTGTTCAGGGTGCCTCCAGAAGGTGAGAATTTGATAGGGGTGGGGTTACACATCAAACTGCCCCCCAGAACAGAGATGGTGTTCAAGACCAGGTTCAAGTGCAGGGGCCTGACTGTGGGGAACCCTGGGTACAAGTCAAACAAGGAGCTGACCCTGCTAACAACAGCTAGTGTCAGCAGAGGGTCCAGAGGAGCATGCGTTGCCTGAGCCCAATATACAAATTACCATCGTTAGGCTGTAATATACAGCTACACAATGCCATCGAAGGTGATTTGACTTTTGTGTCAGAACCTGAATTGGGACATAGTGCATTTCATTACCCTAGGTTAGGTAACTTCATTTCACTTTTCAATAAAATCTAAAATGCAGCCGTTTTTGCAGGAGGTACCATTTTCTGTTAAAATTTTAGAGGAAAATTAAAAACAGTTTTTTGTTAATTTCTACTTCTATTTTCAACTGAAGAAAAAATCCTTTTGTGTATATACAGAATCATTGTTGTTACTTAATTTCATCAAAAAAAAATTTAAAAACTAACCCATAAAAGCCGATTTTTCATTTTGTTCAATATGGGTAAAATAAAAATATTACCATCTCCAAAGGGTTAAAATCAAAATTTCAAAGCTCTAAAATGTTGTTCATCGAAAATAAATAGCAGTTTATAAGGACTTTTTGCATCCATCTTCTCATTTAACAGGGAAAAAAAAAAAAATAGAATCTATTTTTTCAGTGTTGACATAAAAAAAGCGTTTGATTAAAAATATAAATAATAATTTTTTTAAGAAGTGCTAAAAAGTAATACAGACTATTCAACTTTACCTCTGACATTTAATTAGATGTAAAAAATCTATTTATCATAGCAGACAATTATGATAATTTTTTAACAAAATTTTGACCAAAGCATTACTGATAAACCAAGGACTTATTAGATAACATATTATATGCTCCTTTGTAAAAAGATTCTATAAAAAATGTATTCTATAGGAAAATCATGTTTTCAAATGGACATTTCAAATTATAGATTAACTTTTAAAAAGTAGAATCTATTTAATCTTTAAAGAATTAAAATAAAGAATAAAAAACTTGAAAAGTGTCGCTTAATTTAAACTATGTTATTCAAAAGTTGGATTCGGTAGAATGTGATGGAAGGTTTTATTTTACTAACCTTTCCCTAACTGCTTTTACCCGGAATGATTTTAGGAATTTCCCCATCCCTTTGAATTAAAAGCTGCTAGATGCTAGTGGCGCATCCCAAAGTTTTACATAATATGATTAAAAACAATGTTTTTCTGTCCGACTTAATCCCAAATAAACATAATTTAGAAAAAGTCACAATTTTAATAATGGATGTAGAATAAACATGGATATTATGACAGGGGGAAATTGTCGTCAATTAAGCTTGCTAACATGAAACCCATATATTGGTCAGTTTGTTCATCCAGAAAGAGGGGAGGATATAAATGGGGTAGAGGGGGAAATGTTCATTATCCTTATCAGAGAACATGAAAATCCAAATAATAATATATCCATTATTCGTAGCGAAGCTTCTCTATAATTCCAATGTCCGTTTATCTCTTTTATATTTTTAAAAACTGTTTTACTTTAGCAATGTATATAGAATACATGTATATATTAACAAGGGAAAATTTGTCGCCAATTTAGCTAGCTAATATGTACCTCGTTTATTAAAGTTTGTTCATCCAGGGGGTGGATTGGGGTATTGTAACTTAAGCTGGCTGTGAGAATTACTTTATTGCAATACACAAAAATCTGGTGCAACATCCAAGTAATAGTAATATTTCTATAGCATTCAGCAAATCTGCACATGGTAGAGAAAGGTACGAATCTTAGCCAAAACAAATTTCATAACTAAAGACAAAATAAAGACCTACTGCTGCTATGTCAGATGAGTGGTATTTATAGTATAAGTAGGGGAAATGCCTTCTCTCAAAAACAAGTGCAACCCATAAACATGATCATTTTGGAAAAAGGGTATGTTACAATATAGTCTGCCTGCAATATTTTGGATCATAAGCGTGCAGAAGGGGATGTATACTAAGAGATATAAGTTTTCCGGAATTTTAATGTAGGGAGTAGATTTGAAATCTGCATCAAAGGACCACCCTCAACGTCACAAAAAATTGTTTTTGATATTATAGCTCCCATAGGGCCTATATGAAATATTGAAGACCACTTTCTCCAACAATTTGGGGTCGGAGATTCCGAATCTGGCGTCCATTTTGATCTAGCTGACCTCCTTCATGGTGAAAAATGGCGCCAAAGTTGACTACCCTTCGAAAAATGCGCGAACGACAATTTTAGCAAAAAGAAAATCTACCAAATTATTTTTATCATAAGATAGATAGATAGTAAGATTAAAATCTATAATTAATTTAATTTCTTTTTTAAACGTCGAGAGAAAGAGAGAGAGCGAGAGAGATAGAAAGAGAGAGAGAGGGAGAAAAAGAGATAGAAAGAAAGATAAGGATAATTATAAAGTGAGAGAAAGAAAAATGCCTTTTTTGCATATAATGTTGTAGGACCTTACGAATAATATAGTATAGAAAGATAGATAGAAAGAGAGAGAGAGAGAGAGAGAGAAAGAAAAGAAGAAAGAGAGAGAAAGAGAGAGAGTGAGAGATAAAGAAAGAAAAGGAGAAAGAGAGAGAGAAAGAAAAGAAGAATTAAAGAGAGGGAGAGAGAGAGAGAAGGAGTGAGAGCGAGAGAGAGAGAGAAAAGGAGAAATAGAAAGAAAGAGAGAGAGAGGGAATGAGAAAGAGAGAAAGAAAGAGAGAGAAAAAAGGAAAATGAAAGAGAGAGAGAAAGTATGGAAGAAAGAGAGAGAGAGAGAGAAGGAGTGAGAGCGAGAGAGAGAGAAAGTATGGAAGAAAGAGAGAGAGAGTTAGAGAAGGAGTGAGAGCGAGAGAGAGAGGGAAAAGGAGAAATAGAAATAAAGAGAGAGAGAGAGAAGGAGGGAGAGAGACAGACAAAGAGAGAAGGAGAGAGAGAGAGAAATATATGTAAGACCTTAGGTATAATATCTATAATAAACCGCTAAACCGTTAGGGTTCTCCTTTACAGGGTTGCTTCTCATAAGTTCAGGGAATGAAAATATATTAAGAATTAACTCAGGTAAAATATCTAATAAACAAGGGTGATAACATCCATAAATGCGAAGCTCAACAAAATTAAGGGCATTGTATAGTGACAGTCAGGGAGGGAGGAGACAATGGACTGAAAATTATAATGGTGCCAAAAGTTCTTTAACCAAGTTATCTTATCTTCACTAAAGCTTTAGGTACTGTTATAAATTATAATTAGATGGTTCAAAACTGTTACTGTCCAAACTTTAAATCAATTATTTTAATATACTAACAGGGAAATTTTATTTATAGTAATTGGGGATGTATATTTATTTAGGACATATTGTCTTATCTACAGGGAAAAAGTCTTATCTCTTAAGATCCCTAAAGTTAGAAAGTCACTCATTCGCAGGTTTAAAAACCATTGTGACTTTCTTCATACATAGATACGTTGTACATCAATTTACTCCATTGTCTTATCCCTTAGAATCCTTGCTTTATCATTATTCAAAATTGTCGTAGGGTCTATAAGCAAGATCTTTATTTCACATAAATAGGTAAAAACTAGCAGAAATAAGAGTTGCTATTATGCGAATGGATATAGAATACGTGTATATTGAGACAGAGGAATTTTCTCTAAATTAGGTTGCTAATATAGTCCTCAGATATAAGTGTAATACCTTCTTCCATTGTCATGGAAGGTGATGAGGTAAAGATATAAGTTTTAAATAAATAAGTTGATTAATATTCAAATATACGAACTAACCCTTAGAAAATCTATTCTTTTAACAATAATAAACTGTAAATACCATTATTACACTATTACACTGTAAATATGTTATACTTCTGTAATTTTTAATTGCAGCCTAGCTGTTTCATAAAAATAGCGCAGATACTTTACAATTATGGTCTGTCTGTACATTCGTCCGTCTGTATATCCATAATTGCATCCAAATTATTAACAACTAAGAAATTTATTTGTTAGGGATCTAAAGTAATAAGTCAATGGCCGATAAATTGATGTACTTACTCAGGGATATTATACCATAAAATCTTTCTGTAGATTACATTTAGTGGTTGAAACATTTGGACACTTAACTTAATAAACCAACCAATCAAAATACCAATACAATTCTGAATGGACGTACAGACACTGATTGTAGAGTATCTGTGTTATGTATCCTTATAATAAAGTAACAGGGGCGTCCAAGCTTTTTTTTTGGGGGCGCAAATTTTTTTACGCCCGGGGGTAAAATTTGCTTGGGGGGGGGGGGGGTAATTACCCACCCTGAAATCTGTTGGCAGGGGTAAATTTAGTTTACCCCCCCCAAAATTTAGCCCCGGGGTAAAATTTTTGGGGGGGGGTAATTTAATTTTTATCTATAATACAAAGTAGAACGATGTCTGTCTGTCCGTCTGTCCGTCTGTCCGTCTGTCTGTCCGTCTGAAGCTTAAGATCTCGGTAACCACTGAACCGAATGGGCTCTACTCTTCAGGGAATATACCTACTGGTCCTGTGGTGGTTTTAAGATATTTTCTTGAGGGGTGGGACACCCCTAATCCCCCAAAAAACAAAAAAATCCCCCCCTTAGGGGAGACTTCAACGTCAAATAAGGTGGCATCGTACATAAAAAAATTAAATTTAACAAACAAAAACATTTAAAGTGCCACTAGAGGCCTCTAGGGGCGTAGCCGCTAGTTAAATAAATAGTATTAAAAATGCGAGCGAAGCGCGCAAAATTTTTTTGTATTAGAGATTTTTTATTTTTGGGGGGGTATTTACCACCCCAAAATTGTTTGGGGGGGGTAAATACCCCCTCCTAAATGGTTGAGGGGGGCCTACGGCACCCCCAGGGTAGGGGTAAATTTTAAATGGGGGGGGGGGGGGTAAAATGAAAAAAAAATTGGGGGGGGTAATCACCTCATTACCCCCCCCCCCCCCTTGGACGTCTATGTAAAGTAACATGATCTACATTCTACATGTGTCTGTGTGTACTAAGGGATCTCACTAATCACTGAACCGATATGGTTCTCCTTTACATGGTAGCTTCTTTTTACCATTGGTCAATAACGGCCTCTCATTGGCTAATTTTTTTTTGTTACGTCATAATCAGTCAGACACTATTACTGTGTTCTTTATAACTATTTGTTTTATCTTTTTGTTCCGTTTTCTATTTCTTAGAAAAGGGATCTTTTCTCTCTTTCGCTCTCTCCCTTTCTCCCTCTTTCTCTCTCTCTCTCTCTCTCTCTCTCCCTACTTCTCTCTCTCTCTTAGTTTTTCTCTCTCCCTTTCTCTCTTTTTCCTCTTTCTCTCTCTTTTTCTATCTCTCTCTCGATTTCTTTCTCCTTTTTTCTCTCTTTCTTTCACATTTTGTCTTTATATATATCTCTTTCTCTCCCTCTTTCTTTTTCCTTCTCTCTTTCTTCTTTCTCCTTTTTTCTCTCTTTCTTTCTCATTTTCTCTCTATATATCTCTCTTTCTCTCTCTCTCTCTTTTTCTCTCTCTCTTTCAATATTTTTTTCTCCTTCTCTCTCTCTTTCTTTCTCCTCTCTCTCTCTCTCTCTCTTTTCTCTCTTTCTTTCTCCTTTTTTCTCTCTTTCTTTCTCCTTTTTTCTCTTTTCCTTTCTCCTTTTTTCTCTCTTTCTTTCTCATTTTCTCTCTCTCTCTCTTTTTTCTCCCTTACTTTCCCGCTCTTTTCCTTTCTCCTTTTCTTTATCTCTCTCTTTCTCCCTCTCTCTTTCTTCCTCTCTCTTTCTTCCTCTCTCTTTCTCTCTCTCTCCTTCTCTCTATCTCTTTCTCTTTTTTTCTCTCTCTTTTTCTTTCTCTCTTACTCGCTCTCTTTCTCTCCCTATTTCTTTCTCCTTCTCTCTCTCATTCTTTCTCCTCTCTCTCTATCTCTATCTTTCTTTCTCCTTCTCTCTCTCACTTTTCTCCTGTTTTCTCTTTTCTTTCTCATTTTCTCTCGTAAGGTCCTACAACATTATATGCAAAAAGGCATTTTTCTTTTTCTCACTTTATAATTATCCTTCTCTTTCTTTCTATCTCTTTTTCTCCCTCTCTCTCTTTCTCTCTCTCTCGCTCTCTCTCTTTCTCTCGACGTTTAAAAAAGAAATTAAATTAATTATAGATTTTAATCTTACTATCTATCTATCTTATGATAAAAATAATTTGGTAGATTTTCTTTTTGCTAAAATTGTCGTTCGCGCATTTTTCGAAGGGTAGTCAACTTTGGCGCCATTTTTCACCATGAAGGAGGTCAGCTAGATCAAAATGGACGCCAGATTCGGAATCTCCGACCCCAAATTGTTGGAGAAAGTGGTCTTCAATATTTCATATCGGCCCTATGGGAGCTATAATATCAAAAACAATTTTTTGTGACGTTGAGGGTGGTCCTTTTAAGGATTTTTTATAAAATTAGTTTTTTGTAAAATTCTTTATCTAAAAGCGGAAATACACTTTAAGTTAATTAATTTTGACCAATAGGATAGGTGGATTTTAAACTACCTGCGCTCTAATTGGTTGAATGATGTACGACATCCAATCAGAGCGCAGATTTTTTAAATCCACCAATCACGGATGCCAAAATTAATTAACTTAATTTGTATTTCCGCTTTTAGATAAAGAATTATACAAAAAACGAATTTTATAAAAAATCCTTAAAATTTGATGCAGATTTCAAATCTACTCCCTACATTACAATTCCGGAAAACTTATATCTCTTAATGTATACAACCCCTTGAAACAACATTTTATGAAGAACTGCATATCCCTTTTATCACCCTTGAATAGAGAGAGAAAGAGACAGAGAAACAAAGAGAGAGAGGGAGATTAATTGAGAGAGATAGAGAGAGAGGGAGCATAAGAGAGCGTGAGTTAGAAAGACAATTTTACCTATAAAATAGATATTAAACATTCAATCTTGTCATTCTAATATACATACAGTACTAAGGTTTTTTGTCTGTATCCAAAATTCTCGGAAATCGCTGGTCCAACTTGGTTGCACTTTTATTTGGGTGTGGTTTTAAACTATTTTCAAGATCAATATCGCCCTAAAGTCAAAGGGTAGAACAACTCATGGATCCAAAGGGATAAGACAAAGGCCAATAAATTGATGTACATCCCCAATATTGAAACACAAAATTACCTTCTTTAGAGCTTAAGATTAGTGGTTGAAATGTTTGAACAGTCAACTTAATAAACTAACCAATTAAAAAAGTCATCGAAGATATTGAACCAACATAATTGTAAAACTTTAAGGACTAGTGTAATAAACATTGGTATCTCTCACTCTGGGAACAGCTAAACACTTGAAGCTACTCTATAATTTGAAATATCCATTTGAAAACATGATTTTCTCATAGAATACAAATTTTTAAAGGAGCATTTAGTATGTTATCCAATAAGACCTTGGTTTATCAGTAATGCTCTGATGAGAATTTCCATAAGAAAATTTATTTTAATTGGCTGCTATACAAAATTGACATTTTTTACATCTATTTCAATGTCAGAGGTAAAGACTGAATAGTCTGTATTACTTTTTAGCACTTTTAAAAAATAATTTTTTTGTTGTTTTTTTATCAAATGCTTTTTTTATGTCAACACTGAAAAAATAGATTCTATTTTTGTTTTTTTTCCCTGTTAAATGAGAAGATGGATGCAAAAAGTCCTTATAAACTGCTATTTATTTTCGATGAACAACATTTTAGAGCTTTGAAATTTTGATTTTAACCCTTTGGAGATGGTAATATTTTTGTTTTACCCATATTGAACAAAATGAAAAATCGGCTTTTATGGGTTAGTTTTTAAATTTTTTTTTTGATGAAATTAAGTAACAACAATGATTCTGTATATACACAAAAGGATTTTTTCTTCAGTTGAAAATAGAAGTAGAAATTAACAAAAAACTGTTTTTAATTTTCCTCTAAAATTTTAACAGAAAATGGTACCTCCTGCAAAAACGGCTGCATTTTAGATTTTATTGAAAAGTGAAATGAAGTTACCTAACCTAGGGTAATGAAATGCACTATGTCCCAATTCAGGTTCTGACACAAAAGTCAAATCACCTTCGATGGCATTGTGAGCTATTCTACATTGGCTGTTTTTGGGAATGGGTTCGAATCCCTACTTGTGTTAACACATTAAGGCACTTCCTGTTAGAAACTCTAGGCAGTCAGTTTGGCCATTGGAGCAAAGATACCCTGTTTTGGGGCTGTTTCACTACAATTACACAAGAACATTGAAAGAAAAGTGAAGTTTGTATCAGGATGATTAGGGTAATTTCACTAAAAATCTTAAAATGGCCATATCTGGCAAGAAGGAACGGCTAGGATTTTGTTCTCAACTGATTCTAACTACCACTAGGTCCTATTTGAACGCCCAATTGTCCGAATGCTTGGGACATTTTTTTAATATAAAGGTCGGTTTAGGAAGGGTGTAAATAAGAAATACACATATTTAATGAATATTATCGTTCTACTACTATTTTTAAGCCTTAAACACACACCTTTACGGATTCTACCAGAAACCTACCCCTCTCTTTGTCTCAAGGTGGATGAAATTCCAAGGGGGTGATGAGACTTTTGGCCAATTTCCCCCCCGCCCATTAGCTTAACACCCTTAGACCTTAGTCCACCTTCATCATCTAAATACATTCCTTTTCCATACATTCTCTTCACTACATATATACAGCAATTTTTTCCTCTTTTTTATTCATCAAATTTTCAATCACGTGTATCGAAATACATACTTTTGATAGATGTTTTATATCAACTGTTAAAGAATGAGTATATAATATAATGTGTGAAAAAAAAGAGGCATAGTGTTAGTATGTATCTCTGTAATAGACGGATTGGTGCTTTCCCTTATAGTACCTGACGAGTACTGAACCTCCTTCCACTTATTTTTAAATAATTTGTAATAGTAATAAACAAAACAAAAAAAACCACCCCTTATTTTAGATTTATTTAAAAAATAAAGGAGGGAGGTGCATTACTGTGCTTAATAAGGCACTCTAAGGGATTTTGTTGTTCAATTTATAGGTAACCACATAGAAGTCATATGGAGGATTTGCCTTGGTCAACACTTTTGTCTTGAGGGTTTAATCTCCACAACCTAGACTTTCTATGAGATTTGAAAGTTTAAATTTAATTTCAGTAATCATTTTTTGCAGTTTAAACTAATCTTGAATTGTTTTAGGTTTTGCCCCCAGAGGTTCCTAACCCTCTACCTGAGAGTTACAAGAGCAAGATTGCGCTGCTGGGATGTGGCCCCGCATCCATCTCTGCTGCTACTTTTCTTGGTAAGGGTTAGTGACATTCTTTGGTAGAAACAGACAAAAGTAAAATTTAAGGTATATACTTTATACAATAGGATAAGCATTCAAATTTTTAAGGTATACCTAATTATTTAATATATATTTAAGGAAGGCTTGGATATTCTGACATAACTATCTACGAGAAAGCTGACTATTTGGGTGGCCTCAATACTTCTGAGCTTCCTGCATACAGGTACAATTATACTTCAGCGTATTTTAATTATCAAAATTGAAAGAGAAATTTCAAGTTTGAATATATGAAGACTGAACAAACATTTACATAATATTTTGAATACCTAATACTCATCAATATCAAGTCTATATGATGTTAGTCAAGATATTGATAAACAAGTATTCCAATGTCCACCGAAGCAATTGAATGTCCTAAGCTTGGTTATAAAATAATATGTACAAAAGGGTACTCGCTGCACAAATGACCATCTTAAAATTCTAAAAGTGTCCCAAAATTGCAAAGAGGTTATAATCGTAAGATATTATAAAAACTTTGAAGATTTTAAAGAAAAACTAAGATATTTTTTACAGATCCCACATTGTTTACATATTCATTTTTTTTTTCTATGATAAAGTGTCATTAATTAAACACAACATTAAATAATTAAAAAGTATATAAAAGTAAAGTTATTTTTGTACATTTTCAATAAGAGTCTGTCTGACCGTTTGTAATATTTTCAATATAGTTCTTCTCTTGCCCTTTGCTCTATTTTTCATTGTATGGAAATATTAATTGTCCTTGTTATCTGTGTACAAGAAAAACACATAAAAACTAATAGGAAAAGAAATTCATTTCTTTGACTTTATATAATGCTTAAATTGATATGATGTTACTGTACAAAAGAACAATTATCGTAGCTTTAGATTGTTTCGTGTGTTTTATCACTACATTGTTTCGTCCATCTGCCTTTCATTCATTTTTACAGTGGAAATGTGATTTAAATGACTAGTTCTAAAGATGGATGAGTGTTAAACACCAAACCCCATTACTTACTTTGTCCAAATGAATGTTATTTATGCTTCTGGGGATTATGTAAGAAAATTTCTTGAATTAAACAGAAATCAGATTATGTAATTTTTACTATCTACATTTTGTCAGTCTGTTTATTCGATTTTTTTTGTAAGTTTGTATCGTTATTTTTGCATGTTGTCATCTTCGTATTTAGGTTGCCTTATGATGTGATCAACTTTGAGCTTGACCTTATGAAAGACCTAGGTGTAAAGGTAATAACTTCTATTTTTGAAAGTTAACCAATCTAATCAATACCTGGAATTTATTCATGGATTTCAGTTTTTTTTTTGTAAATTACAAGGGCTCGGCAGCCGTTAGCAAACTGCCAACTTACTAATTTATGTCACTGAACGGGGGTGTATTTCTTTTTGGCTATTTTGCAACAATCAATAACTTATACAGGGTGTTTTTTTAATAGGTTAAAAGTATTGCTTAATGTAACCTACTTGCCATTGGCAGAAATTAATAATCTATATCCTAATTTTTTCCTTGGGTTGGGGCATATTGTATAAGAAAAAAATACTTGGTGATTTTCAATAAATTATGCCTTAAAAACCGGTTTTTCCAAAGTACCTATTTTTGGAAGATTTTTGGATCATGACCAATTTAAAGAGTGTGCAAAAATGAGTGCATTTTTAAAAATCAAATTGCCCGACTTGTGTTAATAGTAGAAAAAAACTCTAGTTTTTTTTTGTGTTTAAGAAATATTCCTGTGCTACGTATAGTTTTGGAGCTACATGGTAGAATGTCCCAACTTACTTAAAACTTTTCAACCTTTCTCACATTTTCTAACGTAGCTTCTATACCTGGGCAATTTGAATTTTAAAAATTCACTCCGTTTTGCACACTCTTTAAATTGGTCATGATCCAAAAATCTTCCAATAATAGGTACTTTGGAAAAACCGGTTTTTAAGGCATAATTTGTTGAAAATCACCAAGTATTTTTTTTATACAAAATGCCCCAACCCAATGAAGAAATTAAGATACAGACATAAGGAAAAAGGATAAGAGGATGAATACTCACCCCCTTTTCATGGTAAAATACTACTTCCCCATCCCTAAATTTTTAAAGAAAATTTAGCAGACGAAAAGCAAAAACCGCACAGGGCTTTTGGTATGTCAATCATAAATAATAATGTGAATAAAAAGAAAAGCAAACAGCCGTGAGCGGTAAGAATCAGCTGAATGTTTATTATGAAAAAAAGTTCTCCCTTTTTAGAAATGGAAGGATTCATCTTTCATGCACAAATTTTTTTAAAATAAGAATAAAATTATATGTAATTTTTAATTAAAACATTAAAACGACAATATTTAATCATATGATTTTATTTTTAATTCAAAAATCATATTCTAATTATTAAAACTTCACATATTAATTTTGTAATCCTCCCATTTGAAAAGAGGTAGAATAGCAATAAAAATTAGCGCGGCAACAGTGCTGAGTAGGCCTCTGGGCCCACTGCCTATTTTCGTCTTCTAGTTGCATCGATTCCTCTCTTTTATTTTTTTCTCTATGGATATAGATTATTAATTTCTGCCAATGGCAAGTAGGTTATATTAAAGGGAGTGTGAATGTAAATATTTCTCATCTGATTATCAAATCTTAACATTTTCTAAGCACATTTCACTACACTGATCAACCAAAAACGTCCTATTAACAAAAATATGCAGGAATAATGCCTTGATTTTATGGTATTTTGGGAGGGAAAAAGAAAAAAACAGGGAAAATCTGAACGTTTTTGTTTCTTATAATGTTTGTAGGGATATTTAACTTGTCATATATAGTGAAAACAATTTACTTACTGTTAAGGATTTATTTTATGATATAAACTTGCCAATTAGTTTTTTTATAACGTAGTAATTAGGTAATAAAGACCTATTTTAAATTCGTATTATTGACAAAAAAATACCTCACTGTCTACAAAGGGTTGAATCTCATAGGTTATTTAAAAACATAATGTCCTTTTTTATTGTGTTGGACAATAAATAACCCACTTTGGAGAATAAGTTTACACTTTTATCAGACTGTTTATAAAGAAATATTGCGTCTTTATTGTTTACAAATTTGTAATTTAAGGTGGGCGAGAGATGGGCCATCTAAAGTTAATTGGATACTAATAAAAAAAACCTGTTTCTTGTTATTGTTATTGTTTGGTTTTCAATAAAAAATATTGCTTATTTTATCAATTTCTAAGTAACTATACATTGGTTTAAAGCAAGGATTATGTTAAAAGTCAGCTTAACCGTTAGGAAAAATCAAGAACTATGTGAAAAAGTTTAATTTTAGCTATAATGGGAGAAAAAGGCAATTTAATTCACATTTTATATAATACTGAAAATTTCTTCCTTTCCCTGTACCTTATAAAAATCGTCGGAAAAAGCCGTTTTTTAAGCAAACAAAAGCGCGTTTTGCTCTATCTCTGAGATATTATGAATGAGACAATGTTAAGATTTGATATTAAGATGTGAAAAATTTACGTTCACAGTCCCTTTAAGCAATACTTTTAACCTATTAAAAAAATACCCTGTATAAACCTCTTTTCTTCAAAAGTTAAATAGGAAAAAATAATATTTTGAATGACGCTCACATAGAAATTAACCCCTTTGCATATATTGTATTCGATATTCAATTTTCTTGTTTTTATTCTCAAAGTATAATTAATTGATGGTAAATTTGTGGGTTGATTATATTGAAAATTAAACATCTAGAAATTAAGGATGTTTTTTTAATTACTCCCACAATCAAAATGAATCCATATAATTTTTTCTATTTTTTCTTCGTTTCATAAAAGTTCAGTTACAGAACGACCATAGGGGCAGATGAATGAGGGGTGATTCCTGCAATATATATTTTTTAATTCTTTTTAAAATCTTCATATCCCCCTAAAATAATAATTATTTTGTATAAATCAGGTTGTCACTGGACGTGCCCTATCAACTGAAGATTTGACTGTTCAATCACTTAGAGACCAGGGCAATTCTGCTGTGTTTATTGGTAAATTAATTTTTTATCCGTATAAGTAACAAAATATTTGTCTGCATCTGTTTACTGAAGGATCTTACTTATCATTAAATCGATATGGGTTTCCTTTACATTGAAGGTTTTTAACTATATTATGTGCTAACGCCCTCAAAATAGAATCAAAATACAAATAAATGCCCCCCATCAATTTATTAAATATATATTTTACTCTTTTAAAGCTAAACTTTACCCCAAAATACCTCTAGAGTTTTAAAAATTGACAGAAAAATACAGATTTCAAAGTTCAAATGCTGTAATATTTAAAGTATCTTGAAATAGCTTTATCTAAGCCTAGATATAGGTTTCTCAAATTGCACATTCTAATATATTAAATTTATTCACATATAATCAAAATAAAATATCTGTAATATTGACAAAAATAAGTTTATTCGGATAAGTGTTTTGGAATTTTTTTTGCTTAGCCCTGGCTTAAATAATATAAGACAATACTTTATACAAAACAAGACTAATTTCATTAAAAAATGTATTTACATTAATAATAAAAATAACAATAACAAAGATTTTATATGAAAGAATAGGTATTAATTATATAACATAACATTTTAATCAAACATCCTGATTTGAACTTGTTCGAACCAATGTTGAACTGAAATAAAAGATATTTTTACTTAATGTTGAATTTTCACTGATTTACCCCAGTGTTTATAAAGTAAATATGACCCAAAAATTCCCAAATTGCAACGAACGTGGTTTTAACCATAAATACCCCAAATCACAGTGGGGCGAATTTCCTTAATTTGTCTTAATACAGAGTTTTAAGTTACTTTAACTGTCCCATTGCTTAAATAAAGAAATAGGATTATACTAAATAATATTGAGTATTATCTAATATTCACTTCAATGGAAATAATCTAATCAATCAAACTTTATAAATATTTAGCAATATAATAACTTACCAAATATTGTTCACTTCAGGGCTGATAAGATTAGACGTTGCTGTATCCATTGTACTTATTAGAACCTTAAGTAGTAATGTTAAACATACAAACTAACCCAAGGAAATATTATAAAATAAAAAGACAACAAGGAAGGTTATCAATTTCATTTTACAACACTTAAATATTAAAAATACTTTAAAAACCAAAGAACAACAAGTAAGGTCATTCTTTTTTTCTTAAAATATCATTAACATAATTCCAAGAGTTTTAGTACTATACAAAAGAAAACTAAGATTTAAACTGAGCATCAAGAACCATAAGCAACTTAAACTTCAATAACGTAACTGGTTCTAAATAACGCCAATGAGAACTGTTTAAATTACACAACTTTATTTGCTTTCCTAGTTAATCTAATGCAACTATTACTATAATAAAATTCTGCTTATTGAGTACTAAGCCTCTTTCTAATAGTAGACGAGTACGTAGACTGATTTATTGGTCAGCTGTTGCTTCCAAATATAAACTTTTGATCTTAAAAACTGGTTTGCTGTACACAATTTTGAACATTTTTGTATTAAATATTAAAAAATGCATATTCTTATAAAATAAACGATTTGTAATCATTTAGGCAATAAAAATGTTTTTTAATAAAATTCATAATAATTTCATTTTCCATAGACTAATAAGAAAATAGATCAACAATAAAGTTTAATATTGCTCATCTATTAAAATTACAAAAATAAGCGATTTTTTTCTGAAACAATAAGTTTGATCAAATGCAACAATTGTGCAATTTGTGTCTTTTTGACTTAACTAAAGCATTTAAAATTACAAAAATAAGCGATTTTTTTCTGAAACAATAAGTTTGATCAAATGCAACAATTGTGCAATTTGTGTCTTTTTGACTTAACTAAAGCATTTGACTTACACTCAGTTCAAACTAAAACATATATGTATATTTGAAGGTATTGGTAACCCAGAAGCCAAGACGATCCCAATGTTTGATGGACTAACAGAGGATCAAGGCTACTATACATCTAAATCTTTCTTGCCTAAGGTATCCATTTTAACTTTTTGTTGTATAAATACAAATTCTATATTTTCTTATCCTCTTACGTGTAAGAGTTACAACTCTGCAGTTAGTAAGTTTTCCAACGCTGTTTAAAAGCATAATATCGAATTTAAATATTTTGCTTCACAGACAGACAGATGGTGGATGTAATACTATAGCTAAGCTACATGATTTTTTTTATAGGTTGCTAAAGCGTCGAAGCCTGGCATGTGTGCATGCAAGACTGACAAGTTGCCAGAAATATTTGGTACCGTCATTGTTCTGGGAGCTGGTGACACTGCTTTTGATTGCGCTACTTCAGGTTAGAATCGATGATTGGTTGTTAATTAAAAGTATGTAAATTCTTGCGTTTTCTGATTTAACTGCCCTTAGTATAGGTGTACAAGAGTGGGGGTAAACGGGAATTCTCAAACTTTAAAACCCCTCAATTTACACCCGTTAAAATTAAAAGCTTGGACGTCCCTGGCTTTTAGCATATCTAGACATTAGATATCTTTATGAAACTTTCAAAAAATTTACAGTAAAGCTGTTTTAAGTGTGCAATCTAAAGGGTTGATGTATAGACTATTAATGGCAGTCTTTTTATTATGACAGTTTGCGGTCTTGTATTTTTTCTTTAATGGCAATATAGATAAATATAGTTATTAGTATTGTCCTTGTTATGGCTAATTAGAGGATATATGCCTTTGATGTTTCAATTACCAATAAGAAATTACCTTGTTTATTCATTAGTCTTCATTTAGATAGCTGTTCTGTATTTGATAGTCATTATTTTTTTATATTAGTTGGAATCAAATATAGTTGGTGTAAAACCTACATATATTTTCAGTTAATTAGATAAACTTATGTTGTGGAAATGCTGGTATAGGGTACAAATTATTTAGGTATACGTACATATTTTTTTGTGATTCTTTACCATATAATTCCATTGATTCTGAATATTTATAAAAATATCTTGGTTATTTTGTAGATTAGATTTGGAAGATAGCTTTACAATAACTTAATTTTTTTTATAAAATATGAAGGTAGGTGGGGATTATTGGATTTTAAATTAAACTAGTACCTACAGTTTCACAGCAACGTTATCTTATTCATTGGCTTAAAACTTTGGGTACTTTTATTATATTTTGATTAGTTGGTTTATAAAATTTCACACCCAACCCCCTTTATTTCTTGGTTAAATAAGCTGACGAAGCGTGGAATCTGTAAAATGTTGAAGGATGACATTGTTAACCTTGTTTATGTTTAGCCAATTACCATCTAGTAATTTATCAATTTTCCCTCCCCTCATTAATTTTCTAAAAATATATTTTCTGTTTTGGAGTGATATATAAAAAGAGAAAACTAATTAAGAGTAATTTATTAGAAAAGATCCTTAAAATAGAGAAAATAGTGACAAATATAAAAAGAAATTTTTAGACGCAATGTTTTTAAAATTTAAACATTTGAAATTTTATTCTTTCTGCAAGGCCTATGTATTATTTGGTCTCCCTCATATTATTGAAATATTTAATCATTGTTATAAAAAAAGAAACTTAAGATCATTTAAAAATACACATTTACCGTCTGAATGATTCTTTTTTCTCTAATCGCTAATTAGAAAAATATTTTGATAATAATTCATTAGAAATGGTAATTAATTTTGATCTGTTTTTAAGTTATCTTTTGCGTTTCTCAATTTTAAACAAAATTAAAATGGAACATTAATTATGTATTGAAATAGTAGTAGTGCAGATACTCAAATAGAAGGGTCTGTCTGACTCTCTGTTCGTCTGACACGTAGATTAATTTTTATTGTTTTAGCACTGCGTTGCGGAGCCCGTCGTGTGTTTGTTGTATTCCGCAAGGGATTCATCAACATCAGAGCTGTACCAGAGGAAGCAGAGTTGGCAAAACAGGTATTTTTGGGACTTAATAGGCAGGAATGCAGGAAGGGAGGGCTCATTGGAATATTAGATACATTGGTACCTATAGTTTTATATCCACGTTATCTTATTCATTGGCTCAAGAACTATAGGTAGTTTTATTATCATTGAGGATATATAACATTAGATCTCGGTAGCTACAGAGCCGATTGAGTTCTTCTTAATAGAGAAGCATCACAATTATAAAGCTCATGGGACAGTTTTAAGCTAGCCCAGAAACTGGCATAGGTGCTATTTTATTGTTTTAAAATGTATTTTAAATTTTTTTTCTTTCTGAAATTAGATTTAAAACCAGTTCATAAAACAAAATGCAGTTAGAATAAATCATTTCTAGCAAAGACAATTATATTTTTTTCTTCAAGTGTTTCTTCATAACTACTAGATTTTTTTACTTTTCATATTTTTTGTTGCTGTTGAAATTATCTATATTTTTGTTGTCTATTGTCTAGCATATTAAACATATTTCATAAGTTTTAATTGAACAAATGGTTAACAATTATAAGTACTTTACATCTTTGATATTTTTGACTACCATCCTTTCAAACCTATTGTTTTATTTGTCAATCTTGCTATTGTAAAATTATTCCAAATATAGATATGCAAGAATACTGTAAATTGCATATGCAGATTTCTAGTTTTAGTTTTTGATTTATTATTTTCATTTGTCCCAACTTCATTATATTCTGTGTTTATTAAATCCGTATAAAAAAATGTTAAAAACAGCAGAAAGAAATAGACAATTTGGAATTTAGGTTCATTTTTGGACCATAAACCATAAAGACAGATAAATAACAAAATTAAAATTTAAAATTGAAATTCAGTTTTTTAAGTATTGAATTTCAAATTTAAATATTTGAAGTTTAAAGAATTAGACATTGAATAAAAAATAGATGTATAGAAAATTTTTAGACTTCTTTGCATTATGAATCAAATATATATATTATATATATCCTATTATATAAAGTAGTAAGCGTTTTTTGTCTGTCCCGAAGGATCTCGATAACCGCTGAACCGATATTGTTCTCCTTTACAGTGAAGCTTCCTATAGGTCCTGGGAAGGTTTTAAACTATTTTTGGGGAGGGTGTATTTACCCCCTTCCCCCCCCCCCAAAAAAAAAAATAAAATATTTTTTTACTCTTTTGAAACTCAAATTTAAAATGGGACGAGGTCGACTTTTCCCCTTCCTACATTGAGTGCCCCTAGAGGCTTCTAGGGGCGTAGCCGCTAGTCTATAATACAAAGTAGAACGATGTCTGTCTGTCTGTCCGTCCGTCTGTCCCTTAAGATCTCGGTAACCACTGAACCGATCGGATTCTACTCTTCAGGGTAATTACTTATTGGTCCTGTGGTGGTTTTAAGCTATTTTCTTTTTTTTTAAATTACCTCATTGGGCAAAGTCCCTAGAGGCTAGGGGCAAAGCCGCTAGTATATATATATATCAAGGACGTCCAAGGGGGGGGGGGGTAAAGTGGGGATTACCACTTTACCCCCCCCCCCCAAACATTTAAAATTTACCCCTACCTTAGGAGTGCCGGATATCCGTCATTTGAAATCAGCCGGATATCAGGTATCCGGCCAAAAAAGTATCCGACCCAACCCTAGTAAATACCCCCCCAAAATAGATAATCCCTAACAAAAAAAATTTCTGCGCGCTTCGCGCGCATTTTTAATACTAAATATTTAATAGCATTTGAATTACCCCCACAAAAAAATTTTTTACACCGGGGGTAAATTTTGGGGGGGGGGTGGAACAAAATTTACCACTGCCAACAGATTTCAGAGGGGGGTAATTATCCCCCTTAAGCAAATTTTACCCCCGGGGAAAAAATTTTTTTTGGGGGGTAGACAAAATTTGCGGAGCGCCATTTTACCCAAAAAAAAATTACACCCCCCCTTAAATTTTTTTACCCCCCCCCCCCTCCAAATAAAAAAGCTTGGACGCCCCTGATATATATATATATATATCCAACTCACTAACTATAACGCTACGTCTAAGAGGCAATTAAGGGGATGGTACGAGGGGGGGGGGGTGGTATCCTTCCCCAAAATAGTTATAAACATATTGGAGTTATGTTAGGCTTCACTTAATGGGAGACTCGCATCGGTTCAGCGGTTAGCAAGATCCTTTGGTGAACCACACAGTTTTTAAGTAATACTAATTGGTGTTCATAGATTTTGTTATTAAATTGAATTTTATTAAAAAAATGCATATCCTTGAATTTTTAAAAAAAATTTAGGAGAAATGTGAGTTTGTCCCATTCTTGTCCCCCCAAGAGGTCGTTATGAAGAATGGAAGGATTGGAGGTCTCAAGTTCTTTAGAACAGAACAGGTACATGGGTTATTGGTAGCTAAGAAACAATTATGCAATTTCTTGTGTCACTGTCCATCTCTTTTTTCCCAGATCTATTTTTTTCTCATTTTTTTATTTCTTCTCTCTCTCAGATCATGCATTATGTTTTCATAGTTATTTCTCGCATCGTATTATAAACGTCTTTCCGCGGATATAGAATGTACAATTATAAGATTAAAACTAGTTTTTTTTAGCCCAGAGGTGCAGTAAGGATGAGAACCGGTTCCTATCCACCGGATTCGAATGAAAACGAGAAAATATTTTTTTTAATCAATATCATTAGGCGCAATCACACAGGGTACCTTGCAAAGCAATGATAACCGACTTTCTTATTTTTAAAATGAATTTAAGATAAAAGGGAGTGCCAAATTTTTTTCTTTTCTTCACAAATAAGGCGTGGGGGGTGGGCTTGCACTTTGTGTGAAAGCACCAAACATTATTTTTAATAAGGACGACGATGGTAAATGGATCGAAGACCCTGAGCAACCAACAAAGTTGAAATGTGACTTTGTCATCTCTGCCTTTGGCTCGGGACTCTATGATAACAAGGTAATTATCCTGCAACTTTTCTGTCGATGATAAATGATAATTATAGGGGCAAAACATAATGTATAATATAAATTGAAGGAGGTAAGAAGAAATTTGCTCGTGTTGTTATCCTTGTTTTTGCAACTTACTAATATTTCATGTTTAATCTTACATTAAACAACCACTATTATCAAATATTAATTAGCTCCAACAATCTAATTGATATGTTTTTGACAATTCAATTCTTAATGAAAATATTCATCCAAAGTTTTATATAATTTCTATAGGATATGGTGGTGAGTTAGGATTTTGGATTGATTTCATTGCATTAAACATAAGATTAAAATTCTAAATATAATATATTCAGACACAAACTTTAGCATTTCTAGCATTTTAATTTTTATTAGTTAAGTTAATAAACTGTGTTTCTATCGGTAAAATTATGGAACTCATCTTCTAATTTTCTGTATTCTAAAGGCACAAACGGAACAATAAAATCATGATTCAAAATTGTATAAACCCATAGTTAATAAATAAAATTAAATAGGATGCTTTATTACACGACAATAAATTTAAATTATTTACTATGTGAATGTGTAGAGCAAGTGACGTCATACAATTAATATTAATAATTTCTTATGTTCTCTAAAAAGTCAATTGGCGAAATCCTATATGCTTTATGAGAAAGATAGTATACCATTTATTAAGTTTTTCTTTTCAACTCCTTTATTTGAGTTGATAAGGTACAAAAGTCATAAAAAATTTTAAGGTTATTAAAGTAAAATGGTTTGACAACACCAATTTGTTGCGAAGCAAACAATCATGGACTGACAAACGGACGAAGTGAGTTATTGAGCAAATGTTTAGTGACCATAAAAAAAGAGATGGAGTAAGAGAAATATTATAAATACATAGAACATGTACATATATTTGTAATTTATTTATTTCTCTTCTGGTATGACCAACTGATCAAGTAAAAAAGATACTGGAAATGCATTGATACAGCGAATCTCCACAAAAAATGCTGTTTATCTTGAAAAGCACTCGAGAAATTTACATTTTTCCCCATTTTGTTTTTACAGACAAATAAAGTTATTGATTAAAATTAAAAGATTTGACCAGGGATTTTCCTCAAAAAATGAGTTTTTCATTTTATTTTCAACTTCGTTACATGTTATATATAGCGAATCTTTTTTGTCAAAAATAAAAATTTAGATAGCATTTACTAGTTAATAGCTTGAAACTTTTTATACAACAAAATACACATAACAATGAATGACCAATAAAATATATCCTATTATATAAAGTAGTAAGCTTTTTTTTGTCTGTAGCGAAGGATTTCGCCCACCGCTGAACTGATATGGTTCTCCTTTAAAGTGAAGCTTACTATAGGTCCCAGGGTGGTTTTAGGCTGTTTAATTTTTATAAAAAAAGTCTTTGTAAGGTTTGAAGTTATTTTTCTGCACTTTCATGTCCCTTCTAATATCCCTAGATACTAGGGACGCAGCCGCTAGTATATAGTATAGCACTTAGAGTAGTGAACTTTTATATGTCTTAGTAGAATATATTAGGCATTGGATAGATATGATTATGTGTTAAAGAATTTTAAACATTGACCTGACCAAACTTTTTTTTATTTGACAATATTTTAAAAAGTTAAAGTGATTTGCCACATAAATTATACAAAAATGGTATATTTTTTTTCCTAATGTGTATAGCCAAAACACCAGTATTAGAGAATGAATTGCTGCATATTTCGCAAGAGTTATAATAAAGTTGAACAGGGGTTCGCCTTGGCGCAAGTTACTTAAAAAACTTAATCCAATATATATTATATGTTGTATGGTCAGTTTGTATTTCTGCGAGATATAATGTGTATAATGTATATCGTAAGTAAACTGGACGGTTTCTTTATCTTTAAAAAAAGTATCTTTAGAAAACCTGTCCTAAGAGTAACCGGACGTTAATTTTTATGTTCTTTAAATAACTTGCCCAAAGGGGAACCCATGATCAATTTTTATATAACTCTTGTGAAATATGCGACAATTCATTCTCTAATACTGGTGTTTTGGGATACATATTAGGAAAAAAATAGACCATTCTCAAGTGATTTATGTGGCAAATCACTTTAACTTTTATAAAAAAAAGTTCGGTCAGGTCAATGTTAAACACATAATCATATCTATCCAATGCCTAATAGATTCTACTAAGACATATAAAAGTTCACTACTCTAAGTACCTTAACTCTTTAAATACACTTCGTGGAACTATCCCTTTGAATTGAAGACTGCCACAAGTAGACCAAATACCCCAAATTTGAAGCCTTCAGCTTCTATAACAAAAAAGTTCTAGGCATTTTAAAATGACATTTTATGTAGAATGAAAATTTTGAAAGAATTGCAATGCTCATGTTGAAAACTTTGAAATTAAACTATGTGGCCTAGAAACATAATTATAAGCTTATTTTTGTCATAAATTTAGGTTTCCAGTAACTAATTATATTTTTACAATAAAAATACCCATTTTTATAGTCAAAATCATTAAAAAAATTAAGTTTAACTTGCATTGTACCGAGTGTACTGTAGCCAATAGGAAGGCTAAATCAGCTTAACAACCAATCACAGCTGAGCTTCTATTAGTTTCCCCCTTTGTTTCCGCTATGATTTTCGTTTAAAATGCAATTTAAATCGAATTTTTTTCATAGATTTGGACTATGAAATGTGGTGTTTTTATTGTAAAAATGTAATCAGTTACCGGCAATCTAAGTTTCTGACAAAGATAAGGTTATAATTTTGTGTCTAGGCGACGTAATTTAATATTGTTTTTTCTTTTATGAGCATTGAAAGTCTTTCAAAAATTTCATTGTACATAAAATGCTATTTTGAAATGCCTAGAACTTTTTTGTTATTGAAGCTGAAGGCTTTAAATTTGGGGTATTGGGTCTACTTGTGGCAGTTTTTCAGCAGTTAAAGCGTGGTATTTCTTGCAGGCGTCCTTTAAGTATAACAACATAAATGACTTTTCTAGGAGATTTTAATAAAATTTGCATCTCATTTTTTGTTGTAAGATAGGATGCTTGATTTAGACATTTAAAACATTGTTCCTTATTGTTCTAGATATCGTCTTTTCAAAAATATGTTTTATGAATAATATAGCATGTGAACTCTCTTGACAAAAAAAACTTAATTTTTACATGTTAAAGTGTAAAGCCTACTAGTACTACCTTGGAAACTATGGCAGATATCAAGACCATTGGCAACACATTGATTTCATAACGTGGGTGTAAAACCTTGAGAAGTTAGGCCATTCCTTACTAATTTATTGTTTTTTACTGGGGGGTTGTCACTCTCGTTATTATTTTAACTTAGAGGATGTTGCCACCCCCTACACCCACATTCCGCAGCTTTTTGTCTGTTAGACAAACTAAAAAACAAATTTAAAAAAATGAAAACATCTTAATTTAATTTATTTATAATCAGAGTTATCCTTCACGGATATAAATAATATATTATTTGTGGAAGTGCTTAACATTGAAAATTAGCTTGTTGGGTGGAGTTGTGTGTTCAATTGAATGAAATTAGATTTGTCCAAAGGATTTGACAGTTGCCAGGAAAGTGCAGCAAAACCAAATTATCATAATTGCAACAAATCTTCAACAACATTTATCTTATTTTACTTACTTAGATTTATTGGGATAGGACCAAAGAAGATTCCTTTGTATGTTCAAAATTAAAGTTTCAAAAACTTATTTATGATTTTTTTGCAAGCTAGTTTTGGAGGAGACTGCTAATGAAATTTGATTAATTTTCCCCAAAGTCTTATAAATACATATTTTAACCTATTTTGTAAAGTCATAAATATTGTATATTTTGGGGGTAATTCGCAATCCGTACTTAGGTTGCAAATATATATGAAATGCATAAATCCCCAAAAATAATAAATCAATATTTATTTATTTTTAACATTTCTTCGAAATACTAATATTTTTATTTGCCGATATTTATTGGTTTGAATTTATTATTTTTAACTAACTGTTGCATTTTTAGCAGATAGGAGCATAACTTGTAATGGTTTGCTAAGGCTTTAAACCAACCTAAACACTTTAACTTAGCTTCCTTGAACGCTACAACCTCATTCACTCAGCTGTTTATAGATTTAGATGAACGGTTACTAACAACAAAATACAAATATAAATGTTCCCTGAAAAAACACTGCCTAAGCGGTTAGGCCAATTAAATATCTTATGCTTCAAAATTAGCTTTTTTCTCTCTAAATTTTTCAATAAGCAACTTGTAGTACATGGAAAGAGGAGTTGCTATAGTTTTATTTGTATTACTAAGCAGAATAAGCCAGAATAATACAAGAATAGCATAAATTAATCAACATTATTAAATGCATTTAAAGTAACAATTCATTATTATCTTTTGGCATACATATCAATACGCATATGCACAATAGCTTAATAATACAACAAGGTTGATAATATTAATAGAAAGCAAAGATAATGATTCAGTGTTATAATCTTACACATACAAAAATGTACAGACTGTTTTACAAAACTATAGAAATGACTTGATCACTTTAGTACCATAGCATTTCTCAGGCAATACTCTGAATTTATTTCTTTATGTTCCTTTGATAATTGTATGTAAATAAATGTTTATTGATAAAATTATGTATATTGTAAAAGTATAAATTGTGAATTAAAGTAATTGTTGAGCAGCTGTTCTACGTAAAATACATTTGCACTTCCATTTCAATTTATATTATTCATAACTTGTTTCAAACTTTAAAGCCAAAGTATCAATTTAACTTTAATTATTTTTAAGAGTGATACAATGTATAAATCTCATGCTCTTATAAAAACTTAATTATCTTTAAGTGTAAAAAAATAAAATATTTTTCCTAGCTCGAATTTTCTGATTTTTCCTTCTTATACGCTGTAAACTGTACATTAGAAGTTAGTAAATATTGAAAATTCTGCTATAAATTTGAGTTCACTGTTTAGTTTTAGTGGCTGCACTATAGTAATGCAAGGATAGGTCACTATTGTTATTTTTTGCTATAAGACCTGTGAAAAATCGTGTTGATTACACAACTTTTGTCTAGAAGTTGTAACTTTTTATGGTAATAAGTTGTGTAGGTTGAAATATTCAGAAAATTCCATTTTTTTATGTTTGATCTGTTTGTTCCTGTGTCTCTTTACAACTGCATTTACGAGAATGGTTAACCTTCCTGTTTTGACATTTAAACAGATATTTTTACTGACTCCTAAAGGTTTTCCCACATGGAAAATTTTGTTTTGGGAATTTTTGACCTCCTATGCGTTAGGTGAGTCAAATATATTTCTATTGGGACTAAATTTCAAATATATAATAATACATTCCTGATATATTTAAGTTTAAGGCCTAAATATATTTTTTTTTTATAATTTATAATATAAATAACCTTAGATATATTCTTAAACAATATATAACCCCTACAAAACCTCCATATGAATTGTCCCAAAAAATATCTGAATCTCTGTATGCATTGTAAGAGCACCTCTCATAGTTGATTTTTTGGCACCACCACGTGTAAACTAAATTTTGTTGCCTCTTAAGTTTAACAAGCTGTGGGGTTGTGAGCTGTGACATGGACAGGGTAACTATTTGTAATCACCCCCCCCCCTCCCCCCCCTCCACCCTCTAACAATTTATCTAAAATATCACACATCTCTAGCTATAAATAACTATTGTATTTAGTTCTACAATATGAATTAGAGAAAATGTATCAAAATAACACTTTTAATCCCATTTGAAAAAATATCTAGCAAGGCAATATAAATCTTTTGAAGCAGATTGTTAGTGTCTATAATATTCTTTCAGTCTTGTTCAGTTTAGGACAATATCATTGTTTGAAAGTTCATGGTTATTCTCTCCTTCCTAAAAATCAAAATTCAATTACATGAATATATTTTACGTATCTGTATGAATTTATGTTAAAATACTGTGAATTTTTTTCAATCTAGCTTTATTTTCATATAATTTTGTGTGTTAGTGCAATTTTACCTGAAATATTTAAAAATCCTCTGAAATTTCTGCATATATTCATATTCTATTCAATATATAATTATACTAGTGGCTGCACTCCAAGAGGCCTCCAGGGGCACATAAGTAAAAGAAGGGGGGGGGGGGGCTAAGCCGACAATTCCCTTTCCATTATAGTTTTAAAAGGAAAATTTTACAATGTGGGTTGTAAGTACCCTTCCCAAAAATAGTTACAAACCTTTCCTGTAACTATAGGAAGCTTCAATGCGACGGAGATTTATTTCTGTCTAGATGCGAAATCTTATGCCATAGACAAAGAGAGACAGAATTGATTCTACTATGTGATATAGATATATTTTGTCAAATACTTTATTGTATTCAAGGTGTTTAAATTAATTTAAAAGTGGTTTTAAACGCAACGATTTGGTTGAAATCTGTATTGGCTAATAAATTGGTTTGGCAAGTTGAATGTTTACCTGAGCCCCATAATAAAAAGTTGAATGTTTACCTGAGCCCCCATAATAAAAAGTTGAATGTTTACCTGAGCCCCCATAATAAAAAGTTGAATGTTTACCTGAGCCCCCATAATAAAAAGTTGAATGTTTACCTGAGCCCCCATAATAAAAAGTTGAATGTTTACCTGAGCCCCCATAAGAAAAAGCAATTAGTTGGGGTAAATTTTTGTTACCCTACAACCAATTCACTCATAAACAAAATATTTTGTGGATGTATTTTTTAGGTTTTATCTTAGTGTGTAATTTCCCTTCCCCATGTTTTAATGTTTTTTAGAAATTTTATTAACAAGGAATTTTTTTTGCCATTTGTAGTGGGGCTTACTTGAGACACTTATAAAATATAGCAGAATGACATTACGATATTCTAAACGAGTGGACAGATTTTTATGAAATTAGTAGCATTTTAAAGCATTTAGTTTTCTCTATTGATTTTACTTTTATTTGCATTTTTTAGCCCACAAATGACGGATCTCGTAATTAATTATAAAAACTTAGTACTTTTAGTATTCTGTAAAATTGTATGATTTTATCATGTGATCTCTGGAAAATTTCCAAGAAATCAAAATACATATTTCTGCGCAGCATAAATATGTATATTTGACCTTTTAAGTCTACGCGTGTAGGTTTTAAGAGATATCTAATTTTGTACTCTTTATTAGAAAGGCACCCAGATATCCAGGGACGGCATCCTCAATGCATCACGGAGATTTCCCCGGCACAACTGAACGTGACTATTCGGGAAACTGCTTAAATGTCATGTGCAGACCTACTTGTATCCCTAGCCATCCCTGTATGATCAGAAAACGCCCACCAATCCTCTGTAATTTTCCTATATGTATTATGTATTCATTAATTCGTGTAAACTATGATTGTCTATTGAAAATATATCAGTTCCGCAGAATCAGTCTTTATTGGAGGATCTAATTCCTAATTTTTGCGCAGCTATTACTAGCTGCTATTAACTATCCAGAAACCTATAAGTCCCCTGTGGGCACTCGTGAATAGTTTTGTTATTTGCGTATCGGAGATGTTCAACAAAGGGAACAAGTCGCTTCGCCCTTGTATTCTCTCTGCCGCAACGTTACCAAGTCAACGAGTAGCTCCGTCACCACCGCTCGAGGCAGGCTATTTTGCTTTTTAAAAATCCAACAAGAACGTCAGATCCGTTACAGCGAAACTGGTGACAGCTGTGCGAATCAAACTAAGTGCTCAACAGGAGATTTACGTGGAAATTACCCCTAGGAACTACGGTAATTTCGGACAATTGTGTGCAACCAGACAGTTTGTATGAGAACTGAGGCCAGAAAGGACGAGAAATACTGTGTTTGGAGACCAGTGTGGGACCATTCTGACGTGTGGAGCACCAATTTGGTAAAGTTTTGTTCAAATTTTGAAGAACTTTTGTTAAGTTTCAACCATGGCGCAAGCTGCGGACCTAGAGCAGTTGAATTTGAATCGTGCGATTCAACAGGCTCAGATAGAAGGAGCGCCGAATGAGCAGGCTCAGCTCATTCAGTTAGGCAACACATGGTTGGAAAACCAGCGCAGGAAGCTTGGTAAGCAGAATTTCCCTCGTTTTTGTAACCATGCAGGAGAGGACTGGGACGGTCATAAGACGAGAATGGAGAATGCGTTTAAAATTGCTCGCCACCATGCTTCGGACCAGGAGGGCAGGAAAGGCCAGTACATCCAGAGTCTTGAGGGGGAAGCGTTCCAGATGGCCAGAGAAGTCGCCAACAACCAAGATGTGCTCAGCTACGACCAAGTCATGGAGAGGCTGGACGCAATCTTCCTAGCACCCTCGGATTCAGATATCAACAAGGATGCTTATTCGCGACTGACGCAAGGCAAGAACGAGATTCCCCAGACTTACCTTGCGAAGAAGGAGCAGATGTGGTTGAAAGCCTATTCCCCGGACAACCGCGACCCTCAGCAGTTCCGTAAAGAGGTAACCCTTGGTTTATGCCATCGTGAGGTATGGAAAAGAGTTTTTTGCCAGTTACCCGGAATCACCAGCATGGCAGTTTTATGCGCCACCATCATGAATGAAATCGCCACCCAACGTCAGCTCATTCATCATGGAGATGCCGAGGACACCTCCATGGATGGCCTCGCCACGTCCAACCGTGTTGTCTATCGCAATGATGGCACGGAGGACATGGAGGTCAACGCCGTCGGAGAGGGGAACAGTAGCGTCAAGTGTTACAATTGCAACCAGAATGGCCATTACTTGTGTAATTGTCCCAAGAAGAAGCAACAAGCGAGTAAGGGTACGGGCGGTGCCACCAAAGACAAGCTGAAAGGTAACTGTCGGCGGTGTGGCACGCCTGGCCATTGGCAGAAGACGTGTACCATTCCTGAGGACAGGCTAGCGAACGTGCGTAAGAGGAACCAGGAGAAGAACGCCAACAGTAATGGACGCGGACGCTATGCAGCTCAGCAACAAGACCGCATCCGCAATGCTGTGCGAGAGATGCGTGCCAACGACCCTGGAGACAACGACAGTGGCGTAGATGATGGCGACCAAGCGCAATATTACGGGGACATCAACTGTCTGGAAGCAGTTGGCCACCGAAGCCAGAATTCAAAAAATGGCAGAGAGGGCTCCCGTCGGTAGGGCGGAGTTCCTCAGCAGCTGTAGACCCTACCACCCTCAACCAGATGCAAGGTTGACGAGGCGCCCGGGCCATGGTTAAGATCAGCCTGCGTGCAAAGGGACCGACTGTGCGGACCTATGGTCTCATCGATACCGGTAATAAATTGCACGAAGGAGTCGCCGTAAATGAGGAGTTAGCCCGGAAGTTACAGCTGCCGATCGTTCCTTGCGATTTAACAGTAGGAACAGCGGCGAATGGCGGGGATATGGACGTCAACATCAGCATCATCTTGGGAGATGACTGTCCTAGCTACATCAAGGAAGCCTTGGTCATACCTGAGCTTCGCACCCCCATCAACCTTGGGTGCAAGTGGGTCGAGGAGATCCGCGGGATCCTGGATTATTCATCACCAGTGCAGGCGACATTGGTCGTGAAGGAGAAGAGAGTCCCGCTTGTACAGTCCATCGACTCCGAGGCTGCAAGTGCCTCAGAAGACTAAGAGCGGTCTGGAAAACCGCCGGGGGAGCACTCGCCCCCCAACCCTCAGATAAGTGTTTCATTACGAGCCTTCGAGGAGTTGAACGCAGAAATAAGTAGCTATAGTAGTGCCTTAAATGTTTGTAAACCCACTGTTAAAGAATTATGAAGACAATTTTGCTAATGGTAATGTGCACCATTCACGAGATTTTTTAGAACTTAAACCATTTGAAAACTGTCGCGTTAGGAAAGAGGCCGCGTCCTGTCCGTTTGTCTGTCCAAGCGACTAGGATTCTCGCAGGGGAAACTGTGTCTGTCTTGAATTTTCTTCCCAGTCGAGAAATCCGCCCGCAAATGACTGTCATGGTAGAAGAAGCCGTATTAGGTGATAGTCAAGACGTGCGTGTGCTGGAAGGTGTATACAGAGCCCAGCAAAATGGAATTCTACGCATACCTGTTGTGAACCTCCAGGAGCAGCCTTGTGTCGCAGCGGCTGGGTGCGTGTTTACCGCCGAGATTTGTGAGGATAGCAGTATGGTGATCAACACCGAGAGCTTAGTGTTGAGAGAGCCCCATGAGTATATACAGTCTATGTCCAAGAGCAACGAGGGCAACCACGGCAAGCCTATGACGAAGGAACAGATGGAGAACCCCACATTCAAGGAAGTATGGGCGGACCTGGAGATGGAAGACAACGAGTTATTGAACGAGCATCCCAATGTTAAGAAGCAAGTCAAGGAGCTTATTTGGGAGTACAGAGACATATTCAGTCGAGAGGCCCCTGGGCACACCGACCTGGTGACTATGAAGTTGAGACTCAAGCCAGGAACGGAGCCCATTAGACAGAGATATAGGGAGCTGAACCCTAAGATGTTGAAGGACCTGGAGGCGCAGATGGCCAACTGGCTCAACAAGGGAGTGATCGAGCCAAGTACATCACCATGGGCGAGCCCCCTTGTTCCTGTGCGCAAGAAGGACGGGAAGATCAGATGGGCAGTGGACTTCCGCAGGTTAAACAGCTGCTTAGAGCAGGACAGCTACCCGCTGCCGAGGATTCAGACCTTATTGGACCGCGCAGGAGGGCACCGTGTGTATTCTACGTTAGATGCCACTGCTGCGTACTTCAACATCAGCATCGATCCAGCGTTCAGGGAGCTGACGGCTTTTGCCACGCCAACGGGTTTGTGGCAATTCCGCCGCATGCCCTTCGGCATCAGCACAGCACCAGCGGTTTACAGCAGATTCATCAGCACCGCCATGAACCCGCTGGGGAGCGAGATAGCGCAATGCTGTCTCGACGACGTTATATCATATAACCAGAGAGTTGCTGACCATGTGCCACAGATGCGACAGGTTTTTGAGGCCCACCGCAAGGCTGGAATCAAGCTGAAGGCGAAGAAGAGCAAGTTGTTCCAGAAGAGGATTCAGTATTTGGGCCACATGCTGAGTAAGGAAGGTATCGGGATGGTACCTGACTACGTGGAGCGCATCAGGAATTGGCCGCCGTCTAAGACAGTAGCCGAATTGAATAGCGTTCTCGGCTTCTACGGGTACTACAGGTCCTTTATACCTGAGTACGCCGACTTGACGTGTGAGATGAATGCACAGAAGAAGGCCACGAAGCTAGAGTGGACCCCAGGGATGGACCAGCAGTTCCAGCAGTTGAAGGACAAGTTCGAGAGTGCACCCATCAGAGCTGTGCCAGATTTTGAGGCTGATACTCCGTTTCAACTAACGACGGACTATTCAGGAAGAGCCATTAGTGCAGTATTGAGTCAAGTCCAAGATGGCGCCGAAAGGTTGATCACCGCCATGGGACGTAAGACGACTGGAGCGGAGCAGAGATATCCCTCGTGGAAGGGGGAAGCTTCCGCCGTGATTTATGGCATCAGAAAGTTTTGGACGATCTTGAGCTTCAAGCCGTTCCAAATAAACACGGATAACAGCGCCCTCAAGCAGTTAAAGTCACTGAAGACGAACACCGGGATGATGGCCCGTTGGACAGAGGAGCTGGCTGGCTACGAGTTCCGTGTGGTTCACCGGCCGGGGAGACTCAACACCAACGCCGACGCGTTAAGCCAGCGTACCGACGCTGATATGCCAGAGCCGACAGCCGAGGAAGAGGCTGAGCAAGATGAGTATATCAGAGCTGTGGACGAAGAGAGTGAGGACGACCTCCCCCATGGCACTGAGTGGTATAGAGACAAAGTATACCGGCATCAACTAGACGATCCAATTTTGGAAAAGGTTCGTAAATGGACATGACTGGCGTGCACCGGATAAGGCAACCTTACGCGGAGAGAGTAGGGACGTGCACCGGCTGGCTGAGATTTTTGATACTTTGAGAATCGCAGAAGATGGAGTTCTAGAGCAGGAGATACAGACCTTTACTGGGAAACGACAAAGGATAATGGTTCCTTTCTCCCTGAGAGAAGAGGTGTTCAATCACTCCCACAGAACGACCACCGGAGCGCACTTTGGCATGCACTCCACGATATCAAAGTTCTTGAGGAATTTCTACTACGTGGGACATCAAGCAGACATCCGTCTGAGGATCGCCGTCTGTCACGACTGCGTCCAAAAGAACATCAAGGCCAACATCAAGATAGGCGCACACGTACCCATCCAGAACGGGTATCCGCTGCAGACAATCTACATGGATGTGGTAGGCAAGTTCGACACAACGCCAGAAGGATACAATTTTATCCTGACGCTGCAGGACGGATGGTCGCGCTTTGTTCAGGCGTACCCCTTGAAACAGAAGACCGCTGACAAGGTAGCTATGACGATAATGGATAAATTTATCTGCACTTTCGGATGCCTGCAGGCATTCCACAGCGACCAGGGGAAAGAGTTCTGCAACAGCATCATGAAGATACTCCTGCAGAAGCTCGGTGTGAAACACGAGCTAGGCCCCGTGGCGAACCCCCAGAGCAACCTCATCAAAAGGTGGCACCGGACTATGGAAGAGACGCTGAGAACCGTGATTCAAGGACAGTAGACCGAATGGCCGAAATATCTACCTGGAGTTGTCCTGGCATACAACACGAGGATCCACAGCACCACCGGCGTGACCCCCTTTCTCGCCTTCCAGGGTAGAGAAGCTACTCTACCCGTGGATTTAATTTTGCGGTTACCGAACCCTGAAGATGACAAGGATATTCCCACCGAAGTGAGAAATTTGTTGGATAGATACACGACCCTGTATGAAGCCATGGCGAAGAGTCAAGAAAGCACCATTCGAAGAAATGCTTTGCAGTATCACAATGATCGCGAATTTAGAGTAGGCGATAAAGTTTTTTATTTGGCACCCAACCACGGTAAAGCAAAGAAGAAGATGACCAAACATTGGAGTGGACCATTCTTAATTACCGAGAAATGTGCCGACGTTTTATACCTAATCCAGACAATACCAGGGGGAGAGAAGGAAGATTTGGTTGTCCATGTTGGTCGGTTAAAACCATATTACCCCCCAGCAATGACAGACGGAGACCCAACTTCTCCCCCAGAACCATTCGAAGAAGACGGAGATGAAGCAGGGGAGCAAATTCCCTTGAATTCAAGAAGACAGGCGAAGCCGCCTAACCCAAGAGTTGATTTCTCAATTGGGGATGACAGCAATGAAGACTGAGGACCACCCAACGCACCGGGAGGAGCACCACCACCACCCCCCAACATTGACCCCCTTAACCTTCCCCTACCGGTTACACCACCACCAAGATCACCAGCGATACAGCGCACACCGCGCAGAGAGCAGAGTGAGAGGAGAGGGAGAGATCAATCTTGCAAACCGTCAGGTTCCGGCATCCAGCGGAAAGATGCTAAGCGAACCACCGATAGAGAGAGAAGCCCGAGAAGAGGCTCGCCCCCACAAACACCGCGCCATGATCGAGAGCGAGCCACACACACATACACACCCCGGGTAGAGAAGCGCGCTCTGAGCGACAATGAGGAGCCGTACACGGACTCACCCGAAAAAGGGGAGAGGGCTAAATCTGGAGGCAAGAAACAGAGGAGTGGGACACTTTGGCAACAGCAAGCTGAAGAGAGCAAGGAGGTGTTGGACAGCACGGACGAGGAAATGGACCCGCCGGACCCGCCAGAAGTTGCGACACTCGCGCAGACAATCAGAATCCCTGTCAAACGTGGAGCAAAGCTGCCACACAAGGGCACGAAAGAGAGTGCGGGCCATGACATATACTGCCCCGCCCACACTATTCATCCCCCTGGAAAGCAAACTTGCATCCCCCTCAGGCTACAGACACGTGTGCCCCCCGGATACTTTCTCAAATTATTTGGCCGTTCAAGCATAGAACGGGAAGGAGTAATTCTACTAGCAGGATTAGTGGACAGCGACTACACTGGCAAGATACAAGCAGTCTTTTGGAATTTGAGTACCGAAGCAGTGGTTTTTAACAAAGGACAACGAGTTTGTCAAGCGTGATCCTGGAGACTCGCGAGGTGGAATTTTATCATGTCAATAATCTTCCTACCACTGATCGCGGTGCTAACGGCTTCGGTAGCACCAACTAGTGAGGCTTACTCCCTGGACATCATTGATTGCACAAACCCCTCCACCATTAAGAAATTTAACAAGGAAACAATATGCAGAGCAGAGGAACCTACAGAAGAAGTTCCAGTGAAGGAGCGCTATACCATTTTGCAACGACCAACTCTGACAAAGGTATATGGATACTCCTGCGAAGTGAGGGTATCCCTATACCACTTTAAGTGCGGAGTTTAAGGTCACCTAAAATTGCAACAGGTACCCCAAACGATGAGGCACGAGGAGATTACTGCAGAAAATTGTCGCCGTATGTCCTTACTCCAGGAATATCAAATTTCTGGCTACGGTGACCCCATCAAGGTAAAACTCAACCGGCCCACCTATGTTTCGGCCACCCTAGCCGGATCACTGAAGATGGAAGATGACAAGATCACCTGCATTGGGCAGACCATCAGCATGGGCGACACGATCCACTACAACACCCTGAAGCTAGCCGAGTACCAGATTCTACTCAAGGAGGAGACATTCTTGGTTAGTAACAATAAGGTAGAGAGTGAAACCAACCATTTATCTCTACCATGTCCATATCATAAAGGGGAGTGCATCACTGGCACCGCTACCTTTGTGTGGAACATCAACGACAGTTCCTGCACTCTACAGATGGTCAACACCATCAACCCCCTCACCACCATGGACACCTACCTAGTGGACCACCAGCAGCAAGTTTTACTCAACACCACAGGCGCAATGAAGTTAATGCATTGCCCCTTTAATGTCCTGACCACGGACCACGAAGGAATCTACCTGGGCAAGACCAGCAAACTAAGCAGACTCGCCACCATCGACCCCGGACAGATAGATGTCAACCTTCAAGCTGCAGTACATTTAAATTATTTAGCTTATAGCATGCGCCAAACCTTCAGCCAATTAGATGTTACATTGAGGAAGACCATATGCGAAACCCATTACCATGGAGAGGCAGACCAACCGGTCCAGCTGCACAAGCAGACCTACGGACTCTTGAAAGGAGATCTTTTGATGACCTTCCAATGCACCAAGAGGACCCAGAAGATCAAGGATGACGTCAACTGCTATCAAGATATACCTTTGGACCCTGATGGCTACGCCGACGCCGCAACTTAACTTTATAAGTTGCATTCTACAAGGGTAACATGTTCTGCGACTTTCCCACTAACCGTCAAGTCTAAGGAAGGCTGGGTACAGTTGACCCCCGCCATCATCAAGACTCAGGCCCCCATGGAGATGACCATCGACACCCCTCTAGTTAACTGGACGGATTACAGCCATGGAGGAATCTACACGGAAAGAGAGAGAGCTGAATGGTTACACACCTTAACCTTCCCCTCCTACACTGAAGCAAGCCTGAAGGAAATTACCTATGGACTCTGCGTTGGAGATGGAAACTGTAACCAACTTTCTACCAACAATTTACCCCTGTACACCCTTGATAATTTAGTGCCGGATTTGGAGCGCGAAATCGACTTATGGAGCAGCGTCAAGAGCTGGCTCCACGAGTATGGCGATCTAATGGCATTCGCATGCCTGGTCATCCTAGGGCTTAAATTTATTACTGATCTGATATGCATCACCCTCACCTTTCTACGCGTAGGCCCTGGAGCCGCCATCGCCCTAGTTGCCCACCTATACCTCTACAACAAGCATTCCTACCAGAAGCTTATGAGGAAGAAGAAAGCCGATACAAGAACTGAGAGGCGAGAACCTACTACAGCAGCAGAGACAACGTCGCTATTACCAACGACATCAACCCCGAAGATACAGATGACAGAGATACAGCCTACTCTCTTGGATCCTGCATCCCTGCCATCATACAGCACTGCGACTAGGCCACCTAAGATATCCACTTTAATACCATGACAGAATAATAGGTATAATTGGCCGTCTAGTCTATTGTCTTTGCCAATTTGAGCGTTATGTTATCTGGCATGTCTGTCAAGCCAGATAAAAAGGGGAGAAAATGTAGTGGGGCTTACTTGAGACACTTATAAAATATAGCAGAATGACATTATGATATTCTAAACGAGTGGACAGATTTTTATGAAATTAGTAGCATTTTAAAGCATTTAGTTTTCTCTATTGATTTTACTTTTATTTGCATTTTTTAGCCCACAAATGACGGATCTCGTAATTAATTATAAAAACTTAGTACTTTTAGTATTCTGTAAAATTGTATGATTTTATCATGTGATCTCTGGAAAATTTCCAAGAAATCAAAATACATATTTCTGCGCAGCATAAATATTTATATTTGACCTTTTAAGTCTACGCGTGTAGGTTTTAAGAGATATCTAATTTTGTACTCTTTATTAGAAAGGCACCCAGTTATCCAGGGACGGCATCCTCAATGCATCACGGAGATTTCCCCGGCACAACTGAACGTGACTATTCGGGAAACTCAACATACACTCCGGCCTGCTTAAATGTCATGTGCAGACCTACGTGTATCCCTAGCCATCCCTGTATGATCAGAAAACGCCCACCAATCCTCTGTAATTTTCCTATATGTATTATGTATTCATTAAAGTGATCGCGAATTTAATTTTTCAAAATGCATTTTCGTTTACCTTTTTTTATATTTTAAGTAATTTTTAAAGAATTATGCCTTAAAAGTTCAATTAAGTTAGAAAAAAATCAGTTTAAAATGCTGAGAGTATTTTCACATGAAAATAATGTTAAAATCTGAGCAAGAATTAAACTAAGAGAAAATAAGCTATTTCTTCGCTTGCAGATAAAAACAAAAAAATTGATACTTAGAAAATATTTTTGTAATATATATCTATTAATATTTATCTTTGAACTTTCTCTAAAATGTAATGAAAAAGTTTGGTTTATTTTATAAAATCATTAATTAAATACCGCTTTGTTTATGCAGGTATAGGGACAAAAGAAAAATTGTTAAATCTGTAGAAAGAATGATATTTAAGAATTGAAATGTTTAAATAGAATAAACAAATAATAATTGCATAAAATATAGCGCGTTTCTATAGTATTTACATAAAAATAAGCATTTTATCATGTAAAATATTCCTCGTAATGTGTCGAATACCTGTCTAAATATCTGCCTAACTCACACACACACACACACACACAAACACACTCACTCACTTACATTTCCTTTCTCGTGTTTTCCCCTTCCATTCTCCGTCCCCCCTCCTTATCTTTCGTTTGGTACCAACGAATTTGTTAAGTTGAAGTATAGAAACCAAACATTACTGAATATTGTAAAAGTCGCAGTCCCTTCAGTGTATTTTAAGTTGTAAGTTTGGACCAGTACGGGAAAATTTCAATAGCTATAAAAAGTAAATAATTTTATTCCCATAACTGAAAAAACATGTTATTTTATTTCATTTTTTTTTGTATAGGTTTATTGCTGACTGATTTATTACCTCAGGAACCATCTTTACATTGTGTTTAGGATTAAGATAAAAGCCTTGATTTAATTAATGTACATCCATAAATAACAGATTAATATTAAAAGAATATAATTTGTTTGCTCTTTATCTTATTCCATGTTTTGAAGTATTAAACAATCAAGTTCTGTGGAGTCATTTGTGTGTGTGTGTGTGTGTATTTTATACAACCTGGCTCTACTCAGAAAACGCTTATACCTTTAATTAACTCATGTTTTAAATTTCTTTTAAATATTTTTTATAGATTTTATCTATAGTAAAAACTTTAAAATTATGTGGGGGCCTAATCGTATTTTTAGCTCTGCAGTATGATGAAGCTTTTTTAGCAAGTAGTAAATATTGAGATAGGATGAGGATGTTCACAAGATCGACAACTATAAATCAGCTGACCTTATACCCATATTTGGTAATATCGTTTCGATTATCGGTAGAAATCGTTTAATCTCCCCGTAAAAAGATATTACAAACTTTTTTGGTTAGTTTAATATGTATGTAACAAAAGAATTTATTCTACTCTAAATTTCAAGTAAACTTCAACAAAAAGATTGTTATTTGTCGATTTTGATAGGTTTTAAGATATGTATAATAAAACTCAAAATACATCAATGTTTTCAAGGGAAAAAATTCGTTTTTTTAAAGTTTGATTTATTTTTAAATGGGAAGTATTTAAGACTTAATTCTCAAAATAGTACATTTAAAAAACATTAATTAGTGACATATATCAACTTTTTCCCAGCTTCGTGAACACTTTAATTCGTGTAAACTATGATTGTCTATTGAAAATATATCAGTTCCGCAGAATCAGTCTTTATTGGAGGATCTAATTCCTAATTTTTGCGCAGCTATTACTAGCTGCTATTAACTATCCAGAAACCTATAAGTCCCTTGTGGGCACTCGTGAATAGTTTTGTTATTTACGTATCGGAGACGTTCAACAAAGGGAACGAGTCGCTTCGCCCTTGTATTCTCTCTGCCGCAACGTTACCAAGTCAACGAGTAGCTCCGTCACCACCGCTCGAGGCGGGCTATTTTGCTTTTTAAAAATCCAACAAGAACGTCAGATCCGTTACACCATTGTATACAAAAAGAGATTTGAATGATTAAAATTTTAGTTATTAAGAAAAGTTAATTATTAATTTCAATTGAACTTCTTTAATAGTATCTAAGAAACACACACTATTTAACATTAAAAATTTTTAATACTATTTTATACTTTTTTCATAATTTCGATTTTTATTTATATATACTATCCATTTCTGTGGACACAAACATGTTTTTATTTATATAATAATATACAATAGGGTAATAAGAATAATCTATGTAAAAACATTTGACCTATTTGATTAAATTTGAAAGTGAACCACAATCAAACTTTAAGAATAGTTCATATACTTATTTTAGGTTAGATTAAGTAAAGATTAGGAGTAAACCCGGAAATGTATGATATTCCGTAGGGTTAAATATCCTCACGGGGCATTAAATATGGGTTTTTCAAAATAAAAAGAAAATGCTATGTGCATGTTCTTTATGCCTAACCCCCCAGGTGGCCATAGCCCAATAGCGCCTATAACTGTCAAAGGTGCCCAAAATGAGGAGGAGTTTACTCTATTCCCACTTATCATATTCTTTTTAGGTTAAAGAAGCAATGGCTCCAGTGAAGTTGAACAGATGGGGTACACCTGATGTTGATACTAACACCATGGAAACAAGGTATTATGGTTAGTCATATGGTTGGTTGTCAGTAAGGCTTAAAGACGTCACTAAGTTCAATCTACTGGACATAATGTCAAAGCAGCACATTTGATATTAACGAGGATGACTATATCCATTGTTAGTAGTTAGCTAAACAATTTATGGATGGATAGACGTACAAAGTGTTTTAAAAGCAGATATTCAGTGGCCATAAATCAAGAAGTAATACCTTTCTTTAGTTATCCTTTACTGTATAACAATTTCTTCTTTTGTTTTAAATTGTGTATCCTTCACTAAAAATATAACTTCTTATTGTTATTTTGATTATAAAATTTTGATTATTTAATACTGTAAAAATAAAGACAAGATAAGAATGTGACGGACAAAACTATTACACAGTTTGTTTTCATATATTAATCAATGTTTAATTAATCTGAAAAGATACAATTTTATAAAATTAAGAACAATATCTTTACAATGTTTCTTTCTTCTATTATATTTCTAAAATCCGGTTCGTCTTACAATTGACAATTGTCTCTCTTTAGTAGCATATATTTTCTTTACAGGAAAGATTTGTCCGTCTTTTTGTGTCTGAGATACAAATTTAAGGGGAAGAAGGTTAATAGTTTATACCCAATTCCTGTGTTTTTTATTCATTAATTTAATTGCTATGGATTAAGATGACTTTTTTTTATATGTATGTTATATGATTTAGTATCACAAGATCTCTACAGACGAACTGACAAACAAATCTTTCTTTAAAGCTCTGTTCTAAATATATGCTAAAAATATTTTTCAATAGATGTTTTTTCCCGGATGTTATCACATAAATGATTTATCTGGTAGCGTGGATATTCTGTAACATGTCTTCTTATAGATACTTGTTCATAAATATAAGCAGTCCCATCAAATATTTTTTTACTTGGTTTATTGGAATTTAAAAACTAAAAATGCTTTGATTTTCAATTTCAATTCAATGCACCTTTTATTTGAAGTGCTTCCTATGGACACCATTGTTCTTGTTAGACAAATTAGCTTTCTTTAAACTTCAATTTCATTAACCGCAATTATCAAAAGCTTTGGAAATTATAAAATTTAATTACATTTTCCAACAACCAACCTCGTTAATTAGTTTTAGAAAAGTTATTGATTAATTTTGTAAAAGTTAAACTATTCAGCTACCATTCAAACAAATACTACTTTATAGAACAATGAAATAATATATAGATAACAGGTAGCTCTTTATTTACTTTTTATTATTCTAAGCAAAGGTAATAATGCCCAAATCTTGCGAAGCAATAACAAGTTTTAAAGATGGATGTTAAAATGTATACAGAACGTAAATTAAAACAAAACTTTGCCTTTAAATGATAATCTATATTTAACAATAAATATTATAGTTTGATGAATCTACAAATACTATTCAGATACCAATATTATAAAATAGTTGATTTAATCGCTTCAAATCGTACGTAATTCGTTTTCATAATATGACAGACATAAGTACATATTTTCTATTTATAATTATAGAAATCCTTGTGAGGAAGTAAGTCTAGCCCCTACTAAAACACTCAATGTTACAAGAAATCTATATTGTTTTCTGTGTTTATTCTATTCGAAAATTAGAACATAATTCAATCAATTTCAAATCTCATGAGGAGTATTAGTTTTGATCATTTTGTAATCTTTGATATGTGGCGAAACTACTATAATTTTGTATGTGTTTGTGTGTTTTAAATCGAAGAAAAATCCGTGTCAAATACCTAACAGACTGACCAACTACAAAGTATATTTTCATAATGATTATTTTTCTTACTTACACATCACAATATTTTAATATGTTAAAATTAAATGGTATTAATTGAAATGATTCTCAATGAGGACAAAAACGTGATCTTATTACTATGCATTGTCTTGCATTGATCAGAATGATAATTAGCTGCACTTCTTTTAGTGGCCTCATTCTTATTTATTTTATTACTTTGCACTGATGTCCCCATTCGGTGCTTTCACACATGCCATGTCAATTATACATTATCTGTCAATTTAATTTTATTTAGTGAGCCTGGCGTGTTCTGTGGCGGCGATTTGGCAGGCGTGGCGGAAACCGCTGTTGAAGCCGTTAACGATGGAAAGGTAAGCTGTAAATTCAAGAAGCTTACATATCAGTCCGTTTTTCCTTTAATATAATCAGTAATCGAATTATATTATTTTGAATTCTTTCAACAAGTAGGCTTGTTATTGGTTGTTCATAATTTCCAAGGTTACATACTCTTTTAAGTGGGTCATTCATGTCCAAAGAAATCAGCTTGTGACGTCTCGAGGACTCTTGATTGTTTAGAGAGAAAAGACAGCTTAATTGATCTATGATATTATAATCATCTAATAGATAATTCAACATCAGTTATTGCATAACCAAAAAAAAAATCCCTACAAGACAAATAAGAAAACTAATCTTAGTAATCTTTTCTATAGAGGTTATATTTTTAGTAGCGAAGCTACTCTATAATTCACTTTGTCCGTCCGTCAGTCCGTCAGTCCGTCCGTCAGTCCGTCCGTCAGTCCGTAACGCTATGGGGGAAATGGGATTTACTCAGCCCCTATAAAAGATAGAAAGCTGAAATTTTTTGACAACATTCCCATCATTAAGGAGCACAATTAACTATAAAACATCAATGGCGGTCGGACGGTTTTTTAGCAGGTTTTAGGCTATTTTTTTATTTTCCACATTTTTCCTCATATCTTTGGTGTTTATGGTCCGATTTTCAAAATTTTTTCAGTTATAGATATCAAAATTAAATTTTCCGTCGTTTAGAGACCCAACAATGACGGTCAGACTGCCTTTTTGCAGGTTTTTGGCTATTTTTATATTTTTTACATTTTCCCCCGTATCTTTGGTGTTTATGGTCCGATTTTCAAACTTTTTTCAGTTAAAGATATCAAAATTAAATTTCCCATCGTTTGAAGAAAACAACAATGACGGTCAGACTGCCTTTTTGTAGGTTTATAGCTATTTTTATATTTTTTACATTTTCCCCCATATCTTTGGTGTTTATGGACCGATTTTCAAAATTTTTTCAGTTAAAGATATAAAAATTAAATTTCCGGTCAACTGAAGAAATCAACAATGACAGTCAGACTGCCTTTTTGCAGGTTTTTGGCTATTTTTATATTTTTTACATTTTCCCCCACCCAGCTAACATTTTCATTAAAATTCATTTAATTTTCATCTTTTTCGCTTACATCTATTCATTTAAAATCATCATGCCAGAAAAATGAAAATCAGGGATATTTCAGAATCAACTCCCTTCTAAAATGGCACCGATTTTGATGATTATAGTAATGAATTTTAAATGACAATCATTTTTGCGGAGACCTGACTTTTAAATGACAGTCATGTTTGTAGAGAAATGAAATTTACATGCCAGGTCATCTTTTAACGGAAATAATATATAATGTAAAGCAGCATCCAAGGACTTGCCACATGTACCTAAGTATGATGGCCAAAGATATTACTAAAATAAATAATGTGTTGTAGTTGACACTGAATTAAGCCGTTTATATGAGTAATTGAAATTGTAATTCAAATAAGATTTCTTTATTTTAAATGAATGTTAAAAAATTCCTTTCATGTTAAAAAATATTTCCATTATATTTTCTAATAACATAATAATTACTCAATTTTAATTAAATTTATTTTTAATGAACTTTTCCCACTTTTAAAATTTAAATTTGAGACCTCTAGCGGGATTTTTTCTAACAATGTAATATAGAAAAAAAATATCATGAAAATTAAATGAAAGTCATTTAGATGAAAAAAAGATGACAGGAATGTTTTTTTCATGAAAAAAATGAAAAGTAAATGACCAGCATTTATTTTTCATCTCTTAATGATATGAAGATTCTTGGCATAATTTGGAAAAAGTCAAACATGAAAATTTAATGCCAGGTCATTTTTCGGAAAATTACAAAAATGAAAAATAAATGCTGGTCATTCACTTTTCATTTTCAATGAAAAAAACATTCTTTTCATCTTTCTGGCATTTGGGGGAAAATTACAAAAATGAAAAAAAAATGCTGGTCATTTATTTTTCATTTTTAATGAAAAAAAGATTCCTATCATTTCTATGAATTTGAAATTGTCATTTAATTTTTTTGGAGAGATGACGCATGTTTGACTGGGCATATCTTTGGTGTTTATTAATCGATTTTCAAAATTTTTTCAGTTAAAGATATCAAAATTAAATTTCCCGTCGTTTGAAAAAAAACAACAATGACCGTCAGTCCCATTCACGAAATTTTGTGCTTCGCTACTTATGGATGTTGTCATCCTTGTTTGACTTGTTATTTTTTATAAAGGTACTATTATACAAGACGTAAAACAATATAATTATCATATTTATGGTTAATTAATTCCATGTACTTTTCTCTCAATTAACTTTTACTCAACAATTTTAACAAACTGTTATAAAATTGCGCTTTTTTGAAAGCATTAGCTTTGTATTTAAAATAAAAATTTTAGACTTGTTTATTTTAGATCGCAGCCTGGTCTATCCATAAATATCTTCAAGGGCTTCATAATATCAAGGTAAAAACTTAGAAAACAACATATTTTTTATTACTAAATAAAAGTATTTTCGGTGTATTATATTGTATGTCTATAAATAATGAAATAATAGGCCAATAAAATGATAAAAAGTGATTCAAAAATCTTCCTACTAAAAATCCTCTTACTATAATATCTTCTTTAATCTCTACAGGTCGAGACAACTCCTAAACTTCCCAAGTTTTATACTGATATTGATCAAGTTGACATCAGGTTACATTTTCAAAAGTTTCTTTTTGTAGGGTGAAGGGGGTAATTGGGGGGGGGGGGAGAATTTATCTCATATGGAGCTCTTAATTAGTTAAATTTTTGGGATGGAGGATTGTAGTAGTTAATATAAAGGCAAAATTTTGCAACAAAATAGGGGATTCACCTATTACCCCCTTCCAATACCTTCTAAAAACACCACAGTAAATGAAATAGCCTTAAACCTGCATATATTAAAAAAAGAAGTTGCATTAAAACTTACAGATATGTTAGTTTAGAGATCTTAAAACACCGAGACCTATACACAATTTAAAATCTACTATAATTACGCATATTTTTACTTAGTGTTGATGTTTGTGGAATCAAGTTTCCTAATCCTTACGGGTTAGCCTCTGCTCCTCCAGCTACCACTTGTGGTATGATCAGGTATATTGACAGATAGAAAGATAGATACCTGTACTCAGTTTTCATTAATTCTTTTAGGCACAGAATCGATTTCAAACTTGGCATGATGATTCCTGTAACTATTTAGAAAACGTAACAACTACATAATAAACACCCACGTTATTAGGTCCATTATAAACATGATTATTTTGTCTTTTTGAAAAGTTAAAATAATGTTGTAAATTATTTAATCATTCTATACCCTTGATTTTTGGAATACTAGATATTATATGTTATAAGCGAAGCATATCTTTAATCAAGTCTTAAAAACAAATTTATTTATTTAAAAGATGAATATTTTGCCTTTCTGCAACCGTTAATGCTCGTTTGTACTCGTTTGATTTTGGAGCTGCGCTTTTTTAATGACAACCTTGTTTTATATATGGTTAGAAAATTAAAAAGACATTTTTAGTAGAGAGATTTAAATATATTCAAGGTACATGAATGTAATGCCGGAAAATTAAAATTTTATTCAGGTCTGTCAGATAAAAACAAACTGCAAAACCTCACATTTGCCAATTTAGTATCCATTATCCCCTCTCTTCAATTCATTAAATTTTATGGAAAAGATCCTGCATGGTTAAAGTCTTATTTAAAATTCAACGTCAAAATCAACTTCTAGTTTACAAATAGCAATGTACATAAGTTATTATCACTGTAAATAATTATTATTTACTAACATCAAAATCTTAAAAATGTTGTATAAAATTGAGTCTCTGTGTGCGCAGCCGTTAGTACATGCATATTGTATTTAACTGCTTAGTAGAAAACTAAAAGTCAATTATACTTTAGGTATAGATCAGATATTACAAATCTGAGAGGAGGTGGTGATAAAGAACTTTTCAAAATAGTACACGTACCTGAAAAGCAAAATTTTATTTTTTGATTATCCAATCTAGGAAAACACAGAGAAAATCAGTTACATTTTAATTAAATTAGTTAGTTTAATAAAATTAGAAAAAGATTTAGGTTTTTTATGTATGAATGAATAAATATGAAGATTAGTGAAGGGAAAGAGTAGAAAAACAAGGATGACAACATCCATAAGTAGCGAAGCATAAACAATTAAATAAGAATTTATATATTAGTTGACAAAAGCATGTATATTAGGAAAAAATCACGAAACCTTTTCAACATTTGTTTTTAATTTCTTAATATTTATTTATATTTCAGTACTATGACCAACAGACTGACGGTCAAAGTAAATTACATACTGGATGCTCAGAACAACGGGAAATTTAATTTTGATATTTTTAACTACAAAAATAAAAAAAACTGACCATAAACACCAAAGATATGAGGAAAAATGTGAAAAATATAAAAATAGCCAAAATCCTGCAAAAAGGCAGTCTGACCGCCATTGATGTGTTCTTGAAACGACAGGAAATTTAATTTTGATATCTATAACTGAAAAAACTTTGGAAATTGGGCCATAAACACCAAAGGTATGGAGAAAAATGTGAAAAATACAAAAATAGCCTAAAACCTGCTTAAAGGCAGTCTGACCGTCATAGTTGTTTTCTTGAAACGACAGGAAATTTAATTTTGATTCTATAACTGAAAAAATTTTGGAAATCGGACCATAAACACCAAAGATATGGAGAAAAATGTGAAAAATACAAAAATAGCCTAAAACCTGCTAAAAAGCGGTCCTATCGCCATTGATGTTTTATAGTTAATTGTGCTTCTTGATAATGGGAATGTTGTCAAAAAGATTCAGCCTTTTATCTTGTATAAGAGCCGAGAAAATCACGTTTCCCCCAAACTAAGACGGACATACGGACAGACGGACATTTCAAATTATAGAGTAGCTTCGCTACTAAAAAGGGATGGTAAAGAAAGTAGGCATAGAGAGGGAGAGTAAGGCAAGGACACTTAAGAGAAGTGAAGTGGTAAAAAGTGAAGAAGCTTCGCTTCTAAAATATTCCTATATTAGTAACTAGCGGCTACACTCCCCAAAACAGTTATACACATTCCCAGGGCCTATGATATTCTACCTTGTAAAGGAGAACCTAATCTGTTCAGCGGTTAGCGAGATCCTTTGGTACAAACATACAGACAAATACACAGATAGACATAACGTTAATATTAGTATTTAAGCAAAATTACTTAAATTATATTGTCCTCTAAATTCACAATTTAAAAAAAATCTATGCTTATTTTGAAATATGTATGTAATCAAATTCACGAAACCTTTTATTGATACTTTATGAGATTGTTTATATATTACTAGCGGGTTTGCCCCTTCAAACAAATTTTTCGTATTTTGATATAAAAGAAAAACTTCAAAAGAAAATTTTTTTTTCTTGGGGGGGGGTATTTTTTATTTTTCTTTTTTTTGGGGGGGGTTGGCTGGGGTGTCCCACTCCCCAAGAAAATAGATATAAACCTTACCGGGACCTATGACAAACTACCCTGTAAAGGAGAACCCGAAGCGAGATCCTTCGCTACAAACAAACGGACAAACAGACAGACAGACATCGTTCTACTTTGTATTATAGACTAGCGGATACACCCCTAGTATCTAGGGGCCTCTTATTCAAATGGGTAGAGAAGGTCTAGAAAATAGATTAAAAAACATTCCAAGACTTAAATCGGAAAATAAAATAGCCTAAAACTATCAGAGGACTTATGTTAAGCTTACCTAAAATAGAGAACCCAATAGTTTCAAAAGATATTGAGGTCTTAAGATTCAGATAAAAAAATCTCACAACTTTATGTAATACCTAGGATATTTATATTTGTCAAAAAGAAAAGAATATCTCAGATGAAACATGAAAAAAAGTCTTAACCTTGTTTTAAGATATAGGTCTTGATTTGGGACTAATATACTGTTTTTTCCATTTTCAGGCGTGGATTTGAAGCAGGATGGGGATTTGCTGTGACAAAGACTTTTGGATTAGACAAGGTATAAAAACCTTTTTTTTACATCTGAACAAATGAAAACATCTAAAAAATCTCCAACTTGCTAACGGAATTAGATACATAACTTGAACATCATTTTTAGATATTTGCCTATTCGTTGAGTGCCAGATATACAGATGGAATGATACTAAACGTCAATGCTTTCTCAGATTGATTTCTGCATTGGCGTAGAGTGGAGCCCTATGGGGATGTATGCCTCCCCCTAAATTTTGCCATTATGGGCTGAGTGTATAAATTTATTATACTTCCCTTCGGCACGCCACTGATTAAAAAAAATGTATTTCTAGGATATTGTGACAAATGTTGCTCCTAGAATTGTAAGAGGAACTACTTCAGGTTGGTGATCTATTTTGATCTTAAAATTCATTTATTTTCAAACAAGTATTGGCATAGACATTATACAGATATGAACAGATAATTGAAAATTATGTTTATGATGTTTATTTTTATACCATAGGTCTATTATTTATAAATCTAGTTTTATTTAGGCATGAAAAGTGTCAGGGAGGGAGGGGAAACTGGACTTTATATACCGCTGGTACTCTAAGTAATATAACTAGGTTATCCAAGTCGTTGAATCAAAAACTTTGGGTAGTTTAATTAATTTTGATGGGTTGGTTCAAAATGGTAGTGTCCAAACTTTTTAATCAATAATTTAATCAACAGAATGGGTAATTTTGAGAGTCATTCCTGAAGATCCCTTATTTTCTAAGAAAGCATGGGTAAGCAATTATATTGTTATAGGTCATAGCTATGGTCCTGGACAAGGTGCCTTCCTCAACATTGAACTTATCTCAGAGAAGACAGCGGCCTACTGGTGCCAGGTATAAACAATTTTTTAAGGACATTTAATCCAGGAATATATTTAACCTCTATGTCCGTAGATATTAAGTACTTGAGATAAAATAAGACAGAAATTACTTTATAAATAAGAATACCAAGTTGAAGTTTTACCTTTCCTCTAATGATGCCTGTTGAGTACATATAATACACCCCACCTTATTTTTTTCTGTTAAAAATTGAAAATAAGGGAGGTAAGATTTTCCCTGTGCCTAACCCATGCGGGAGGTATTAAGATCTGCGGACCTATACTTACAGTGCCCTACACTGCGGGGCTACCCAACATAACTTATCTTAGATAAAATTTTTATTAGGGAGTTAAAGAGCTGAAGAAAGACTTCCCTGAACATGTTGTTATCTCCAGTGTTATGGCATCCTACTGGTAAGTAATATTATTATCTCCAGTGTTATGGCAGCCTACTTATATATAAGTAATATTTTTATCTCCAGTGTTATGGCAGCCTACTGGTAAGTAATATTATTATCTCCAGTGTTATGGCATCCAATTGGTAAGTAATATTATTATCTCCAGTGTTATGGCATCCTACTGGTAAGTAATATTGTTATCTCCAGTGTTATGGCATCCTACTGGTAAGTAATATTGTTATCTCCAGTGTTAGGGCATCCTACTGGTAAGTAATATTGTTATCTCCAGTGTTAGGGCATCCTATTCGTAAGTTATGTTGTTATCTCCAATTTTAGGATATCCGATTGGTAAGATATGTTGTTATCTTCAATGTTATGACATCCTACTGGTAAGTAATGTTGTAATATCCAGTGTTATGGCTGCCTAATGGTAAGTAATAGTGTTATCTCCAGTGTTCTGACATCTTACTGGTAAGTAGTATTATTATCTCCCTCCAGTGTTATGGCATCCAACTTATAAGTGATATTATCATCTCCATTGTTATGGCAGCCTACTGGTAAGTAATATTATTATCTCCAGTGTTATATCATCCTACTGGTATGTAATATTATTATCTCCAGTGTTATGGCATCCTACTGGTATGTAATATTTTGATCTCCAGTGTTATATTATCATCTCCAATGTTATGGCAGCCTACTAGTAAGTAATATCATTATCTCCAGTGTCATGACATCTTACTGGTAAGTAATATTATTATCTCCAGTGTTATGGCAGCCTACTTATATATAAGTAATATTTTTATCTCCAGTGTTATGGCAGCCTACTGGTAAGTAATATTATTATCTCCAGTGTTATGGCAGCCTACTGGTAAGTAATATTATTATCTCCAGTGTTATGGCATCCTACTGGTAAGTAATATTGTTATCTCCAGTGTTATGGCATCCTACTGGTAAGTAATATTGTTATCTCCAGTGTTAGGGCATCCTACTGGTATGTAATATTATTATCTCCAGTGTTATGGCAGCCTACTGCACTGGTAAGTAATTTTATTATCCTCAGTATTATGGCAGCCTACTGGTAAGTAATATTATTATCTCCAGTGTTATGACATCCTACTTATATATAAGTAATATTATTATCTCCAGTGCAGTGTTATGAAATTCTACTTGTAATCAATGTTGTAATCTCCAGGGTTATGACATCCTACTTACATATAAGTAATATTATTTTCTCCAATGTTATGGCATCCTACTGGTAAGTAATATTTTTATTATCTCCAGTATTATGGAGGCCTACTGCAATATTATAATTATTCAATAAATAACGATTCAGCTTTCAGATATACATTTTTTATATGAAGGCTTCGTATTTCTCTATCATTCTTTTATTCCTTCTTTCTCTAGCCTTCTTTTGCTAACTTTTTGATGCCAAATGAATATTTGCTCTGTAATTCACTTTGTCCGTTTGTAAATACCTAAATTTTAGTAGTTCGCTACATGTGGATGTTGTCATCTTTGTTAACAACAGGATTATTTGGTATTGACAAGGTATTCGGCAAATTATTTGTTTTTTGTTGTTGTTAAAACTTAAAGGCATATAATTATAAAACTAGAAATTTAGTTTAATGAAATAGTTTAACTCAAATAACAAGACTTTAACTTTGCTTCGCATAATTAGTTATTTTTTTGTAATTGATTTTCTAGATTTACATGTGTATTAATCAGCATTATGTTAATATTAATATTTTTTTAGCAAGGAAGATTGGCAGGAGCTTGCAATAATGGCGGAAGAATCAGGTACAATTTTTTTTGCGGTTTTCCTAAAATATTCGAGCACAAAACCCCCTTCCCCTTTGTTTCGAAATATCTTTCTTATGTGTTTGTGGTCTTATTAATGATAAGCTTAGGATATATTGGGTATACAGGCTTAGGGCAAGTGTTAGTCACAAAGAAAAATCTCACGCTTATTTTTAAACGTTTTAAAATCATATTACTATCTATATATTTCTGATTTGATTTAAACTAATAAATACATATCTAGGTGCTGATGCATTGGAGTTGAACCTGTCCTGTCCCCATGGTATGGGAGAAAGAGGCATGGGTCTGGCTTGTGGTCAGAATCCAGAAATGGTAAGTTTGCCGAACTAGTTACATTCAAACAAAAGCTTTTTGTTTTAAGGTCTTATCAATGAATGAATTAATTATTTCTAGATAAAGGTACAAATTTAAGGAACACTCACTTTTTGTTATATCATATGCTTCACATTTTGATTTCTTTTAATGGTATATATGTATTTTTCAGCTCGCATTGTTAAAATAATATCCATAATTTTCCAATCTTTTGATTAAAATTATTGGTTGGAAAGTTTGGACACTTATAGTTTGTTACCAACAATTCAAAATTAAATTAAAGAATCCAAAGGCTATAAAACTTTGGATACAAGTATGATTTACAAGTTCATTGTTCCTTCCCTTCCTTGTAATGTACTTGTTAACTATATATCCAAGACATCAAGTACTAAAAGAAACAAAAATATTTATTCTTTCCTATTCCTAGAATGTAGAAAACTTTTAGCCTTTGTTAACAGCTTTAATTAGATCTTGTAATTAAACTTTTATATTCTCTTTAACCCATCTTATAAAAGTGCAGCTACTCTGTAACTAGGCCAAACACTATATTCTACTAATTGCTTCGCTCTTAGAATCTAGGTACTCTGTATTTAAAGTGGAGGAGGGGAAGGGTTACTAAAACAATAGCCTAAATCAAGACTTACATTTAAAAATAAAAAATCTAAAACATATCCGTGAACTGTAAGAGGCTCCCCTATAACTTTAAACTTCAGTTCAGTGGTTAAAGAGATCTTAACAGACACACTTAATCCTTTTTTTCTTCTTCAATAATAAAGTCAATGTCTATTGATTTTATTTAAATCATGAATGGATTTAAAAGTATGAATTTTAAAATTACAACTGAAATCAATAATTTTATTTCTGATATTTTGTCATTGCTTTGCTACTTATGGACATGATTGTTAAAATGTATTTATTACAAGAATAGGATTTTACGTGCATGATTAAGAGAATGAGTGTATCTTTTAAACTTTCTGTGTCTAATATATAAGTTTTGAATTTGAAATTTGTCCGTTATAGATTTACAAAGGTCCCTGTATGCAATGCAATGATTTATTTTAATGACTGATTATAAATCTAGAATAATCAAGTTTCTTTTTTTACAGGTCTAGGAAAGGTTTTTAACTATATATGATAACGATACCTCTACCCTCCCATGGGACATTGATTATTTTTTTTTCTTTTTCTTTTAAAAACTAAAGTTAGTGATAATAGTCAATTCCTCCTTCTCTTCCTTTTCAGTCAGGTGTCTTAGAGTCCCCTAGGGGCGTAGCCGCTAATATGAATAAAAAATAGCCCCAAATTATTTTATGTATGCATATGGTAATACATTTGAGATGTGAGTATTTAATGTTATGATTTCTCGAGTAATCCATTACCATTATTAAAGATGTTATGTTTCTCATAAATAGCTATTTCTATAAACTCTTATCTATAATCTCTATAAAGTGGCTGTCCTAGCATATAGGAACTCGTATTCAAAGAGAAATTTAAGTATTGAAACCCTTTACTAAAATTAACAACCTGATCTTAAGCTTCAGACAAAAATTCTTACTACTTTTGTAATGGTATGACCTATCCATTAATAGGTAATAATTATTTGTTCTACTAGCTTTCACTTATAGCCGTATAAATATACTTAGCAATATGTATAATAAATTCTAAAAGTTGTTTTCTATATTCCATTTGATGTTATTATGCCTTATTTTATTCTAAGGCCTACATTTGAAGAATATATCAAGTTGATAAAGCAACAAAAAAATATATGTAGACTGCTTATTTTTATTGCGTAGAATATTGATAAAGAAGGTGTATTAACTTTTTTTTTATGGCTAGCCGGTTCTTTTAGTAAGTAGTAGATGTAAAATTTTTCATAGAATTCAGATATGCAATCGGTTTTTTTGTAGACCTCTTATTTTTTAAGTAATTTAAGTTTTTTAAAAAAATAATTAAGTCGGTTTTAAGGTACTAAAACGCAACAAAATAAAAGAAGAAAATGGCCAGTAAGAACAAAAATAGTAAGATCTTTAATTTGACACCTTACTTTTAAAATTCTGTTGAGTAATTATTGAAAAAATCTATTTTTTTAACCTCGGTTTAATAAAAACTTTAGGCCTAAATATTTTCTCAAACAGACATAAAAAACATGGGTTCATATATACCTTTAGAATCAGAAAAATATTACGAATCCATTGTAAGCAAAATTGAAAAAAAGTAAAAAAATATAAAAATATAAAAATGGCCAATTGTATTTTTTGTTCTGGCAACACTATCGTCTTCCCTTTTTTACCCCCTCTATACCCCCTTCCCATTTTTATACCCAATTCAAAAGTTAAGACGTTGCCTGTACAATATAATATGATATTTTCATATAATTCCTTTTATTGTAGTTTATATACTATATTGTAAACTTTTTTTTTCAATTTTGCTTACAATGGATTCGTAATATTTTTCTGATTCTAAAGGTATATATGAACCCATATTTTTTTACTTGTGAAATGATAAAATTGAGTTCAAAGTTTTTATTCTCGTGGGTTTAAAAAAATCGATTTTTTCAATAATTACCTGACAGAATTGAAAAAGTAAGGTGTCAAATTAAAGATCTTACTATTTTTGTTCATAATGGCCATATTCTTTCTTTTTTTTGTTGCATTTTAGTACCTTAAAATCGACTTAATTTTTTTTTTTTAAACTTAAATTACTTAAAAAATAAGAGGTCTACAAAAAAATCGATTGCATATCTGAATTCTATGAAAAATTTTACATCTACTACTTACTAAAAGGACCGGCTAGCTATAAAAAAAAAAGTTGATACAACTTCTTTATGATTATGCGTCGGACGGATCGTGTACAGGATTATGTTCAAGAATTTGTGGTCCTTAAAGGAGTACAGGGTTTGGCACATAAATCCGGACTTTTTACAATTTTTAAACAAATGAACATAAAATCGTCAATTTTAAAGATTTTATTGAATTTTAAAACTTGAGAGGCAGAATAGGTATTTGACTATTAGATTATTCAAAAAAATGGCTGCCAGTCTCATTCACCGCCTCCTCAACCGTCGGCAGGCCCAGGTCAAAATGTACATGGCCAAGCTGGCGAAGTTCTCCTAGATAGGGGCAATGAGGGAGGTCTTTGTGATATGGGCACGTTTATTGGTGCATGCTTCAAAGTAGCTTTAGGCTTAAAAGTCCATTGAATTAAGCTCAGGCTGCTGGGAGGCCACATTTCCTTAGGAACGTGAGTAACTGCAGGATCCAAATTAACCCAACTTTCAAGCTACCCTTAGACACGGAGGCTCTTATTTGGACCACAGTTGAGCTATAAAGACGTTTTTTTATTTTTTTGGAAATGGCATGATGATTCAGCTAGGGTTGTAAGCGCAATACATAGTCTTAAATGAGTTTAAAAGTTCCATATGGGTCCTTGAAATCGAGAACCGAGAAATATTAGCAATTTTTCACGATTTTTGACGTTTTTCACATCTTAAAATCTGCCACGTTTCATTTTGCTGGAGTACTACGGCCAAGCCATTTCAGATAGAGAGCTCTAGTCTTTTCTAGTGTCTAGCTCTAGTCTTTTCTAGTGTCTTCTTTATGTATCTAACAGTATCTCCAGCAAGTTTCATATGCCTATCTCACCTACAGATGGGCTGAGTCGAGAATCAAGATTAAACCACCAGCGCATTTCGAATCTGCCTTGTTGAACATATGCGCAGCCAGCTCGGAAAACACGTCCATCATCGCCCAAAGATTTTTTTGTACTAAAAGGTCATTACCTAAGCTTTTTATAGTGGGGTCAAACGTCCTAATTGGTCAAGTAGTTTTGACGCTATGGCCGTTTGAAAAAAGTCCGGATTTATGTGCCGTACCCTGTATAAAAAGTTGACTTAAATTCTTACTCGACACAACTTCTATTCATAATATCTATAATACAAAGTAGCTTGATGTCTGTCCGTCCGTCTGTCCGTCCGTCCGTCCGTCCGTCTGAAGCTTAAGATCTCGGTAACCACTGAACCAATCGGATTCTACTCTTCAGGGTATATACCTATTGGTCCTGTGGTGGTTTTAAGCTATTTTCTTGGGGGGTGGGACACCCCCAACCCCCCAAAAAACAAAAAAATCCCCGTCCATTTTTTTTTTTTTTTTTTTTTTTTTTTTGCAGAAGATTTCCTTGGTCCTTTGTAAAAAAATATTTTTTATTCCAGCATTTATTTTGAATGAAAGAATAGCAACATTCTCTCACTAAAAACAATAAATATTATTTTTTTTATCACCTCTTGGGGCAAAGCCCCTAGAGGCTAGGGGCGAAGCCGCTAGTAGTTCACAAAGTGGTAAAACGTTCAGAGATCTTAAGGTATAAGACAATTTAAAGTGAATTTTTGTATACACACAACTATGATAAAATAAAATACTCCTTTTTTAGATAAGAATTATTGATTCCAAACTAGTATCTACCAATGAATCAAGATTTAATAAACTTATTCAAGCTTTTAATCCAACGAATGATAAATCGTGTTTCTAAACCTTTGGGTATTAGTTTCATTTTTCATTTCTCTTCTTCATTATGTTTTGAATACATTTAAAAAGCTTATTATATGAATTTTTTAAAATAATTGATATTGTTCTATATTATCTCTATCAAAAACGCAATGTTTATTTTTCAATGTTTTTGTGACATTTAATTATGTGCAATTATATTGTCCTAAATCTTAGTCAAATTATTACATCAAGATGCAGAGATTTGTGCATTATGTTTAATTAAACAAAAGATCCCCTTATTTTCCCCTTTTTTTCTTGCCCCTTTGGGGTCTATACATGTAGTGCCCTAACCGTACGGGGCTACGGTACCTACTAACCAATATGCTGAATAAAGAAATAAACGAGAAACTGCTCCCCTTTATTAGTAGCGAAGCTACTCTATAATTCGAAATGTCCGTCCGTCTGTCCGTCCGTCTGTCTGAGACAAAGTGGGGGAACGTGATTTTCTCGGCTCCTATAAAAGATAGACAGCTGAAATTTTTAGTGAAGATTCCCATAACAAATGCGCATCTAATCTATACATTGTTTTTTCCATATGTTTGTTAATTGGGGTGCTAGATCGATTCCTAGATTTTTTGTTTTCGTAATTTTCTCGACTCCCTTTCAAGACAGACGACTGAAATTTTCAGGAATTAAGTAAATTTGCATCCTACATATTTTTACTAAGTTTCATTAAGATTTGTATATTGATTGGGGTGCTAGATCGATTCCTAGTTTTTCAAGTTTTCATGATTATCTCCATTCCTGTTCAAGATAAACGGCTGGAATTTTTAGGGATTAATTAAGTCAACATTCTACACATTTCTATAAAGTTTTTTAAATATATAATAATTGGTTGGGGTGCTAGATAATTCATTTATGTCTTTTTAACATACTCATAAGATTATTTTTTCCTGATGTCTATCAATAAATTTTGAGCTTCGCTACTTATGGATGTTGTCATCCTTGTTTTCACTTTATTTGTTCTCGACAAGCCACTTTGATGGAAAACGCCAAATATTGCAATCAATTTGACTGTTTTTAATTTCAGGTGCGAAATATTTGCAAATGGGTGAGAGATGTAACTAAGATTCCATTCTTTGCCAAGATGACACCCAATGTAACCAACATCGTCGAGTAAGTTTCTTTTCAAAACTCGCGACTTATCCGGGTTCGAATCTCGACTTAAATTGTGGCATAACTAAATACGTTAAAACTACCAAAATGTCGTGCTATAAAAGAGATAGTTGATTGATATAAAGTTATTCTGCCTTGGACCCTACTCTATAAAAATTCAGGGTGCCCAATAGAGTAGTGGTTAGCAAGTTTAAGTTTCCCCTCCCCATACAATTGCATATAGTTGACAAATGCTGTTGCTATTCGTCAGAATATAATCACGCAACCTTCAATTTGTTACCCTTAGTAGACTATAAAAGTTTTAAAGATTTTTAATCAATATAATAGATTTGAAATCTGCATAAAATTTTAAGGACTTTTTATAAAATTCGTTTTTTATATAATTCTTTATTTAAAGGCGCAAATACGATTTAAGTTAATAAATTTTGACCAATAGGATAGCTGGATTGGAAACTACCTACGCTCTAATTGGTTGAATGATGTACGTCACTTAAGCTTCTCCAATCAGAGCGCAGATAGTTTTCAATCCACCAATCACAGATCTCAAAACTATTTAACTTAATTTGTATTTGCGCCTTTAAATAAAGAATTATATAAAAAACTAATTTTATAAAAAATCCTTAAAATTTTATGCAGATTTCAAATCTATTATATTGATTAAAAATCTTTAAAACTTTTATAGTCTAACCCTTAGGTTGTAAGGAGGGAGATTTGTAGGAAGTTAGGATCCTGTCTATCAAGTAACATTTATCATGCTTTCCCTTGTCCATGCATTCATATGAGAGTTTCATTTAAATTTCACAAATATTTTTATTTAAAATATGAAATATTTTTACTCCTCAGCATAATAAGATTTATTAATCATATTCCAATGAAATCGACGTGGACAAAAGCCAAAAACATCGATAATAGAAAATTTGTCAAAATGATGGATTCAGCAGTTTTAAAACATGATTCCATAACTAATAATAAAAGGGCCAGTTCTTAAAATTATTTTATTATTTTCAACTAATTTTATATTACGATATTTAGTACTTAGTTTGGATTTTTATAGGCGTATGCTTTGTCTTAAAGAGCATATCAAGAACGGACCTAATCCTACTCTGTATTTTTAAACGACATTGAAAGAGGAGGGATAATTTTTTCCCTATACATAATTCCATATAAATTCCCCAACCATTTAATTTTAAAATAATTTTCTGTGCTCGACTAGACACTTTGAGGGAAACCGCCCTGATATTTCTTTGACATAGATAGAATAGATTGAAAACTGGGAACAATGTTAAACCCATTGAACCCAAAATATACATACCGTTCTAAACTTCAAAGTAGCTTTGTTATTGGTAATCGAACCTTTACAAGTTATTACAGGGTTGCTTTTGGGTAATGTAGGTTGTTCTAAGAATTAAATAAAATGCAAACATTATTCAAATTCTAGAGTAAGTGAATCTTAGCACAAAAAACACGCATTGTGGGGTAAACAGAAACATTAAATGGTTGAACTTTGTATATTATGTATGCAGAATTGTACATATTGAAAACTGATATCCACGCCAGAATTCCAAATTTCTTTTATAATCCTCTGCCAATTTCCAATGCAATAAAAGTAGACCTCAAACTGTTTGAATATGTATTTGTGTCAGTATTTTTTGGTTAGGTTAGGTTAATTCAGGCAGGCTATACATCATTAGACTGTACATATATTACACTGATACCCATAGTTTTATAACCACGTTATCTTATTTGTTGGATAAAAAGTTTGAGTACTTTTCTTTCATTGATTTTGTATTGATTTGATTACATAAGGGGTAATTTTTTTTTGGGATTATCATCGTACATTATCCTATCCCTGAAGCTCTCTGAGTCAAGAAATGGAAAAAAATGGGGGGGGGGGGGGGATGATGTTTTGGTCCAATCGTCGGTTTGATGGATTTCAAGAATCTTCTTAAATATTTACATATTTATACTCTTATATATCAACTTATACAGAACAGGGTTCAATTTGTCCAAGAGTAGAGAAGCAAATTTGGGTTTAAATGAATTTAAATTTTTTTGAATAATAAACCTATCGAGTTGGGAAAATTCTAAGAAATTTAGGTTTTGATTTAATAAAGCGTCAAAGTAACAAGACTTATGCATATATTTTTAAAATATACATGTGAAAATATGTACGTGTGTGTTTGTGGAGGGGGGGGGGGGGGGACATTTTTTTCCGTTGTCGATTCTATTCCTTTTTACAGTGGTTTCTGAAGATGCTAAAGAATGCAAGGCTTTTGTACTCGTACAAGGTATTTAAAACTGTCTATAAGTATATTGTAATTTAGTATTGCTACAGCAGCTAAAGAAGGTGGAGCTGATGGAGTTACTGCTATAAACACCGTTTCAGGTAGCCTTTCTTTACTCTGCTCATATCTTGTGAATGGACCATAATTTTTTATTCACGCTTCTGATAAGTAGTAATGTGTAACGTACATACAATACATTTTGTCTCCTTGCGTCTACAACATTGTATGGTCAATATATATTGTCTATGGCACTGGAACGTCAGATTTAGCAACCAAGGCTTCATGGAACAATTTTTCTCCCTGAGTATTGGCTAAAGTTAAACCCCACAGACAACCAACTTTTAATTGCGAGACTGGTGTCTGGAAGTCTGAGTTTTGCTTGGAAATGAATTGCTCCTGACTGATAATAACCAATCTTACTTTTGATGTCATACGCTTGACATAGCAGCACTAACATTTTTAACGTCTCAAGTACATCTGAATGATAGACCTTTTTAGATTGCGACTCGAACTCTCTCCAAGTATTATCTTTTACTGTTTAGGTTTGATGGGGTTGAACATGAAGGGTGTTGCTTGGCCCGCCGTGGGAAAGGCTCAGAAGACAACCTATGGAGGTGTCAGTGGCAACGCTGTCAAGCCTATGGCTTTAAAGGTATATTTAATAGATCTATTACCCTTGATAGCAAATCAGACATAATATTCTGCCGAACTTAAAAAGGAATTTCTAGCCGACTAAACTTTTGTTTGTATGATTACAGAGTGCGAATGACAAAAATTTTACAGAATTCAAATTTACAAGAATACAATAAAAAGTATCAAACGCTTTGTTAAGTTCAAACTGCTCAATTTGAAACATGTTTTCTAAATTCGTTAGAAATAAGCAATCTAGAAATATTCATTTGTTGTTTTATGATAGAGGGGTCAATAGACTATTATCTAAAGTAATGAACTGCTGATTATTACATTCTACATATTCTATTTAAAAAAAAATTGTCTAATGTTAGTTTTAACATTATCGAACTTGTTGCTTTAAATTCATAGTGCGTAAAAATGATGCAATGTTTGATGTGCAAAAAATGAAAAGATGAGGATAAAAAATAAGTTTCGATATTCTTTTGAACATTTTAAAAGCTTTTAATGGAAAACTGAAAGATGCGAATCCATATACATGTAATTTATGTAAAGAAGATAAAATATTTTGGAATAAATTATTTACTGTAAGGACAAAAATACAGAATTAGTGTTTCAGGTGTTGTATTCTGATAAAAAATCTGACAAATCATTAAATATCTTTTCAGTTAGTTAACTAGTCTGTGAATATTTGTCATCTCAAATTTGATCATAATAATTTCCAATTTCTTTTGGACTAATTGGCTTTTGTTTGAAAAGTGTTCTATGGTAAAATTTGTATTTTTCTATATTTTATTATTTTGATAATATCAATCCCAACGTGTATTTAATGTTTTTAAACAAATATTTGAGTGTTTTCTTGTTTTTCCTTAATAAAATGTCTCAATATCTTTCTGCATGATATCGTTTTTCTTTTTAATTGACTCACTCCCCTTGATTTTTAGCTTTTGTTTTGACTTACCCTATTGCTATCATTTATATTTTTAAACAAACTCATAATATTGTTGAGTTTTGCAAAAATCTTTGATTTTGTATTTCTAATTTGTATTCTAAGTTGATGTAGAAACTTTCTCTTTGTAAACAGTGGCAGAGAAAGAAGTGATTTTTAAAAACAGCAAGTAAAAAAGCAGATTTTTTGGTTTAATTTATTTTTATTCAGGGAGGAAGGTGACACTGTAAAATAAACTGGTACCCACTGTTTTTTAGATCAAAATCTTTGGATACTTTTTATTGCAATATATAATGATATAAATTTATTTTCCATTGTTTTATCCATATAGATATCTGGTTATATGTGTATTAGATTCGTACAAGGAGAACGGATTGTTCTTCTTAAAGAATTTATTTTACCCCAACTTTACACAATTTTTCAGACATTATTATTTGCCGATTAACTTTTACATAACTAATTTGTAAAGTAGATTTAAAAAAAATGAATTGCATTTCTAAATTAAAGAGTTCACTCTAATAAAAATGCTAAAAAATATTTTTAGCATTTTTGTTTGTGTACCTCATGATAGAGATGAATGATTATTTCCAAATCAACTTTTCATTTTAAAACTTTAAGTTCGTCAAAATATTCAATTTTTATCCCCATTAAAAAAAATAAATTACTTTAATTTTTTCAAAATTATTTGTATACTGTCGTTTTTAGTAAGAGAGTTTTTCACCACACTGGGTCAATTTGATGAATTTCCAATTAATAAAAACTGTATTGAAAACGCTCTTTTCGTATGATTTAATTTGTCTTTAACAAGGATGACAACATCTATAAAACCGAAGCACTGAAACGGTGGGACAAACGGACATTAACATTTGTTTAGTGTCTGAACTGAATAATCAGAATATAAAAGTATAAGAGTCAAAGCAAAATTATAAGTTAATTTGTTGAAAAACTGCTTGATACAGGATAATGTTTACGGACATACTTACATTTTTATGACTTGATTATAGAGTTGCTTCGCTTATAATATTGTTCTTTGTTGTCCCAGGAATCAATATACCAAAAATCAGATCAATCGTATGATTGGATCTCATAAAAAATTGTTTTTTAAAAAAGTAGAAAAATCAACATGTTTAAAATGGACATTCTGGTAATGATTATAGAGTTGCTACGCATTCTAAATCGTACCTAACTACTACAGGAATCACCATGCAAAGTTTGAAATCGATAGGACAATTTTAACATGCCTAAAATAACGAATAAAAGCTATCTATCTCGGACGGACCGATCCTAATTATAGGAAAGCATCGCTTTTAATAACCAATGTGATAGATAATCTATCAAAGTAAAATTTATTTTACAAAGACAAAGCATGTTTCAATAAGTCCTATTTAACCTTTAAGAAAGAAAATCCTATCTTGGTTTATCTTTAATACATTTAAGCTACTAAGGGCATAACTTTGTAGGGATCTTCAAGGATGAAACAATAAAAGATAATTTTAAAATAATTATTAGATTTTTGTGTAGATAAAAAATGCTTTGAAGTCACGAATGATAAATAAATTTGCGTACTTAATAATAATGTTTTGTTTATTTAGGCTGTATCATCAATTGCTAAGAATCTTCCTGGCTTCCCTATTTTGGCTACAGGTAAACTATTTATAGATTATTGTGCAGTTGGGTTGCTTTAAAAATCAAGACTCGCCAGCAGTGCATTAAATTCAAATTTAAAATTAAGAGCTGTTTGAGGGCTAAGACAATAAACGAAATATTCGTATACATCCTCTTTAGTAATTGAAATTATGGTAAAATGCTAGATTCAACCAACAAATTAAAATTCAAATTTTTTGATCAAACGAATAAGATTTAACGATGTTATGAACCTTCGGGTAACAGTGTGCTTTACAGTCAATTGTCCCCATTCTTCCAGATTTTTACTCCTGAATGATAAAAGAAGAAGAATTATTAGAATATTGTTTAGTTAAAGGCATAAATAACATAATGTTTAATTATATTATTCAATAGTATTATTAAAACAATTTTCTTATTAGTAATTATTTTTAAAAAAAAATTTTGTATGACTACAGTGCTTATTAGTGCAATATATATTAAAGTATGATATTCAAATGCTTGTAGAATATAGTGAAAAATACAAATGTTTTTTTATCCTCAAAATTTATAAAAATAACATCTGTGGCTTAGGATCTTGGTAACTGCTTGACTGAATGAACCTACTTATAGGTCCAGTGAACTATATATCACCTTAAATTTTTTAACTTAAAAAAAAATTGAAAGTGAAGGGTCGATATCAATCCCCCCCACCCCACTCTATTTCCCTAAATAAATTATTTGACCCATTTAATAGCTAAATCTTATCAACAGACAAATAAATTAATTTTTTTATTAAGTATCAAAACAAAGATCTTATAACGATTTTACTAAATCGGCCACTTCATTATACCTAACAAATTCTATACATATAAGTATTATATACTAATAGAATTACGTAGTGTTTACTATTTTCCTCATCGAACTTTGTGCTCTAAGTATGGGTTTCTTTCAATGATAATAAAACATTTATGTCCAATTAGGTAAAAATCTCGTCGGTTTTTATATTATTTCAAATATTTATAATTGGTAATGTTTATGACTTTTATGCAGTTATTTTTTTTAAAAATATACCAAGCTTGATTGAATTGAAGAAAGAAGAATGATGATAATGAGGGTCGTGCACAGAATAATTGTATTAAGTATAGATTTATAACCTAGACAACTACCTTGATCCAGTAATGGGGACCTTTTTTCGTCTGCAAGTAAATTGCGTTCTGCTCTTTTGTAGCGACTTGGGTCTGTTAATATTTGCGACGCTTTTGGCTGATATTCAAAGACCCGACTGAAAGTCGGCATAGGGTCCACGGAATGGGGACATAAAGTTAGGTGACCCCTTCCCCCTTTATTGGTTTACTTTAATGTGCACAGAAATTTGCCATATGAATATGGGATGTGTTGGGATTAAACATCATTATAAACGGATATAAAACTGAGCTAAAATTATTTGTTTAAGGTGGTATTGACAGCGCTGATGTGACCATGCAGTTCCTTCTAGCTGGTGCCTCTGTCATGCAGGTTTCTATATTTTCATATAATAATTCCTTCTAGCTGGTGCCTTTGTCATCCAGGTATCTATATTTTCATATAATAATTCATTCTAGCTGGTGCCTCTGTTATGCAGGTATCCATATTTTCATAGAATAATTCCTTCTAGCCACGGTACCTCTTTCATGCAGGTATCTATATTTTCATAGAATAATTCCTTTTCTGTCTGGGGGCTCTGTCATTCAGGTATCTATATTTTCATAAAATAATTCCTTCTAGCTGGTGCCTCTGTCATGCAGGTATCAATGTTTTCAAATAAATATTTCTTCTAGCTGGTGCCTCTGTCATGCAGGTATCTATATTTTTTTACAATAAATTCTTCTAGCTGGTGCCTCTGTCATGCAGGTATCTATATTTTCTTAAAATAATTTCTTCTAGCTGGTTCCTCTGTCATGCAGGTATCTATATTTTTATACAATAAATCCTTCTAGCTGGTTCCTCTGTCATGCAGGTATCTATATTTTCACATAATAATTCCTTCTAGCTGGTTCCTCTGTTGCAGGTTTCTATATTTTCATACAATAATTTCTTCTAGCTGGTGCTTCTGTCATGCAGGTATCTATATTTTGATAAAATGATTTCTTCCAGCTGATGCCTCTGTCATGCAGGTATCAATGTTTTCATATAATAATTCCTTCTAGCTGGTGCCTCTGTCATGCAGGTATCTATATTTTTAAACAATGATACATTCTAACTGGTGCCTCTGTCATGCAGGTATCTATATTTTCATAAAATAATTCCTTCTAGCTGGTGCTTCTGTCATGCAGGTATCTATATTTTCATAAAATAATTCCTTCTAGCTGGTATCTCTGTCATGCATGTATCTATATTTTTAAACAATGATACATTCTAACTGGTGCCTCTGTCATGCAGGTATCTATATTTTCATAAAATAATTCCTTCTAGCTGGTGCTTCTGTCATGCAGGTATCTATATTTTCATAAAATAATTCCTTCAAGCTGGTATCTCTGTCATGCAGGTATCTATATTTTCATAAAATAATTCCTTCTAGCTAGTGCCTCTGTCATGCAGGTATCTATATTTTCATAAAATAATTCCTTCTAGCTGGAATCTCTGTCATGCAGGTATCTTTATTTCATATAATAATTCCTTCTAGCTGGTGCTTCTGTCATGTAGGTATCTATATTTCATATAATAATTCCTTCTAGCTGGTGCTTCTGTCATGTAGGTATCTATATTTTCATAAAATAATTCCTTCTAGCTGGAATCTCTGTCATGCAGGTATCTTTATTTCATATAATAATTCCTTCTAGCTGGAATCTCTGTCATGCAGGTATCTTTATTTCATATAATAATTCCTTCTAGCTGGTGCTTCTGTCATGTAGGTATATATATTTCATATAATAATTCCTTCTAGCTGGTGCTTCTGTCATGTAGGTATCTATATTTTCATAAAATAATTCCTTCCAGCTGGTACCTCTTTCATGCAGGTATCTATATTTTCATACAAAAGTTCTTTATAAAATTATAAATTTGTTATATTATGATTGTTACTTATCTTTATATATATCTGTGCAATATTTTAAATATAGATTGTCCTCTATATGTATTATTAAGCCTAAATTATAGCCTATCCCTTATTATTTTTCATAATTCATAATTTATATCTTTTAGGTATCTTCAGCTATTCAGAATCAGGACTTCACTGTCATTGATGATTATATCACAGGTAAAGATACAAGCGTTGCAGATATACATTATAAGAAACAGACGGACAAGGCAGGGAAGGATAAGATTGTCAGAGCAAGTTAACAAGTTCAATCAAATTAACTTTAACTTTCTTGTAACTAGCCTGAGCCTAGGGATCGACTATTTATTTGATTGTTAAGAAGGAAATTTGACCTATAATTATTAAAATAAAAAAAAAACGATTTAAATTGAATAAAATTGTACTTATTTTTTAAATCAATGACGTTTTAACAATATCAAAATAAATTACTGTTACTTTAACATTTAATTAGATTATTTTTATTTGATTTATTTTTAACATTTTGTAAACAAAGGTATTAAATAAATCAACTTGGAACTTTAATTATCATTTCACAAACTCAATTGTTTTGTTGAGTCGAAATCTTTTTTTATTGTTACTAATGTTAAGTTTTATTTTCTGCATGAAAAAAGTGCTTTCCATCTAAGTGTCTAACGAGCACTGATAACCCTGTCACCTTATTTTAAAATTTATTAAAAGAAACAAACGAAAAATGTCCTCCCCTCCCTTTTTTCAATTTATTTCAAAATAAGGGGGTTGGGTTCTTTGCTTGCGCATTATTAAGTTAAATTCTAGAGAAATAATGAAGAAACGAACAAATTTTACAGGAGTTAATTAACTGGCTTCACTGAAATAAAAAAACTTATCAATTAGGATTGAAAGCTCTGCTATACCTGAGCCAAGTGGAGGGCTTGGAGGAATGGGATGGACAGTCACCCCCAACAGCCAGAACTCAGAAAGGTATATAATATTTTATTATTTTTAATTTAAAAACAGAACAATCTATATGCTTACCAAATATGGGGAAGGGGGGAGTGGAAGGAGCTTAGTGTTGGGATTTATAAGGCTATTTATTCTGACATATATTCAGATTTTAATACTATAATTAATGTTGAAGCGTTTGTATATTAAACCCCTCTTGAACATGACTTCTTTAACTTGCCACCACCCTTGCTGTTTTAGAAGAACGTAGACCCATAACGAGGTGTAGAGAGGGGATGTAGTCCTAAGGGGTTGTAAACAACCCCCTTAATTTTACCAGGGCAATAGATGCACACCCCCTCTGCACGCCATTCCTTTGTATACAACTATAGGAGAATGGTAATGTTAATTCACTGGCATTATATTTTATAATGGAGATGTCTCTTATAAAAGTATGAGGTGTTTTATTATTCTTTTTTTACTATTTATATTACTAAACGTTTTAAAAATATAATGACTTAAATTTTCTTCATTCTTACTGTAATAAAATTTGCATAATTATGCATTGGGTATTCAAAATAAAACAATAAATAAGAAGCTTTTTATAAATTCAGATTCTCTTTAATTATCGCTATTGATTCTTAAAAATGGTCTTTCAAGTTTAATTATAAAATTTAAAAAAACTGAAATGAGTAAAATCATAAAATTTTCACTGCCTTTTAAAGGTTAGTTAAAATCCCCATCTAGAAAGATTAGCCTCAACATTATCGGGTATTTTCAATGCAGGATTTTTTCTTTGTGTTTTTCAAAGTTTTTTTTTAACAGTTTTACTATTTTTGGCTTTGGAACCAAATCACGACGGTCAGTCGGATAATTGGTTTATCGGAAATGTCCTACTTTTGTAAAGTAGCTGTGCTATTAAAAATTATTTGATTATTAAGAATTTGTTCTAACAATACATTTAATCTTTTAACACCATTGAAAACATTTCATTGGAACTGGTGTTTTGTTTTAAAATATCTTTAATTTTATCATCCCAAAGAAAATTATTGATGTTTTGTCAGGTAGTTACTTCTGATTAGGTTACCCTGAGCGAAAAGTAATTCCCATTTTATAATGAAAATGCATGGGTTTCTGTTGTTTATGGAATTTTAGGGGATTTTGGACAAAGTAGCTTCAGGACAAAGTAGCTTCTGAACAAAGTAGCGTCCTAAGGAAAGTAGCCTTCATTGTTAATAAAGGTCATGGCCGCAGCCATAGGCGTCCAAGGGGGGAGGGGGGGGGGGGGTAAAGGGGTGATTACCCCCCACCTCCAAAATTTTTGATTTTCAATTTTTACCCCCCCCCCCCGGCCCCCAAATAAAAAAATTCCTCTATGAAATAAAGATTACCCCCCACCCTAATAAAAAAGCTTGGACGCCCCTGGCCGCAGCGCTAGGCCCCCTCTGGCCTGCCTAGCCACCTACCTACCCTAACCTAAAATTTGTAAAAACAATATTTAAAATCTACCAATCACTTTTTGTAAAATCCACGAAATTCTAAACCACCTATGTATTAACAGATGAGGATATTTTTCTTAAACAAATGTTCTGAGGCTAACATAGGTTAGGTTAGGTTAGGTTATAGGCTAGGGTTTCGAGCGCCCCGGGGCTAGGCAGGCCAGGGGGCCGAGTAAATGTCCTGAAGCTACTTTGTCCTAAAGCTACTTTGTCCTGAAGCTACTTTGTCCGAAGCTACTTTGTCCAAGATCCATTTTCGGTACTATTTATTAATGACTTCATCCGTTATCTTTTGAAGGTTTTCTAGTGTTATCGTCGTTTATAACGGTAAATAACGCTGCTATGGATTCCAAGTAATTAATATAACCAAACTTAAAGTAATAAACAAACAAACGAAAAACTATCCTCCCCCCTTATTTTCCTTTTATTTCAAGGGAGTGGGGGATTATTATCAATTGCGTGACAAGGCAATTTAAGAAAAAACACCCAAAATAGTGTAGGGCCGCTACTATTCTTTTAATGAAACTTTCATTTTCTACATCCAGCTACATAGGAGAAAAATATTTTAAGTTGCAACGATGTTATCGAATAAAATAATGTCTTATCTCTATGATGTTCATACAATTTGATATTTTCCAGTTGTCGATAGTATTCCATGATTTATTAAACCAATTTAGGATTAGTTTTGATTTTATATTTCTGATAATTTAAAAATTTAATTTGATTTCCTCTTATTTCCAGAATTTGATTTTAATTGGTTGAGTCGTTATTTATTTTTAATTAAATTGTTGATGTAGGAGAATGACAACATCCATAACTAGTTAATCAATGTACCAAAAATTACAAATCAAGGATGTAAATATATACTTTGGGATTTAAAGAGCAGATGTTCAGTTATCATAAATCAAAGATGAATTTATTGGAGAAAAATCCCAAAACCCCTTACATGTGTTTTCGATTATCTTTATGTTTATATTTTGGTGGCATGAATGACAGACCGACGGACCAAGTAGATTATATACTAGATGCTCTGCTTATTGGTATGGCAATCTTTGCCAAAAAATAGCGCAGTCTATTTTGAAAAGCACATTTCTTCCGTAGTTGTTATGGAGTGATTGAGGGATAGGCAAAGTGTATTGTATAGTGGCTTCGCTAACAAAAATTTAATCATAATGTCTCAAAAAAAATCATTGTTATTTTCAGGAAAGCCAGTTGTGTCTGTGCAGGATATTATTGGAAAGAGCCTCCCTAACTTTGGACACTTTGCTAAGGTAAAATATATCAGGGGAAATAAATACGGTTCTAAAGGATTGAGATAATGGCCGACTAAATGATTTACATCCCCAATATGATAATGAATAAAATGACATTTAGAAAAAAATATATGTTATTAAATCATTCCTTCTATTAAACTTTACGGGTCCAACTTACCACTATTTCTTTTTAACCTAAGAAGTATTGGACTAATTAAGAGTGTTATGTGGGAATACCTTGGTCATTAAACAGGCTCAATAAAAATTCACATTTATGACTTCCAAAAAGTTTCCTCTCTTTTTTTCTATTGCTTGGACCTGACTGGTAATTATGAAAAATATTATGATACAATTTATGAGAGTATTTTCATTGTTGGATAGCTAAACTCATATTTTTACAGACAAAGGTCGCGCTGTAAAATTTTGTTCTAAATTTTCTCTACATAATTTCTTCGGGAAGCAAAAAATATACAGTACAAACACACACATATATATCCATAATACCCCGTCCCGTTTTAGAAAAATTTTGATAAAATTTTGGCCCCCAGCCATAATATGGTTGATTTTTGCAAAATAATTTTTGGTAAAAATCGTTAAAATTGAGATGGAACAAAAGCTTTAAAACCCGTAGATTTTCACAAAATTTCAATTCTAGTGTGTCAATATAATCCTAAATACCGGATATCCAAAATTATAAATCAGCCAGATATCCGTAACCGTCCAATCCGGCCCATCCCTATTATTTATGTATGAAATTTGGCAATTTTTACTTTGGAAAATTACTTGCTGCACCTTTGTCCCTCATATGTTATAATTGAGATGGCCCCCATTTTTTTGGGTAAATTTCAGGTTTATATCGACACACTAGAATTGAAATTTTGTAAAATCTTTAAAATTGAGATGGTACAAGAGCTTTAAAAACAGGTCTTTTTCGCAAATTTCAAAAACTTTGCAGTGCTTGTACTATCGCAATTTTTGCATACAGAAAACATATTTTGCATGGGTCATTATTTTGCATAAATCAACCATATTATGGCTGGGGGCCGAAATTAAAAAAAAAAATTCTAAAACGGGACGGGCTTATCCATAAATATCTTGTAATATATTTCAATTTGCAAAGTGGAAAGTATGACATCACATCAGGGCAAAAAGATTTAAGCAAAATCCCTTATTTATATATTTGACACAATTCTCTCCCCTCTTATCGGCCCCACTGCGAAATATAATAACATGGGGGGTTTTTGGAGTTTTTCTATCTATTTTATTCCCTCAAAAGATGGAATTTGTTTCCAGTATGGCTTCGAGACCGCTTCATATCCGCTGAATTAGAATTGGTTTTTATCATGCATTTTCTACATTTTTCTACAAATAATTAAAATCTGAAACTAATTACAGTTTTTTTCGTCCCTCAGGGATAACAAAACTGGAATCAATATGATAATGTTGTCTTTTACTATTCGCGGAAAGCTGTCTATTATACGTTGCTTTAAATAACTGTAATATGATTCCAGATTTTTAATTGTGTAATTGATAAGAGCTTATGTATTTATTTTTTCTTTCTTGCAAAATAAAGGATTTTGCTTATGATTTTCGTTCTGCAAAAATTAAACATTTATATTATACTTTTCCTTCATATCTTTTATTTATTTTTCTCACATTTCTTAATTAGCTTTCTATATTTTCTTTTTTGTGTGTTGGTGTGGGTGATGGGGGGGGGGGGGTAGTTATTTCTGGTTGTTTGAAATACTAAAAAATATTACGTGACTTATAAAAAATATAAAAAAAACACACACTAAAGGGTAAGGGTTGATTTAGGGATATGGAAAGGGGAAAAGTAAGCTCTTTGTTCTCTTTTCTGATAGTTAAATCCAAAAAGCTTCTACTTTGATTGTCCTTGTTTATTTATCTTTTACTTTTGCATTACTGCTTTGATTTTAGTTTCAGTGGCTAATTTTTTTCTATGGGCGATTTCTCTTGGAAGGTTTGTGGTACCCTTCCCCAAAAATGGTTAAAAAACCTTCTGCAGACCTATGCAAAGCTACTTTATAACGGACAACCATATCGGTTCAGTGGTTAGCAAAATACTTTGGTACAAACTGACAGTCACATATACATCCTGGTACTTAATATAAATATACTGTTTTCAAACACGTGTTTTTTGCTTTATAAGTACATGCTTGTTCAAATTTCAAAGTTATTTTTACTCAACCATGGGGACAGGGGTAGATCTTCATATAAATTTATTTGTTTGAATTATTTAACCCCATTAAATGGAGTGTTTTTTTCATAAAAAGTGTTTTATTACAAGGAAATGTTGGGTTGTTGCTCTAAAAGTTACTAGCAAGCACAGAAACCCACTTAAAAAAAATAAAATGAAAATAAGGGGTAGGTTTATTTTTGTTGTGTTTTACCTTCCGTCATGTTTAGAATAGGCCCGTAGTGTTTTGGAACGGCGCAAGGGTAAAGCCTGAAACGCCCTTCCCCCTTACCACCAATGTATTTAAAAAATAAGGGGTATGGTTCTGTGCTCGCTAAGCACTCAGAGGGAAATAACTAAATGTTGTCAAGTATTGATATACAAAATTTAAAACAATTATTAAATTTTCATGAACAAATTGTTGAATATTTGTACCTGTTAATTGTCCCTTGGCAAAACCTTTTCAAATTATCTTTTTTTTCAAAGAAACCATGTGTTCGTCTTCAAGCCATACATTGCGAAATATTTTACTCAACCTTAACAAAACAACTAGAAAATTGCATGTTTAAAATTACTACTGGTGACATATAAGTTAAACTATTAAAATAAAAACATCCATGAAAATTTTTCATTTTAGTGTTTTACTTTTTTGTGTTTGGCTGTCAAATTAGATCATGCTCTAAAGAAAGGCATGCCTATGCATAAGTTGCTTGTTTTAGTTGATTCTTTGAAATGTGATTAAAAAGTTAGAACCTCACGTTTTGAGCAAGCTTTTCAAAACAGAAGCAAACATACACACACTTCCATACACACAACTACATACCAGTACGCACACACAAACACACACACACACTTCCATACACTGAACTACATACCAGTACGCACACACAAACACACACACACACTTCCATACACAGAACTACATACCAGTACGCACACAAACACACACACACTCAAGTTTTAATATTGTTTTCGAACTTGCATTCATACAATAAAGGTACTAAGAAAGAGAGGGAAAGTCTGATTGAGCCAATAGGAGAATCGCATCGGTACATACATTTAATTTCATTGGTTGAAATTTTGTACACATCTTGTCACGAATGCATGTTTTTTTTCATTTCATACATAGTTAAAAGTCAGCTGTAAACAGTATATTTTCTTAGTAGAAAGCTTTGCGGAATCAGAATTAATTCCCCAAAAATTTCGTTTAAATTTGAAAGCTTCGAAACGAGGTGGATTCTTAAAAAACAAGTTAGGCTGGCTACTCGCTGGTGAGGCAAAATTATTTTTGTGAAAAATCCTTCAAAATCGTATAAAAAAATTTACAAAAATTAAATAAAATATTAAAGGGTTATTAACATATGATTTTGTTTAATTTTTGTAGATTTTTAATGTGCTTTTGGATGATTTTTCACAACAATAATTTTGCCTCACTATCGAGTAGCGAGTCTATAATTTTTTAAGAATCCACATCAGCTTGAGTCGAAAGTAAACAATACTTTTGTCTGCTAGAAATGTTCCTTCTTAGATTTGACGAAAAAGGGGTTCAGAATATGCTTCTATTCTTCTATTTCTATTATTCATACTACCACAGATTTTAGAATAACAATATTTAGAACGTTTTCTTATTCGTGAAAAATTGTTCATAAGATATGACTTTTCAGTGTGTCTTAGAACCGGTCCTAAACCAGCTTATATTAACCGTTTTCGAAGCCATACTAGAAAAGAAACTATGCCTTTAAAGTTTTGCGGCTAGTCGACTACCTAGCCACATTAAAGCTATTTACTTTAGATACTTTAAAATTAAGACATTGTGATATATTTTGATTTTAACAAAAGTTTTCAATTGATATATTCACTTTCATTTAATCAAGCAATATTAGTTTGGGCACATTTAAAATAAAACAAAAAAACATGTTTTGAAATATAACTTTTTAATTGCAGGAGAAGGCTGAGCTGATTGCTGAGGTGAAAAAGTCTGCGAGTCTTCAGGAACAAAATCTGCCACAACAAAACAGACCAGCTAACAAGCTCAAGTCTCTTCCACCTAAGGTTAGTCAGTTTATAAAAAGTCATTTCCATGCTTTTAATAATAATGAAGGTTCTTTTTATAAGTATACATAAAACATATACAAAAAGAAGTAAAATGTAAGAAAAATATTCTCTTCTCTTAATAGAGAACAACTTTCTGTTTTTCTATGTAGTTCACAATTATTGGGGGAAAATTAATTTATCCTTATATTGCTTATCGCTGTATCCTATGATCAAGTACTGAGAATCTAAACAATTAGGATTAATATTTTTCATTGTTTTTGTTTATAATGGCGTGATTGTTAGAAAATTAATAAATGAGAGTATCTGATACTCTATTAAACTTAATTGATATCAAATATAATTTTACAAAAGAATTTTTGTTATAATGTTGGTAGGAATGGGATATCCTTATTAAAGCATAATTGAAATATAATATACAATCTCTCTCTCATAAAAATATCTTTTTTTTTTATGTAAGGTTTATATCATTTATTTAAAATACAATAAAACAACCTAATTAAAATCTATTTAATCAATTATATGTTTTCTTAGGAATCATCAGATTTATTTTGAAATTATGATTTCCAAAAACAGATTTTTTGGGCTTTCTCGTTTACACAACCTTTCGATTTTTGCACCTCTCTTAAACCAGGATTGAAGGGGGTATAAGGGTGTGTGTTTCATATAACAGAATGGGTGTATTTCTGAAGAGTGAATACTCTTCCATAGATGTCCAACCCCACACTCCAAAGTCAAAAAGAGTTTCTTTATAGGTAATTTAACACCCACCTTCTGTAAGCATCTGATCTTATTAGATTTTCATCTTTTTTAGCTAAGTTAATTAAAATTTCCATTTGTTTTATCCAAAAGGTTTCAAGAAAACTAATCTTGTTTGATAAAAGTTTTTAAAGAAGATCAAGTTATATAAAAATATCTTAATTGATATGCAATGAAGTCAAATGGAATTCAAGAATGACTATTTTATAGAAATATGTACTGTATATTTTTAAAGAGTTGTATATAACAAAAGGACAATTTTGCCAATTTGTAGAGCAGTCAACAAGCTGATAATTTTATAATCTAAGAAATAATATATGGCAATATTGAAATGATAAAGCAAATCTGATTCAATGATAAAGATAACACTAAATAACTAAGGATCTTTGAGTTACTGTCGGACAGAAGTACAGACAGATCACAGAGTAGCTGTTACCAACATCAATAAACAATTAGAAGTTTTCTATATAACTTTCATAGTAACTACGCTCTTCAATATAAATGATGGAAATTCGTCAAATTTGTGCTGAATGTGCATATCCATATTCAATGTCATGGCTAGAAAGGTAATGTCAAAAAGATCAATTAAAATTTTATATCAATCATCTCAATTTTGGAGCTGTGTAAATTTTAACAAAGGACCTTGTTTTTTAAAAATCCCATGAGAAAAACATCAGTGGACGATATATCTCAATCTTTATGATATAATCTATATTTCTTTGTTTATAATATTAATTATATAATATAATTTCTTAATTTAGGTTGCTGAAGTCATTGGCAGAGCTTTGGATAAGGTAAGATTTTTGTAAAGATTTATTAATGGTGTGTATTTAAGTAGGGAGGGAGGGTACTCTGGAATGTAGGGGTGCATCCACAGGTGGATGATAGATTTTAAATTATTTACCCCCTAATCAATTCATTTATTTCATTCTTTAAAAAATAGGTTAAAGGTAGATGCTGTTATTGCTATTTATGATTCACTTAAATCGAGAGAAAATTATGTGATTTTCGTTGTTTTGACTTAACCAAGGCGTTTGAAAATTTTATTTGTCTTAGATTGGAACATACAGCGATTTGGATAACAGGGAACATGTGGTGGCTCTTATTGATCCTGAGATGTGTATCAACTGCGGTAAGCATTTAGTTTTCGTGAAAACTTTTACACTTAACTTATCCAGTATTATCCTTCTATAAAGATCTCACTAACCGCTAAATCAATTTGCTTATTCTTCACAGTGGAGCTTCATATAGGTCTAGGGGAAGTTTATTACTACATAATCCTTATATTCTAATATATTGATTTATTTATGCTAAATTTATTAAAAAGGAAGAATTTGAAGATTTAATATGAAACCTTTAGACATCCAAGAAAAAAAACTGACCATTAAATAACTTAGAAACTTATGTAGAACAATTGCTATGCAATGTTTTTAGCAAAGCATCCCTAATCAAGTCTTAAATTGTAAGTTTGTCCGTATTAAGCAATATTATTTATTTTAAATTTTACAATATTATTGTTTAATCTTTTAGAATTGTAACATTTGTTACTTTTTATTAGTCATTGAGCGTATGTCTGTATGTTTTATTTAACTTCGTTTTTCTGAATGTTGTCATATATTATATGTATATATGAAATATCTTGTTGAGAGTTCAAGTTTTCATAATTTTTTGCTTTGAAATTTGTTTCTGCTGCATTGCATTTTATGTGAGGAGGAATACAAAAGACTCAATTTTATATTGTATTCAGGGATCTTCAAATTCATTTATAGATGGAGTCTATCGAGCATTGGTCCCCCCACCCCCCTTAACTTTTGAAATTTATGAAAAGTGGAGTAGCTTTTCTTTCTTTGGCCTATTTAATATATTCTAAACCAAAGGTAATAATCAAAGTAACGAATAACTACCCCAATGCCCATATTTTTAACTTATCAAATAAGAGGGTGAGATTTTGTGCTCGACAATTAATTTTGAGTGAAACTACAACTATAACTATAACTATGACTATAACTTGATTGTCTAATCAAAGATTTAAATAAAGTTTGCCATCAACCTGTAAAATCTTAATTTACTAATAAACTGATTTAGATATAATACCAGCCACAAACTTTTACTTAAAACTAAATCATTTTTGACTCTGCAAGTTTCATTGTTTGGTTTAAATGTTAGGTTTATACTAAATCTTCCCACTTTCTAGGGCATTAACCAAAAAGTTTTCACTTATTTTACTTTTTCTTATTACCCTGATATATGTGTAACAAGGCCAAAGTGATAAAAAGCTGTAGGGTTATTGTTTGTAAAATATGATGTGAGAATTTGTATACATATGTATATATGGCTATTGTGTTTTCTTTGTTGGTTATGCAAGGTTAAGGTTAAAATGAAATTTTCAATTTTGTACTTTATAAAGATTAAAATCAAGAAGGGGTAAACTTATAAAGAATTTTTCATTTGAAATATGGCTCTACGTTATAGGTAATTTATGTTTGTTTGACTATACTAAATCTTTTGTTAAAATGCAAGTGGTAATATTCAATATTGACGAAAATGTTACTCTAAATGAAGATTTTACTAGAAACTACCTAAAGGAATTAATTCGCATCTTGTATCTATACTGGTGCATTATGAAAGAATTAACATTGTTAGAAATATGTTATTCATTATTTCTTATTTGAATGGGAATTATTAAAAAATAAATATTTGTATATTTTTATTTTTCATTAGATTACTTAAGTAAAAAAGCCATAAAGTACGGTGTCCAATTCTAGCAATATTCTTTGATTCCATTGCATTGGCATAAAATCATTTTTTCTTACAAGAACGTACATCTTAAAGTATCATTATGTAAACACATAAAACCCTAACTGTATAAATGTATATGAAGTATTGCATCACATCATATTAAATGCACCAACCAACCATCTGTAAAAGACCATCTTAAAAGTGGCTTTACACAAACCAACTAATGGTTCCAGGACAAACGCAAAAGTCCCAAACGTCGAAGTGGACAAACGCAGGAGTGTTAAAATATTAATTTAAGTAAGTATTTCTATACATATTAGGTTAGGTTAAGATATGAATATACAAATAAGCCCCCCGCAGGGGTTAGGCATTAAAAACTTAAAGTATGGTTTAAAATAGGTTAGGTTAAGTGTCCACTCCTGCGTTTGTCCACTCCGAAGTTTGGGACTCCTGCGTTTGTCCTAGGACCCAACAAATAGTTTATAATTCATAAAAAAAATTCTTTTCATTGAATCTCCCTAATAATTGATACCGCCTCCTTTAGGGCAAACATTATTTTAGGAATCGGTGACCGTTGCTCCCTCCGTTCACCTCCGTTTTCCGCCGCCGCCAAAAATCTTTTTTTGTATTTCTCGTCGAATTAAGCAATTTGGAATAATTTAAAACCATGATATTTTTAAAAAATTTTCTGAAAGTGAAAGACAAATAGCAATTTCCTGTTAATAACTATTAACTTTGCTTTATTCTCCTCTTTTTTTTGGCTGTTTACAAAGTACACTGATCTTGTTAAGTTGAATGAGCCACATGAGCTTTTATTGCCCGGCAATATCATATTTTAAACACTATTGCACACCAGGGGTGTTCACACACTATAACCATAAATATTAGTAAGTAGAGGTGTGTCTGTATGTCCTGTTCGTGCTCAGCATTTTTTGTTATTTCAAACTTAATTCCACTAATACATTTGTATGATTCTGTTTGACACTTTCTTATTAGTAGCGAAGCTACTCTAGAATTCCGAATGTCCGTCCGTCTGTCCGTAATTAATGAATTGGTGGAAACGTGATTTTCACAGCTCCTATTCAAGATAGACAGCTGAAATTTTTAGTGAAGATTCCCACTATATATGCCCATCTAATATATACATTGTTTTGTCCGTCTGTTTGTTATTTGGGGTGCTAGATCGATTCCTAGAGTTTTACGTTTTCGTGATTTTCTCAACTCTTTTTCAGGATAAAGGGCTGACATTTTCAGGGATTAATTAATTTTATATTCTACATACTTTCACTAAGTTTTATTAATATTTTTTTGTTAACTGGGGTGCTAGATTGATTCCTAGATTTTTTAGGTTTTTATGGTTTTCTATTCAGGATTGACGGTTGAAATTATCAGGACTTGAATATGCTCATGTTCTACATATTTCCATAAAGTTTCATTAAGATTTGTCTCTTAATTGCGGTGCTAGATCGATTCCTAGTTTTCATGATTATAAGGTTGTGTGATTTTAAAGGTGTGATGATTTCCCTATTTTACCAATATTAATATTTATTATATGACACTGCTTTATAGTATTTTTTCCTAATATACAATCATAATTTTTGAGCTTCGCTACTTATGGATGTTGCCATCCTTGTTTTACGAACTCTTTTATAATGTGTATTACATTAAATACGTAGTCTATATTTAATATAAATTCTGAAAAATATATTATATGTATTATTATATGACATAATTTCTCACTGTAACATACTTGATTTAATTTTAATGTCTTAACTTTTTTGGATTTTCAATAAAGGGTAACTTAAATTAATTTTTGTAATAATAGAGTTTTTAATCAGGTTAGGTAATTCTTTTAAGATCAGGATGAAGGCTCTATATAAGGTTTTTTGTTTTGCTTGAATACATTAGACTAAGTTAAATAAAGTTACTGGAAACTATTATTGTAATATTTGTGCTGTTCTGGTGTAAAACCCAGCATATTGCAAAAAATGCTAAGATAGAGACTTTTATTACCACATTCCAATATTATTTAGGATTTGGACATTTCAAATGACCTTAAGCACAGTTATATTATATATAATTAAGATTTTATCATGACAACTTTGCACTTTTGTTTTTTTAATTTGTTGCTAATAAACCTCTTCCAAAAAACAATACGAGTTTTGTCAGGCGTTGTATATTAATTGTAATAGCTTGTGAAATGATCCATAATAGTAGACAATCTTGCATTATGATTTCCAGACAAAAGAAGTACTGTTGAATATTTGCATGTACGGTTGAAATGTGGTAATACGACACCCATACGGACAGGCCCAATACAGAGTTGCTTCGCTGTGACTTATGATAACAAACCCACCGCACTAATCCTATTATATCACTATCCATCTCATGACCGCTGTTAACCCCGCACCCGGCGGTCAAACTAAGCCTGCCTAAATGTGGGGAGGGGACTTGAACATGCAATTATCACGAGTCCATCATGCACTTATATAATCGGGAGGCACTGCCTCCCCTTTTACCACCGCTGCCCCCACAGCCTGTTTACCGTCGGGCGCTAAGCCCTAGCGCCCCACACCCCCTTCAAACCTAACTATTGTCATATTTTTGTTGTATATATATAGTAAACATAACTTGTAAATATTATTCAGTTTAAATATATAATTCTGTATGATTGAATCCTGCTTGTTTGTTTGGTAGAATACTTAAAGGCTAGGGCCCGTTGAATCCGAACTCGTTACCCCGTGGGCCGAGTACGCTCGGCTTACCAGAACTTGGTGTCAGCGTGTTTCAATCGAGCCTTACAGAACTAGCCTATTCTACCTCTGATTGGACCCTTTGGCAAGTAAGGGGACAATCAGCCGCCAACTGAGAAGCCAACTGACCCGTGAGACGGCCTTTTTAGGTCGAATTTCCATCATTTTGAACGCAATATGTGGGCCTCTGGCCTACGGCAAGCAGATTTAGCCTGCTAAAAGCGCCAGTTAAGACGCTTTGTCCGTGTCGTGTAGGAGTAGCGCTAGGTGCGCAGCCACGGCAACCGGATAATTTAGCTCAGACGGCTACAAAACTGAGTCTAAATTGGCAAGTGTAGCTGGGACAAGCCCCAGGACACCCAGGCCAAACCTACGAGACAGACAGCTGTGTGCTGGTCTCCCTAAGAAGGCAATGTGTGGCTGCGAAGCTTCAGCACACAAGTAAGCCCTACCACTGCGACGGATAGCAGATTTTGAGCCACAGGCACGGCAGGACGGGACATTCCCTGCCGCTGTCTCCCAGGATTCGAACCCGAGGCGCTGTAGGACGGGCCATTCCCTGCCGCCATTTGTCGGGATTCGAACCAGCGGCGCTGTAGGACGGGTCATTCCCTACCGCCGTCACCCCTCTGAACCTTGCAGGACGGACATTCCCTGCTGCCAGTGCTTCCAGAATCACACCTAGAGCTCCTAGTGATAACAACACATCATTTGTGTATAAAAAGTCAACCAAGTGATAAAAATAAATATAAAATTGTTGACCAAGTGATAATTAATAAGCTCTAGTGATTCGAAGCTACAGTCTAAGCCACCATGGTAAGCGATACCACCATAGCTGCGGTGCGGCCACCACCAAAGTTTCTGCCAACCCCAGCCGAACGAGAGGCCCCCTTGTCTCAAGGGCAGGACCTCCACTTCCCCTGCCATATCAGGGTGAGGTTTCCTACTCCTGACCCTGCCCAGCATGTACAGGTTGATGCCATGGTTGATTCTGGCAACCGTGTACCAGGGTCTGCTGTAATTTCTGAGCACCTCATGCACGCGATGGGCGTGCAACGCATGTTGATTCCGGACAACACCCAGATCCTGACTGCTAATGAGGAAGGCCAGCCCCTCCAGGTAATTGGAAAATTAAAAGAGTTATATATGGCAGTTTCACACACTCTTATACTCCATCTATACCACGTGACTGTGGTCCGAAACCTCTCCCACCCTCTGAACTTGGGTGGGTATTTTCTCAAGGAGTTCGGAACTAGGCTCTGTTTCGACATGCAACCACCTTGCTTGTGGGCGCGTGGGGAGTTTATCCCACTCCGTGGCGTCCCCATTGACCGGGAGACAGCCGAGAGAGAGCTAAGCTATGAGGGGCCTCTGCCAGGCCCCCTGCCTGAGCAGCCGCGTGTGGTTGAGAAAGGCACACACTGGGTGGACGCTGAGCTCAACGCACACAAGGGCGCTAACCTGCTAGCCATGGGGTTGCCCCCAGTGCCCAAGGTGCCAAGGGAGAGCCTGCCAACAACGTTTCCTGAGATTGCCAGCCCTCCAGAACCCATCTTCTCCTCCGACATTTTTATCAACGGCCAGCCGTGTCCACCTGGCCCCCTCTACCTGGGACCTCCAGCCAGTCCACCAGCCAAGCCCGAGTCCAGACCCGTCAAGTCGCGGTCTGATGTACCCGGAGCCACACTCAACTCTCAGGCCCCAGCCTCTCCCGGCGCCGTGCCCGTCAAGTCGCGGCCGGACGCCCACGGAGCCAAAGCTGGACCCAGCATTTTGGCCTCTCCCAGCGCCGAGCCCGTCAAATCGTGGCCGGACGCCCCCGGAGCCAAGCCTGGCTCCGCCACGTCAACCTCTCCAGACGCCGAGCCCGTCAAGTCGCGGCCGGTGGGTCCCGGAGCCAAGGCTGACCCCTCACCAGCCACGTATAGGCTGAGCGCTGTCACTCCAACTGACGGTCAACCACCCCAGCTCCGCACAGCCAAGCGGGTGGTCCTGCCTGGCCGCGGGGTTATGGCAGTCCCTGTTGAGCTAGTAGGCCATCGCACCAAGGATGCCATTCAACTAGCTGCCCCAGAACAGAGGTTTGGGGAGGACCTTGTTATTCCAGAGGGCCTGTATGCCCACAGGCCTGGCTCTGCCACTGTGTTTAGAGTACTGGTGGTCAATGAGGGGGAGGTGCCCCTCTTGCTGGATGCTGGCCTCCCAGTGGCAGGGGAGCTGGTCAAACCTGACATTCTGGAGGTTTCTGATACGCCTCCCCCGCGTCCTCACTCGGTCCAAGAACCTGCTGAGCCTATAGACATGCAGGAGTTGTGGGAGGCCTTGGAGATGGAAGACAATGAGTTCCTACGCAAGGACCCCTTGCTCAAGAAGGAGGTCTGGACTACGTTGTCAGAGTACAGGGACGTCTTCTCTAATTCTACCCCCGGCTGCACAGATGTGGTTGAATTGCAGCTGCGCCTCAAGCCAGGGACCCAGCCGATCCGCCAGAGATTTAGGGATCTGAACCCGCGGCAAGAGGCTGAACTAGAGAAACAACTGGACACTTGGCTGCAGGAAGGAGTCATAGAGCCGTCGGACTCCGCCTGGAGCAGCCCCCTGGTGCCCATCAAGAAGAAGGACGGGAGCACCCGCTGGGCCGTCGACTACAGGGCCCTCAACAAGTGTCTGGAGCTGGACAGCTACCCCCTGCCTAGGATCCAGCAATTGGTGGAACGAGCTGGCGGGCACCGTGTCTACAGTGCTCTAGACGCGGTGGCCGCATACTACACCATCCGTGTGTCTGAGGACAGCCGGCCATGCACCGCCTTCACCACCCCCAGGGGCTTGTATCAATGGAAAAGGATGCCCTTTGGCCTGGCTACGGCACCGTCTGTCTATTCCAGGTTTATTGCAGGGGTCCTAAACCCACTAGGCACAGCCAACCTCCAGTCATACCTTGACGACGTCCTGACCTTCCACCAGGATACCTGGGCCCACCTGGCCAGGCTCCGAGAGGTCTTGGAAGCCCACCGCAGGGGAGGGATCCGCCTCAAGCCAGCCAAGACCAAGTTGTTCCGGTCCAAGGTGGATTATCTGGGTCACACCCTCAGCCGAGAGGGGATAGCCATGCAAGAGGACTATATTGACCGCATCTTGGACTGGCCAGCCCCTAGCACCCCCAAGGATTTGCTGGCGTTGCTGGGCTTCTTTGGATACTACCGCCTGTTCATCCCAGAGTATGCAGACCTCACCTACGAGATGAATCGGCAGAAGACGGCCAAGGCCCTAACCTGGACGCCTGAGATGGAAGCCCAGCTGCTGCAACTCAAGGACAAGTTCCGACAGGCCCCCATCCGAGCGCCGCCCAGGTTTGATTTACCAGCAGTGTTCCAGCTCACCACAGATTTCAGCAGCCGCGCCATCTCTGCCATACTGAGTCAATGCCAAGAGGGCAAGGAGAGGCTGATTGCCGCCGTGGGGCGCAAGACAACCGACCCTGAGACGCGCTACCCGTCCTGGAAGGGAGAGATGGCCGCCATTATCTATGGGATCCGAAAATTCCACGGCATCTTGTCCTACCGCAGCTTCCAGATCAACACTGATTCCTCTGCCCTGCTACAAATGAAATCACTGAACACATCCACAGGGATGGTGGCCCGCTGGCAGGAGGAGCTAGCGGCCTTAGACTTTACCGTCTGCCACAGGCCTGGCACCCAGAATACCAACGCCGACGCCCTCAGCCGCCGGGAAGATGCCAACATGCCAACGGCTAGCGCCGAAGAATTAGCAGAGCAGGCTGAGTATATCCACAACCTGGCCCAGCTAGGGGAGCCCGCAGCTAGCCGGCCTCCTGCCGCCCGACTGGATTCAGCTAGAGTATTGGAAGCCCAGACACAGGACCCCCTCCTGCTCCGTGTCCGCCAATGGGTGGCTGATGGCAAGGCCCCAACCAAGGCTGAGCTGCGTGGCAAGGAACGAGACGAGCAGCAGTACGCCAGCCGCTTCTCAGCCCTGGGCCTTGACGAGCATGGCTGCCTCACCACCACTGACCAGACTCTGACGGGAGAGAGGACAAGATACCTGCTGCCTTCGGCCCTCCAGCAGGATGCGTTCTTTCTAGCCCATGGGACCCCCATGGCTGGGCACTTTGGGATGGACGCAACTATCGCCCGCGTTGCCATGCACTTCTGGTGGCCCAACCTAGCCCGTGACGTCCGCCTGATGGTACAAACCTGCCCTGAGTGTGTCCAGAAAGTTACCAAGGAGAGGCTGAAGCAGGGGATCCACGTGCCCTCCCGCCAGGGGTATCCACAGCAAGTCCTATTCATCGACCTGGTGGGGCCACTGCCAGAGACTCCAGCTGGGAACCGCTACATCCTCACCTGCCAAGATGGATTTAGCCGGTTTGTCAGCCTCTACGCCATCCCCAACAAGCGCACCCTCACGGTGGCTGAAGCCCTGTTGCACCGCCACCTGGCCACGTTCGGATGCCCCCTGAAGATCCATTCCGACAATGGAATGGAATTTACCGGCCAGGTATTCCAGGAACTGGCCTCCCGGCTTGAGATTGGCCTGACACATCCACCACCCTACAATCCGCAGTCCAACCGAGTGGAGAGGTTTCATAGGACGCTCAACACAGGCATGCGCCTGTTCCTAGACAGAGACGATAACAACTGGGAGCCCCACCTGCCTGCCATCGCCTTTGCCTACAACACTAAGGCCTGTAGATCCACTGGGGTGACCCCGTTCCTGGCCTTCTTTGGGAGAGAGGCCAAACTTCCGGTGGACATGGTGCTACGGCTGCCAGAGACCGAATATGCTTCAGTTCCAGCCAACGTCCAAGCTCTGTTGCAGCGCTACTATGCAGTTTATGATGCCATCCAGCAGAAGGAGGAGGGAGCCATCAGGAGGAGCGCGGCAGCTTACGAAGGCACGGCCAAGTATGAGGTGGGAGACTTGGTCTGGTACCTGGCCCCTCGCCTGGTGCCAGGAAAGGCAGCCAAGATTACCAAGAGATGGACTGGCCCCTGGAAAGTAGTGAGGAAAGCTACAGAAGTCCATTATGTCATCAAACCTGCCTCTCCAGTAGCCAGGATCTCAGAAGTTACCGCGCATGTAGGCCGACTGCGCAAATACACTGGAGATGTGACTGCCCACCAGATCCCAGAGGACATCCAAGTTGACGTGGACGGCGACGAGGATGCCACCGAGCTGCCAGTTGGAGCGGCGGCGCCCGCAGCTAGCAACCCAGGAGAGTTCCCAGTGCACCAGCCAGCCGCAGCCGCCCCACAGCCTAGCGGCCAAGATCGTGACCCAGTGGAGGAAAACCTGCAGGAGCAACCCAACGAACCACCGCCGCCGCCGCCTGCACCAGAGCCACTCAGAGATGCCATCTGGAACCCTGACGCAGACATGGAGAACCTGCCAGCCAGCAGCGGACCTGTAGGAGAAGAGCCAGCCACTGCGATGGAAGAAGCCGCCCCAGAAGAAGAAGAAGAAGCCATGTGCCCCCTGCTGATGACAGCCATCCCCATCCGGGTAGGAGCTAGGAGGCCAAGCAACCTGAATCAAGCAGGCGCCCCCATGGAGTTCTATGCGCCCTTTGCCATCACCATTCCACCCTTAGGAACCACCAGAATCTGCCTAGGCCTCCGTGTCCAGTTACCAGCCGAGTCAGAACTGATCCTGCAGACGAGGCAAAATTTCCAGCGGCGAGGCCTGGCCGTGGCCAACCCACGCCTAGAAGCCAACCAGGAGCTGACAATGCTGATCACCAATCACAGTCAGACCGAGCAACGAGTGTCCCGAGGAGCCTGTGTAGCCCGAGCTGTCCTCCATCGAGCTGTGCCCCAGGAACTGCCTGTCCGGCGCAGGAGCCGGCTGTCGTATCCCCAGGTTCAAGGCCTGGTGTCTCAAGAGCCACGCAACCCTTGAAGGGGAGGTTGTGGTAATACGACACCCATACGGACAGGCCCAATACAGAGTTGCTTCGCTGTGACTTATGATAACAAACCCACCGCACTAATCCTATTATATCACTATCCATCTCATGACCGCTGTTAACCCCGCACCCGGCGGTCAAACTAAGCCTGCCTAAATGTGGGGAGGGGACTTGAACATGCAATTATCACGAGTCCATCATGCACTTATATAATCGGGAGGCACTGCCTCCCCTTTTACCACCGCTGCCCCCACAGCCTGTTTACCGTCGGGCGCTAAGCCCTAGCGCCCCACACCCCCTTCAAACCTAACTATTGTCATATTTTTGTTGTATATATATAGTAAACATAACTTGTAAATATTATTCAGTTTAAATATATAATTCTGTATGATTGAATCCTGCTTGTTTGTTTGGTAGAATACTTAAAGGCTAGGGCCCGTTGAATCCGAACTCGTTACCCCGTGGGCCGAGTACGCTCGGCTTACCAGAGAAAGACCTTCTGGTGTCCTTTAAATCTTTAGAGGTTTTCCAGATTAAGTGCAACAGAAACATTGCATGAAGATTAAATACCTTTAAAACCAGCCATACAAAGATAATAAGAAGTAACATATTGTACTCTTTTACACTTGTCTTTTGTTGTGTTATAAAATGAATCAAATAAAAATCTTCTAATCATCAAAGTTCAAAGAAATGTTTTTTTGCTTTATTGTTTGTTTCTGATCAAACGATTGCTTTGATCATCAGTTTATAGAATGATTCTATTCATTATCTTTATGTGTTAACTTAGGCAAGTTTACAGAATTTTGCTGGGGGGTTGCATAATATTTCAAGAATAAAAAAATATAGTATTTTTTATCTTCAATCAAAGAAAATTAGTTTTTCATTGGTTGTGTTTATCAAGTGGGGCGTAAACATTGGAAGTAATATTTCTTATTGTAGTACAGGCAATATACATATACTTATTTTGATACAAAAGAAATGTCTTGACCATACAGCAGTTTAGGTCAAGTATGACTTCAAAAGGCAAAAGAAGTTTTAGAGATCTTAAGCTGGAGACATCTACCCAGAATCAGGACTAATCAACAACAGGTGTGAACATAGATTTTTTGACTTTAGTCTATCATCACTGTCCTGAAAATACAAATTCAATTTTTAATCAAATAAACATTAGAATATAATTATTCGTTGGGTTAAAAACTTTGGACACCTTTTTATGAATCTTTACTATTTAAGGTTAAGAAACTTTGGGTACTTATGCTTAAAGGGAATATTACTTGGCTTAATAAATAATGTAAAACTGCATCAAAATAAGTATATAAAATAGAAACATAATTTCATGGAGTCATAATTAAATCCATTGATAGCTGGCTAAAAATGCCGTAGAGAAAACCTATCATTTATCCTATATACCACACGATTTCACACGAAATATCCCATTTGTACCTGAAGTGTAACATGGTGAAACTCCTGACTCACTAGTAGATTCACTCCGCACTCTGTGACGCACGAGAGGCTTACTCTTGGTCTCAAAATATGTTTACTCTTTCCCGTTTCAACAAAACAAAATGCCGCAACACATTCTCATAAAAAAATGCGCTATCCAACCAAAGACGACATTTTTTATTTAATTTGTGATTGACAAACTCAAAGCTTCCTCGAAAAGAGCACGAGACAAAAAAATTATTTGAAAGATCATCTGCATCATTATAACTAATAGTTTCTTAATCAGTCAGAGTAATGTTCTTTTTTGATTACCACCCCTCCCCCATTATATTGAAATTTTGGTGTTTTTTTATTTTTTATTTCTGCCACATCCCGTACGAGGGACCCTAAACCTGTGGTGCTAAAATTTCGGTGCCCTAAAATTGACGGGCTACCCAGTAATTAACCCAAATGTATAAACAAACAAATGATAAACTACCCTCCATCTTATTTTTAATTTATTTAAAGATTAGAGGGGTGGGTTTCTATACTCGACAAGACATTTCGAGGGAAACCGCTGGATTATCTTTATCAACCAGTAGCAATAATTACGTCATCATTAATTAGTTTAAGGATATTTTGACAAAATATATTAACTATCAGAGTTTCTTTAGAGGAAATCACTAAATTTTCACTTGCACTTTTTACTTATTTTATTTCACATGATCATTTTAAGTTAATATATGTAAATATCAGGCTGGTCACTGTTACCCAACCTCCCACCCCTCTTTTTGAACTAAATTGAAAATAAGGAGAGGGGGGGATTTTGTCCTATGCCTAACCACTGTGCGGTTGGTGTCTTACCCTACAGTGCTCTTACCCTGGGGGGCTTCCCAGTACCTAAAATAATCTAACCTAACCAGATCTAAAGTAATAAAAAATAAATGAAAAAAATACCCCCCCCCCCTTATTTTCAATTTATTTTAAAATAAGGTGGGGGTTTGGCGGGTGTGATTGTGCCATAGTTTCAGTTTCATTTTATATTGCTCCAAAAGTTAACTTACTATTTAAATAAAAATATTCTATAATTCTCTAGTCTGGAAATACTTATTTATATCAAGCAAATATATATAATTATACTTGTTTGTTTTTCTATAAAGTACAAATTATATGTAGATCATATTATAAACAGTTATTCGATTTAGTAAATAGAATATGCACTTTTATTGTTGGCAATTAAGTAATACATTTAAATCCTTTTGGGGCTCTTTGCAATTTACTTAATCTGAAACCTAACCTAACATAAGCATTAAATTTTATTTTTTTTAGGCAAATGCTACATGACTTGCAACGACACTGGATACCAGGCCATCGAGTTTGATCCCGAGACTCATCTGCCCACGTGAGTACAATTTACATAGCAAGGCTTCTTTTTAGTCCAAAGTTACTCAATTGTTTACTTTGTCTGTCCGTTCGTCCATAAAGAATTTGCGAAAATGTGCTTTTTGAGCTGCTAATTAAGATTTAGTGCAAGGTTTTTATGGTGAAGATAGCTTTTAGCAAGGAGCATCCCGCATTTAACTTACTTGGTCAGTCCGTATGTCAGTATTGTGGCAAAATTATTTTTGTTGATAAAGGTTCTGTTATTCTACTCTTTTTTTTACTTTGTACGTTTGTCCATCCATGGTTTTGTGCTCCGCTAATTATTTATGTAATCATCCTTGTCATATTATTTTTTTAAGAAACGTAATTTACTTTTTCATCTTACTTTTTATTAACGGGTTGTTAAAAAAACATGAATTTATTGGGATAGTTCATTTTGAGTTTGTTCTTGTTTTTTACCTTATACATTTAGATCATTAATTGAAAATATCTTGTTTGCTTTATTTTTATCTAAATAAGGAAATTGCAATCAACGATTTTATACTTAAAAAGTTAAAAATATCAATTATCTTTTCTTTGTTATAGTAAGTCTTTATGATTATTTTAGAAAAGTAAAAAATAACATTAAAAAAGATGCATATATTGTTATATGAGTTGACCTCTAACTCTTCAATAGTGTTTTTTTATTCATATTTTTACCTGTACAGAGACCACCTAGAGGCCTGCAGAACCTGAACCTGGAGGTCAAATCTAAAAAAACACTAAATATAGGGAAACTACATCCCAAAAGTAAACTTTTTGGCAAAATAACCTATCCTCTCACTCCTAAGACGAAGCCTATACTCCCTGTTTACGCAAAAGTGTCAGAACTCCCCCCCCCCCTCATATTTTAATAAATGATATTTTTTTGTATAAACTGAAAAGTTGTATGTATTGTGGCTGGAAATGCAAAACTTACCAGCTGATAAGCCCTTATTATTCAGGGGCTCTTTGTTCGAAGAGGCTAAACTATAGCTTGAAACCATCCTAAGACTAAGATCTAAAAATGAAATCATTTAAAACCATTACAGGACCTTTTTGAAGCTTTGTGAATAGAAAAATAAATCGGTTCTGTAGTTATCATCAACTCAAAACAAAAAACCTTACTACTTTATAACACTACAATTAGCTTCACCACAAGACGTGATTTAATGCCAACCCCCAAACTCTCCAAATATTGTTCTATATGTTGGAATAGAATAAAGAAATGAATGAAATAAAATAAATTTAAGTAAATATGATAATCAGAATCCACTTTTTCTTAAACTTCATGTATAAAACCCTTGATTGAAAGTTTTAAGTTTCAATTCAGTTTGGAATTCTGTTACAATGTAATTTCAACTTGCAATGAAGATTGAAAACACTGCTCCACACAATTTACCTTAATTTTATTTGGAATAACACAAGGATAACATTTTTTAAAATGTAAAAAGTAAACAAATGAAATCAAGAACTACATATATTTAATCTGATGATGCATAATTTTTTCTTAAATATTAACAAACTACCATCGGCAGATATCTACACACAGTAATGGAGAAATCAACTTATCTTCCATTGACCTATTCCAACGTCTAAAATAGTGTGGTATTGATAGGGAGCAAAAATTATACAAAAAAAACTTGAAAAATTAAAATAATATAATGATCAAAAACGACGATTGGATCATTGGACGATTAACAGACTACCCTGTATCTTAGAAAAGCCCGGTCTTTAAAAGCTCTTAACTTAAGATAAAATGCATTTTAGATAATGAATTGTTCTTTTCTTTAATTAAACAAATTTTACCCATTATATAAATGTTAATGAGACTTGTTAATGATACAAGAATCTAATTAAAAAGAACTTGCATAAAGGTTTTTATTCTAATTGGATTTTTATTCATTTTATTCAAATTTTCTAGCAATTAGGTGTTTCTTTTGTAAAAGAAGAATAGTTAAGAAACATTGGACTTTTGTAAATTAAGAAATTTTAAACAGATTAAATATAATTGAAATATCTTTTATTCTTCTTTCTATACATGGGGTTAAGACAATAGTACTTCCCCAATGATGATGAACAAAATTTACCATCCTCTAGATCAAACTTATTGTATGAACAAACAAATCAAGATTTATTAATAGTACCCAACGTTTTTAAGCAAATGATATAATTTACAGTCCTGTCCTTCTCGAAAAATAAAAAACTTCATAATTTTAGTTAACCTAGCTTTATTTTACCCAAAAATAAATAAATAAAAATTATTCTTCTCCTAAATGCTTATGTGGAAAATTATACCTTTAAATTGGAGGAAAGGATAATAACTATGAGCTGTCTGTCTATTTATGTCCTTGTATGCTGTAATGTAGCATTTGTCTATATATCTATCCAATTACATATATATACCTATATATCCATGTATCTATCTATCTATCAATATATTTTATAGGGTTAAGAATGATTCCTGCACTGGTTGTACTTTGTGCTACAGCGTTTGTCCCATCATTGAATGTATAAAGGTAAGCTAATTACAACCCCTAAAATAAAATGATTTAAAAAATAGTACGGATCGGTATTGTGCTTGCACAACAGGGCACCTTAAGGGAAAACGTCAACGTCATCTATTCAAACTTTTACAATCTTTTTGATTCATGTAGGTTTAAAGATACAATCATGAATTATACGGGAGATATTAGAATTTGAGTCAGTTTGACTTTAAAAGGGTGTTTGATATATATATATGTATGTTGTTGATCTAAACGGAAAATATAACTTATGATGAACAGGAATTTTACAAGCTTTTAGTTAAGAATATGAAAATGATCAGGAAGTGAGGGGATATTGTTTTATAATAACGTTTTCTTATTCGTTGGTTTTAAAACTTTGACTGTAATTGACTTTGGATTGGTTGGTTTTAAACTAGCATTGTTGATTTTATACTGAAATATTTTTGTTATTTAGCGACAATCCATTATTCAAAGGGTTCAAAAAGCTTAGAAACCTTTGAGTTTATTAATCTCATTGTGTAGATGGTTCCACGCGAGGGTCTGTATGAGCCCAAAAGAGGTATCGGTCTCTCTGAAGATTGGAAGCCTAGGCTCCCTGACTTACAGATTAGGTAAGGAGTTTGGATGCTTTCCTAAACCTAATCCCTATGGGAGACCCTCCCTACGGTCCATAAAGTGATAATATGAATGAGAAAATAAGAGTGGCGGTTCAACAAGAAATTATTGGATTTTATTCATTAAAACTTTATCTTGCGGATTGAGATCCTATAGTACCAACGAAATTATTTTTTTTATGAAACTTTTTTCATAGTATTATTGTGGTATCCGCCTAGGGTAAGTGGCAGACACCAGAGTTCGAATAAAGACTACGGCAGTGTGAACAGACGTGGACACCTATACTATAGAGAAGCTACGCTTCTCTAGCAATCACTAAATAATAAACATAGTCTATTCAGTTGTTTCTTTATTGCTGGTCTAAGGATAACTAAACTTGTACAACATAATATAAATACATATGGATTAGGAATAAAGATAGTTAAAGATAAATCATACAGTAAAACATAGATAATTGCAATGGTTAGGTAGATGGCTATCCCTGTCTGGGGCAGGCAGGATAGCCCATGGAACAGCACAATAGGTAGATAAGCATAGAGGGGTTGAGTGGTAGGTCTGGGTACTAAAGAGGGAAGGTTTGATGATTACTTGTGACAACAACAGTCTGTGTGGGGGTGATTCTATCAGGTGAGGGAAGGCTTAGATCCTTTATCCTCAGGGTTGAGGTGGTGCTGATAACTTGGTGGTTGAAGGGGAAGGTTCCGGTGCTTAAGATGGGAGAGGGAGGGGTAACACCCCTCCCTCCATTTGCAGGACAACTGAGAGATGAAAACCAATACCGTTATCTGACATATTTTCAGGTGGCTTTACAATTGTATAATAACAGGATTTAGCTGGGTGCGTAGCATCACTATAATGTCTTGGTTTCTGCATGGTCCAGAGGTGCCGCATACCACATTATATTAGATTTGCCAAATAACCAAAATTGCTCTTTTTGTTTTTCTTGTAGTAGATATGATCAAAGTATTTTCATTATTAATTCATATATTGCTATATTCAAAATATTTTTTTTATTTTAGGAAATTGGATCATGCTGTTGTACAATAAGAAGGAAAAGCTGAAAGATAGATAGATAACTAAATAATTTTATGTAATCCATGCACTTTTTTTCTATTCTATATGTAAAACATCAGAAATAATTGCACTTTGTATTGTGAAATTACAACAATTACTAATAAAATTATAATATTTTAAAATTGTATTTTATTCTTTAAAATTGTAATTGTGATTGATATTATTAAGATATAAATTGATTTAAATTTGATATATTTTTGATTGAATTATTTTCATAATCAACATGTATAATTTTAAACTGCTTTTTAGTCTTCAATAAATTTTAGTTTGATATATTGAGATTTTTTAAGATTTAAACTATTTATTAATGAGTCTGACTATATGTATATTGTATAAATATCTCAAAATAAAACGGCGTATCTACGTCAATCTGCTGGACCAATTGGATTAAACTCTTTAACAAATATATCTACTGGTTATGCCTTAACTTTAGGCTGGTGGGTGGGACAACCTTCGTTAGAAAAAAAAATCTCTTCCATCAAATATATTTTTCTTTTTTAAGGATGGGTATGGGAAAAGAAAAAAAATAATATGAATGTTATACATATGTCCTAATAAGACCAAATAAAACTAGGTATAGCTGCACCACAGTTGTCTTAACTTTGGTTAAGTGTGACTTCCGAATTTGCGGGAAGTTCTAGAGATCTTAGTCTTTCAAGGCAAAACCCCCAATACCAGGACCATCAAGTTCAACAGCAGGTTTGAGTATAGATTTATTGACACAAACTATTTCAAAGTCCTGAAATTACAAGATCAATTAATATACAGAATAAAATATTACTCGTTAACTTAAAACTTTGAGCACTAAAAAAAATCTTTTTTTTTCTTATGGTTAAAGAATCTTTGGGTACTTTGGCTTTAAAGAAAAATTATTTGGTTTATAGACCATTGTTAAATGCATAAATATAAGCACATAAAAATTACTAAAACATAATATTTGAATCATAATAAAGTTTCTTGTGTAGCTGGCTAGAGCCTTAAAACTTAATAAATCGGTCCTATATGCCATACAATTATATATGAAAACAAAGAAAAACTACCTGAAGTTCTTTTGGTTTAAGCACCTGGCATACTAGGGTTGTACACGCACTCTGAGACCAATGTTAGGCCCGACTCAATTCTCCGAATGTCTATATCCACACACATATAAATCAGAAGTGGCGTGGCGTCACCAAAACATAAACAATCTTACAATGCCGCAACTCTTTAGGAAAGTTAAGCAAAGACGACATTTTTTCTGGACTGGAATTATGGAATAAGGAAATTAATTTCGATCTTGATAAACACAAAGCTTCCTCGAAAAGAGGTTAAGACAACGGTTAAGCACAAAATAAGCGACTTTTCCCCTGAAAATACCTTGTTGAGAACCCAAACCACCCCCCTCCTTATATTTAAACATAATTGAAAATAATAGGGGTTGTTTTACTTCTGTTTCGTTTAGGTAAAGTAATATTAGGTAGCTTTGAAAGGTATATGGCCCTCCGAGCATCAGGCATAGAAAAAAATACAAACCATCTTCCTTTATTTTCAAGTTATTTTAAATTCAGGGGGGGATTTCAGTACTTGGTTGACTCTGTTGAAAGCACAGTATGAACTCAAAATGATTTGATATTCTGTACCGAGGAAGAAAACTATTTTCTTATTTACAACACAGAATACAAAGTTGGAACTAAGTCAAGCTGGTGAACTAAAGACAAAATTTACAATTATACATGGAGATTATCATTATATATTTTTTTCTCAACGTTTTTAAACGTTTATTAGTTCGATTACTTTTCTCTGGCAATTTAACTATATATTTTTATTAAATATCAAAATATCTTTAAAAAGCCTGAAACTATTATCTTCAAGGTAATCGCTAAAACTTTCTTGTTAATGAAGAATGTGGTAGGTAGTTGTCTGCTGTATACATCTATATACATAAACTATACATTTCTTGACAAAATAACTGGCAATTGTCGATGAAAGAACTATTTGACATTTATTATACTTGTTCTACATTATTTATAGTCTCTAGACATTTTATTGTAGTTCTCATATTTATGATTTTTCAGTGTGAAAGTTAGATTTCTATATCAATGAGAATACAAAGAATAAACAGATTATTTTTGGAAACATAAGTTCTTAGTTTGAAAATTGCTTAAACACAGGACCTTGATGTGGACGAACTTGCATTTGAAGACTAGATTATAGATATGTTTCGCCCATGACAGAGTGTCTAATCGTTTTGGAAATCACTATTATAAAAATCAAATAAATAACACAACGATAATTAAAATTTTTACGGACTGGCACTGATGTACATGATCCTATATAGTGTTTAAACAGTTTAGGCCTTTTGATTGATTTTTTTTTTGATGTGATCATTCTTGTTTAATTTCCTGCATTTTAAAAACTACTATAAGCTACCAGGTATATAGTGACAGGACATTTATCCAAAAAATCATTATTGTACTTTAGGTACCAAGATCACTGAAATTAATTAACACAAACATTAGTAGCCAAATATTGATTAGAATTTTATGAAATATGTTATCTATGCATTGGGTCACAAGTTTTAAAGGTAAATATTCTTGTGATTTTTAAAATGAATATTTGGAAATCTAATTTTCAAACATACAATTTTCTTCTTAGAACTCTGTTACATTTTTTATTTTCTAGTTAAATTCCTTAAAGAAGGTGTCTTAACTTTTATTTTTATAGCTAGTCGGTGCTTTTAGTAAGTAGTAGATGTAAAATTTTCCTTAGAATTTAGATATGCAATCGTTTTTTTGTAGACCTCTTATTTTTTAAGTAATATAATAAGTATTTTTTTTTTTAAATGAAGTCAGTTTTAGGGTATTAAAACGCAAAAAAAAAGAAAATTGCCATTATAAACAAGAAAAGTAAGATCTTTAATTTGACACCTTACTTTTTTAATTCTGTCAGGTAATTATTAAAAAAAATCGATTTTTTAAACCTCGGTTTAATCAAAACTTTGAACGTAATTATTTCCTATCACAGGCATAAAAAAAATGGGTTCATATATACCTTTAGAATCAGAAAAATATTACGAATCCATTGTAAGCAAAATTGAAAAAAAGTAAAAATAACAAAAATGGCCTAACATATTATGTTGTACAGGCAACACTTATTTTGTCCCCTCTTTACCCCCTTCCCATTTTTACCCCAAAACAACGATTTAAGATGGTTGCCTGTATAATATAATATAATATTCTCATATAACTTCTATCATTGTAGTTTATTTATATTTACTATTTTTAAACTTTTTATTTCAATTTTGCTTAGAATGGATTTGTAATATTTTTCTCATTCTAAAAGTATATAAAACACCTATTTCTTATGCCTGTGTAATTATACAGGGTTTTTTTTTTAATAAGACAAAAGTATTGCTTAATATAACCCACTTGCCATTGACAGAAATTAATAATCTATATCTTAATTTCTTCATTGGGTTGGGGAGTTTTGTATTAGAAAAAAATACTTGGTGATTTTCAACAAATTATGCCATAAAAACCGGTTTTTCCAAAGTACCTATTTTTGGAAGATTTTTGGATCATGACCAATTTAAAGGGTGTGTTAAAAGTCGTGCATTTTTAAAAATCAAAATGCGCGACTTGTGTTAATAGTAGAAAAATGTTACGCATACCATTAGAATTGTCATAAACTCTAGTTTTTGGAAATATATGTGTCATATTCATGCTATTTGTAGTATAGAAGCTACGTTGGAAAATGTGAGAAAGATTGAAAAGTTTTAAGTAAGTTGGGACATTTTACTACGTAGCTCCATAACTATATGTAGCACAGGAATATTTCTTAAACACCCAAAAACTAGAGTTTACGACGATTCTAACAATATGCATAACATTTTTCTACTATTAACACAAGCCGCGCAATTTGAATTTTTAAAATATACGCATTTTAGCACACTCTTTAAATTGGTCATGAACCAAAAATCTTCCAAATATAGGTACTTTGGAAAAACCGGTTTTTAAGGCATAATTTGATGAAAAACGCCAAGTATTTTTTTCTTATACAAAACTCCCCAACCCAATGAAAAAATTAAGATATAGATTATTAATTTCTGTCAATGGCAAGTGGGTTATATTAAGCAATACTTTTGTCTTATTAAAAAAAACACCCTGTATATTCAAGTTCAAAGTTTTTATTCTCGTGGGTTAAAAAAAAATTTTTCAATAATTACTCAACAGAATTTAAAGAGTAAGGTGTCAAATTAAAGATCTTACTATTTTTGTTCATAATAACAATTTTCTTCTTTTTTTTGTTGCGTTTTAGTACCTTTAAACCGACTTAATTTTAAAAAAATTACTTAAAAAATAAGAGGTCTACAAAAAAAACCGATTGCATATCTAAATTCTATGAAAAATATTACATCTACTACTTACTAATAACACCGACTAGCTATAAAAATAAAAGTTAAGACGCCTTCTTTCCCATATAAATCTGGCCTGAAAGACCATCGAGTAAGACCTAAAAAAATTTACTTAATTGTCCTATCCCTAATAAGCTACAAAATAATTTAAATGGAAAAACAAAACTCGATATTGAAATATTGGGCTTTAAAGGATATAAATTTTGATGAACTGCACTGGGAAAATTTTTTTAATTCCTCTTTTTCACATGTTTTTCCTGTGCTTTTCACAGGCATTGTGCATATTCAGCTAAGCTGGTAAATGTCAATTAAGGAGTATTTGAAAATGTAGTAATAATGCATAATAAAACAAGTCTAACATTTAATTATAAGAAAAAGTATATCTCTGCATGTATTGCATAGACAAAAAAGTTGAGTTCATTTTTTGATGTAAGAAGCTAGGGAGATGAAGAAAGTCACTCAAAAAATCAGCATGTTACGTCATAAAAAATGAAGGATTATCCATCTCTTTTTTAGGGGTTTTCTTTCCCACTCCTCATCCCTCATTTTTATGACGTCAGAATTTTATTTTGATGGACTTTCTTCGTCTTCGAAGCTAGAATTCTATGATCTTACCAAACACAATATTGGCCTGAATTCTGACAACTCTTGAACACCATGACCATGACCATGAAGTTAATATTTATAAAGTTGTATTTTTCCGTATTTATCAGGAAACTGTCCACATATATGTTTGTTGATGTTACACTTCTCCAGTCACGGACTTTAATGTTCTTGTCCTGAACTAACATTTTCTTCTAAAATCTATTGTTTTAAAGTACCTTTGCCATGAGTTTAATGAATTAAAGTAATGCATCAATTTTAGATAATAGCTATTGTTTGATTTTAGAAAATTAAAAAACACGAAAAGCGGTTTTTATACTATTATTGTTTGAGGTAGATTTTTTTTATCACAAAATAAAACAATTAAAAAAATAAATTGCGCTTTTTATTTATAGAGAGAGGGGATACTAGACTGTAAATTACTCTGGAATCGAAAGTTTTATAACTACGTTATCTTATCCGTTGGCTCAAAAACTTGAAATACTCTAATTGAATTTTTAGCGTCAAAACTTTTCAACCAATAATTTGATCTACAGAAGTGATTTTGTTTATCGTTTGGGTTACACATCAAATTGTTTCCAGATTCCTAGCTTTTATTTAAGTTGAATTAGTGAGTTGGGGGTAAGTTACTTCTCCACAATCAATAGCAGACAGCCAATCTTTTGAAACAAAACTTTTGATATCCTACCCTTGCCTTGTTTTGAGTTGCGACTTATGTAGAACTAAGAAGAAAATACTCATACTCTTATATTTTTAACGACCTTTACTGAATAAAGCAGTTTTGTACCGTTTCAACGTTTTTGTCATAATACTTATTTTTCCATACTTTGTTTTCATTGTTACATCATATTAAGATAGTTTCATAAGAACTTAATCCTTATTGGCAAATCAGACAAATAATAGAAATATCATTCATTATCTTTTGCTTTTAAGAATTATCCTCTTTTTTTGTAGAGCGAATCTTTTCTGGTATTAGGGTCGTTCCGATCCTCTGGCCAGATAGCTCTTTTCGGTTATTTAAACAGGTTAGATTTTTACTATAGATTTCAAAGTTTGATGATTTCTATAACAATTAAGTACGATTTAGGAAGCGTAGCAACTCTATGATCGTCACCAGAAAGTACGTAAGTCCATTTGAAAAATGTTGATATTTAAATTTTTGACAACGAATTTTTAAATGTTATAATTATCCTATTCATCTTATTTTTAGAATAGTGGTTCCTATTTCAACAAGGTACACTGTTTTAAGCAAATCATCTCTAATCAAGTTTTAAAAATGTAAGTATGTCCTTATACAGAATCCTGTATTTAAGAAATTTACAAAAAAATTTATTCAAACTTATATTTTGCTTGTCCTGACGTTGTAGATCTTCACTTTTATGGATGTTGTCATCCTTGTTTTTTTTGTATATTTAATAGAAGAATATTATGAAATTAACATTAATGACTATTAAAATGATAGGCTAATGTAATATTTTGATATACTTTGAAGGAAATCCACAAAGTAACTCAAGCCTAAAGAAAGTCCAATGAAAAGTTCAAATTTTAAGAAAAATTTATGGAAAAGTGAAAGGATTGCAATGAGATTAATTAATCTTTTCTAATCCTATCCCTAAATATATGAGTAAATGGGAAAAATTCTCTCATTTGCTAAGGAATTTAATATATAAAATATAAATTCTCTTATTGTTTGATTTATATCCTTACATCAAAATTTCATACGCACTTACCTTAAGTAAGGAATGTATTTCGCAGGTTCTATTTATCTTTAAATTTTCGAAAATGTCGGAGTAAAGTCAGTTTTCACTTGGGTTTCGGATAAAATAAAGGATATGGGGTATGGAAAGAGACAGTAAGGGAAGTGAGCTTGATTCATACAGGAAAAATTCGCTTTACATTCTTTTTTTTGGGAGGGGAATGCACTCATTTTCAGGGGGATCAGATTTTCCAAATCCTAGACAATTTGCACAACAAAAAATAAGTAAAAGTGATTTAAAACTAAATTTCTACAAATCATAACGCATAAAGAAATGTGAATTGAAGTTTGTCACCCCATAAAATCTTCGATATAAAATTCTTAAGAAAAAAGACATAAAACCCTCTAAGTAACTATCGTTGACTGAAGTCACCCTTATTTTTGATAAAAAAATTTAAAATATTAGATGTTGTTATTTTTTATATCTAGTCTAAGTGGGAAACCCAAACCCTGTAGAGCCTATAATTGCGGGGCAATAAATAGCTCCACAGATCAGACACCCTATCCTAATATGACCTTACTGAAGTAATAACAAACAAGATAAAAACTAATTTTGCAAAAAAATGGGGGGGGGGGGGGGGCGGGGACTTATAATCGAATACACCTGAAAAAAGAAAAAATTTAGACTGAGACAAATATTTCATTTTTGTGCATATAAAGAGAATCTTGTCTAAATAAGATAGTTATTAGTTATATAAAGAAATACAAATGAATATACAAAAGAATACACGTCCTATCCGAATAAAGAGCTTTTCTTTTACTTAGTTAGTAGCAGATAATATGATTCATTGTTTTTCCTTCTTTTATTCACAAGATTTTATTCCCTTTTTTTAGACACTCTTTTAATTAACATAAATGGCAATTTCAGTAAATAGCAAAGCTCTTAACTTCAAAATCAATAAGAAAAGACAAACACAAGCTAAAAAGAAGATTAACAAACCACATAAATAATAAATTTCAAAAGTCTATTTTCTATGACAGTTAAGAATGTAGTGGTTGATGCCAAGGAATAATCAACAGGATATGTATAATGATTTATTGTTTTACTCTACACTATTACAATAGTCCTGAAAATACAAGTTCAATTAATAATAAAAAAACATTAAAATATTCATATAGTATTAATATCATTTGTGGGTTAAACAACTTTAAGTACTTTAATGAATCTTTATTATTTATATGTTATGAAACTTTGGGTACCTTTGCTATAAAATAATATTACTTTGGTTTAATAATTCATGTATAATGCATCAAAATAGGTATATAAAAATAGAAACATAAGTTTATGAAATCATAATTAAATGCTTTACTTAGCTGTCTAAAATGCCGTAGAGAAAACCTATCATTTTACCCTATATACCACACTATTCTGTTCAAAGGATCCCATTCGTACCTGAAGTATTTCATGGTGAAACCACTGGCTTACTAGTAAAATGCTCCGCACTCTGTGACACATAAGAGAGCTTACTCTTAGTCTCAAAATATAAAGACGCTATCAAAAACAAACAAGACGACATTTTCTATAAGAAAAACAAGGAAATAAAATCAGAAATTAATTTGTGGTTGACAAACTAAAGCTTCCTCGAAAAGAGGATAAGACAGATAGCTTATTGCGTATGATTTTATAAAGTAACAGTTAAAACTAGCAGTAAAACTGTTAAATAATAGTTGTTTGTTTATATAAAATAGAAATTATAATACAGCAAGAAAATAAAATAAGAATTTTATCTGAAAATGCATTCAAATGTAGAACAATTTTAAAAGTTGAAAATTCATTGTCTTGTTTCAATTGTTGTATATTGTAAGTGCTGGTTTAAGGGCGTTAAAGCTCAGTATTAATATGGGGAATATGCAAGGAATGATTCTCTAAACATCTTCTAGATTTTATTATATACAAAATAAAAGTATAGATTCTTACATTCATGGATTAATTTTTTGGGATTTTACATTAGTACACATTGGCAAGGGTTGCTTGGCCAATATAAAACTATGTGAAACTTGAAAGAGCTTTTTTAATCCAAAAACAACGGGCGCGCGGGGGGTATAAAAAGTGCCCACCCCCTTATAAAACCAAAAATTGAAATTCCTTTAAACATAGGTATGTTGCATATCAAAATGACCGCATTGAAATGCTGATTACGAATCCGAAAAACGTTTTAAAAAATATTGCTCCTAGTTCGAATAAGATCTCATTAAGTACCTATAAACAGCTGAATTAGTCAAAATTGTTTACTTTGGTAGGTTATTTGAAAATCATTTCAGACTGAATCAATATTTTTCAAAACTGTTTTTAGATCTGTAATCAGCATTTCAATGCGGTCATTTTAATATGCAACATGCCTGTGTTTGAAGAAATTTCAATGTTTGGTTTTATAAGGGGGTGGGCACATTTTATACCCCCCGCGCACCCATTGTTTTTGGATTTAAAAACCTGTTTCAAGTTTCACAGGGTTTTATATAGGTCCAGTAACCCATGCCAATGTTTACTAATGTGAAATTTCAAAATCGACCCACCCTAATATGCAAGGACGTATTAAAAAAAAATGTTTTATTCTAGGTAAAGCTCTTATAAAAGGACTGATTCTCTAAACATTTTATATTTTCTAGATTTATAGTTATAAGATAAGGGGTGACGGTAAGAACAAATTCTCAAAGCCTCCTATTTTATATATATAGTTTAATTAGTCTTTAAAATACAAAATAAAATGATTGACTCTTGACTCTTAAAGCAGCCAGAACTTGCATAGAGTTATACATTGTTAAAGCATTATAAGAATATGGGTGATATTCTCTAAATGTTCATTTAATTAGATTTATTTGTTAAAGAAAATACTTGGGATATGCAAGAATTTATTCTAGAAACATACTCTTTCATATATTAATATTCAATTAAATAATTATTATTCAAAATAAAAAGAAGAAAGGACAGATTGTTTAAAGCAACCACAAAACACAGAATTAGCTATGAAAATATAATAATTATATTGGGGAACAGATTCTCAAAGAATCCTCTTTTATTTACAGTTTTAATAAAGGAAAAGAATAGGATGGATTCTTGAAGTATGCATGAGATAACAAAGATTTAATTTTAAAAAAATAATAATCATATTAGGGTATATGCAAGGATAGATTCTCAAAACATCTTCTTTTATTGATAAAGTTTTAATTAAATAATGTAAGGAATAATTCTTTAAAATAACCACAAAATACATAGCGTCAGTTTTTAGAGCCTAGTTATGATCTGTGCATGGAGTTATCAAACAATTCTTCTTCATAATTATGGTTTGATATATCAGGGATTTATTATAGTTTGAGAGCATGGTTAAATTGTGAGAAATGCAATGATGGATTCGAAAAACGTCCTCCGTCAAATTTAGACTGTTAACCCTGAAATAATCCATCTGATGATAATGTAGCAACCTATCTTGTCTATGAGTTGTGAATTTGCCACTTTTCCCTTTGTTCTGATTTCAAAGGTTTGGAAATGCAATTTTCATGTTAATAGATATTTGGAAACTTATAAGTGGGGAAAAGATCACATGCATATCTAATTCATTTTAATAATTTCTTCTCAAAAGTGAAACTAAAGATATCTACAAAAGCAAAATATAATTGGGTTACTAAAAATACGTAATAGGGAGGAACATACGAATCAATAATCTTTATAAGAAACCATCAAACATATTTTAACAGATAAACAACTTATGTTTGTTGAAATGAACTTTTTCCACTATTTTTAGAAATTTTCATTAAATAAATAGTACAAGGCATTTAGTAAATAAGAGAAAGTACATAAGGCAATATAGTAGATAAAAATTGTACTAAAAGCTATCAAAACATTAGGGTTGTTTATTGACAATTTTTATTTTAGGCTTGATTGCATAAATCCTTTACCTCAATTTTTTTTCAAAATTTTTTATATGCCATTAAACTTAACCACATTTTCCTTATTTCAATTTGAAATTATTTGGAATTAATGAAATTTTTAATATCAATATCAGTTATATATTTAAACTCAAAAATAGAATATTTAAAATTTTCCTTTCAAAACGAAAATTCTACTAATTTCATCCACATTTTTGTACTAATTTCTTATTGGCATATTGGCATAAAATAGGTTCTAAAGATTTAGCTACTTAAACTTTTTAAGCTTCATTAAATTCAAAAAGGTCAAAAAAATTACTATGATCTAATTTAGTATTAAATTTGGTGATATATTACAATTTTAAAACATCATCAATTAAAAAAATAATTCTACTATTTATTACAACTAGCGGCTTCGCCCCCTAGAAGCCTCTAGGGGCACTGGTAGGAGGGGAAAAAGTCGACCTCATCCCATTTTAAATTTGAGTTTCAAAAGAGTTAAAAAAATATTTTTTAGGTGGGAGGGGGGTGAAGACACCCTCTCCAAAAATAGTTCAAAACCTTCCCAGGACCTATAAGAAACTTCACTGTAAAGGATAACTACATCGGTTCAGTGGTTAGCGAGATCCTTCGGGACAGACAAAAAACGCTTACTACTTTATATAATAGGATATTCGGGTATAGTCCCTTTCGTAATATCTAACCCTGTAGGGCAATCACCTAACCCATTATAACATAACCTAACCTAAGATAACCTATAAAAAGCCATTTTAAAAATACGACGAATCGCCCCTTATGGGGCGATGTTACGGAAGGGACTATTCCCCAATATTCGATTGTTGTTATTTTGACAACAGAATTCTATCCCTGCCAATTATTTAGAAAATTTAGTTATTAAAATTTTGGAAGGTAGTTAGCAAATTAAAAATATAAAACAAATTTTCACAAAAGGTGTCATTTCTTTTGCGTATTTTCCATAAAGTTGTGTGTTACTGATTATTCAAATGTGCTTATTAGGTCAAACTGTTCTTAATTATGACAAAATGTATATACGCATTTGACAAAATAGCAATACACAACTTTACGGAAAAAACGTGAAATTTTTTTTGTGTAGAGTACACAATGGTTATATTCCAATGCCAGGGTGCCAGTTTGTTTTCGGATATAGTTTTGCCATTAGCCTTTATTCTAGCGTAAAAAACAAGGCTTGAAAAATGAACTGCTCATGCAAATACACATGGAAATATAAAGTTATTGAGTTGTTTCGCTACTCAAAAAGTTACACAATCTTACTGTATAATTTATTTTTTTACCTTAAATCCTGTTATTTAACCAATTTCTTGAGTAATACATAATATTACACAAAAACGCAAGTGAAAAAGTCTTTTTTATGTTTACAAAATTGTCTATTTTCACTCTTTTCTTATAGTTTTTCCTTTTAACATAAGTAATGCTTCATATTTTATTAGAAAATTTATGTTATTGAATGTTTAGCCCTCCTTTTATTGATTTTGTCATCTCTGTTATAGTAAATCTCTTGCACAGATAAATAAGTCAGATATGGGTTTCAGGAATAGGGTTAGGTGATGTATCTAATAATTACGTGATAATAAATGTATAATTATAGATATAAATATAGACAACTACCTGGCCCAAGTGGTGAAAACCTTTCTCGTCTCCTACAAAATTCTGCTCTGCTCTTTTGTAGGGACTTTGCTGTGTTAATATTTTCGACGTCATTGCCCCGAAGACCCAATTGAAAGTCGGTACTGGGTGACCACCCCGTGGGTAGAGATACATATACTTCATGCCCCCTCTATTCTTTTATTATAATAAAATTGAATACCAGATATAATTTTCAACCTCACAAAAAAGTAGACAACCTAGTGGAAAAAATATTGTTAAAATATATTTTCTAATCATTCTACCATGCATTTTTTTTGGGAACAAATTTGGATTCTGCTGAGTTTTGACAAATACTATTATATCATAATCTTCATCTAGTATATATAATTCTTATCATAATGTTGATGTAGATACATGTAAAAGACATGTCAATTATTTATCAGCCGTTGCCACATTTTTTTTATTATATACCAGTTATTCAACACGATCCATTGAAATGGCAATTTGACACAATGATCCAAGGTTTCATCGGAATATGATAAATTAGTTTTTGATTAATGATTCAAATCTAATTGTATTGCAGTATATCTGTCCTTTTTATCTGATTTGTATACAGTCAATTTGGATTTACAAGGTCTTGTAAAAATAAGGAAAATCTTTACTTACAAACCAATAATTGAAAGTGGAAGAAAGTACATTTTAGTGAGTGTAAGCTTCTATATAACATAGTAGCTGCACTTTAGGGTAGGGAGGGGGTTGGGGATGGGTAATTGACCCATTTGGGGATACTTCTTTTAATTTGGAAAGTTAAGGTATTCACCTACAAAATAATTAAAAAAAGCTTATCTGGACCTATGAAAAGCTTCATTGTAGCTTCAAGTACCGACGACTGTACGACAGTCAAAGTATGATTAATAACATTGTTGTACTAGATCATAATGATGTTTCAAAAACCCAAACTGTGTCATGACTAAAGATGTTAAATACCATTTCTACTTCTACTTTTTAAGTGGCTTAATTGACTTAAATTTTATTATTATCATAATAGATAAAATAATCTAAAAACATGTTGAACATAAATAAGAATAAAACAGGAGTAATCAGTTCATAAGACTGCATTAAAGATAGTGATAAGTTCAGCAGTTTACTCTTTACACAAATTTAACTGATATATATTAGTTGGAACTAAGCAAAATAGTTTTTACTTAATTTAACTTGAACCTGTAAAAAAGGAAAAAACCTGATAAAATCGTCAAATGTAAACAAGAATGATAACATCCATAAGTACATGAGCCCACAAAAATACAAAGAAAATACGAAACATTACATAGCAGCCGAGAAAATCACATTAACCCCATAGCGTTATGGACTGAATGAAGGACATACAACCTAAATAAAAAGTAGCTTCGCTACTAACAAAGACGCAATAATTAGTTGTTATTGTTTTAACTTATAGATGATATACAATGTAAATATTATTTTTCATCCTTCCAACTATAAAAGATGTAAATTTGCAGAATTATGACTGCAACAAGGGTAAAAAATACACAGCAAATGTTGGTTAAAAAATACAAATCTTAAAAAAATTAAATTGGAATATTTTTAATTCGATGATTACAAATAAGATGTAGCCAAATTTACTTACTATAAAAAATCTTACTAAACCTAATCTCAAATAAGTGCTTAACGTGCATCTGAAGAGTGCAAACATGCTCGAAACAATTTGTAATGTCTAAATAGAATCATAATTTCATTATTTTTTTTTGTAAGATAACATTTATAATATCAAATTTAAATATTTTTAACAGGACTCTTAAAATTGTGAAATTGCTTAATTATTTCCATTTATTAAATTGAAAGGAGGAATAAGTGCCAGTTTTAAAATTATTAAAACTCCATTTTGTTATTTCTATTTACAAAATTGATTAAAGTAAAACATTGGCCTACATCTTTCAATTTTGATTAATCGAAGATGATAAGTCAATAAAAGTGTATTGCAACCAATATATTATTATAAAATATTGTCAAACCTTGAAATAGTTAAAACAAATTATTTTAGAGAACGCGTGATTTAGATTGGTAATTTTATTATTTCATTACTTTTTCTGAGAAGGCAGCGAGCAAATTATGTAAAGCAATGTACTGCGGTGGTTTGCGGTGTATAATGCTGTTTAATGATGTATCATATAAGAAGTCAAACTAGGAAGACGCAAGCTATCAAAATACAATAGCTAGCGTCTGGAATAACAATGTTTGTCGGTCAATAATTTTAGATGAATTTAAGTACAATGTTGAAGTTATTTTGTTCTTTTCTCAATAAACAAAGATTTTTTTTTGCAGAGATTCCTTATAAAATTAACTTTCTAGGCATAATTTCATTTCATACATGAACTAACTGAACTGACATTATCATTTAGCCCACCAAAAGGTCAATTATAGGACAATTGTTTAAAAAACAGAGTAAATAAAACCTATAATTTACCTACTTAATCTGTACATTTTTGTGCAATTTTTTCTATGTAATGTTATGTTTCCCTATAGATGGATACTGAAATAGTTTTCATCAGACAAATGTCTATAAAACACAAGTTCCTTGATTATCGAACATTATAATACACAGTGAAATATATACGTTTTTTCATAAATCAATAAAGAACAATAGGTGCCTAAATTTCTTCTAAAAATTAGTTTCGGTTTTTTTGCAGCAGAAGGTTGTTTTAAATAATTCACCAAAGTATAAAAAGCATAACTATATTGCTTGTATTTATTTAATTTTTTTCTCGCTGTGTGTTTGAAAAATGTGAACTTTATGGCTGTGATTAATTTAATTTATAAAAATTCTTTTTTTCCAATGTAAGAATAGTTCGCGAATGTTTCAATACAGAAAAAAAGTTTTACAACCCCTGAATAGTGAAGTTTTTTTCCTACCGTGAATTGACATGGGTGTTTTATTTGATGGTTGTGATAAAGGAAATGCAACCCGTGGGAATAATCTCATACATTCAAACGTTTCTTTAAAGTAACTGTTTAATAAATTTGTAACGCCGCGCTGAACTTAAATGCGTGTCTACGAGAGGTATTCTAAATATTAACCGGTTTGATCCTATGTGACAAACAATTGAACGTGTTCCGCTTAATATAGTAAACAGTAATATTAAGCCTTTTTTTCAGGGATATGTCTCGTGAATTTAAAATTTAAAGGAAATCTTCAGCAAAAAATTTTGCCAAAAAAAATTTTTTAATCACCTCTTGGGGATAAGCCCCTAGAGGCTAGGGGCGAAGCCGCTAGTGTTGTACTTTTCAATATATTATATCGCCATATATAACACTAGCGGCTTCGCCCCTAGCCTCAGTTCAACACATTACGCACGTTTCGCTATTATCAAATTATTTTGAAACTAAGTTTTCTTTTATTTACTATATTAAAAAATTATCAAATAGCAACATGAAATAAAATAATGAAAATATTCTTCATAGAGTAAAATAATGGGTCTTATTGTTCTGGTCACTGAAAGTTTATTATGGATTATTGGAGCACTATAAGTTTTATACACTTATTATTTGGAAAACTTGAGCTCATTTATGGACATTTATTTCCTATATAGACCTGTCATGGATCTTGAAGCAATAAGGCAGGCCATTTTGTAAATGTTAAGAATTGGAAGATTTCATTAAATAAAGTTCCCGCAAATATAAGTATTAAATAATGGACTTTTTTTCTATATAAAAAAAGAAAGTTAGTATTCCACAAAGTGCTTGATATGAAAGTACCTTATTTTTAAAACTTTATTTTAAAAAGATACAATATTTTCCACTTAGACAGAATGATTTAGTTCATTTAGTTATTTTATGTAATTTTGTATGAGATAACCCGCATTTACTATGGTTCTTCTCAAGGGACCAGACACATATAAAAATACAGTACTAGAATTACAACAAACTGAATCCGTGGAGGTTTTTTTTACACATAATTACATATACATATATGTATTTGTACTTCAATTTTTTAAAAGATGCTTTGGTTAAATTGTTAGGTTTATGAGAATTAAATTTTTTAGTTTATCATTGCTTTTTATAAATAATCTCGTAAAAATCATATAAAAGAATTCTTTTCAGTACTGACAGACAAACATCATTGTCGACCCCCAGACTATCAATTTTGGTTTAAAAAAGAAAAAGTAATATTTTTGGGGGGGGTGTGTCATTTTATTAAAGAGGCAAATTCTCCTGGCAGGGTAATGTCACCTTCCCCCAAAATACTTATAAACATTTTCAGGACCTATGAGAAGCTATGGTTCTTTGGTTAAAGATTTTCTTCAGTACAGGCAGATACACAGACTGAAACTTTATGTAAGGTTTCGTATAATAAATTCTGTTACAACTTTTAAAAATCCAAAGATCAATATTTGGGGAATGTGAGGGGGTAGAATTATATGTAGATTTATTCAAAATCTGTATATGATAATAATTCCTTTCATAACATTTATGTAATATACAAAATATGATTTTTTAAAGGCTTTGCAGTTTTTACATTGAGCTGATATAAAAAAAAGCCTGTCACGCAATTCAGATCAAACTTTTTTTTTGTAAGAAGATGATTAAAGTCCCTAAACAGATTATGACGTAATAGGATATAATAGCCAATAAGAGGCCAGTATACACAGTAATTGACCAATGGTAAAATTTAAGCTGGCCTCTCTTTGGTTATTTTATCATATGACGTCATAATCTGTTGAGGGACTTTAATCATCTTCTTTTTGTATTAATATCTTTACCTATATTTCAAATATTTGGTAAAGTTCATTTCTTTCAGATTACAATCAATATTGTTGAAAAGTGCAGGGAAGACAGACAAAGTTAATTATGAACTGTCAAATAATAATTGACACCAAATAAAACTTTTCCATTTTCGTAGATTTTTTAGGAAAAAATAAGAGAATATTATATTTCATGTCATTTTTATATTAGACATTTTAAAATTATGTAGTTGCAATACAAATCAATAAAAATAAAAATCCGGCAGAAACAAAAATTTATTGATATCTTTTACCTAAACAGAAAGTAAATCTGTAAAAAATAATTTTAAATATATAAATATTCAAATATGCTAATTCTTTTTTTCCATCGTTTATTATCTCTTAACATCATTTTAACTATTATTAGAATATCTCTATTAAATTGTCAGATGAAGCCGGAGAAGTACATTTAAATTTAAGAAGTACAAACTTACGACATTAGATTTTTGAACAAATATGATTCGTGTGATTATTTTTAGTGCAGATACGGGTTATCTCATAGTTAATTTTATGTTCCTAAAATACAACAACAAATAAATAAGTCTTCATTTGGATTGTTTATGCAATTAGTCTTGTACGTTTGAAAGGCAGAATATTTTTTTATTAGCTTATGCATAGATTAACTTAATACCTTATGACATTAATCCTCTAATAAATTCTTACACCCTCTTTTTTTGCTTTTAAATGCATTTTAAAGTTCTCTGAATAAAACAGAGCATTTGATAATTTGGTGTACTTGAACTTGTTACTTGTTGTATATTGCAACCACAATCAAAATATTTCCTCCACCAACTTTCACCAAATAAACTTTATATCATCAACTCATCATATATCATCCGCTGGAGTTAGGGTTGACAAGAATATTAAAGACTTAGATAACACATAAACCATACTTCCATATTCTTATTTAAAATTATTAGGTAAATGTCTTTGCAAAGGATATTGCTAACCATTGGACCGAAATGGTTTCTCTTTGCATTGAAGCTTTTTATAGATCAAGGGTTCCACCACATACCTAAGATAATGCATCCTTGAATAAAATACCCTATAATCCCATTTTTTTCTTTTAAAAATTAAAATTGAAAGTTAAGGATGCAATCTAAAAGTATTGCTAAACAGAATGGATGAAAAAGGTACATTCTTTCAAGGAATAAATTGAATAAAAAGTTGCATTATCGAGTTAAACTTCAATGATCAGAAATTGCAAAATTGTGTACAAAAGTTCTTATTTTATCTTTTATCTTAAAATATTTTATAATCTTATTTAGGACATTCCAAAAATAAAGAAAAAGCCTGCGGAGACCTGTGAAACTATACTCTTAATTCTGTTATAGCCCCACAGTGCCTGAAAAATTTTAATCTCAATCTTTGTTATAGGCTTAGAATTTGTTTTTTTGTCTTAAAAACGTGTAGATTACAGTTATAAAATGATTTTGCAGCTATAATGATACTAGAGGCAGTGTTCTAAAATTATCACACTATTGGCTAGATTTATCAAATATTTTATTTTACTTTTTTGGCATTACAATAATACATAAAGTAAAGTGATGGTGCAGGAACCACCTAAAAAATTCTATTCTTCCATTGTCTTATTCCCAACTGATAGCTCTTTTCTTACATTGTCTTATCCCTGACTTTTAACCCTTTACTTTCTTTGTCTTATCCCTGACTATTAACTCTTTACTTTCATTGTTTTATCCCTGACTATTAACCCTTTACTTTCATTGTCTTATCCCTGACTATTAATCCTTTACTCTCATTGTCATATCCATGACTATTATCTTTTTTCTTCCATTGTCTTATCCCTAAATATTAAACTTTTCCTTCCATTTTCTTATCTCTGACTGTATAACCATATTCTTCCATTATCTTCTCCCTGACGACTTTTTCTGACATAAAAGTCACCTTCTAATAAAATTAGACAAATGATTCTGAAACCTGTCTTATTCCAACATTAAATCTTATTTTCTAGTTTTACAAAGTAAGAAATTTTTTTTACTGCCCTCCCCCTCTCTCCCTCACTCTCTCTGTCTATCTGCATGTGTCTCTCTCTCATTCAATCTCTCTCTCTCTCATGCGTTTGCTCTCTCTCTATTTATTGAAAATTGTCCAATTTGTACAGGTTTATTGAAACGGTCAAAAGTTCCTGATTCTACTCCTCAATGCCTTTCCTGGGAGCACCATGAAGCTATAGTTCTGATTCAATAAATTTTTGACACCCATTTAAAAATAGCTATACAATTGAATGCCTGGTCGTCAGCAGTTTTAAGACTTAGGATAAATTTTCAATCATCCTGTTTCAGAAAAAAATGCTTATTTTGTAATATTAGTAGATGAGCAATATTAAACTTTATTGTTGATCTATTTTCTTATTAGTCTATGAAAAATGAAATATTTATGATTTTTATTAGAAAATGTTTTTATTTCTTTAATGATAAGAAATCATTTATTTTAAAAGAATACACATTTTTTTACTTTTAATAAAAATGTTCAAAATTGTGTACATTAAACCAGTTTTTAAGATCCTAAAGTCTATAAAAGGAAGCAACAGCTGACCAATAAATCAGTCTTTGTACTTGTCTACTATTAGGAATAGGCTTAATACTTAATAAGCAGAATTTTATGATAGTAATATTCGCATTAGATTAACTAGGAAAGCAAATAAAGTTATGTAATTTATAACAGTTTTCAATAACGTTATATTGAACCAGTTGCGTTTGAAGTTTAAGTGACTTATGGTTCTTGATGCTCAGTTGAAATCTTAGTTATCTATTGTATAGTACTTAAACTCAGGGATAAAGGAGAGGAATATTTTTAAAATTAAAGAATGACCTTTCTTGTTGTACTGAAGTTTTAAAAGTATTACAGTAAATAAAATTGATGACCTTTCTTGTTGTCTTTCTTATTCTATTATATTTCTTTCTTCTTGAGTTTATTTTGTATGCCTAATATTACTAATTAAGGTTTTAATAAGTGAAATGGGTAATTTCCTCTTAGGATTTTTTTTTATAAATTTTGAAAATTTAGGTACAACCCCCCCCCCCCCCCCAACAACAAAGTAATATTTTCTGTCAATTATTATTATGTTGGACAGGAAGGAAGGGAGGGTAAGTGGAGACATAAGCCTCATTAGTCTAGCATGGCAACCGGTGAACGGAATCACAGTTCTGCACCACAAGCCACACGGGCGACTGATGTTAATATGGCTATACAGCCTATTTATATGAATTGGAAAAAAATTTGCTATGCAATTCGCTAAATAAACTCCAACCAATGAGAGTGTCCAAAAACTCTTAACTCTCATTGGCTGGAAGTGGAAGGAGTGTGTGGAAGGGGGCAAGAGGGTAGAGACAAGGGAAAAGGCAGAGAGTAGGGCAGCGCATATAAATATTAATGCATGTAAAATATTAATGCACAGTTACGCAGTAAAGTTTACTAACACTTTCGCCGAGAAGTTTACCAACACATTCGCCATGAAGCATGGACCATGCTTCCAACAGTATGAATCAAGTCCTATTTAGGACATAAAAATATTTTCAAAATTGAGAAGTTCCCCCAGACAACGAACATCTCTGGCCGCAGCACTCAGCTCCCTAGCCTATAACCTAACCTAACCTAACCTTAAATAATTTTTTGAAAATTTGAGTACCCCCCCAACAACGAACATCTCTGGTCGCAGCGCTCGGCTCCCTAGCCTATAACCTAACCTAACCTGACTTAAAATAGTTTTTCATTGTGCCTCCCCCTTTTCTTCTCCTTCACACTCAATCCCCCCTACTATTACCTTTACCTTACTGTATGTCTATCTAAGACTTTGCTAAGTGCGACGTGATTGGTGAAACAAACTTCACACTCATTAGTTGTTTTTATCATGTCTGACGAGGCTAGGGAGGAAATGTTAAAGGAAAGGAGTTCAGGAGAAAATTTGCCCCACTGTGATTTGGGGCATTTGAGGTTAAAACCATGTTCATTGGAATTCAATCTAAAGTAAAAATATCTATTTATTTCAGTTCAACATTGAGTTAGAACCAGTTTAAATCAGGATGTTTGATTAAATTATTATGTCATACTATTTATACCTTTTCTAATATAATAAATCATTGTTTGTTGTTACTTTGTTATTATTGTAAATACATTTTCAAATGAAATTAGTCTTGTTTTGTATAAAGTATTGTCTTTTATTATTTAAGCTAAATCTAAGCCAAAAAAATTTCAAAACACATCCAGAGGTGTATTATACTCATAAAAATCATTTGCAGATCCCCGCTTTGGTCTCAGAAAAAAATGTCCAAAATTGACCCACCATAGGGGGCACCTCCCAAAAAAAATTTCCCCACAAAATTTTTTTTTACTTTTTCTTTTAAAATCTAAAATAATAAATTGGGTTATAAAATTTGACCCTCCTCTCCTCAAGTGTCCCTAGAGGCCCCTAGGGGCGTAGCTGCTAGTTATATTAAATCATATTATATGGATAGGAAGAGAGAGTATTAAATTTTAATCCACAAAATCTTGTTTTCTTTGGTGTATTGGTTATTGTGCTTGTGTATGGATAGGAAGGTTGCAAGTTCAACTCTGCAAATATTAAAGTTTTACAATTAGAAAGAGAGAGAAGGAGAGAAAGTTTTTTTTGTCTATACTTAAATCTTATATTTCAAAATCTTGTCTTCTTTGATGTAGGGGTTATCGTGCTAGTGGGTGGATAGGATGGTTGTGGGTTCAACTCTGCCAATGTTAAAGTTTTTCAATTAGAGAGAGAAGGATAGTGAGTATTGTATCCAATACTTAATTTTATTGTACAAAATCTTGTTATCTTTGGTGTGAGGGTTATTGTGCTAGTGTATGGATAGGGAGGTTGCGGGTTCAACTCCACCAATGTTGAAGTTTTACAATTCCTTCTCTCTCTTTCTCTCTCCCTCTCTCTCTCTCTTATCCCTCTCTCTCTCTCTCTCTTTATTTTCATTAATTTTAAATTAATTTTCCTTTTTTTTGTCTCATGGAAGCAAGTTCTAGTCTCACCTAAAAGAAAATTTTAAAAATTGCTTTTTGATATTTTAAGTGACTGTTGGTATAATGTAAATGTTTAAAAATATGTTTTACTTTTACCAAATACCAGTGAAAATTATATTTGGTGTTTGGGTAGATTTGAGCTGATAACCTTCCAACTGGAACCTCATTTCTACTCCTGAGCTAAGATGACAGACATAAAAGTGTGTGAAATTTTAAAGTATACAATAAGAATTAAGATTTTGTGTACCTTGTCTTTTTTTACCATTGATATTAGGTCTCCTCCATAGCTCATTTATAGAATGTTGGTTACCTTATCTGTATGTCATGGGTTCGATGCTCTCCAAGAGGGGCGGGGTTTTTGTAGTTGTTCGAAATTGGAAGAATTTATAAAACAAATATTGTCGCAAATATAGGTATTAAATAAAAAGTACATTTTGGTACAACCCTAATGTTATACTTTGTGAAAAGGAAAAACTGAAATAGGTGGCAACATATATAGAATTTATTATAAGAGTGTACAATACTGATTTCTTTTAAAAGGCGAGGATGTTCTATAGTTAAAGTTAAAGGGAACCTGTGGTATTAGCGTTAATGATAGCGTGCCTGCTTGCTGTCTGGAGGTGCAAGGTTTTAATGTGGACCACTCTGCGTTATTAATGTTTAAAATGGTAACTATTGCTTTTATGTCTTTGCGTTAGAGTTTTGCATACAATAACAAGCAAATGTAAATAATTATAATCGGTTAAATACTAAATAGTTCTCTTGATGATCACTAAAATCGTTGGAGAATCCCGCTCCAAGAAGGTAACTAACTAGGCAAAGTGTAACAACATAGACAAATAGCTCTTATCGTAGATTTAGGTGTGCAATAATGGTCCTATCAATATCAAACCGTGCAATAAGACTTATCAAAGGAGAATTATTATAAAAACAATAACCAAATTTCAAATGGTATTCTTTTTAAAATGATGAATCTGAGGTACAATTGGCATAACATGATTAATATAAAATCTATAAAATACAACTTACGAATGTTAAGCATCTTGAACAAAGCAATTTATGAACACACTAACATTGACGCCTTTCTTTAGTTTGATTTATGTATATTAACTGTGCTTTGGTTATGTGGATGTTGTCATCCTTGTTGAGGAAATAAAAATATAAAGGTTTGATTAGTGTAGCAAACAAGGAGTATAGCACCTTAAAATTTACAGCAATGTTAAAGAAAGGAGAAAGGATTCGCAAACATATCGACGTACATATTAAAGTAAGGTTAGTAGATGTAGCTTGAGAAAACAATGTTACTGTTGCATGTCTCTCTGTATCAAATAATCATTTTCACTTGCTTTGGGTTTTCCATCATTGAATACATTTTAAAAGAAAAAATAAAACCAATTCTTAGATTATACAATCATAATTCCTTTATGTGAAGAAAAGTTTTAATAGAGTCGAGAATAACTGAAAAAAGTTGTGTGCTACTTATCGATAGCAAAATGCATATATTAGTGCTATTTTTCTTCTACATAATCTAGAAATCCTTATTAGAAGGGCTACTACAAATTCAACTTTGTTAGTAGAGAACTGTCCGTTCGTCAGTCTTTCAGTCCATTACGTTATGGGGGAAATGTGATTTTCTCGGCTGCTACTTAAGATAGACCTATCTTTTTTTGTAAACATTTCTTTGTAAATAAGCATCTAGTATTAAAAATCACTTGGTCCGTCTGTCCGTTAGTCATGCTATTTTTTTATTTGAAAGTTTTGTTATTTTCTTTATCGTATAATTTCATTCCTTTTCTGTTTTTTTATCTGTTCATAAAACATTAGCTCTATACCCTATTATATCCGTTTGTATATTCATGTTTTTTTTACATATTAAGTTGTCAACATTATTATATTATTTCTATTATACTCTGTGTCTATAAACTCACAGCAATTACAAGCAAAGAAACTACTTTTTGAAAATTAAAATAATTATCATATGCCATTAAAATATTTGCTGGTTCAAATTAAATAATTCTAAGAAAATAACTAAAAATAGTTAAACATTTATTATTAAATTTTAAAATACAGCAAATTTACTCTGTAACTTATGATAAACAAATAAATTAAATATTATTAATAATAACTAATCTTTCTTTTAATAAATAAAACTTAATTAACAAATGAAAATGCTTTTTCATTAATCTTTGTCAAATTTTAATAGTTAAAAAGTGTTAGTTGAATAATCTATAATTGTGAAAAAATATCTTTAATAACAGCATTTTATTTTATTGGCATATAGTAAGAATATTGATGAAATAGACAATTCTTTAAAATGTTAAATATTTTCAAATCTTTAAACGAATTTTATTACAATATAATTTATTTTTATGCTTGTGAATGTGAGTTGATAGACAGATGTTTAGATGTTGTAGGAGAAAGAAGAAACTCTGTTTCCATAAGGCCTGAAATAGAATACATTTTTTAAATTTACATAATACCATTACCCAGGGATCTAAAGGGATAAGAAAATGGAATATAAATTCTCAATGATGGTAGAAAAATACTCCTTCTGTAGATTAAAATTATTGATTAAGAGGTTTGGATGCTTCGAACAACCAATAAAAATTTAATAAAAATACCAAACATTTTTATACCAATGTATAAGATAACGTGGTTGTGAAACGTTGGGTATCAGTTTAATATACAGTACAATGTCTCCTACCTGGCCTCCTACATAAACAGACATTGCCTACATTATGGTCAACTTTTTATCTTAATGTTAGAGTCATTATTTTGACTTTGATGATGCTTTATATTTAAAAAAATTAAACAAGAAGTTTTACATTATTCCATTAAACAAATCCAAGAATTTAAATTATTAAACAAGGATGGCAACATCCATAACTTGTGGAGGCCAATAATTTAAAATTATTCTAATAACCCTTAACGGTCGGGGGGGGGGGGGGGCAATGAACGCCCCCCCCCCATCCGGTTTTTTCTTTCTCATTTTCTGTGTGTGAAATATAAAGAGCCCAAACTGCTTGACTTTTTTAGTGTGGGTATGAGACATAACTGGGAGTTAAAATTTTTTGAATATCTCCATCCTGGCGGGCACAGGATGCCAGCAAACCTGGCAGGGTCATCCAGGTAAAGAGCAAAAATATTTTTTTGACTTAAACAAATCATTTTATCTTACCAAAATACTAAAATATCCTCTAGTAGAACATCCTCATATTAAATACAGGTTTTTGGGTCAATTTTAGGTTCCAGGTATGATCCTGCAGGTCCTGATTCTCCAGGTCTCCAGAAATCATTAAAAGGCACCTGTGGCCGCAATTTTTGACTTAGAGACTTCAAATTTCAAACTTAAGCTTATCTTACATGTCTACATAATGTACTAAAATTTCATAAAGATCCGCCGCCGTTTTCCCGTCGACCGCCGACTGCGGCAGCTGGGAGCTGCCAAGACTGCTGCGGCCGCTGAAATTATATTTTAATATTTCAAATATGAAATTTACATAAAGATAAAAATTTTCTGCAAAAAAAATTTTATTCTAGCTTCAAAAATAAAAAAATTACAGCCGTTTGAAATTTATAAGTAAAAAAGGACCTATAAATAAAGGTTGTTAAATAAAAGGGTGAAGGAAGCGAACATTAACCTTGACTTACTTAAGGTCGGAAATTTATGATAACACAGGGGACTTGCACAAAATTTTTTTGTAAGGTTTTGTAATTATTACAGAATTTATACTCATTGTTCGAGCACTGAATCCCATACCTTATTTTAAAATAAATGGAAAAGGGAAGGGAAGAGAAGTTTTCCGATTGTTTATTTCCTACTCTATAGGTTAGGTTATTTTGGGTAATGCGTTGCGCAACAGGTTTAATGCACCGCAAGAATTTTTAAATAGGGGGTAGTGCAGAGTGCTCCATAGGCAAAGAAGAGTTATATATCGAGTGGAAGCTCATTTTCAGAGGAATCTTCACAACTAAATATGCAGTCTATCTCTAATGTCAGTCAAGTAAATCTTGTTTTCTTGGAACTGACTAATAGACGAGTAGACAAACTAACATTATACACTGGTAAACCTACTACGGAAACGAGAAAAATAGCAAGAATTTTGTATTTTAGTCACATAAACTTAGAATTTAAATAATTGTCTAGAAAAACTGAAAATTAAATTGTGTTTACAATTTACATATTTATAAAGAACGACGATTTTTTCCAATAATAGTAATGTTTTTGCCTAAATATAGAAGTTTACCAGCTTTAATTATTTCTGTTTTTTAAAAATTCTCTCGATAACACTGTTTTAATAATAATAATAATAATAGGAACATTAGACTGTAAATTACTGTTACCCAACATCACCTTATTGGTTCATGGCCTAAAAACTTTAGGGTACTTGTATTCAAAGTGGATGAATATCAATTTATCAAGCACTGTCTTATACCTTGAAAATAACATTTTTTTACATTAAAAATGTGTATTTGTGTTTGATAATTGATGAAAATTACAGAAGTAGTGCCTTACATATGATTCATAAACCAAAAGACTGATACATTTTATAGATAGAAAAGCTTTTATTCTTTTTGATAAGTAATCTAGAATTGTTTAAATGTTTAAAATTGAACTTAAATACACAAGATCACACAGATACATACAGTACAGTGTGTGAGAGAGGTAGAGACAGAGAAAGAGAGGTGGAGAGAGAGGGAGGGAGGAAGAGATAATGAGAGTAAGGTAATTTAGATTCTCATTTATTATTAATATAGGTTTAATCTTAATTATGTATCAAACAACCTACTAGAAATGGACCCAATAATTCAAACATCCAAAAGAGAAATTATTGGTTTCATCTGCTCGCTAATTTGTAGAAAGAAATCTTTAATTTTTTACAAATCTGATAAATAAAGACAAGATTGTCAACTATAAACCATAAACCTAGTTCAACTTAAAGGATTTTGAAGACTTATGCGTCAAACACAAAATAATAAGTAAAGGAGAAATAATACTTATACAAAAAAATGAGGAAAATGAAAAAGAATAGAAAATCTTCTAAATACTGACTCCATGATTTTATATTCCTCATAATTACCAAATCATTTAATGGACAAACAAGGTAATTTACAACATGAAATTGTTCCAGAATTTGATTTTCAAATAATAATAATATATTCATTTAGAAAATTTAATTTGATAAATTGTTTACAGTTAAATGAATATTTACAGTATCAAGTGCACCAAAAAAGTAATAACAAAATAGTGGTGCCTTTCATCAAAGTACCTAGCGAGCACAAGAAACTCCTTTCCTTATTCTAGATACCTCCATTGTTTTTGGACCTACCCAATATTCAAGCTAAACTAAGTTTATATTAAGCATTATTCTTTGCCATTGTACTTTTAAAATTTGAATAATAATGATTTGTAACTTTAAATAATTAGTGGCAAACAATTAAATTTATAATTACAAAAAATTACTATTAAAGGGTGAGCAAAAAAATGCGAACCTTTTTAAAATTGTAATTGCGCAGCTTGTGTTACTAGTAGAAAAACGTTATGCATACCGTTACTCGCAAGTCAAGTTTTAAGTCAGTTGGGAAATTTTATCACGTAGCTCCTTAACTATAAGTAGCACAGAAATCGTTTGAATAATTCCAAAAAATTCAGTTCATAGCAATTCTAACAGTATATATGCATAACATTTTCCCACTATTAACACAAGCCGGCCAATCTAAAGTTTAAAACTTCCGCATTTTTTTTCTTTTCTCACCCTTAACCTATTCGTTTTCAATTTTAAGGAAGGGTGTAAGTTTTAAATTATAAGAAGAATAGGACAGACAAAGATTGTAATCCTACCTGTCAGTGTCAAAAGAAGAAGAAGTGTGGGAGTAGCTAGTATGGGGAATTCCAGAGTTGCCTGCAAAAAAAGTTTTGGGTGAATTATTTTAATACAACAAATTGTTACTGAATATTATAAATAACTTTTTTTGTAATGTCACTTTAGAGATCTTGAGAAACATACAAATTAAAAGACAAACATTTTCTCATTGCAAATATGACCGGTTTTGATTTGAGACAAAGTAGAAAATTTAACTGTTTCAAACACGTAAGCAATACAAGCAAAATATAAGTAATTCTTTGTCTTTAATGGCCAGATTTTGTTTTTGAACAAATTTGCAAAAAAAATTAAAATAGGTCAAATCTTTGACACTATAAGAAAACAGACTTCTTGAAATATATTTGTTAATACTATATACTGGCTTTCTTCAAATTCATCCCTTTCTTACTGTTTTTATCTCTTTCTCTAATTATTTTTAAAATGTATTTTCTTTAATATTTCTTTTATGCTATCTATCTATCCAGTAGTGTGAAAATTGATTAACACTGGGGGAGGGGGGGGGGAGGAGGGCAGGCCTTCCCAATTTCAATTTTATGGGGTTGTTGTTGATAATCCCCTACAGCACGCAACTGTATCTATCTATGAATACCTGTGCTGGCAGGGGCGTCCAAGCTTTTTATTTTGGGGGGGGGTAAACATTTTTGAAGAGGGAAGTAATTCGTTTTTTTTGGGGGGGGGGGGGTAAAATGGCGCGCGAAGCGCGCCGCAAATTTTTTTTACCCCCCCCAAAATTTTTACCCCGGGGAAAAAATTTGCTTGGGGGGGGGTAATTACCCCCCCTGAAATCTGTTGGCAGGGGTAAATTTAGTTTAGCCCCCCCAAAATTTACCCCCGGGGTAAAATTTTGGAGGGGGTAATTTAGATTTATTAAATATATAGTATTAAAATTGCGCGCGAAGCGCGCAAAATTTTTTTTTATTAGAGATTTTTTATTTTGGGGGGGGGGGGTAATCGCCCCATTACCCCCCCCCCCCCCCCTTGGACGTCTATGTGTGCTGGTAGACTTATACATGCTATCAGAGTGTGATGATCTCTGTGGGATACCTCCATCTATCTATCTATGTATACCTGTGCTGGTAGACTTATACATGCTATCAGAGTTTGATGATCTGTGGGGGATACCTCCATCAGCAGAGCTGCGCACCTCAGAGGAACTGAAATGGCTGTGGTAAAATCTTCATAAGTTATTGCTTTCAAACAAGGAAGTGTATGCCCGATAATATATAACTAATTTTACTCCGATTTATTCTCTGATATCTTGTTTTTCTGTGATTTTAATGACAGCATACATACATTGTTCATAAAGATGTATGGAAAGACAAATACTTTTGAACCTTCTCTAGACCGATGTTTTATTGTAAAGGAAAACCATATGAGTATAATGGTTACAAGATCCTTCGGTACAGAAACATAGACAGACAGATATACTGTTACTTTTTAAAAAGAATTATCTCCACGCATCTTATTTCATACTATCAAATATTATCTTGATTTATTCATGAAAATATAATGAATACTCCTTTTATAAAGAGTAATTATTATAGAAAGGATATCATGTGTTGCTCATTATTTTAAAAATCCTGTCATCATCTGCAAACACAATACTAACAAGGACGAGTAAATGTGAATTATTCAAGGTAAATAAAGTTTTGAAAAGCTGTTAATAATTCAAGTCAAAGTTATCATTTTTTGCTAAAAGTTATATATTAATCTTGATAATTGGCATACAGATAAAATAATATATTTCGTCACGATAATGATTATATTTATGCTATAAAGTTTTTTTTTTTACAGCTGAACATCCAGAAAAGTTAAAAAATAGATTAGTATCCCTTCTTAATAGTATCATATGACTTTCTAAATAAAATGCTCTTACAAAACAAATAATATGGAAAAGAGATCAAAAGTTTTTAAAAAGATTTTCTTTTAGCCCACTCAATATATTATTTTTTATTGTTTGTGTATTGCAAATTTTTCAACTCTTCGTTTAGTTATTGTACACCATGATGCAAAAACAATATTCTGTTTCAATAATCATATGTTTTACAGGAATGACAAGATCCATAAGTAGCGGAGCACAAAGAAAATAATGGATGGACATACGGACAGAGTGAGTTATAGAACACATGTTCAGTTGTCATATTTTATTTATTTATTAATCAAATACTATAAATTTGACCTATCTATCACCTGTAAGAGGAGCTCTTATAAGCACTAGAAGCAGAAGTATTTGCTCTTGAAAGTCCGATGGGATCAGCCAACAAAGAATCTGCCTTCAAGGAAGCCTAAAATTATAATTCAATGAAAAACTAACAAATTCTTTGGATTTACCTTTTGTAAATGACTGAAAAAAAGCATTAAGTTGAACGCATGCGGCCCTATAAATCAATATATTTTGCTTCACTTCGAAACTTTAGCTTCAAGGTGCGAATTTTGTTATTATTAAAACATTATTTGATAATAATCATTTAAAAACATTTATGGGTGATTCGAACAAGGCAGAAAAACAATTTATTATGTCAAGGCCATGTGACACTTAAAAATGAAAGATAATCCTTTAACTTTGTTTTTAACCTTCACAAAATGTTTATATTGCTAAAAGAAAACAATCTATTAACTAATATTCTGAAAATTTACCCTTTCACGTGTGCTTATTTCTTATTTCTACATGATTTATATGTCTATCTATTTATTTTTCTATTTCTTTGAGGGGACTAATTCAAACACAATTAAAATTGCCTTTTTCTGTTATAGAACGTAGGCCTTATTTAGGACTTGATGTTTAGGTTTTTAATAATAATTATCCTTTTTAATAGAATATACAAATCAATAAATGCACTCAGAGCATTAAAGGAAGCCTTAAACTACCCTGTCACATATACAAAGCTTCACTATCAATATTTTTTAGAGGAGGTGTCTCACCACAGGGCCACGAAAGCGATGCCTACGAAAAGCGGCCACATCGGTTCTGATCGTAAGCTTCAGACAGACGAATAGACAGTCATCCTACCATTTTGTATCATAGATAAATTGTGTTTCTATTTTTCCTCTGTACCTTCATGGAAGCAAATTCTCTATCCATCTCTGAAGAAAGAGCAGAGGATCCTAGTCCGCTGGAAAAGGCTCCGGCGGTAGCTCCAAGCCCACTGCTAGTCTACAAATAAATAATCTAAATAATTTTGTTGGAGTGTACGATTTATTATCACTGGTCCATTTTTCTTATATACCACAAAATATTGAAATGGGCGCCTTTAGGACTGCTCAAGGTTTTGGTTTGATAAAATTGTCTGATTTTAATCTAACATGGGTTGATCTTTTTTTCATGCTATTTTCTTTGAAATGATATTTGATGATTATCAGTTATTACATAATATTTTGTTAACTTTTACTCCTGCTCTTACAGTAACATAAACATTTAATCTATGTATGGAATAAAGGAACAAAAGTTTAGCTGTCTATATAATAATCATTATTCTTTCAGAGTGTATATTGAGACATTTTATCCATAGAATAGATATATCTTCGACATTAAACACTTTTATTTTTTAGTGAATAATCTCAATATTTTTACAATGTCAAAAGTATGTATCTTTTAATGCCTGAATTTCTATGAAGGTCAGACTACATATACATATGGATTAAATCCTTTTCAGTTTTTATATTATTTTCAGATACATATGTATAAGGGAGCCCATATACAGAGGTTATTTAGATTAAGGAGTTTCTACAAATTTAGAAAAATTATTGACTATCAATAATTATATAAATCCCATTTAATTCATAACAATCTAATTTTTTTATGTTTATACAATTTTACTAAGGAGCAAGTAAAGAAAGCAAATTCCCTTTTTGTTATTATTTGAAATATTTATCTTGGGTAGTTTTGTATAAAGAAAATCAAGTGTAGCTAACGGTCATGTCTAGTTTTCTAGAAAGATAAACAAACTATGATATATACAACAATCTCTTTCTTTATTAAAAAACTAGCTCTGTCTTTCCAGGTATCTGAAGGGCCGTAAATTGATGTATATCCTCAATGTATTATATATATACTCATAAAATTTCCCCTTCTGTAGATTACAATAATTGGTTGAAACGTTTGGACACTTAACTTAATTATCCAACCAATTAAAAATTTCTTAAAGTCCTGAAAGTTGTTATGCCAACGAATAAGAAAAGTTTAACTTTGGGGACTAGTGTAACAAACATTATATTGTCCCTACTCTCACTGCTGTCTTTTACTATCTTTCGCTGTCTACATATGTATAATAAAATTTCTTTCTACCTAATAAAACCAAGAAGATTGTGTCCTATGAGGCCACCCTAAAACAGCCACCACTCTAGTCAATTTAACATTCAAAGGAAACTTGGTTGACTTTTGAAAATATTGATTAAGAATGGTGGTAGATAACTAGCATATCTCTCAATATTTGTAACAGAACTCTCTATCTATCTTATTAGAGCATCTCCGTAGCATACATTAATAACGTAATGAATTAGCTTGGAATTTAGGGTTGTTATTCAATTAAAAACGAGAAATGTTTGTTGTTCTTAATTGTTAGAAAATTTTATATGTAGTGAAAATTGTATTGTATGTTTAACTACAGCAAAGCGTTTGATTATGAAATTAATTAAAATATTAAAATAAATATAGACACAGACAAAGTTGAGACAAAAATAAATATTTGGTAAAAATATTAATATTCTTTCAAATTAATTGATTAAGAATGAATATTTCTACAAGATTTTTAATTATGTATTAATTAAATTACTAATATTAAAACAGTTTTTTTTATGATTCATTCTAATATTCATGTTAAATCTGTTACTTTTACTAATGGATTTTGAAAGTTTTAATTTTTTTTGATGGGGCTGTAAAAAATCTCATTGAGGGGGATAGTTAAAGTTTGGTGAGGAAGGGGAGTTGTCATAAAATAGCGCAAATTTCCTATACCTCGAACCAAATGTTTACCTGTATAGGGAAAAATATTAACATTTTTGTTGTAACATTTGTATTTAAAAAAAAAGATCCAAGAGCTTTAAACCAAGGCACCATTAAATACTATTGTGGATATAGAGTAGCCCTGCAATGTAAGACCTCACATGAAGAAGTTAGGCATATTATCCCCCCCCCCCTTTCTTCAATTTATTTTATAGTCGCAAGACATTTTGAGGGAAAGATTTTAAAAGTACTCTATAACTTACCCTGAATGAGAGATCTGAGTCTCTGGCACCAAGGGCAGATGGGTAGACTGGCATACTACCAACAGATCTGTAGGAGGGGGTGTGGCCGTAGGCAGAAGGATAACGAGACATTTTAGCAGGGGTTCAAATTTTCTGAAATTAAGGAAAATTAAAAAAAAGCTGTCAATGAAACTAAGAGCTATGTGTTAACTTACAATTTTAGTAGATGGATCTGTGTCTGTCTGTGAGGCATCTAGGGGCGTAGCCTCTAGTAGCTTTATATAGATATAACAGGATGTTTGTCTGTGTGTCTTTTTGTACCGAAGGATCTCGCTAACCGCTAGACCCAATGGTTCTCCTTTTCAACGAAGCTTTTCAAAGGTCCTGGGAAGGTTTATAACTATTTTGGGGGAGAGTGCGATCACCTTCACAATAGAAATCACCCTTAGAAGCATAGACGTCCAAGGAGGGGGGTAATGGGGTGATTACCCCCCTCCCCTTCAAAAAATTTTTACCCCCCCCCCAAAAATAAAAAGCTTGGACGCCCCTGCTTAGAAGAATTACCCCCAATTTTTTTGTATAACTTTGTTCTGGTTAAAATAATAATTCACGGTGATGGGGGAGGTCGGCTTCCCCCCTCCTCCCGGGTTAAGTGTTCAAGTCCTAAAGAGTCGTTTAATCAACGTATTTGATATAACTTTATATTTTAAACATAATTTGATCAAGTAGATTAAAAATAGTTTGTGTAATGTATCTTAAAATGAATGCATTTTATTTAAAACCTTTTTCAATATCTAAATATCATATAAAAGTATCAAAATTTTTAATTGTATCTTTTTACGGAATTTAAAATTGTTGAAATACATTAGATAAAACGTTTCTCTTTTCATTTTTGTAATTACTAAAATAAAAAATCAAATAAATTGAATTATTTAGTAACGAAACTATAAACAGCTAAGGAAACTTGTTAGTGACGTATAGACGTATAAAATATGTATATTTGCGCTCAAATAGTAAAAAAATCGTTACTAAAATATTTTAAAAAAATATTTTTGAAATTAAAGTATATAAAACAAATTTTTGAAAATAAAAAAAGTCTAAACTTGTTCAATAAAGATCAAAGTATCTTTATATATTTTTATTACAAGCAAATTTACAAATTTTCTTTTAGAAATATCAAAAAGTTTAGATGCATTCTAGAGTTAAAAGGTAAATTAATAAAAATAGAGTAAAGAAATATTTAGATATTTAAAGAAATTGGAGCAATCATATTTATATTTTAGTATTTACAAAAAATAATTTTTAACTATTTCATACTATTAATGTTACTCTTTAACCCCATAGTATAAAGTGTTTCGTGTGCTTTATGAAACATTTTTCCTATTAAGTTGTGTAGCACCTCTACATCTGGGACTTGTACTTATTTTAACCAAACGCAAGGTTTTAACTAGAAATTTAGATAGTTACAATTCACTTAATTAATATCATGCGAAAACACAAATAATGATTGATAATTTTATCCATAAAGTTGTAATTTTGCAATTACTTACAGACATAATCGTCCTTGTTCCACTATGACTGCAATTATAAAGGTAGGTAAGATGTTTCTATCTCGGAGGCTGTAGGACGTCTGTTCCTCGCTGAATGGGTCAATGGGAATTTATAAGCTACGGGTTGCGATGCGTATACTAGACCGTCGTAGAAACTCGCCCAGCTTCTATTGACGTGACCACCATACTTTCAATATTATTTAACAGCTAACAAAGACAATATTGTCCATAAAAATCGCTAAATAAAAAATCTTTAAATATTTTACAATTGGATGAGAAGCTAAAAATATATTAATTTATTGGAAACTGAATTGAGCACAATAATAGAAGGACATAAGTAAGTTTTATCTGCTGAACTAAATCATTAATAGGAAGGTAGGAACATATTCAAGCTAGTTGAAAGAATGGGTCAGCGCACGTATGCATGTAAGATATACATACATATATATATGACTGTATATAAATTGAATCATTCAGGGAATAAAGAAAAAAATATTTCAAATTTTCGCTAAATTTGATTGTGATTACATACTAAGAGGGATTTATTTAATTGTCCGACCTATATTTTGTTATTTGTCTTGTAATCATAAAAAAAATAATATTACAGTTTCTCTTGATTCCTGGTAAGATAAGAAAGTATACACCTCTAAGCTAGATGATTCTAGTCGTCGCGTTTACAAAGACAAGATCGATTTTTTTAGATTTGACAAAAGCTTTTGATAAAGCCCGGCTTTATTCAATTATATAAAAATATGCTTCTCTTTAGATTTAAATCTTTTTCTTTCCAAGGTATTTATTTGCAAATGTATATCACAAATTTTAAAAGATAGCTTTTAAGTTTTGAAAAATAGAAAGTCACAGAGAGTTTTGTGAGTGTTGTTTTTGTACTAACTCGAGTATGATGTCATTGTAAAATTTGGGCTACTCACAAAATCAAATCTTAGACAATGAAGATGTTTAGATTGGATATTGGTATTAATGATAAAAGAATTAATTAAATGGGATACTAATTTTTCAAGAAAAGATTTTATGTGATAATTTCAGAAAACAAACTTACATGTATGGGTGTATTGTATACCTATAGACTTAAATTAATGGATAACAAACTTTGATAAGGCTAGTAAAATATTTACTACGATTTGTAATCTATGTAAAACTTTGTAAATGATAAAAAGCTGAAAAATTCTCGTCTGTTCTAAAAAAATGTAAAAATTGTTGTTCTTGCATTGATTCAAGCTAGCCTTTTCATTGAAATTGTTCTTCTCATATATTAATTTAGATAATTGGACAGGTAACTAATTCCTGGTGATTCTGTAAAACTTATTCATGACCCTTTTCTGTTATTTGACTCACATACTAAATATAGTAGATATAGCTTCAAACTACTAGCTAGCCAAGTTATTGTTACAAAAGTTCAGTCAATCATTTATAAAAGTTAGCTATAAATAGTCAAACTTATTCGGATAAATCTTAGAAAAATTATTCTTACAAATTTTTTTTGCTCGTATTATTGTAATGAATCGTATGTTATTTTTGGCTGCCCATCGGATAAGATTTTTGAAGTTTTGTATTGCTCCAGGGTAGGTTTTAGGTTATTTTTGAGGAGGTGGGAGGTTGCAGGGTAGCCCTTCTCCCTCTCAGAGTGAAGCCTCAAATAGAGTTTAAATAAACACTAAACCTTTATTAAGTAAAAAAAGGGTTAAGTACAGGTTACATTATTTGCAGTTTATTTTTTCTTCTTCTTCTATGATTCTACTACATACCGTCATTAATGTATTTTTGTCGCCTGATTTGATAATTGTAATTTTATCACTAGAAACTGACCGTAAATTCCGAGCCTCAAAAAAGAGACAAGGATGATGTTATTTTTTAAAAGCGTGCTTAGTAAATCCCTTTTTCGTCAGTTGCATTATATCTAAAAAAACTAATATTTAAAGCCTATTACCAACATGTTGGTATAAGAACTAATGGGTACACCAAAGCTAAAACAGTTATTATGTAGAGTAGCTCAATTCTTATAAAGGAAAACAATATCAAAACGTTTACTTTAGTACAAAAATATGATTTCTTTCTGTAAAACGAATAAATCATTTAAATAACAACAACAATTGAATGTAAGTAGAAGAACAGAAATTAAAACTATATCAGTAATCATAGATTATATTTCTACTTCTATAAAATGGATTCAACTCACCAACTGTATATTGTTTCAAACTTGAAGTAAAAACATTGTTTACGATTTGTGTCGAAATAACAATTCAAATTTACATTGTAAAATTTTACAATAAAGACATAAAAGAAGGATTACGTATAGGTATTAGGAAATTTAAAGATCTTTTCATAGTGTCTCTAATTAATTTCCGCTGGTTACAAACCATTTCTAGAAAGTAAAGAAGAAAATACATCCACATTTAGTATGGTCTCATAAATATTGTCCACGAAAGCGTAAATAAAAAATCACTTTTGACTGAGGGCAATTAAAAAGAAATTATTTTGTATTTTGTCATATTTGTAATCGCAGCTAACTAGCTATATACCATACTTGATATACAAATTCTAATTCATTTAAATAGAGTTTTTAGAATTTATTTTGAAGTATTCTGGACATTTTCCCCTTTGCACTCGATGCATGATAGCTATTAAATTCTAATAGCAATAATCAATGTTATCCCTGTCGATGACATATCAGTATTAACTTCTTGTTAATAGGAGTCATTATGTCAATAAAAAATAGACAGTCAGTGTAAAATCTGGATCAAAATCTGTAAATTTTTAAATAATTTAAATAGTTGAATATGTATACATATTTGAGCATGAAATCTACTTTAAAGTACTATCTGAATGTAAAAAGTAGAAGATAAGGTGCTTTCACACAAAGTACCTGTTAGGCAATGTTAATCCCACCCTGCTTATCTTTTTACATGAATAAATTACATAACCTATCCTAAAGTAAGACACAAACAAACTAAAAATTCCTTCACCCCCCCTTTTATTTTCAAAATAATGAGGGGGGGGGGGGGAGAGCTATCAGTGTGCGTTACTAAAAATATCAAGATCATGGAAAGGAAACAAAGAAGCGGGTTTCGTCGTATTTTCACAGTAGCATTTAATAGGTTATTTTAGGTTGGGTAAATGTTGATGATTGCCCCACAGGTTAAGAAAATTGGCCCCGCATGTTTAAAGCCCCCCCGCAGGTGCTAGAAATAGGAGAAAAGATACTGTAAAAATAGGACAAAAACCGCTACTTCGTTTTCTTCCAATGATCCAAATATTTAATCAATTTAAAAAATCATTAATCATTGACAAAATTTCTAATATGTTTTATGTTTAAGATATAAATAAAATTGAGTAGAATTTCAACAAAGAAGTTTTCTTTTTAAACTAATAAATTTGAATGTCAAAACTGACCCACTTGTGCCTATTTTTATACTTATTGTGCAACACTTTCCTATGCAAAGAAATATAAAGGTCTAGGAAATTGCACTTTACAATATTTGTTTTATAAAACTTTATCCCAAAATTATTTTGTTTTTGTTTTAGTTGTGCATTTTACTGATCTTTGAAACCCACAAAAATGCTAACTATACATAACATTCAAATATCAAATTGTTTATATATAGAAATAGCTACTGCGTATAGGAAAATAGAAAAATAAAAATTATGTTTTCAAAAAGAAATAATTGGAGGGTTTTGTCCAACAGGAGCGAAACTTTTTCATTTGGGTTTGTTACTTTTATTAAGGAGTGTATTGTTCTCATCTTTTTAAAAGCGAAGTTTTTCTAGAATTCGGGTAGGTCCGTCATTACATTATATACATTTATATTCTAATTTTTCAATTCTGACACTCTTCAAGTGTAAATGTTTGTTTGTCCTACCGTTTCAGAGCTTCGTTTTAATCCTTATTCATTTGAATTTAACATAGCTTCTGAATCCTTCCTATTTCAGGTGCAAGGTTAAAATCAAATGAAAAAAAGAACAGATGACTGTCTGGGTGTCTGTATCTTAAGATCTGGCAATATATTTAGTAGTTCTAGTTAGTTAAACTTAAACAAATCCGTCAACCTTGAAAAGGAAATTATAGCAGAAAGCTAACTTTATCCTTAGAAATTTAACTATGTGTGGCAACTTTTATATACGTTTATGTCATTTGCTTTACATTTAACGAGATTTTTTTTAACACGATATAACAAGAATTGCGAATATTTATAGCTCACTTATTAAATTAACAAAATCTGTACAAGGATTGCTACTCCACTGATTGGCTGATTTATAGATTGCAAAACTAAAATAATTATAAATTACATTTCAAAGACAGGAGAACCATGTAATAATATTGATATATGGTATTTAAGCTCGAAAATGTACTGTTATTTTGTTAACCATTTTAACCTTAGAACCAATCTAATTGTTGATTTATCCCTTAGGTGGAATTCAATTTATTCCCATAAATACAAGTATGAACGTCATTGAAACATGAAACGTCATTTTTGCTATTTTGCCGAGTAGCGAGGCTTATTAGAAAATAATAATTTGGTGTGTACCCTCCTACCTTATCTAATAAAGGGGGTGGGTTTGTATTCGATTTTTTTTATATAATAATGATCAGGTTGGGTTAGGTACAGGGTAATCCTGCAGATATATGCTCCCATAGGGGTCACTTTCAAAGAAAAATACTTATTCCTCTCCTTTAAAAATAAGGGTAGATATTTTCGGTGCTCGCTAGGGACCTTGAGGGGAAGCGACAAAATAACTGATAAGTGTTAAATGGGTCTTGAAGTTATGTATTTCTTTTAAATGTTTCAATAAAATTGGGCATAACTTTTTTCATTTGGATTTTATTATTCTTGTTAATATTTATATCTAGGCATCAAATCATAAATTTGAGTTTGCCAATTTTGCCTTATAATAAAATTATAGCAACAAATTACAGAATTACATAGAGTAAACAAAGCTTACTATTTTTAACCCCACTACAAATTTAACCATATAACACTTCCACCTCAAATTGAAATTTTTGCATCCAATATCTAATGGGTGTTAAAAAAACCAATCACTCACAGTTTAAACCATCTTAAGTACTTGGAGATTGACCCAATAATGTTTTCTAACCCAATCCTAGCCAATTTGGCATCAAACCCGTCAAACATTGAGACATAACGGCTCTGTCTATTTTTAGTTCTCTATGTTTGAAAGGTTTGTCTTTTTGATTCCAAATTGGCTAGGATTTGGTTATTAACCTGAGGTGAATTCTTTAAAAAAACGTTTGCCTCACTAAAATCAGTTTGCCTCACTAAAATTTTAGTGAGGCAAAATTATCCCCTCTAAATTTTTAGCGAGCCTCACTGATTTTAGTCAGGCAATTTTTTTTAAAAGAATCCACCTCTGGTTAATTTTTCTTTACAAACCCCTAAACATTATGGGACTTAATACGGTTAAATATTTCTTTTAAAAATGCCGAATATCTAAACTTTTTGTCGCGCGTATTGTAGGATTGAATCACTATTGACTATATAAAAAAAATCTGTTTGTTAGAAAAAGTCAAAGGTTTTATTGTTTCTGATTTAACATGGTAGGTTGATAAAGCGATTGTTAAAACTATTAGCTTTAAATATTACTTTTGTAAATTTGAATTCATTGTTTTATTTTTAGATATATTAATTCCCATGTTTTTATACACTCTACTGGCATTGTAATCTTTTATAAAAGTATTAGAGCATTTATGTCCAATATTTTAGATTCTAGTATTACTCTAGATCATTTTGATCCAGCATCATTTTAAAGGGAAATTCAAATATTAGAAGTATTTATTTATTGTATGATATTTTAGCCAGATATTCACGGATAGGGTTTTCATATTTCATTAGAAATGGGTTTATTCTAGCGTTAGTAAATCTTATTGGGCACTTTAGTAAAAGTATTTTATCAATTAAATACTATCTTGCAGCTACTCAATGATAAACATTGTCTGTCCGTCCGTAACACTATTGGGAAAATGTGATTTTCACGGCTGAGACACCATGGAATCTGTCCCGATTTTGTATAACTTTTGCGGAACATGTTCCAGTTACGTCATATTTTTCTTTCCCGAAAAAGGGAAGGGGGAAAGAAAAAAAGGGAAGGGGGGAAGAAAAGGTTTGGGAGAGAAGGGGGTTTTCCCCATCTCTTTTGAAGAGATTTTCTTCCCTCCTTCCCTTTTTCGGGAAAGAAAAATATGACGTAACTGGAACATGTTCCGCAAAAGTTATACAAAATCGGGACAGATTCCATGGTGTCACGGCTGAGATTTCTAGAAGTTACATGATTTTGATTATTAATTCTCTTAATATCTTTCTATTCTATATTATTTTCTAATATGATAGATTAGTTAAATTTAAACTTTTTATGAATTTATTAATGCGAGTAAATTAATAATCAATGAGATAAGATAATTGATGAATGAATAAATTAATCTTTAATTGAAGGTTTGAAACCTTTCATGCAACTTTCAAATCATTCATTTCATTTGGTAGATCTCATTTGATTTAAATTATGAATTTATTAATTAGAATTCTATGATATAAAGTAGTAAAGTTTTTATTTGTCTACAGCTAAAGATCTCGATAGTTGCTGGTCTTTTGTCTTAAAGTTTTAATTGTGTCATAAAGCAGTCGATACTATTTAGGGGATACTAGTATTGATGATAAACTGATGTACACCCAAATACTCTTTTGTAGATTTAAGTTATTGGAGAAAAAGTGTTGACACTGCTAGTTTGTTACAAACAATCAAGATTTTAAATAAATTATTTTTAATTTTAAGCAAATAAACAATAAAATGTGTTTATAAAACTTTACTGTCAATGTAAAAATATAACACTCCTTTAGACGTATTAGCCTTTAGGTAAAATTTTTATGTTTAGTTATCTATTTGTTATCTCTATAATTATATTTATCAAGAAGGAAAATCAAAACAAACAATGCATGTTTATGATAGAATTATTCTTAGAACTTCTGGTTATATTAAAAGATTTAGTAAGCAGCTTTTAGTGCCTAATAAAAAATTACGTCATAGAATACAAATGAACAATTATAGGCCAGTATATATTACAATGTATAATGGCCTAACGTTCGTCATTAGTATTGTACGACTTCATTTTTAATTAGGCACTAAAAGCTGCTTACTAAATCTTTTAATATAACCAGAAGTTCTAAGAATAATTCTATCATAAACATGCATTGTTTGTTTTGATTTCCCTTCTGGATAAATACATAGTAATATATCACCAGGTAGGTTTATCAGATCGTTTAATTATAAACTTTATTATCAGTTGATTAGTTGGTACATTCTACAGAAGGGGTAACATTGTTTATCGACATTGTATAGTAATTCATTAAAAACAACAGTTTGATGTATGGAAATTTCAAAACAAGGATGACAACATCCACAAGTAGCGAAGCCCAAAAATTATTAACGGATATCGGCAAAAAAATTACTACAGAGCAGTGTTATACAATAAACATCAAACTTGATGAAATAGGGAAATCACGGAAGCTTTAAAATCCCAAAAAATTAAAAATCTAGGAATCGGTCTAGCACCGCAATTAATTGACAAATCTTAATAAAACTTTATGGAAATATGTAAAATATGAACATATTCAATCCCTGATGATTTCAGTCGTCAATCCTGAATAGGAAAAGAGAAAACCACGAAAACTAGGAATCGATCTAGCACCCCAATTAAAAGAAAAATCATAATCAAACTTGGAGCAAATATGTAGAATATAAAATTGATTATTTCCTGAAAATTTCATCCCTGTATCTTGAAAAGGAGTTGAGAAAATCACGGAAACTTGAAAATATAGGATTCGATTTAGCACCCCAAATAACAGACAGATGGACAAAACAATGTATAGATTAAATGGGCACATGTCATAGGAATATTCACTAAAAAAATTCAGCTATCTATCTTGAATAGGAGCTAAGAAAATCACGATTTCCCCAAAACGTTTCTTACGGACAGACGGACATACGGATATGTCAAATTATAGAGTAGCTTCGCTACTAAAAAAAACATGGCGCTAACAGACATGGCTGTGGTAAAATTAAAACTAACGTAGTGTAGTCAAATCATAGAATGGCTTCTTCAAAATGAAAATCACTAGTACATTTTTTTTCCTTAATAGTACGCTTAATTTTATTGAAAATTAATATTATGTGACAAAATAAAAATTTTATTATTTAACACAAAATTTATCTATGAAACATAGAATCAGAATCTAGAAACCAAATGGGTACTTTTAGCTTAGTGATAGGAATAATTTTTTTGACTCATTTAATTTAATCATTTTAAAAAGCAAGCTTTAAAAAGCCTAAATCTCAATTAAAGGTTAATACCTCCTCCGATACCCAAAATATTTTATGGAGCGAGCAAGACCCATTACACCTCCAAATCTAACGCTCCTGCTTTTAGGGTTAAATTAAGTTTAAGATTTCACACTTATATATTATCACTTGAAATTGTTATTTCTTTGTGTCTAAATATAAATATTCAGTAAAGTTTAATAAAAGCATGTACAAACATACATTTTGTTATATACTCCACTTTCATATGTCATATTTTAACAAAGTTTTACAGTTTAAGCAAGGATGACAACATAGATAATAGCAAAGAAGCGAAACTAACAAATCAAGGTGATTTGATCACTGTGGAACAAATAATGAGTATTTGTTTTCGTACTATACCAATAACCTGAATTATACTTCCAGGTATATTTACTACACTCATATCTTTGATTTGGGGGAAGCTACCTTAGCTATTGACTAAAATCAGTGGCGCTGAGAGGTTTTGCCAAGGATGACATCCCCCTTAAACCAAAATCGAGAGTGGTGTGAACTCTCTGATATCCTAGATATCCACCCACCTAAAAAATCAACATAATTCTTTTGGGGAGAACATTCAACATTAAATAATATATTTATCGTTCATTGTCGCCTACTTAATCAACAAAAAAATCCTTAACTTTGTTTTTAGGCCCTTGTCAAAGTGGTTGTAGGGGGTTGGACACCTATGGGGATGTATTTTTCTCAATAATTTTGCTAGGGGGGTGGATACATACTCTCTTTTTTTTTGCACGCCTTTGACTGTAATAATATTAAATTGATGGAATTGTTAACCCTTACAGATCGGCCCCAATTCCCACCTTATAAGATCGGGGGGGGGGGGGGGGAGCTCTAAGAGCCCCCCCCTCTATCTCGGCTCCTGTTACAGATAGAGACGTACATTTTTTTCTGGTGGTTCATGTGTATTTTTAGAGAAAATTACTTTTTCTAGTCATAGCGGTCAGACCGCTCCTTAGCCGCTTTTTAGTGGCCAGCCGTTAAATATTAAAACAGCTGTAGAGCGGCCAATTATAAAGCTAGGATAACTAAATTTTATATAGGACGAACTTTTATTTTACATAACAAAAAAATTACTTTTTCTGACCATCGCCGAAAAACGGCAAATAAAGGAAACCGCTATTTTCGGCGGTAAAACGGCGGTTGGCGCGCCAATTAATATTTTTATCTGTTTATGATCACAATAAAAGACTACATACATGGCAAAACTACAGGTAAGAAAGAGAAAAACGGTCAAAAATCGGTCAAGGAGTGGAAGTTCATTATTACTCAAGGATTTACTAAAATAAATTATAGGTCTCTAGCTGTAATAGAAGCCGCAACATTTATGATATATGTCTATAGTATAAGCCGGACAAAAAATCGGTCATAAAATCGGTCAGGGAGCGGTCAAACGGTCAAATGGTCATAACACCACTTTTCTCAGATGTTTATTGATATTTAAGTATTCACCAAAAAAAATTTAGGTCTCTACCTTATACACAAAAGTCATAATGTAGAAAATAATATTTAGAATTTTTTCTAATTTTGGTGCTACCTAACCGACTTTGACCGGATACCACGGCCGACATAGACCAGATATCCTTATAAGATCAATTCTTGCCGACATATAATTACCAAACTTAAAAAGTTATGAAGCCACAGCTCTCTATCTTACCTACAAAAAAAATGACATTGAAAAAACTAGAGGGGGGGGGGGGCTCTCCCCCCCCCCCCCCCGATCTGTAAGGGTTAACGTGTTTATACCTAATCCCGCATTTGCCCCACTGCACTATGCATCGTATAAATTTCAGCCTCCCAACTATAAGACTAAGTTTTGAGAAAATATACATAAACATTAAACATACTTGGTACTTTATATAAAGTTTAACCTTTCATAATATCTTAACTTGAAAACTAAACTTTTTCATTACATTTTTCATTCGATGTAAACATGTTATATAAAATTAGATAGACAAATAACATAAAATAAACACCGAAACGTTTTAAAAGCGATTGTCATTAATTTTTTTAAAAAAATTACAAGAGTTAAGATTCTTTGCCTAAAAAGATATAAAGTGAACCAAATAGCTTCACTCATTAGATCTGAAATCATTCTAGTCTATTTGAAGCTAAAATTAACTAAAAAATATTATAAAATTGTACAAAAGTTTTATTATAACTTGAAAATTTAAGATTTTGAAAAATAAATAGGGGAAATTCGGCCTATTCTTAAAATTCCCCCATTCTTGTTCTTGAAAAGTTCATCCATAATACCCTTGACCTTGTAGGGATGGGGTTAGAGAATCTATAAAGTATTTAAATTAGACGTAGGACAAAGGAAGATAAAACAATCACCCCCAAATTCAAATTGGAGCGAAATTCTTCTCATGAAATAGTTTTGAAGCATGGTTGGGAGTTACTTTTCCAGGGGCGAAATCCTTTGTGAGGATGGAGTCAACCTGTCATAAAATAGTTATAAACCTTTTAATGACCTATACGAAGCTTCAGTGTAATGGAGAACCATATTATTCCATCTGTTACTAAGATCCTAAGCTACAGACAACCACACACGCAGAAAGCCATCCTGTTATTATTATTATATAAGGATTTACAAACCACAGTGACAGAAAGCCGCACTTTTTATTTTTCGCATTATATTTGTCTTAGTTACATGACCTTGTGCCTTGTTATCTAAAAATTCTAGGCATTTTAAATATCTTTGAGTGCAAGGGGAATATCCCCTGAAAATAACTTTGTGCAGAGATTTATCTACAAAAAGTTTATTTGTAAAAATTATAATAGCTAAAGTTTGAAAATTTTTTTTTGTGAATTACCAGTGATGCATTGCATAATGCTTGACCAAATGTAATACATCGTAAAAGGTTTTCTCTTTTTTTTCCTTTTGAAAATATATCTCTATTCCTAAATAATACTTTTTATATATCACTTTTTCACCTTATATTTGATATATTATTTAACAAAAATTGCATCATTTAAAACTATTTCATTTTATTTTATATTTAAACATATGTTCTTTAAAACATATGGACTTTGAGTTTCAATTGAACCATGGATTTTACAGCTAGTGCAACAGCCAGGTCCTCCTTATTTTCAAATTTTAAAAACCTATTTTAATCCCTTGTAATTTTGTCTTAATTTGAAACTTTTCCTCATACTTTCCTTCTCAGTGATATAATCTGTTTACGTCACAAGTTCATTCAAATTACCAATGAACAAAAAATGCTTAAATATGATCTATTAAAATTTATTAAAACTGTTTACTAAAAATTTTAAGAACACTTCAGTTTTTTTTATATTTTCCTTTTACGCCGGAATTTTAAAGAAAACAATAAGGGTAGAATAAATAATTTTACTTTTTGACTGTCTTGACCCCCCATTACTTAATGGTTTTAGAGCATGTAAAAGAACTGTTGATTCCTATCACTTTATTATTGCTGCGGAGCTTCGCTTAAACTTTCTAAACCTAACTTGCACAATATTTTGCAATGCCTAACACTTTTAAAAATACTGAATTTCTTACAGAAACAATGTAAATTTGGGGAGACTTGTTTGTAATTTCAGAGAAAATATTCTAGCAGGAATTATATCAAAAGAATAAAAATCTTGCACTTTACAAAAATTAGATTGCTTATTCTGATATTTTTAATATAGCAGCTACTCTTAAATTTGGAAGCTACGTTTGATTAAAAACACACTTTACAATTGTTAAAAGTATTTATACATAAAGACTCTAATTTGGCAATTGAATATTAAGAAATTTTAGAATCCACTATCATATTTAGAATTTGTTTATATATTCAGAATTTGAGATCCATTCAATTTTAGTAGACCTTCGGCAACACTAAACCAACAAAAAAGTAATTGATCCTGCATTTATTTTTTTCGTTTCTGCGGCCATTATAGTCAATACAACTTTACGACAGAAACTTAAAAAACGGGATTTTATAATAAATATTATGATGTTATTACTATTGCAGTACTTACTTTGGATTATACATTGACTTTGTATTTATTTGTACTAGGTAGTAGGAAAAAAAAGGGCTATAAATAAACTTGAAGGAAAGTACAGGGATAGCTATCTATACAAAAGTTTTGGGTATAGTCCTTTTTGTGGCAACACCTCTTAGGGGGTGTTTCGTCGAATTTTCACAGTAGCTCTTCCCCTGCGGGAGGTGGGGGGGGCTCTAACACTGCGGGGCAATCACCTAAACAACTTAACCTAAAATAACCTATTTAAAGCTTCTGTGAAAATACGACGAATCGCCCTTTAAGAAGCACTGTAGAGGTTTTTAATGATTAATTAGCATTGATGTTTTTAGAATATAAAAGATAATGATAAAGTTATGGTCATTTTTTAATTTAAAGCGAGTATGATTTGTAAATAATGTTTTTGCTACAAGGGAAAAAATCTAAGATAACATTAGGATATCTAATTTGTTGATCTTCACTTATATGTCATCTTCGTTGTTTTTTTTGTGCCACTATAACCGTAACGACTTGCACCATAGAAAATGAATATTTATTATTCACTTTTATGTAAGTTAGATTAAAAAAGTTGAAATACTTTTTCTTGCATGGTTAAAAATTAAAATTTTACATAAAAAAAGAATATTAAATGCTTTTTATATTTTATTTAAAAATTGTTGAATGATTTCCAAAGAATTGATTCATATGTTTTAATTGATACTAAAATGTAAAAAAAATGTGATGTTGTATACAAAGAAACAAAGGGCTAGGTAAACTGAATAGTATACAATAACTAAAATGGTTTAAACGAAACAAATTGTTTTAATAGTGCCTTTTTAAAAGCGAAGCTTTTCTATAATTAGGGTCGGTCCGTCCGTCCGTCCGTAACGGATAGCTTTTTTCGTTAATATTAGGCATGTTAGAATTGTCCTATCGATTTCAAACTTTGCATGGTGATTCCTGTAGAAGTTAGGTACGAGTTAGACAGCGTAGCAACTCTATAATCATTACCAGAATGTCCGTACGTCCATTTTAAACATGTTGATTTTTTTTACATTTTTAACAACTAATTTGTATGTGACCTAATTATCCGATTGGTCTGATTTTTGGTATTCTGATTCCTGGGACAACAAAGTACAGTAAAATAAGCGGAGCAACTCTATTATCAAGTCCTAAAAATGTAAGTGTGTCGAAAACATTATCCTGTATCAAGAAGTTTTTCAACAAATTTACTTACAATTTTGCTCTGACTCTTATACATTTACATCCTGATTATTCAATTCTGACATTATACAATGTAATGTCCGTTTGTCCTACCGTTTCAGAGCTTCACTTTTATGGATGTTGTCATCCTTGTTATAATAAAGCTTACTAGCGCAGAAACCACAAAACTAACAATTTTCCAATTAAACCAACATTAACTGATGATGTAGTACATTATATTTTCAAAATCAATTTTTAAAACAAGTCTGTCCGTTTAGATATCGACTAAGTCATTTAAGCACTACATTTTAGGGAAGCTCTGTAATGTCTTATGAAAGTATATTATTAGCTCAGAGTGGCTAGGGGAGCAACCGATAGTAAATACATAAAATTAAAAATGTATACATAATTTTGCGATCATTCATTACAATGGAGATTGAGAATTGGGAGCCTAAATACCTAACATTTTTCAGTTCCTTTGATAGTTTTCAAAATTTAGCAAATCCACAGTTTTTGCCATAGTGCCATTCTTGAGAAAATCATTTCTGTTCATACCCTAATCTAGCTATTTTTTGGGGTGTTGGAAAATATCTATCCTTTCAGGTAAGAGGGAATATAAATTTTATTTTATAAAAAAAATTATAAATGTCTGAGGTAAGTGTTATTTTAGTCTTTAACTAACAAGCTGGTTAGGGACTAGAAAGATAATTAAAAACCACTCCAAGACCTAAATATGAAAATAAAATATAGGCTAAAACGAGATCTATAAGAGAGAACCCGATTAATTCATTGGTTAGTCATCGAGATCTTAAGCTTCAGACAAAAAAACCTTATTACTTTATATAATAGTATATACCTGTAGGTTTTGTTAATATAGGCCCATAACCTACATACATTTAAGATCATTATAGGTCTGATCATCAAATAAACAAAGATGACAACATCCATAAATAGGACAGCACAAAAATCATAGTTGGAAATACGAACATAATGAATTGATTTAAGGTTCATATGTTCAGTGGTCATAAATCAACAATGAAAATAATCATAGAATTTAACATGTGTTCTTTAAATGGTCTAAAAGACAAACTGAATTAAAGAATCGGTTCGCTTCAGAAAGCTATTATTCTAAATTATGAAAAGTTATTTTATTATAAGGTTGGCTTTATTATTATAAATTATATTGGTCATTTTGTGGATTATCTAACTTCATTGAGTCATGGCTAGTACAACAACTTACTATTAGCCACCACATTTATATACCGCATACTTTTTTTCTTACAAAAATAAACTATTTGTGTATGTCTGTGTGTAAATATTTCAATTAGGGGCAAGTAGGGCTTGTTGTAAATTTGACTAAGAATAGACAAAAAAATTATAAATTGGTTACCTAAATTGCTAGGAGTAATATAGATAAGGCAATGTAGGTGTAAGGTTAGATAATTATTTGCTTGTGGTTGAATTTTCTGGTACCCCGTACAAAAATCTTTAAATTGCATTAAATAGTTTAATTAAAAAATTAGTTGTTCTTTTGTCAAACTTTATGTTACTAAAAAGTATCCGATACACTTGTGGCTAAATGAACAGTTACCTTATATTTCATTACATAAAGTAGCAATGATATTCCCCTCCCCCCTAAATATGGCAACTTAGCCGTCCCACAACTTCAATAAAGTGCTCCTAAAGGCCTCAAAGGACGTAGCTGCTAGTACAGTCATAAAATAGATTGAACTTAAATTATTTGTTCTTTTATCATTCTTAACATCACTAAATAGTCACCAAGTTAAGGGTGGTTAATTTGGCAGGTAGCTCATATACATGCCCGAAATAGCTTGAAATGTTGGACATTTATTGGAGTATCATGAATATGCAAGTACTAAGGGGGAACGGATATTTATTCAATAATTTTTACTTTTTGTAACATTAAATTCTATCATTTATAATTTTTATTAGTTTTCCTAAACCATGTTAAAATTTTTAAGTGTATATTTTCCCAAACAAGCCTAACTACATCGATCTTGCATTAAGGAAGGTATATATGCTTGGACGTACAAGCAGACATCGATCTTTTAATAATAAACATTTTATTTGTTATAAGTTAAAGATTTAATCAACTTAAATTACTTTTTAAAGGTATTTTTTATTAATACATTCATCCCTGAGATGCGTACCTAGCGACCGTTTATGAATATGCACAGTTGTAATAAACTAAAATCTTGTTGCAATTTTCCTTATTTCTACACAAGGTTAACAAAATTTCAAAATAACAAGGACGATGAAGTTAAATTTAATGAAATATTAAGTTTTTAGAATATGAATTCCAAGATTATTTTGTATATTGGTAAAGGCGAAGCATCTTAATAATGAGGTCATACTAAGTAATCAAGTATTTTTTGGATATATTTTTTGAATTTTTATTCAATTTATGAATATTGTTGAAAATTAAATTGTTATTTCCTCTAAATTTGTTATTATTCATTTGTCTGACATGACTGATTAAAGTATCAATTTTAGATTTTATGGACGTTGTCATTCTTGTTTTATCAAAAAGTTTTTGGATCCATTAAGCTGAAGTAAAAATGTTAATTAGTTAGACAATTTTATTGCGATAGATAGAAAGACTTGGACATAGCCCAATCTGTACCACCTTTGCTCTGCTTTTGATTCATGAGACGTCATATAAATGTGGCAGATGAGAGGAAAAGTGGATAAGAAAACCCTTAAAAAGGAGATAAAGAATCCCTCATTTTATAACGTCACAAAAGTGGTACAGATTGGACTTGAAGTGTAGCTTTGCTTCCTAAATATGTAAATTATAAAAATATTGGCGAAATATTTATATATATTTTCAAAATATATTTTTAACAAAACTACGTAAACCTATGTTATTATACGTTTGTAATTTTCTGTACACATCAAATATCATCCTTCCTTTTTACTGGGTAGCCGTGATGCTGTGAGTATTGGTGCAAAAAATATGACGTAACAAAAAAATTAGCCAATGAGAGGCCGTTATTGACCAATGGTAAAATTTATAGTGGCCTCTCATTGGCTAATTTTTATTGTTACGTCATATTTTTTGCACCAATACTCACAGCATCGGTAGCCGTCCATTGAGATTTCAAAAACCGCTGCAAAAAAAGACTAATTCGTAGGAAATTTAGTTCTTTGTTGGACGAAGGGCGGACCCAAATTATTGTAAATGCAAGCAAATGAAAAACCTGTTTTATACTTCAAAGTGCCCCGTTGATCCCAAATAACGGTCACACCCTCCCTTTTTAAAAAACACCTAAAAAACAGCTTTTATTTGTGATGAAAATAAAAATTCTGAGAAAAAATATATATTTGAGAAATAAAAAGCATTAAAGTACATAAGTTAACATTTCTAGAAATACCTTTTTTATTAAAGATTTAGACAGACATTCTAAAAAACATATTTTTACATTTATCTTTTGTGATCTATGTCAAAAAAAAGTCAACATAAGTATATGTATAATCATATCATAATGAAGTTAACATATCTTTATGTCCGTATAATGTCAGCCATAGCAACTTTTCATTAATGTCATATCGTCGAAGTAAACAATCGGATATTAACAGTTTTGACACGGATTGACAAATTAAACTGTTATGCTTATTGTCAATTGTTCTTAAGGATAAATTTCCTCATATGCCTTTGAGGGCATGGAATAATCAATCAAGATGGAAGTTAACATTTACTTTTCTTTCTTTACTTTTATCTCGTGTTTTTATATTACAACAAAAAAAGTTTAAAACTGCTATGAGCCTCAAATCCCTGATCACTTTAACTTAATGAAGAGTCTAACCTAACATAACTATTTAATCATTACTTAACTTATTTAACCAGTGGCGTGTGGCAGAGGGATATGGGGGGGGGGGGATGAACCAGCCTCTAATATTGAAAGTTTGAAGTCCAGCTAACGGTTTGCGTTATAGTTAGAGAAAAAGTATTTTTTAAGATTGACAAATAAAAACGTAAATTTATTTCAATTTTTGTTTTGAAAAAACATTATGTTAGTGTGTAATTAATTACCTATCTTTCTATGCCAAGAAAAAAACACTTTTAAGGCAAGAATTAAGGTCAGAAAAGAGCGATTTTCATAAAGTATAAAAAGTTTATCGCTTTTTACATTGAAAACATTTACAAGTTCCTTTTCTAGTGTTTTTCAAGCAATTCCAAAAAATATCTGTAGGAGACTGGAGAATAGTGTCTGAAATATAAAAAAAAGATTAAAGATAAAGTGAAACTCTGAAGCACTTTAGAGAATAGGAAACTAGGATTATCATAAGTTAAATTTGTACTGAAATATCAAAATTCAATCTTTTAGTAAGTAGTTTGATCATTCCTCAAAAGTAGAACAAAATAGGAATGGAAACCCCTAGGTTTGAAGAACAAGTTTCAAAATTCTGTTCATCTCAATTAAGTAATAGCATATTAGGAGAGTTTGTTAATCCAACTTTAGCAAAAAGTAAAAGCAATAATTTGCCATAGTATTTATTATATATATTGTGCATATATGTATTTGACTTGCTAGCATATATTAAAGAAGAGGTGCTACGCATCTAAAAATGTACGCATTTCTTGTTGTATATTGCAGTTAACTTGTTGTAATAGCCTCTACAAATTAACTCTCTTTTCAACAAATGTTGGTAACAACCACACTGATTTCATGTGGACCATACTTTTGGGTTTATTATCAAATTTGTAAAGTGAAATAAAGACAAACAAGTCCAATAATAGCAAAGCATTTAGCCACTTCTACTTGGTTAGATGGAAAGCCTTGTCCCAAAACAGGTTCGACTTATTACCATGTACATTTAGGACATCATAGAGGGTTGCTTTACCTAATATCCCCGGCGTTCAACTGGAAAGGAAAGATTGGCTACCCTGGCGTTTACATAACGTTAAAGTGCCGAGGATAGCAGCTTCACCAGTAAATTTATTGTAAAATAATTACATTAGCAAGGGTTCAACTCAACACAACCCATTAGCATCATTACCATGCATAGCTTGGACTTACAGACTAAAGTTGTGCAATCAATTCGGTGGTTTTCTGAAGGCATTTGACAGTAAAATAATACACTTTATATGCAAGATTTTCAAGTAGTTTTGATATTCATTTGTAAAATTCAAACAGCCAATTAACCGGAAAAGCAAGATGTTAGTTTAAAAGTCAAATGTTTAAGAAACTGCAGAAATCTAGCGCATTGAATACAAATGGTGCCCACACACACACATACACACCCACATACAGTTTTCTTTTTATAATTAACACTGAAGTTAGTTATATTATTATACACCCTTATGCAATACAGGGTTACAAAAAGTGCAATTATTAATCATAATTTTTAAAAATCAAATAATTCTAATTAAGAGCATGATAACGCAGCCATCTATTCTACGTTCGCATGACTTTTGTCTGAAAGTCTAGAATATAAATAAAAATAGATGTGAACGATTTCAGGATTTTAAAGAAATAAAATATCTTTATTTATGACCAATGAATATTTTTTTCGTAACTAGACAAAGTGTCTAAAAATCAGCCATGTGACGTCATAAAAATGAGGGAGATGAGATAAGTGGAAAAGAAAAAAAGAGATGGGCAATCCCTCATTTTTATGACGTTACATGGCTAATTTTCTATACTCTTTGTCCAGTTACTCTTGTTTTAGATAGCTAGTATGGCTTGGTTAGCCATTTGCAGTGTCAGACCTAACTACAAATGCTTAATTTCTAGAATTTTATTGGGAAGGTAATGCTTATGTTGATTATAAATCAGGTATTATCTAGTAAAGCTTCCTCTTGGATTTATAGATATGCCTCTAATCCTAGAACATAACTTAACTACAAGAATAACTATATCCATAAGTAATATATGAAGAATTAAGTAATAAATGTTAACGGATAAAACAATCTTAATAGAGAAAATATAAATATAACACTTGTATGTAGAATGATATTAAATTCAGAAAATGGAAAGCCACTGTAACAAAATTTGTTTGTTTGTTTGTGTGTTCTGGTCTATTAGACTGGAAAAGGTGGAATGTTAATGGAATAAATTTATATAGAATACTCTATATAAAATAAAGCTAAAGTAACTTAGCTTATCTTATTTGACAAAACAACGTACAGACAGATCCTAGTTGTAAAATAGCTGTGTGACTATTAAACCTTATGCAGTGCAGTTACATTTGCATTTCCTAGTTAGGATTATGTTAGGTAACTAATTAGTTAGCAGAGGCGGATTCTTAATAAGTTTAAGTAGTGTGATTTTTATTAAGTGGTTATTAAGGCCAAGACAAAAAATGTTGATTATTTTGCTTTTCACTGAGGTGCAAATATTGAATTTTAATATTCACTGACGTCTTTAGAGGCTAGGAGCAACCCATAAGATTGTACAATATGTATGAATGTATCAATTCAACAAATATGAAACAAATATCAATTTTCTAAAATTCTTAAACATGATACTATTTATCATGTAAATATTTAACATTATTTAACTTTTTATTTTATAATATTTTATTTACATAATAGGTTTTAGTATTCTATTTCCTTTATTTGAAATTTAAGAAATGGTAAAGTGAGTATCTTGTCTAAAAACAAGAACAATTTTATTCCACAGGATCTAGGAAAGATAAAAATTAAATACCACCGAAATATGATTCTTATTCAAAGAAATCATTACAGAAATTTGGTTTTTACTTCCCATAAAGAACTTTAGAAGGGGCAATTACAACCCATGGAAGTTTACTCTTTTTCTAACTTAAATTATCCACCGTTTTGCACTTTTGTCTCCCTCCCCCCCCCAAAAAAAAAAGTAAATAAAAATCGTGAATGTTTTTGAATTGTAATGTATTTAAGTAAAATAAATATAATATTTTATTTGAAAATGTATGATCTCATACAGTTATCTAATATTTAATGGATCGCCAACAAAAACATTTTCTTAACCTTTTTTTTAAATCACCTATTTTGTTATTAAAGCATACTATGAGATCAAATGATAAATATAACAAAAAAGCGGAGCTCAAGAAGTATTTATAAATTAGATTTTAAATATTAGAACAAAAATTTGGCAAAAAAATTAAAAAGTAGTAAACTCTTAACCTTTTATTTACTTTTAGCTATTACCGTTGGATACGATTCGTTACTACAATTAATAGCTGTACAAGTCTGCAATTATCGATCCCTACATTGTTTATGGATCAAAATTGGGTAAATATTGAAATATTCCATAGAGATTTTTAAAAGTATAACAACTTCCAATACTTGCAAAGAAAAGATCACGAAATCTTTCAAATGTGAGTTATATATTTTCATGACTGACAGACCGATGGACTAAGTGAATTGTATACTGGAAATCATTGGTATGGGAAATCTTCACAACAAAATTTCAGCTGTTTTTCTTGAATAGCAGCTAGAAAAACCACATTTCTCCTATAGCCTTACGAACTGACTGACGGACGACAGCCGGACAAAATGCATGAGAGAGTAGCTTCCTCAATAAAGAGTATTATATGGTATATGAAAAATAATTGTAAAATTTCAAAATATTAGGTTCTATGTCTTCTTGACTTATTATCTTTACATAAGAATTTGAATATATTGCAGGCCCAAAATTTTTGTTTAAACTTTTTAGAGGTTTAACAGACTATATTAACTTAAGAGAATTGTATGACTGAATTAAATTCTTCAATGGGCTAAAATGCAATCATTTTAAAATAATTTGTAATTATTGGCAGTTAGACTTGAACAAAACATTTGATATGAAGTAAAAAATGCTTATTCTCCCAATGCAATGCAAAATAATTTTATAAGATATTAAATTTTATATCTGTAATAAAAAAGGTGGGTTAGTTATCTTCCCCCCAATATGACTAACCATTGCAGTAGGGCGTTAACCACAAGGGGCTATCCAGTAACCAATGTAACCTAACGTTACTTGACCTATAAATAAACAGGCAAACATACAAACAAAGGGTGTTTTTTGCTCGACTAGGCTATTTTTAGGGAAACCTCCAACTCTCTGTGTCCATGCATCCTACAAATAGTAAAAGTATAAAATTTCACGTCTTATTTAAATTACATAGAAACCACATTCTGTTTTTTTTACATCTTTATTCAATAAAAATAAATGTTTGCTTTTTCCTGTTTATTTATAATTTTTTTTCTTTTTAGTGTTATGATAAAACTTCTGCTTTTTTTAAAGCCATTGATTTTACCTTGCACACAGTATTAATAAATAAGTTAAACTTAAGCCAACTGCATTGTCAGACGGGTGTTTATATAGTGCGAGTACATGAAAAGTCTTGGCCCATAAACCAAATAAATTGTCACCAAGCATACAATTCTAGATAAATAATTTATTATCCGTAGGTTGTTTTGCATAATTAATCCTATTTCATTGGGAGGTTTAGGGGTTCTGAACTGATCTGGTTTTCATTTACAGTGAAGCTTCTTATAGTTTAGGAAAGGTTTTTTCTCACACGCTGAAGTTATATTTCCTCTGCAAAATACATCCCTTGTCTTTTTCTTTTACTACTTACCCCCACCTTTTCTTAAGTGCCCATAGAGGCCAAATATGTCATCGAGAATTTTTTTTATGAAACATGAAACCGAATTTTGCAAAATCAAAAAAAATATTTATTTTACCCGAGAATGTAAGCTTTAATATTTTTACTTTGGGTGCCATATCACTGTTATTCAACTTTTTATTGAGCCTATTTAAAAAAAAAGATTTCTAAAAATGCTTACTTACTCCACTCTATATTTAAAGATGTACTTTTGTCCAAATATGTGAAGATTCGCTTTTACAGATATTTTCTTTCTTGTTTATTTTATAACTTGAATTACAACACTTGAAAATGTAAATTCTAAATAAACAGCTCACGTTCCATTCTATTCAATGTTAATTTTGTTCATTGGAACTGGTCCTATAAAAACCAGCAAAAAGTATATATATAAGTAGCGCAGTTACTATTTCAATTACAAGTTTTTTGTATTAACAATAGGGTCATAACGCCAACTTGCACTTGAGTGGATGGAGCGGCCTATTTTTCGCTGAAATCCTAAAAAAGTGTAATAAATATGCAATTATTACCAATAAGGTATTATTCATTCACAAAAGCATAGCTACTTAAAACAATATGAGAAGATACAGATTAAAAATTTAGATAAATAAACTGTTAAATTTGAAACGTATAAAATTTCATACAATTTGCATGGTAAATTTGAGGTTTTGGGTTTCTTAAAATTTGAAATTTAGTCTGAGTGTCTGTATTTTATAAAACCCTAATATGTTCAAAAGGTAAAGGTTTTTCGGTAAATTGATATCACTAAAATATAGGAATTAGGGTTTAATGATTATATCCTTCTGGTAATACCAATTTCTAGATATCTGCACACAAACACACAAGTATCACTTGCCCTCTTTCCTGCATAGAGCCCGTTTTTGTAATTCCTACGCCAGTATGGATTATTGTACAATTATTAAAACATAATTTCTTTTAAAATTTGGCAAAACTATGTATCGCAGTCTTGTAATAATAATCATATTATTTTGCAATTTCTATCTTCTTCGTTCACAATGGAGAGGGATAAAATTTAAGTTTTGCCATGCAAGCGCTCATTGCCAGAATATTTGGAAATTCCATTCCAGTATCGTCACTATTATTACTAAAATATGATGAATTTCACTATTCTACGTTTTAAAATTGTTTTTGTCTAAAATAAAATACAAATTAAGATGTTTCTCGTTTGGTTAAAGAAATGACACAATTCATTTTAATTAAAAAGATTTGCATTTTTAAAAAAAAAAAGCAAAGCTTCTCTATAATTTTAAATGCCCCACTTTCCAAATTTACTAAAAGTTATTAGGCATCGATCAGGTGGCATTAATAGCCGCTTAATTAGTCACTTTCCCATGTATAGGGTTAAGCTTTGTTATTCATTTTTGCAATAAAAATTTTATTTTAATTTAAGTCCTATGTATGAAGTGTTAGTGATTGTATGAATACGCATAACAAATCTAAAACGCAGTGCAATAATTTATTCAGCTTACAAAATAAAACATGCATTTACATTTAGAATACATTAAATTTAATTTACAAAAAAGCCTTCAGCTATAACCTGAATAAATCTAAAGTTTTGGAAAATGTACTTTTTGTTGTTTAAGTGTATATCGGGGAGTTTTGGGTAATACTGATCATCGTTACATTTGGTTTCAAACAGTTCAACCCTGAACAGTAGCCCCACTACAGCTCCTTTCTCAGCTACTATTGCAGCTACAAGTCTAAAAAGGTAGCTACCCTGTTTGATAAGGTCTAACTCATATTTGGCCTCTAACACTCTTTTATTTCATAACCTTTGATTTTAGGCCATGGTTTTACTCTTAACACAAGTTTTTTTAATCTCAGAAATGCCCATATACATACATTAGTGCCAGAAGTACTTGGAGCGTCTTGCTAAATTTGAATTGCCATAAAACCCATTTTTTTTATTTAATTCTATAATCTCAAAATTAGAATGGTAATAGAGAGAAATTGTCGGAACGAAGCCCCGATAGGCTCTGTGACGACTTACATTTCGATCAACCTAACCTATTGTTAAGAACAAACAATACTGGATCCTCAAAGTTACACTTTATTAGTTGAAAGCATAAAACTTTTGAATAGTCAGCTACACGAAATAAAATTAGCATTGATAATCAAAAACATATTATACGTTCAATAAGAAAATTATGTGTTAAAATAATTATGAAATATTCATTTTATAGAAAAGCCTCGCTCTTTTCGGTGTATTAAAACAGGCAGGTAAGCAGTAAAGTAAATGACTATTTATTAGAGAATGAAAAAGCATTTTCTTGCTATCTAAATTCAGAATAGGACATGGAGACAAAGAAATCAAAGTTAATATATCTCAAAAAATAAATCAATAGAAGATTTCAAACAAACCCTTTTACTTGCAAATACAGAAATAAAAAGAAAAGATTATCAAATTATTTTTAAATAATAATAATACTGTTAGAAAAGTTAACAGAAAAAAGTTTTTATTTTTTGCTTAGCATTCCTTTCCTTTATTTCTTTACAAACTTGCTACCCAGGTTTAACTCACCCTTTTCTAAATATACTTGAAAAAGCGACATTTGGCAGCATTTTGAAATCTAAGTTCTGCTACATTAAAGTTTAAAGACTTCTAAAGAACTTCAAAGTTATTTTAAAGAGTATATAAAACCTATAAAACCCGAAAGACTACATTCAAAAGGTGTCAAAAAAGTAAAAAAAAAGACATTGACTTAAAATTAAAAAGTAATTACTCGAAACTTCCAGGGAGTAAGGGAGGGGACAATGGGCAATTAATTCAATTTAAGAGTTATCAAAGAAAGGCCATGAAATCCAGATTAATCCAATAAATTATTAGGAAATTTTAAAGGGATTGTTAATTGAATAATAGATTTCCATAGCGTCATATAAAGTGAAATTACAACTTGTTTTTGATGAAATATATTGAGGTTTTATGGTGTGATTTTTAAATTACAAGATTATTGGACCCAGCCAGCTGCTAGCTGGCTGGGCAAGAATATGACTTCCCCTTTTTATTCTGTTTATTTCCCTTGCCCCCACATCCCTTCTCCCCGTCTGCTACATTCAAAACTAACACAACAAGTAGTTATTTCCCTTGCCTCCACCTCTCTTCTCCCTTCTCCTCGTCTGCTACATTCTAAACTAATACAATGAGTAGTTATTTCCTTTGCCCCCACCTCCCTTCTCCCTTCTCCCCATCTGCTACATTCAAAACTAACACAACGAGTAGTTATTTCCCTTGCCCCCACCTCCCTTCTCCCCATCTGCTATATTCAAAACAAACACAACGAGTAGCGGCATTTCATGCGCTAGTACCCAAACTCAGTCAGAAACTGCTAAATTCCTGCACATTCCCTTTAGGCTAGTACCCAAAGTCTGAGGCCCCCAAAAAGTGAATATTTGATCCATTGTCCCCTCCCTTACTCCCTGCGAAACTTTCCTTAACTGGAGAACACAATCAGTTTAGTTGGCAGCAAGATCATAATGGAAAACTTTAAACTAAATACATAGGAAAGTTAAAAAATTGCATAGCATCAATACATGATGCGGCTGATGAATCCTTGCTTTATAAAATGAAAATACAAAGAAAATTCTAATTTTATTATTTAAATTTTTTATTTATTTATATTCATACTTATAATGCCAATCCTATTTAAGTAAGGATTTGTAATTGCACTAGGTTTAGATAACTTCCAGTTCCTTGATGGTTTTAAGATATCTCATTTTGCTATTATTTGATCTAGTTTGCGCTTTATAAATAAACAACTTACATCATAAATAAATTTTGCCTTGTAAGGAGACTCCTTTATACAGTGTGTTTTTTTATGAGAACTTTTTTGAAAGCAATTTTACCCCATTTATAGATATCAGAATTTAATGATTAATGGCTTATTTTCTTCGTTTGTTATAACCATTAATATAAAAACAAAAAACATTTCAGTTTTTATTTAAAAAGTACAGTAAATTCTAAAATTCAAAACTTAGGTGTCAACATCTAAAAATGGTTTTAGCGCATTTTTCTTATGCTCAAAACTTTTACCCTTTGCAAGAATAGCTGCAAAACGCTTCAAGATATAGAACTAAAAATAAATACAGATACTATTGGGGACATGTATTATAACTTATCAAAGTTTGAAGGCTATATCTCAACCAGGAAGGGAGTACTGGCCCCCCAAAGTCGACTACTGAAAATCCAATTTTTTTCTAGCAAAGGGTAGAAAATTTTAGCTTAAGAAAAATGCGCTAAAACCATTTTTAGATGTTGACACCTAAGTTTGGAATTTTAGATTTTATTCTACTTTTTAAATAAAAATTGAAATATTTTTTTGTTGTTCTATTAATGGTTATAAAAAACGAAGAAAATAAGCCATTAATCATAAAATTCTGATAACTAAGTGGGGTAAAATTGCTTTTTTAAAAGTTCTCATAAAAAAACACACTGTATATGGATGTTTGTCTCCAAATAATATGTTAAATCAAGTTACAAAGTTAATAATGTTAAATAGACACTCTTTAGTATTAGTTTCTTTGCATATTTCAATTAACGTGTTTGAAATCAATCAAGAATAACTTCCAGACAATCAATACTATAATTACAAGACCTTTGGTAATGCTTTACTGTGTGTTCATGATATTGATTTCATTTGCTTATTAAAATTTTTTATACTGTCAACGTCTTTGTAAAATGTTTATACAGAAAAAACTTTATTAATTTTACTTTGTACAGAGAAAATCTACGTAATAGTAAATTTTAAAGATACTGTATAGCCGCAAGGAAGCGTCCTTTGAGCTTTTGTGTCGCGTACTTGAAAATCCCAAGTCTCCTAATCCTCACTCTGGAAAAATCAGAATCGACGACATTTCCCCGGAGGTGCCTCCCAGAGCGAGCACGCGGCATCCGTAGTGAGAGGCGCGTCTCCGTGTGTGCGTATTTCCTTTGTTTTTGGAGAATGCATGAAGCGAATGTTGTATGTCATGGAAAATATGTTTGAATGCTAGAACCCATATGTAAGAAAACAGTAAAAGTGTCGAACTATGACGTCAGAAAAAATTAACAATTAACCAATAAGTAGCCAGTATTCACTGTAGTAAAATATATAGCGGCCTCTCATTGGTTAATTGTTAATTTTTTCTGACGTCATAGTTCGACACTTACTGTTTTCCATCTGTAAGTCTGTCCTGCTTGCAAGAGACGTAACCAGGTAACGATTCATCACATGCATGATGAATATAAGGCCAAATCCTTAATAAGTAATTATTTTTGATAAATAAAGAGCAAATTATTTTCTTTGTTTTGTTTAATAAGAAGACCAATCGTGGCTATGTAACCTGTTTATTATAATGTATTATAATTAAATTAATAATTGTATTCGTTAAAGCCATTTATGACTCTCTTACACTTATCAATATGATTGTTGCATTTATATGTATTACTTGCTAATGTATTTTATATCTTTTTTTAGATATTCGTTTTTCATCTTGTAATAAAGATCTGTAACCAATCTGCCTTTGCATCTTCATTTGGACAGCTAGTACTGGGTATTTGTCTGCGCAATTGTATGAAAGATCTCGAAACTCAATTGCGACAAAACAGATACAAAAAATGTATTGGCTGCATTATATATTTGGTGCATTATTTGCCAAATGTACCACTTTTCTGCACTACCTCTCCGATTTTGTTAATACTCTATATTTTGGTCCGTTGGGTCATTCAAGGATGCTGGATGGTCAAAAAAAAGTTTCAGAGTCCCTGGATGTCTAGATATCTAGCTATCTATGAAGGTAGGTAACAAAAATGTAAAAAACACCCATTTTTTCACAATTTTAAAAATTATTTTTTTCATCAATCTTACATCCAATCTATACATTTTATACACCAAAATGATCGTTTATTCATGTAAAAAGCGCACATAATGCTATTTTGGCCAAAACTCTGATTTTACAGGGTGTCCAACAAAAAGTGTATTTTGGATATCTAGTGTAATACCCAAAATACCTGTCCGAAAAAAATCATTTTTTTTGGCTTAAATCCTGTGTGTTATCTGTGTGCATATGTGGTATATAACGGTTCGGACCACCCGGGACTATAAGGTTGTCAAATTTCACTTTGGGACACCCTGTAAATGTGATTTTTGCGTCTGTAGAGCTAAAACTTGGTCCAAATTGGCTATTTTTTTCAAATTACTCTAATATGTGTCTTAGTATGTTTGGCCATAGTGTTTTCTGACCAGATCAATAATTTCATATTTTTTGGACACCCTGTATTTTTAAAAAAAGAGAAAAAAAATTTTTGTTTTTTTAAAATTTTTTTTTCTATTTTTAAGTTACTTAAAACTGTCATATAGATACAGATTTTGACTAATAACAATAATATTTGCCTATTTTACATTTTTTTACACTTTTGGGACACCCTGTGCATGTTTTTGAAAAATGATGGTTTTTGCCCATTTTTGGGGGGAAGGAGTCGTTTTAGGGCCATAGACTATTTCTTCATTTTTGTAGAACTTTTCAAGACACATCATTTGTTATTTATGCAAAAACCGCAAAAACCGAACCGTTTTGCCGTTATTCACCGCCAAATGCGAAATTTTTTACGTTTTTGCCGTTCCGGAGGTTGTAATGGGCATTTGTGGTAAGAAAACGTTGATTTATCAAGATCCCTCTTAAATACTTTTATTTAGGTAATTTAATTTACTAAATTTCATATTAAGTAAAATTTTTTGTGCAGCTAACCGTTTTTCGTCAAGATGGATTTCAATTGTTAAAACAAGAAAATTAAGTGAATATAACATAAATAATTGCTATAACATAAGTGATAAAAGAAACATAAATCATGTGCATTTGAAATTCCTTTTGACAAAAATCGGTTGGATATACAAAAAAATTTACTTCACATGAAATTTAGTAAATTAAAATGCTTAAATAAAAGTATTTCACGGTTATCTTGATAAATCAACGTCTTCTTACCACAAATGCCCATTAGAACCTCGGGAACGGCAAAAAACGTAAAAAATTCTGCCTTTGGCGGTGAATAACGGCAAAACGGGTCGGTTTTTGCGGTTTTTGCATAAATAACAAATGATGTGTCTTGAAAAGTTTTACAAAAATGAAGAAATAGTCTATGGCCCTAAAACGACTCCTTCCCCCAAAAAATGGGCAAAAACCATCATTTTTCAAAAACATGCACAGGGTGTCCCAAAAGTGTAAAAAAATGTAAAATAGGCAAATATTATTGTTATTAGTCAAAATCTGTATCTATATGACAGTTTTAAGTAACTTAAAAATAGAAAAAAAATTTAAAAAAAAACAAAAATTTTTTTTCTCTTTTTTTGAAAATACAGGGTGTCCAAAAAATATGAAATTATTGATCTGGTCAGAAAACACTATGGCCAAACATACTAAGACACATATTAGAGTAATTTGAAAAAAATAGCCAATTTGGACTAAGTTTTAGCTCTACAGACGCAAAAATCACATTTACAGGGTGTCCCAAAGTGAAATTTGACAACCTTATAGTCCCGGGTGGTCCGAACCGTTATATACCACATATGCACACAGATAAAACACAGGATTTAAGCCAAAAAAAATGATTTTTTTCGGACAGGTATTTTGGGTATTACGCTAGATATCCAAAATACACTTTTTGTTGGACACCCTGTAAAATTAGAGTTTTGGCCAAAATAGCATTATGTGCGCTTTTTACATGAATAAACGATCATTTTGGTGTATAAAATGTATAGATTGGATGTAAGATTGATGAAAAAAATAATTTTTAAAATTGTGAAAAAATGGGTGTTTTTTACAATTTTGTTACCTACCTTCATAGATAGCTAGATATCTAGACATCCAGGGACTCTGAAACTTTTTTTTGGCCATCCAGCATCCTTGAATGACCCAACGGACCAAAATATAGAGTATTAACAAAATCGGAGAGGTAGTGCAGAAAAGTGGTACATTTGGCAAATAATGCACCATTTGTATTAGCTGTTTTTATACTATAAAGTATGAAAATTTTGTATAATCAATTATTTAAATAATTGAAGTATCAGATACATTTGAAATACTGGATTTAAACGTAATTATAACGGAGAACCAATAAACATAAATAAGGGAGGTTTCCTCTTTGTAAAGTCGATTAAGTTTCTAGTTTATACAGTTTCCTAATCATAGCTTTGCTTTGTTTCTTATAAGAATACATAGGAATCTTAATGATTTAACTTTTCAGTTGGCTTAAGTTGCTAACAGACTTAAGTTTTGTTGAACTGATTCAGAACTAAAATTGATTTCTATTGACTTTTTATAATACCATTTATAGAAAATAAAAGCTGAAACTAAAAACACTATAAATTGAATGAATATTTTGGATTAATTTGGGCAGTTTGATTTATAGGTGGCATTTGATGGATTTAGATATTGTAAATTATTTTGAAACTTAAGTGTTTAAAAGATTTTTAATTCGTCAAACCTTCAAATAAATGAGTAAATTGGTGATTCAAATATCTTTCATTTCTTCCTTATTTATGTATATACGATTTTTATTCTTTCATAAATATTTATGTATGTATGTAAATAATAATATTAAGGCTCGGCAGCCGCGTTATTAGTCGCCTTTTTTAACAAGTCACAACGAAAACCACTTGCTCAAGTGTTTTACAATTCTTTATCGATTTTTGGAACTTTCCCTCAATGTCCCCATGGAGACTGACCACCAACCTCTCAATTTAATATATTTTTAAAAAGATTGAAAATAGGGGGGGGGGGTGAGAGGGTATGTTTTTTCCTCCTATGCCTAACCCGTAGGTCCTACCCAGAACCCAATATAACTTGACTTAAAAGTTTCAAACGAACAAACGAAAAATACCTCTCTTCTAATGGGGGCGGGAGTTTTGCGCTGGACTAATATTGATTATTAATTGGATTTTTTACCAAATAATACACAGTTAGACTAAAACAAAGCAACTGTCAAACCTTGAATGAAATACATAAAATCTTGATACAATAAACAAAGGTATCACATTCTTATATGACTGAACAAGAATGATTGTTTACTGAATAGAGTAAAAAGTTTGGTTGTTCCAAACATTTAAAAACAACTGTTTCTTAGAAAATACAACACTCTCCACTCTTGTAAATTTTTTTTATAGACATCTTAAAACTGAAGATGATGTATTTTAATGGAACACAAGGACCATAAACAAACTTTATGAAAAAAAAAAAATTATTTATGGTGAGCATTACAGGTTAAGCATAGTTTGGAAGAGCCCTGCAGGGATATAGAGTAATAGCCCTGCTAATTAGTACTCTCATAGGTTCTAGAAATATAGAAAAATTGAAAAGAGGGAAAGGCGTGTGAAACTCTCTTGGCATCAGTAGTTAATTATAGAGCAGTAACACTAAAACTGAAATATGAATAAATATGAATATCCTATATTATATGGTAACAATTTATTCAGATCACAAAATAAAACATTTACATCCAATTTTTTTCCTTTATTTTTAGTATTTTTTCTCCAACACCGTATTATCATTGAAATGTTTTATTGTGTTGAAACTTTAGATCAAATTTCGGCTACTTTAACGATTTTATGGAAGTTTTTGATGGACAGATGCGCATTCACATTGGGAATGAATGATATATTATTAATCTAAAAGGTTAAAATAAAAGGATCTCTGTTTTTCGGTCTGTCTGTACCAAAGGATTCCCTAACCGCTGAACCGATATGCTTCTCCTTTACCACGTAGTTTCCTAAAGGTCCTGAAAAAATTGATAAGTATCTTAAGGGGGGGTACCACCAACAGAAATCGCAATAAATAAAAAAAAAACATGAAGCTTGCCTAGCGGATATTTTTGGTAAACAGCTGATCTTAACATAGATTGAAAAGAAAACATTTTATATGCCCCTAGATATCTCTATGGGCGTAGCCGCTAGTCTTATAAAAAGGAATGATATGTAGTTATCTTAGCTTTTTTCCTTAAATGATACGGTCTTGTGTTTTTCTAGTACTTCTGTTCAAATTCAATAAATAATGCTCAAGAGTTATAGAACCCAGTGATCAAATTTGAAATCCTGTTACATAAAGTAGTAAAATTGTTTTGCTTTATCTCAAGATTTAGGTTATATTGTGGGCTGGTTTCAGGCTATTGTATTTATCTAAGTCTTTGAGTGATTTTATGACAAGACTTTATGACCATCCCCTTCGAATATACAGGTCTAGGGACGTAACCGCTACTGTTTTTATTTTTTATTTAATTGAAAAGAAAATATTTCACGTTACAAATTGTATTTTAATTTTTTGCTACGGTTTATACAAAACAAAGAGCAATATTTCATTGTGCAGTACAAGTATAATAAGAAAAACTTTTGAAAATCATATACATACATATAGAAAATTCCTATATCAAAAAATAGAATAATGAATAAAATGAACTTTCTGCAGACGAATAAAAACTTTACCCATAATTCTAAATTCTAATTCTGAATTTCTCTTGATTTTTCTCAAAGTAACATAATTTCCAATTTATAGATATATGATGTTTCCGAAAAAAAGTATATTTGAAAGCGTCAGGTTAGGTTACATTTAGTGCATGGGAAAAAGAATACCTGATTTTCTCGCTGAGCACTTTGAGGGAAAGCCCTGTTTTCTTTATTCACTTTGGATTTTATTATAGCGTGTTCTAGTTATGTTGTACAAAAAAAATTCGTCAAATAGGTCCTTTTATAAAAATCATTAAAAAAAATTTGGAAAAATGAATCAAAACATACAATCCTACATTTATAAGAGCAAAGCTAACAGAATAAATAATAAATACATGATAAAAAGACAAAACAAAATTGTTAAAACAAAAGATCGATTTGATATTCATTGGTGCTGAGATAGTTGTAGAGTAGATGCGCTCTAAACATGAAAAACTTTTGTGACTTTCTGACTTTTTTCATGGTGTAGTTTTTCATTTGTTTGTTTGTTTGTCTTACAATAAGTCAAATTTAGTTTAGGACACCAAAGCTATGGCAATGCACAGGAATAGGCCCTGCATTGCCCCCCCCCCCCCCCAAAGGGTTTTTGAGTAGGAAAAAAACTACTACTAAAATAAAAGCTTTGTAAATATAGATATTTGTTTTAGAGAATTCCATAATCTTTAAAACCTATTTCCTTTTAGCATTTAATAAAAAGAATCTTCAAGATAGAATACTATGGTTTTGTTGATTTTCCTATTTAAAAATTTTAACTGCATTATTTAAATAAACTTTTTAGTTTCACAAATGTAAATTTTTCTAAATTGGGGATGTGATTATCTGACAGTCATTACAAAAAAAAGTCGGTTCGTAAAACCTTTTAATATTTGATTTTTCAGCTTTTTTATTAATTGACGCAAACGCATGTCCATACTATGTCAGCTACGACTACTTTTCTTAATACCTTATAGTCGACCAAAACCCTTGAAATCGCATATCAAATCAATAGAATGTCAACTGTTTTGACGACGGGGTTAGTACTTCACCCAAACTCTATATGTACTTAATGTACCTTTCCTGTAAAAAAAAACAGGGTTGTGAACATCCACAAGTAGCGTTGCCAAACAATTATAGTTGGAAGGACAAAGTGATTTGAATAGCAGATGTTCAGTGGTTTTTTATCAAGAATAGATTTATATAAAATAGTCACGAAACATAATTTCCATATGATTAAATAATCATATTTTTGTAGAATGACTATTATACCAATTGACCAAGTAAATTATTTACTGAATATTCATTGGTTAAGAGAAAATCCAATTTTAGAGTAGCTTCGTTACTGAAAAGGTATCTAAAAGTAATATTATTTTCTGAAAAGTTTTCAAAGTCACATTTGTATAGTTATAGGAAACAATTTGGAGAGAATGAAAACAATTCGAGATAATTTATTTACTACCAGCGGCTAAGCCCCTAGAGTCCTCTAAGGGCACTTGAGATAGAAGGAGGGAAAATCGATCCTCCACTTTCTATTGCAGATTTAAAACGAAAAGTAAAATAAATTATTTTGAAAGGGTGATATCTTTGGAGTTAATTATATACCTTTCCTGGATCTTAATAAGCTTCACTGAAGGTCAACTTTTTATCACATTGAAATACTGGCCTTCAGGGATCCTACAAAACAATGACAATATTATATGAATATATAAAGGACTAGTTAATGCAATGTTTTATAAGTTCTATTTAATAAGATTAAATAATAAGATTTTCTTTTTCTCTTATATTGATTTTAAAATCATGTCTAAAAACAAAGATGACAACATCCCTAAAGTGAAGCTCAACAAATTGGATGGGCAGACATTCAAACAACGCATTTAGTATTCAACTTTATAAATTGAACCTAACTGTTACTTGAATCATCATGTATAAATTAATGAACTATATTAGTTAGGAACGGGCTGACCCTAATTATACTAAAATATTGTAGATCAGCTTTACTATTCATAAAACCACCCATGTTTTTATGCAATAATTTCATTTATTGTGTAAACGGCCTTTGTCTGAGTCTAGACATCATATGATAAATCAAATTATTCAAGTCAAATAACCTTTATTTATTTGTTTATTATGCAAATAACCTAAAAATAAATCTTAAGGATAAACAAATATAAAGAACCAGAGGCTCCTAGTAACACTTAAGGGAAGGGTGGGAAAGGGACTATTTACCTGGATATTCCTGCCAGGTTTGCTGATATTTTTTGCTCGCAATGATGGAGATAATAAAAAAATCCAAATCTCAGTTATGTATAATCATCATATTAAAAAAGTCAAATAAGATTAGGCCCCCTATATTTCATACCAAGTATATGAGATAGAATCCCCGTTAAGGGTTAAGTTGCATGTGTACATCATTAAGGAGCGGATGAAAATGAAAAGCTCGAAAAATAAAAATTTTTGTCCTTGCAAAAATTATGATTATAATTAACTTGGGTTACAAAAATAGATAAATAACAACCTAGTTTGAAAATAATAGTTCCATTTTGAGGTCTATAACTTATGTTTCTATAGAAATGGCCTGATTTTTAAGTTGATACTGTGACACAATGCTTTCATATTAAAACGTCAAATGTTAGTGAAGCAGTTTGAAATTGTAAGCTAAAAGCCTAAAGGTGTCATGGAGCACTTATAACTAAAATCCAAGCAACATACTCAATAGAATGGCATACACCCAAAGTTACTAAAACATTTCTACTGACTAAATAGTCTCTAAAAAGATTAGAGGCATAACTTTATAAGCCTTGCCTTGGTTTAATTCTATTTAATTTTGTTTTCTACATTAATTTAGTAAAAGTTACAAAAATTTGAAATCATTGCGATTTTAAAGCCCTTAATTTTGAAGAGGTTATATAAATATATTATATGTTAGGTTTTTGAGATGATATTTGGCTTGAGATAATATAAGTACTCCAATTGTGTTAGAAAAGACAAGAAATAACATTAAATTAGATTTATAGCACAATTATAAAGCGCTTTTTAGTCCATGTTCAAATAAAAATTACAAAAAAAAATTACAGTAAAAAAAGAAAATAAAACATATTAATTAAATGTATACTATTATTTAAGGTTTTTGCTGTGTGATATAATCACGCAAACCAAAGCTTTGATTGAGTTCTCCAATTTAGTAAAGATTTATATGAGGTTAATAGAGGATAGGTCACTTGAGCCAATGAAATTTTTCTGGAGGCCGGCACTAGAAGATGGGTACGTGTAGAATCATACCTGGAACCTTGAATTGAATCGGATAACTAAATTTTATATATGCTTTGTACTATTATAGGATATCTTAGTATTTTGATCATGCCAAATGCTTTGTTTCAGTCAAAACACATTTCTACTAGAAATTATACATTCTTTTGAATTACTCCATTTAAAAATTCAGTTAGTTTTAGAATATTATCTTTTACTCACAGAAAATTAAGCAAAAAATTCAGGGGGTGAGCTGCCGTTCAGAATTTTTTTTATAGTTTATTATTTTTTTGCTGTTCTTTGAGAATACTATTTATATGACATAAAGCCAGTCGTATGGGTAGCATATGTTATAATAATGTTCAACTATTAAAACTAGATTTACATTTATTTTTTTGTTTTATTTTAGAAACTACTATAACAGGAAGCTCTTGATAGTTCCTATAAAAAAGGAGGAGGGGAAAATTTAGCCAAAGTATCCCGAATGACTTCATGTTAGAATAGTCCAATAATTTTATGACGTCATTTGGGATTTTTCGGCCAAAAGTTTTTAGATTTATCCTCATATGCAGAGCTACCGGGATATAACCTACCTCACCTGACCTAAGGTAATAAACAAAAGGAAGATAAAATTTTAGTTTTACAAAGGCTGTTCTACTAATTAAACATTTAAATAAGGCCAGCTGTACCTTGATTGTATGCATATATAGTTATACAAATCATACCAAGGAAGTGAATTTAACCATTTTATCAGAAAGAGTTATTTAACCCAAACAAGAATGACAAATTCCAAATTTTTATTATAACCAAAGACAAATCGGCATCCTATAGTTTTGTTTTTATGGAACAATTACGCTTTTAATTTTTAAACATGATCTGTATAAAAATGTTAAGTATGAGAATTAGGTGCTTTCCCTCAATCTTCCCATTGAGCACTAAAACCCCAGTACCCCGTATTATCTAAATAAATTGAAATAAAAAGGGGGGGGGGGGCGCAGGAACCTTTGCAGGAAGTCCTTACTTTGCGGTGGCTAGAACTAAGGTGGCTTAATCCTGCGGGGCTACCAAGTACCCAGTATAACCTAACGTAACCGGATCAAAATCTATAAATAAACTGATAAAGAAAAACTCTTCTTCTCCCCTCTTATTTTCAATTTATTAAGGGAAACCGCAAAAAAACATTTTTAGAGTGTGTAGTATTTGAATCACCTAGGTCCATTCCTTTATTGAAGCTATGCGTCAAGTAATGTATAAATTGATAAACAGACAATGCCTGTAGAATATCAGCGCAACTGAAATGCGTCTGATAACCTAACCAACGAGAGTGGCTGGATTTAATTTGAAACAAACCAAAAACAAAACCGTTTTGATAGGTTTTTTGGTTTTTCATCGAATCTAATAATATCTGAAAACTATTGTTTTTGTATAATGGATTAAAACATTCATTATTATATTTATTTATAAAAATAAGATTTATTCTTTATATTTCTTAATAAAGAATCAGTTATTTTAAAGACAAGGGGGTTTAAGAAATTTCCCTTCTGAAACGTTTGCCTTAATTCCTAAAATTAACAAAGTAGCAAAAATAAAAAAAATCTTGAATTGATAAATGGACAAAGTGAGTTATAGAGAAATATATCTTCTATTCTAGTGTCCTTCCTTCTTTTTCTTCATAAAATGTGATTTATAATTTACTTTGTCTGTTAGTGTATTTATGATTTTTTTGTGCTTAGATGTTTATGGATATTGTCATACTTGTTAACTTTTCAATATTACCCAAAACAATAGTTTTAAATTATGTTTCCTAACATATTGCTTGAAAATTACTTTGTATATCGTTTTTTTGTGTAGCAAAAAGTAATCAAGAAAATATATTGACTCTTTGTTTGAACTTTGTTTTGTAAAAGTGCATTGGTAAGCTAGCATGAGCATTTACCATTTTTAAAAACATTTTTGAGGCGTTTTGGAGAGTTAATGTTCAAATTGGTTTTCTATTATTAGTTATATAGTTTTTATATTCTATTTTGTTTAAATTATTTTTTAAGATTTCAAGATTTTATCAAATTTACGAAGCCTCTTAACATTTTATCTATAATCACCAAAAATCCAAAGAGTTCCAAAAACAGCAAACCTATTTATTTAAAACATTTATAAAGCTTCTATCAAATTTTGTACTTCAATGGGGAGAGCTTATTGTTTGTATAAAAGTTAAAAATAACTTTACAGTTAAAAAAAAGTTACACGATGGCAACTCTAACTTATTTATATGGATTCTCCACTGGTCATCTGTATATATTTTGGCACTTAAAAGATACAACATTCATTAATAATGCTCATTATAGCTAGGCAGATAAACAAATATTAAAATCTCGACATAGAAACTTAAGTCGAATATACTTTTAACAGTAGCAAGTTTTACTTTTTATGTACAGCTGCCCGTCAGTCCCTAATAAACCAAACTAAAAAAATTATATATTCCATTATTTTATAGTACTTTGATGGATCTTTAAATCATTTTAATGGTGCGCCAAATCGGGGTGCGCCGAATTTCAGCCAATCACAGCGCGACATTTCGTAAAATGCTGTGCTCTCATTGGTGGAAAGTTGGCTCACCCCGATTTCGCGCACCATTGAAATGGTTTAAAGATCCAGCTCTTGTCCAGACATTAAAAATTATTGGATTTTTTTTTCAATTTCATACAATAAAAAAAGGATATCTTCATTTGCCCAGCTTGATTAGTAAAATATTCTAGTATTCGTATGCAGCCAAAAACTTATTATAAACAATACATTATCTTACTAATCAATTATTTAATAGCAAGTCCTATAAGTAGTTAGATGTTTGATTTTTATCTGTCTGTTGCTTAATATATCTAAAATTTCATTAGAATATTAATGTGTCAATGATATGTCAGCTGTTACCACTGTTTTTTTTTAATGCAATTGAAGACATGAATATAATAAAATGCTATTACTTAAATATTAGGTCTGTCGATATTATTGTTAATGATAACGACAATCCTGATTTTTTGTTGGATATATTTAGATAACATTATAAGGTAAAGCTTTGAGTTTCTTTGTATTTGCATGACCTCAACAAGTCTGTCTGTCATTTTGTCTGTACAAAACGTTTGTTTTTTAGCATAGCTATTTCTTTGATGCGTTTTGTCAGATTTTCACAGTTTTTGATTTTGTTAATGATTATTACTTTGTTTTTCTCTCTGTTTTCTTGATTTATTTACATATTTTTGTGCTTCGCCATTTATAAATGTTGTCATCTTTGTTAAACTTACAATTAGTCTGAGGCTACGGGACTTCAGTTCAAAAAAATTCTAAATTTAAAAACAGCCTAATTTTATTCATCTCATTTAGCATTGGGAATATATTTACTTAAACAATTACAGGAGAAACTTTGCTACGAAAAATGTTCCCTTAATTAGAACGTTAATGATTCATAGATAATGAAATATATTTATGATTAAAATAAGATTTATTGATATTTGTTATTACATTTAACATTTTATTACAAGAAGCAGACATCTTTTACTATTGTATTGTATTATTATTTTAGTAGGGACATTACCTTCATTATGGACATAATACAGTTATCAATCAAATTTTGAAAGATGATGTTTTATTCTTAAAATATGAAAACATCGAGCACTCCCCCCGTCCTCTGTAATTTATAAATTGGGTTGGTAAGGCTTCCATGTCTTACCCCTGAGTGCGCCCTGAGAGGGGCTTATAACTGCTGCGCCTTAACTATGCGGGGATACGCAGTACCTAATATGACTTAACCTATCCTGACCTAAAGTATTCTAAAAAGAAACAAAAATTACCCACCCTCATAGTTTGCATTATATTTAGGTAAAATAATAGATTTAATTTAATCCTTAATCATTTTAATGTCCCGACTGTATTCATTGTATGTTAAAAATGAAATAGGTTTTACTTAAACAGAAAATACTTTTAGAAACTCTTAAAAAGCATAATTTATCGTCATTGTCCTTTATTTTGCCAAAATCTGAAAGCCATTTTGTTTTTACTTTTAGAAATTTTGAAAGCATTTTTCAAAACTATTTTAGCAAACCCCACTATTGAAATATCATTGGATTTAAATTTGAGATTATTGAGGATTTTTTTTACATACATAGTATGCAATACTTTCATCAATCTGTTTCTAAATCAAAATCTTTCTAAACTGTATTTTGATTTTTTCATTTTAGTTACAAAATTAGAACGGTTGCATAATTTCATGATTTCGATTGAAAACTATTTAATAACAATTATTGATTTTATTTTAATTGGCGAAAGATTCATCATATTGTTTTTAATAGGTATCTATAAAAGGATTTACTTTATTTTTGAAAAATGTTAAAAGAAATTTGAAAATAAAAAAGAAAATATATAGATATTGTTTGAAATTTATTTAAACTGAGCAAAACTAGCCAAGGACGAGAGATAATTAACATTGTAAAAAATATAATCTGATATCATTTGGCTTTATATATATAATAAAGAAATAATGACTCGAGAAATTAAAATAGTTTTGCTTTGGATGCACTATCCCTTGTCCTAGGATGTTGTCAGACAAATAAACAAACATAATGAAGTCTGAGTTTTTATCTAAAATATTCCAAATATGAGATTTTATGTTTTTCTTTTGAAGTTTCATATAGATAGATGAAAGTATACTAATGTAATTTTTTTACCGAAGATTTTTAGTTTTGAATAAATGTATTTTTATTTTTTACAAAAAATAATTTCTTTTTGATTATTTGTTTTTGCAAACAAATAAGATATCAGGTATCAGTTTTGTAAATTGACATAAACAAACTCCGAAAAATCCTCTTTTACACATTTCAAAATTTTTTATTTGATATTTAAAAGAGAAGATTACATTATAGGATTATTGTTAGACGAATAAGAAGTTTTTTAGAGAGAATTTAAAAAATTACATTTTCTGAAATCAAAATGAGGATTTTTTAGTTTACTATTGTCAATTACAATTACTAGAAAATGAGAAGAAACTACACAAATTCAACATCAACAAATATTTAATACTTTTTAAAATTATTTGGATCATGGTTTAAACATTATCAAATTAATTTGACTGAATTACAATATTGAAAAGAACAAATGATATACATATTTACTTACATTATCTGTTATACAGTATTTTTTATTCTGAGTGTATTTTGTAACATTTCCCTTATATTTATTATAACTTTTAGAGGGTTTACTGTCTTTTTGTTAATAAAGGCATTTAATGTCCCAATCCTAGGACTCTCTTGAACGCCTTTCTGAATTCAGGATTAAAGATAGTATAGATGATGGGATTAACACAGGAGTTTATGTAGCCTAAAATATTTAATCATTCATTTATTTTGTTATTTAATTATTACGTTTTTAAATGTTTGTAATTTTTTGTAAATAACTGTATTTGGAGATACTAATATATTTGTTATTGAGACTTATTTAATGTTAGTTTGAACTTGGCAAAACGTTTAATGACGTCATTTGTGGACAATTGTATTAAGCAGTCCTTAGTAAGATCTTAAGAAAACCATGAACTTAATAAAAAAGTGTAATAATTATTATCTATTTTAGACATTTCTTTGCTCAACTATACTACAGTATACTTTTTTGTGCTATTATAAAGATTTCATAACTTTGTTATTACAAAAATAATGTCTATAAAATACAAAGGATTAGCTAAAATTTGTTTTCCGAATTCAGTGAATATTAAATCATCTCCAAAGTTGAGTAAATTTTAGATTTAAGTAAGAAATGAATAAATTTGTTGTATCATCAAAATAGTTTAGAGTTAAAGGGACTAGAAAAACAATGAACACTTGGTTAGAAAATAAAAGAGAGTTTTATATGAAGGAGAAATATGTTGGGAAATAGAAAAGAAAACTTAAATCTATAATACAAAGTAGTTGATTTCTGTCCGTCTGTCTGAAGCTTAAGATCTCGGTAACCGCTGAACCGAATGGGCTCTACTCTTCAGGGAATATACCTACTGGTCCTGTGGTGGTTTTAAGCTATTTTCCTGGGGAGTGGGACATCCCCCCCCCAAAAAAAAATATTTCTTTAAGCAGTTACTTAACAAAAAATGGCAGCACCAGAAATACTTAATTTTTTTAAAATTACCTCTTGGGGCAAAGCGTTTTTCTATAATAGAGAAAAGACGCAACCCACTATAATTATGTTTGAAAAAAAACCTAAAAAAGATAAATAAATGAATGCTATGCCTAGAAGAGTTGTGGCAAAGAACGCGAATTCCCCGGGGCTGGTGTTGATCTTGAACTTCATGCTAAGGGCCTCCAGGGTGTTACACGTGAAGAAAGGGGTCCAGCAAACCAGGAAACATACTGAAATTAAACAAAATTAATTGCAGTGCAACATTGACTTAGAGTTTAGGCCATTAATAGGCATATTAAGAGGATTCTTTTGGGAAATCGGTATCAAAGAATTTGTTTGAGTGACTGCACTGAATTCTTATTTTATCTTCATTGAACATATTTTTTCCCAATTAGCCTCAATAATTAATACTGTCTTATTTTATTGTCATTTGATTAATCTATGTAATTTCTAACAATAAAAAACTAGATAATTTAATAAATTTTTCTTGTTAGAGACATTAAATTAGATATATTTTGTTATTGGTTAGACAAATTAAACGTAATTAGGAAAGTTTATACAAAATTATATTTTTGTCTTTACAAAGTGTTATTATAAATCAATACCATATAATATTGTTGAGTTTAAATTATTTTCATATTCATCTAGCCTGTCAAAAACAAGAGATGTTAATTAATGATAGTTTACTTATATAAACATATATGTAAGATTTCTAAGTTGGTCAGCAGTATAAGTATAATATTACATTATTCGCCTATATCTATACATAAATCTTCAAAATGACCAACGTTAAGCTTTTTGAGTAAACCTATATTGATAACTTATTTGGACACAAGCTTTTTTCATTTTCCCTCTTTTTAAAAATTCAGTTTTTTTAAAATTCAATTGACAGTAAAAAATCTAAAATTAGATTAGTTCTTTCATCCAAAAAAATCTCCAATTTCATATGCTGATTCTTTGATCTCAAGCGTTTGTAATAGTAAATACATTAGTGACCTGTGAGTTCAGTCCATGACAAAAAGATATAGGAACAATTTTTACATCAATCATTATCATATGATAAAGTTTACATTATCACAATTCATACAAGAAAGAAAGAAGAAGCAATAAATAAAGTGTTATCTTCTGTTGTGAATATATATTTACCATGTAATCCCTAAATCTTTTTGGGGAAAAGTATTTACAAAAAAAAATAGAGCAAATAAATGTACAGAGAAAAGAAAAAAATGAATAATTGAAGATATCAATTATTGGAAGTCAGATTACAGTATTTTTCACTTCGCAACATTTTCTCTAGATTTAGGAAATTATAATCTCTTTTTTGAAGATTTATCTCTTTTTGTGTACTGTACATATGTCAATTTATTATCCATGATTTGTTTTCATTATACTTATGCTTGTGAGAAAGAAAGATTTTATGTTGCAGGCAAGGTATTACAATTGGAATATCTATTTATCTAACTGTTCAGTTAGATATCTGAATCAGCATTGAGCTTATTAAACTTTTGAAATTATATTATGTTTGTGTCTGTACATCTGTCTGTCTGTCCATGCTGTCTGTCTTTTGTCTGTCTTTCCTTAACTTCCCCATTTAAATTCCTTCCCGTCCCCGTCCATTACCGTTTCTTCCCCTCCCATTCACTAACCCTTCACTGCAATATGTAAACATTCTAAAAAAGGTAAAAAATAAATGATGCAACTTAATTTATCTTTTTTCAAAATTATCAATGTCTATTGATGTTTGACTAAATCTATATTTTGCTTATAAAGTGTTAAACAGCTTCGCTAATCTTGAACGTATTTTTGTTAGTGTATATATAAAAAACAATGTAAGATTCGAAAAAAATGCGAAACAAAATTATATATATATTATTTTAAAAAGTCTATGTAAGGTTTTTCTATGAAAAAAAGTATTTGTAATGTGCTGAATAATGTTTATTCACTTTAAAGAGCAAAGATTTTCTACATTATGGTTTGTTTGTTCATTAAAACACATGGTAGAGAAAAGATTCGTTTTTTATAAACTATATTATCCTATAAAGGTTTCTGTTGCAATAAAGTTTAATCGAGATATTTAAACTTAAAACGGATTTTCTTCTTTTGTATTTGAATTCATTTTTTTAAGTTAAAATGTCTATGAAATTTGTCATTTTTGTTCTAATTCATTGTAAAGTTTATAAGAAACACAAGTTAAGAAAATACAATTTAATTGAAAAAAATACCATTTTTAAATCTACCTCAAATATAAAGTTTCCCAAATAAATTTAATAGTCTTTTTGGATCAAGGAAAGGGATTCGTCGTATCTTCTTCGCCTATTTCTAGCCTTTGCGGGGCAATCTTATTCCCCTTATTTTTAATTTATATAAAAAATAAGGGTGGGTGGTTTTTACCCGCTAGCCACTTTGAGAAAATCCCCATATAGTTCATATTAATGAATATTGAACATTGTACATACAAATATGTATGAATATGTTTTTTTTTACAATGAATGTAGGAAGCTTTATGTCTTGTCTATCTTTTTGCGTCTACAATATGTCAGATTAGAATAGAGATTTTTATCTTCAGAAAAAATAAACAAACTCCATAAAAACATAATTAAGTAATTGGTAAAATAAATTAATGCCTATACAGTTTCTACACAAGAGCCAAAAAGTTCGTTTGAATTTATGTTTCTTTTTTATTTCTGAGATTAATTATTTCAATCCTTATTCATGACAAACAGACAGATAATGATATGACTGTAGGGAGGGAGGGTTCACTGGACTAAAATATGCTGGCGCCCTAAGTTTTATAATTACGATATAGCATTCGTTGACTAAAACCTTTGGTTACTTAAATTAAATCTTGCTTGTTTGGTTCAAACTGGTATTATCCAAACGTTTCAACAGTTAATTTTATTCTAACGAAGGTGTAATTCATCTATATTGTCCATTGTCTTATCTCTTAAGATATCTGGTATAATTGTATTTTCATTGATTTCTCAGCCCGTCAGTATATAAACAATACTACTGATCTATCTATATAGAGTAAATATATTTACTAGCGGTTACGTCCCTAGAGGCTTTAAAGGGCACTTAAGCTAGGGCGGAGGGGGAAGCAGGCCAACCACTTTAAAGTACCCAATGAGTATGTGTGTGTGTGTGTGTGTGTGTGTGTAGTCATTGTTTCTTAAAGTTTGGACCTAATTAGTCTTTGAAAGGGACTAGACACTTTTGTAAAGCCACTAGTTCCAGCTCAAGCTCAACGCTCAAGTACAAGTACTTGACCCGCTGTCTCAAGTTAGCTACTCTTTATTACCTCACCCTCGCCGAGTATGGCAGGTGTTCTAAATTAAGTTACCGTTACCACTGAGCTACGACGCTTCAAAGCAACGACCCAATAATTTTAACTCAACATTTTTTAAATAACATGATATGGGTATCAGTTCAATTTTCTGTCCAATGTCCCCTCCCCTCCACGATTATAAAACAATTTGAAACTTATCTGACATGCAAGCATTTTCTAGACATCACATCTTCCCCCCACTCACCTAGAACAATAGCCAGAGTTTTAGTTGCCTTCTTTTCTTTCTTCTGGTTAGATTTATCACGTCGTCCCTTCTTCTTTTTCTTGGCCTTCTTTACCTAAAAAAAAAGGTTAAAATATTTTCCATTTTATCCTTACATCAAAGTGACAGAATATTCATCTGTCAGTGTGTAGCGAAGAATCTCGCTAACCGCTGAAATGATATGGTTCTTCTTTACCGAGAAGCTTTTTGTAGATTTAGGGAGGGATACTTCCCTCCTACTAATTCTCCCACTAGTAATCTCCCACTAGTAATCTCCCACTAGTAATCTCCCCCTCCCCCCCCCAAAAAAAACTTTTTTGCTTTTTAAATGTAAAGTTACATTAGTAGAGTCAACTTCACTCCCCCCATCCTTCAAATGACTGCCCTTAAAGAAGTAAGGTTTTTTGGTTTATTCATAAAGATCTTTTAGAAATTATTAAAACAATTTTCCTTACTTCATTATTTGAACCACTTCCCAAATTTTTAAATTGGATAGAAAATTTAATAGAAACTTCAATTTGAAAGAATATCAAAATCCATGGTTAATGAAGATTTTTAAAGAAATTAAAAATGGTTTTAAGCGAGTTTCTTAAAATATGTATCAAATCACAGAATTTGTACATTACTATTATGTAAAGTAGTATAACTACTAGAAATTTCTGAGCGTAAAATTTGAAAATATTTTCTTCAAATTGATGGTTAAAAGATAAGTTTTCTTTTCTTGTTGGATTATTATATTTTTGTGCATTTTACCTTAAATTGTTTAAAGAACCTTTTAACATTTTGTTTAATTGGTTTATAAGTTTTTCGTGAAACAAGATTAGTTTTGATAAAAACTTTAGTCTCTTGAAATAAACTGCACACCTACAGACAATTAACTATTCAAGCAAAGACCTCCCTTATAAAGATGAATTATATAAAATAAATGGTAAATAATTAGGGGAGGGGGGAGGGTGTAGCTTTTCGTTTTTTATTACTTCAAGTCACGTTAGGTTATATTGGGTAAAAGGTAGCCCCACAGATTTCAGTTAAATTAACGGAGCCTTTTATCATTTACCTTTGAGATTACAAGATTTGATTTTGACAAAGTTCTGATTTCCACATCATCTCTAGTACCAACAGTTTTATCTATCTTTTCTCCCTGAAAATAATCATAATTTCAAATGTTTTGTAATTAAGTAGAAAATCATGTCTTGATTTCATATAGAAGTATTTCTTTTTGGTAGTTAAAATGATTTTTTGAGTGTAATGTAAGACTGTATAATGTGTTTTACTATTAAAAATAAAAAGCAATTGTTTTGACTGATTAAAACCTTTCTAGAACAGTTTATTTTGTGTAAAACATCTTATTAAAAATTTTAAGGATAATGAAATATTTTCAAATTTAATTTTTCTCCCATACTTCAAATTAAAGTTTAAAAAGTTAATAGTGCAAATATAATCTAGCAAATTTTTTTCTTATCAAAATAATGATATATATAATAAACTATAGAAATGAAATGATGGTAGTATTTAATTAAAAGATTATTTATAACATTTTTATATATATATTTTTTTGTAAATTTAGCTGTTTTGAAAAAACGTTGATATTTGAAGAGTCTGAGAGAAAGAATATTATAAATTTTTCCAATCATTGGAAAGAAGCTGTCAGAATTTTAACATTTTCTTTTACCACTCAAACAATATATATTCAAACTTATGCCTCTAACAAAAATATGTTGAAAATTAAAAAAAAAATTTGCATCAAGTTACTACAATGTTTTTAGAATATTTCCGTAATGTTCGTTCGTCTTTTTAGCCGCTCTTATCTTTACAACTGATTTAAACTAAATAGGTCTTTTTGGCCTGATTGTCAATATTGATGTGGAAAATATTATCAAATTAAATTTGCCGTCGTTATTATTAAGGTAATTTGGCGTCTTAAGATGAAAAAACAATTCGTTTTATTTTTGACATTCACATATTTTGAAGCTAGTAAAAGTGGTGGCACAGATTATGACGTCAAAAAGAAATAACCAATGAGAGGCCAGTATACTCAGTAATTGACCAATGGTAAAATTTATAGTGGCCTCTCATTGGTTAGTTTTTGACGTCATAAACTGTGTCGCTACTTTTACTAGCTTTCATATTTTTTTCATAACTTTGGCGTTTTTGGTCTGATTTTCAAATTTATGTGTAAATATGGCAGGCAGCTTTGTTGCAGTATGGAATTTGCAATGACTGACGGACTGACGAACGGACAGACAAAGAGTCCTAAAAATTCAGATATAAAACAAATAATAGAGTAAAGCTTCCAAGTAAATGAAATTACTTTAAAACTAAAAGAAACTAAACAAACTGATTTGATATGGAAACATTCACAATTTATATCTTTGATAGATTCCTAGAAAATAGCACATACCAAAAAGTTGCTAATTGAAAGACGAACAAACGAGCAAACCAGAACTTTTAATATATAAATACTTACCATGACTTTACCATTCTGTATGACTTGGGCGCACTTGGCACATACTTTCCTAAAATACAAAATTGTTAACAAATGTTTTTTTCTTTTGTATTGTGGCAGCGAAGCTTCGCTATAGCAAGGTCTGGCTGTACTTTCAAAAGTACTTCTAACTTTCGCTTTTCATCATACATAATACGTCAAAAGTGATTTTAGTTGTGGAGATAGATAAAAAATGGAGATAAGATTGTAATTTCCGATTGTTTCATAATATTTAATCAAAATAATACGTTGCATTAAGAAAATTTAAAAAGAAACTAAACCCAATAATTAAATTGTTTAGTAGCGTCGCTCCGTCAGAGTATTTATCGCATCGCTTACAGATAAAAAGAGAAACGGCAAATTTCTCTTTTGTTGACCCTCGTAACCAAAGGCCCAGGCCAACAAAATAAGAATAATCCTTTTTTTTCGTAGACAATTACTTCTGGAACAGAACTGGTTTTAATTAAGCAGTAATTAAATGAATTCAATAGCATACTAGAAAAATAACTAAACATCGATTATGACTTACTTTGTCTCACCGCATCCATTTGAGTCAGTTAAATTTGAATCATCACCCTACAAAATAATTAGTTCAGTTTAGGTTTGTCCCTGACTTTTATGATTTAAGATTAAAAATTAAGAGCATCCATGCAGTTTATTTCTGTTGTGTTTCAAAGGGCTTGGGGCAAAAACAGACTCGAATCACTATCGTACATAGTCAGGACTTCTAGAAAAATGTTATCATTAATCAATCTGCAATAGTTAAGATATTCTATGAATTTATAAGGACCGAAAAAAGTCTATAAGAGCATCTTTGCTGTGCTGTCATAGAAATAGAAACTTACATTACATTCTTGTTTAAGAGTTGTAGTGTTGATTTCTGTGTTTTTATCAATAAATGTGCTTTCCTAAAAATAAATATTAATAGATATTAATATTTAGATGACGATATCCTTTACAACGAAGCTAAATAAGATAAAATTAGGCCTAGGCATAGACTTTGATATTAAGGAAACAGAATGAAGCAGCTTATAGTGCCTAACAAAATATGACGTCATACAATACAAATGATCAATAATAAGCCAGTGTACATTTATATTGTCCAATGGTAAAATCTATAATGGATTATTATTGGTCATTTGTATGTATGACGTCATTTTTAATTAGGCACTATAAGTTGTTTCTACAAAATAATTTTAGGAGTTTGAATGTATATGCAATATATGTGTACAATTTTATTTCTATACCCTATTTATAATGGAATTCTAAACCAAGGTTCTAAATCTATAAAAACAATTCAAACATGGATATTCAATTAAAGCTATTTATTAAAGAAAAAACGTACACATTCTAAATGTAGAAAAGCTTTCTGTAATAAGGTCGAAGAATAATAAAAGCAAAGTGCAAATACTTGAAAAAATCCTAAATGAATATACAGAATAATCATTCCACAGTTAGTAGATTCCACCTTTTCTCTATTCTGTATTATTTGGTTTAAAATAAATGATTGGTGGAAAGGGGGAAGGGGGGTTGCGACGCCTTAGTGAACAGAGTTGTATAGTTGCTACGCTTTTCATAGTTATTTTTTACAAATATGTACTTTTAGATAAGAGTGAGTATTTCATAAGAAAAAATATCAATTAATAAAAAATATAGATACATACACTATACTGATAATGACAGATGAATATTCTTTTTAACACAAAAGAAAAGCTATTATAGATATATGTAGTGTTATATTTATGTTATATATTTAAGAACTATGATATATAGTATTTGACAAAAAAAGAAATAAATATAAATATATAAAACTAAATTTATGCTTCTAACTCTTCCACCAATAAAAAAGTTACCTGCAAAGTGCCCGTGCAGTGCATATGTGTCTGTGGAAGTTTGACATGCTTAAGTTTACTTCTCTCATTTAGTGTCTAAAAAAAATAAAGTAATCACAAGAATAATCAAACAAGGATGACAAAATCCATTAAAATGAAGCTCTGAAACGGTAGGACAAACAAACATTACCTCTTCTAGAGTGTCAGAACTGAATAGGCAGAAGAAAAAAATGTATATTAGGGTGGGTCGATTTTGGACATTTTTTTTCTGAGGTCAAAGCGGGGATCTGCAAATGATTTGTATGAGTATAATACACCTCTGGATGATTTAAAATTTATCCTAAGTCTTAAAACCGCTGACGACCAGACATTCAATTGTATAGCTATTTGTCAATGGGTGTAAAAAATATTGAATCAGAACTATGGCTTCATGGTGCTCCCAGGAGAGGCCTTGAGAAGTAGAATTAGGAACTTTTGACCGTTTCAAAAAATCTCGTTCCTAGCCTGAGAAAATCTTAAAAAAACCTCTACAAATAGGACAATTCTCAATAAACCTTTAAAAAATGTGGTTTTTTTGTGATTTCTAAGGCTAGGAACGAGATATTTTGAAACGGACAAAAGTTCCTGATTCAGCTCCTCAAGGCCTTTCCAGGGAGCACCATGAAGCCATAGTTCTGATTCAATTTTTTTGAATGTCGTCTTTGCATATTAATAAGTAATCAAATATATTTTTTAGTGGTCAAGTTCTAAAACTCAATTTTTTAAAATTCTTTTTCGGTCAGAAATGTTTTAAAGGTTAATTTTATCTGTTGCTATCCCCTCTTTGTCTAATTCCGATATGAACCCGCCCTAATGTATATGTCTAAACAATATTGTAAGTATACATTATTTGTATCGAAAATACAGGATACTGTTTTAGGACAAACGTTTAAGGTGTTGATGATTCGCTTATGATATTGTACTTTGTTATCCTAGGAATCAGAATTACAGAAGTCAGATGAGTAGGATAACTATATGACATTCAAAATTGTTGTCAAAAAATTGAAATAATCAACATGAATGGACGTAAGACTTTCTAGAAACGATTATATATTTGATACGCTTCCTAATTCGTACCTAACTGTTATAGGAATCATCATTTAATTTTGAAATAGATTGGACAATTAAAACAAATCTAAATTAAGGAAAAGATTTTAAAATTATTTATTTAGTAAACCCCAATGACCTTATAACCTTATATAAAGAAGTAAGTTTTTTGTCTGTAACGAAGGATCACGCTGTCCGCTGAACCGATTAGGTTCTCCATTTGAAAAAACCTTAACATAGGTCCCGGGATGGTTTTAGATAATTTTTTAAATTAAAGTCTTGGAACGTTTTTGGGCTCCTTATCTGCACTTTTATTTTTATAAAGAATGCATATGAGATACGCTTTTAGGGTTTAGAGTTATTTAGTTTTCGGCGATTGCTTTCCAAAAACATGTGTTAGCGTGTTATTGCTGCGTTTTAAAGTATTAATTTTTAATAAATTATTATGGAAAAAAACCTGATTTGTAATTACACTTTTTGAGGCAAAAGCATAAGTGTTTTCGGTTCTCTATGTAAATATTAAACTTTTTATATGCTATACGTTTTACATATTTATATGTATTTAATAAATTGAAACTGACAACGCTAAAAATATAAATAAAATAAATGAAAGATTAGAGTAAATTAGAATATTATGAAAAATACTTATATACAAAAAAAAACTTCTTATGTAGTAACAAATTCATTTTATCTTCATATTATCTTGATGTATTTTATATGGAAATTTGAAATGTCAAAAACATGCGAATATTTGTATGTTTGATAGAAATGATATTCAACTTGAAAAAGAATTAAATTCATAGAATGAATCAGATGTTCTTAAAAATTTATATTTTTTTCTACAAATCTAAATTAGATTGCTTTTAATGATATACTATCATATTATGTTTCGTATGTAAAATTTGTTATTTGTGGTATTTTCACTTTTTAAAATCTAGAAAGTAGGGGATCGATGTTTTATAGTAAGAATTAGTTAACATTGTAACCTATATGTTTAAAATATTACAAATATCTTTTTAAAAATTAATATTAATATGGTGGTTGGGAGGTTCTGTTTTTGTTCAATACAGAATTTGCTGTTCAACAAATATATTTTTTAAAAGGGTTCATTTTCATATGTATACAAAATGAAGAGATTCTTAAAATTCTATTTACACTTTTAGATGTATTAAAACTTTTTTTGTCCTTTGGCCTTAAAAACTTTCGTTTATTTCGGGTCTACTGATTGTCTGCCATCGCGTCAGTAGTAAGTTTAGTTATTTACCTAGTAAACCTATCATTATCAAATAATACAAGTGAGAAGGAATATGAATACTAAAAAAAAGATTTATTTTTTTCGTAACAGTAATAAATATAAAGGACAAAAATATGAAAAAAGTAGCGCTACAAATGTACTAAATTTCAATTTAGTTTTACTTTATTGATTATCCATACTTCTAACGCAAATCAAAGGTTATTATAAAGTCAAGCTGCTATAAAATAACATATATATGTAAATTATCATGAAGATCCTTACTCTCTCTTGGGTCAGCAAAAGTGCAGGTAAATTGAATTATGATAAGAAGGTATAGTACTTCAAAAAAAAAGAATAGAATGAAAAAGTTTCTTTTATTCTTTCTCATAAGAGTTTTTTTTTCAGAAAGAAATACCCCTTACCCTAAGTCTGTAAATGTGGTCGGATTGAGATAGTGCTTGCTGAATTTTATACTGTAGGAAAATCCTGTTTGGGTTGGGACGATTAAACTTTAAGGTTTCTTGAGATAAAAATAGTTCCTAGGTTTTGTTAATAATCAAGGTAGTTATAGAACATTTTCACATAACTTTTAATTATAAAAAAAGGAAATAAACCTTAACAATCAGAATGTGAATTTTGTTATTTGAAAAATTAGGATTTTTTCAGCTGCCTTACTCTTTATTTAACATTACTAGTACTGTAATGGTTGTTTAGAAGCCAATTTAACAACTTAGATAGGCCCTTTTATTTTATTTGTATGTAACATAAAGTTAAGTAACGCAGATTTTGAATTTGCATAAAACAGCTTATTTAATAACTAGCGGCTACGCCCCTAGAGGCCTCTAGGGGCACTTGAGGAGGAGAGAGTCGAATTTAGTAATTCAATTTCTTATTTTAGATTTTAAAAGAAAAAGTAAAAAAAAATTACGTTTGATGTTTGTTTTTCGTTAAACTCTCTTTCTAAAATTGAGAAATTTAAAAAAAATTTAATTTCTCTAGGGAGGGTGGTGGTACCCTCCCCCCAAATAGTTATAAACCTTCCAGGGACATATGAGAATCTACCCTGTTAAGGAGAACCCGATCGGTTCAGTGGTTAGCGAGATCCTTCGCTAAAAACAAACAAACAGACAGACAGACAAACAAACAAACAGACAGACATCGTTCTACTTTGTATTATAGATATATTATTTTTTCTAAATTGTATAAAACGACAGGTCAGAGATGCTTTACAGTAGAACTTCATACTAAGCATTTACACAGTCTTTAGGTTTTTTAGGCAAATGAACAAAGTGTCTTAAATATCAGCCATGTGACGTCATAAAAATGTGGGGTTATCCATCTCTTTTTTAGGAGTTTTCTTTCCCACTTCTCCTCTAATCTCCCTCATTTCAATGACCTCACAGGGCTGATTTTTAAGACACTTTGTCCAGTTACGGTTACAAGGGCGTCAGTCCATTCATTAATTATTGTTTGGATAATGCATTGTAAAACAAGGATGACAACATCCATAAAAGCGAAGCACTTAAACGGTAGGACAAACGGACATTAACACTTATATATTGTGAGAACTAAATAATCAGAATATAAATATATAAGAGTCGAAGCAAAATTCTAAGTAAATTTGTTTTAAAAAATGCTTTATACAGGATAATGTTTATGGACATACCTATATTTTAAGGACTTGATTATAGAGTTGCTTCGCTTATAACATTATACTTTGTTCTCCCAGGAATCAATATACCAAAAATCAGATCAATCGGATGATTTGATCACATAAAAATTTGTTGTTAAAAAAGTAAAAAAATCAACATGTTTAAAACGGACGTACGGACATTTTGGTAATGATTATAGAGTTGCTACGCTTTCTAAATCGTACCTAACTATTAAAGGAATCACCATGCAAAATTTGAAATCGATAGGACAATCCTAACATGCCTAAATTAACGAAAAAGCTATCCGTTACGGACGTACGGACGGACGGACGTACGGACGGACCGACCCTAATTATAGAAAAGCTTCGCTTTTAAAAAGGGTGCAACTTATAGAAGCTATACAAGTATTGGTTTAAAATTAAAAAGAACTTACCCTAAATATTCTAAAGTATAGAACAATCATAGCTATACATGGAATATAGAAGGAACCCAAAGAGGAATAGATAATAAAATCTGTTAAAAAACATCATTAATTATTTGTTTTTTTATTAACGCGCAAAAATGAAAAAGTGTTATCAACACCATTATTTTAGAGTTAGGAAGTTTTCGTTGATAATGTACTACAAAAGACGGTTCCAAACGTAGGAGCGGAAAAACATCGAAGTGGACAAACGCAGGAGTCCCAAACGTCGGATTGGGACAAACGTCGGAGTGGACAAACGCAGGATATTTGGGACAAACGTCGGAGTGTACAAACACAGGAGTCCCAAACGTCGGAGAATTTTTTTTTCAATTATGAATTTTATTTATACAACCCCCCTCCCCCCCCCCCCCTCGGTCCCGTTATTTTTCTTAATTAGGTTAGGTTAGGTTATAGGCCAGGGGGCCGAGCGCTGCGGCCATAGTCATTATTTTGAAGACAAGGGTATAAAAAATTTCAAAATTGACAAATTGTCATATTATTAAAATAGCGGACACTCCTAGGTTTTACTTAAGCAATGTCCACTCCGACGTTTGTCCACTCCGACGTTTTGGACTCCTACGTTTGGGGTAGGACCCAAAAGACGTGACACACGGTTTGATGTTAGTTGGTAAAGGTGTCGCCTAAAAAAGGGACAAAAACTGTTGACCAAGTATCCTAATTGACGTCATATTTACTTTAAATATAACGTCAATCAGAATAGTTTGGTTAAAAAACATTTGTTCCCTTTTTAGGAGAAAGGTTTACCAGCTTCGTTGTATGGATAGGATATATCCTAGATATTGAATAGCTGCGCTAAATCTAGTAAGTTAAAAGTTAGTTTATACAGTACATTATTAAACACTGATTTTATTTAAAATTTGTAACGAGTTCAGAGTAAAATCAAATTTATAGTTCAATGGCAACCTACGTACGCAGTAACATTCAGAATTTTTTAAAACGAAGTTTTTCTATAAATAGTTTCTTTTTGTAGGTTTTGTTTGGTTTAATATTGAGTCAGAATTGGCAGGTCAATATGAAACTTGGTTATATTATTTCGTGTTTTTTTGTCACTCATTTGAGTTTTCATAAGAATAAGAATTTTTAAAAATTTTGAGATTAATGGTAAAAATCTTTTCTCGTATTCATTCGAATCCGGTGGATAGGAACCGGTTCTCATCCATACGAAAAAACTATGTCTAGCATCGTTTTATATCCAGTTTTCTACGAATATAGAAATGTACAATCATAAGATTAAAACCAGTTTTTTTAGCCGGTGCCTCCGGCACCTCGGGGCTAAAAAAACTAGTTTTAATCTCATAATTGTACTTTCTATATTCGTAGAAAACTGGATATAAAACGATGCTAGACATCCTTGTTTACACTAAAATTGTAAATTTCTGACTAACATAAGCGCATGACAGAAATTATTGAAGTACTGTTCTAAATAAAATTATAATAAATGTAGGACGTAGGTTTTTAACATTTATAAACAAAGATATGGAAATTTATTCAATGTTAAAATTGTTCTACAGTGTTACTTCTCTCTTACATAAAGTAAATATGATGTTTTTCCTGGATTATAGAATGCACAGACAAACGGCTGGTTTGCCTCAATTGTTGGATCTGATGTGTTTGTAAAGTCCGTCTCATTTACCTAAATAAAAAAAAATCAGTTAATGGAAAAAGTCTTCCAAAATATGTTTATGTAAAAATCTTCAAAAATTAAGTATGTAAAATTTTAAGCGATAAGACAATGGGCGATACATTGATATACATACTCAATGATGATAAATAAAATCATCCTTTCTGTATTTATTAAAATTGTTGACACTACTAGTTAGGAAGCAACCAATCAAATTTCAATAAAAGTACTTAAATGTTTTGAGCTTGAGAATAATATAACGTGGTTTATAGTCCTAAGTACCCTTCCTCCTAGTTAAGATATACAAAATAATTTATTATGTGCCTATCGGCATTTTTTTAGGTTTTGAGCTTGAGCATGAGTTTATACCAAGTCATACAAAAGATGTTGGAGTATACATATTTTGTTCGAAACATTAGAAAATTACAAAGATTGTATTGTATTGGTTATCTACAGTGTTCTAAAAAAGAAAATATTAACTTTTTAAATTGTATAAATGTTCTTGTTCTGTATTTTTTCTTTAGATGTTTTATTACTTTTATCCATAAAGGTTAAAGTTTTTCTTTGGAAACTTTTCTTCGAAAACTTCATAAAAAAAACAAGGACAATGTTTCGGCATATCACCAAAATCGAGATTTTTTGTTCAGTCTAATCTGTTGATAGACAATCACCCCAATACTGCTGTCCGACGGATAGATAACGCAGAAGTTTATGTATTTTTTATTTGAAGATAAAAACTGTGTATCTAAAAAAATATAAAATACATGAGATAAAATAATACATATAAATGCAATAATCAGATCAATTAAGTGTAATAATATCATAGATCGTTTTAATCAAATACAAAAGATTATTTAAGCGTAATACAACATAATTAACATATTACATAGGTACGATTGGTCTTTTATTAAACAAAACAAAAGAAATAATCTACTTTTTATTTACCGAATGAAATTACTTTGAAATTTGGCCTTATATTCATCACGCATGTAATAGTTCGTTACCTGGTTACATTCCGTGCAAGCAGGACAGACTTACAACGCGCACAACGGAGACTCAACGCACACCACACTAGGAATGCCGCACTTTTAGGAGGTCTCTGGGAGAAAGAGCTGTTATCGTCGCTAATTTAGGAGTAAGGATTAATGAGTATGGGATTTTAATAATAGTACATGACACAAAGAACATAAGGAAAGCTTCCTTGCCGATACAGACAGTATGTTAATCATGCGCAGAAAAACAGTTAAATGAAATTAATTTCGGGTCATGGCGTAAAATGGGACATAAATAACAAAAAATAAATAAAAATTTTTATGTTACATTTTATTCAATTTTTTGTCCCAATATTGTAGAGTCAATATCTCTTCTAAAGTCATTATTATAAAGAAACCAATCCCCAATCAAATGGTTGTTTGTCTTGGAGATGCGACCTCCAAATTTCAAAATTCTTTGAACGTACGAACAAGACTCTTACAGAAATGCTTCGCATCTAGTCCACTTACTTATATTCTCTATAAATTTTACACCATATAAAACTCTGATCTAAATAATGATTGAAAAGCCATGGTAATTATCACGCGTAACTCAGGCACAAGATACAATTACTCTGGCTAGCCCTTAGGCACTTTTTATATGTTTTTATGTATTTATTAGTCTATTCTTACCAATATAATACCTTATATGGGTAATACTAGCCTAATCATGGTAATCTGTATGTGAATGAATATTGTTATATGCTTATAAAAAACATTATATCTATTGTTAAAGTAACCATGTAACCATTTTGTACTACTAAGTATGCCTACAGCTATAGCTTCATTTACGGCACAAGTTTGACACACAAACACTTTATTAAACAGACAAGGGCTTAGATCCTGGTAAATAGTTGTTGTTATAGCTTGCACCTCTTAAAATATCTCAGTTATTCATTGACTCCCGAACTATCAAGTTCTCCTGGCTTAAAGGTAATGACTTAGCTGTTTTAGCATGCATTGTAGTTTAAATTTAGGTCCCTTAGGACTTAGCATTAATTGTGCCTAGGTCTTATGCTAGAGATCTAACACTATGCACAATTTCTGTCCTACACTACTTATGTTTATTATATCCTATCCTGTAAATATTTTCATACTTAACTGATTCACTTGTAATGTAAATACACTTTATAAAACCATCTTCCTTCTTAAGTGCTTAATATACTTATATGATATAGATCGAACATCTTAACCAGCCATTTATTCTTAGATTAAAGCAATATAATACTTTGCGTGGGTATTTGTTGAGCTACCATGGGTTCAACCAAATTTGTATTATACTTGTGGGAATAAAAGGAAAAGCATTCTACACTGACGAGCCAACGATGAGAATGTCTATGTGTATTGCAGTAAAAGTAGGATTTTAAGTAGTACTCATAGAAGAGCGATCTCCATACCATAATATTGGTCCATTGAGTAACACTTAATTCATGCCTAATGGACATATGCATGAAATGGATCAGGGTGTTTTTTACTCTTATACTTGACCTTCCAGTGTACTTTGTATTAGGGAATGAAAATGGACACTTGTTAAGATGCTGCTCATCTAAAAAGTATTCAAAGGAGTCATAAAGATATGATGTGTATATCAACAGTTATACAAAACATTCAATGTTATTATAAGTATGTTCAATTTATTTTTTATAATTTTGTATTATTTATATAAATAGTTTTATTTTGTACTAACTTCATTAATCCTTAAATAAAAGTAACAGAATGTTTGTGAGTCTGTCTGTCTGTGTTTACTGCTAAATTGATATGGTTCCCCTTTACAATGTACCTTCTCATAGGCACTGGGAAGGTTTATAGCCATTTTGGGGGAGGGTAACATTATGATAAATCAACACTAAAAAATGCTTCCCCCAGCAAAATTTTTAAAAGAATTATTTCTTTTAAAAAATTTTAAAGAAAAGCATCAAGAATTACAGTTTGTTTAGTCTGTCATAGAGGGGTAGGACAAAATCTTTTACTGAATTAAAATATTGGAAAAGATAGGATTGTAGATTATTCAAATGATGCTATTCTTTCTGTTGTTTAATACTATTTATTTACAAATTTTTCTTTAAGAATTGGTACTTGGGATACTTGATGTTGTAATTCTCTGTGTCCCCAGCTAGGGGCCCTGTGAGAATGTCTGATATTCTGTTAAACTCGTAACTGCATCCATTCAACCAACTTTTGCTTGAACTTTTTAACATCTGGTGTGTGTTTGATGTCCGAAGGAATTAGGTTCCAACCCTCCACTACTCTCTCGCAGAAAAAATTCCTTCTAATCTCTAGATTACACCTAGATTTAACTAGGTTTAGAGGTTCAGCTCGATTTCTAGTTAGATTATTTTCTCTGTTTTGAACAAACTTCAGACCACATTCTACATTTCCAATTTTATTTACAATTTTGTGAACTTGGACCATATCAAACATTTTTCGGCGCTGCTCAAGGGTCCAAAGATTGAGCTCTGTCAATCTGTCTTCATAGGTTCTTGATGTTAGGCCTGAGATCATACCAATAGCTTTCCTTTGCACATTTTCCAGACTCTGTATGTCAAGAATAGACCACGGAGACCACACAGAGCTAGAAAACTCTAAATGTGGCCTTACAAACTGTTTGTATAGCCTCAGAAAAACAACTTTATCTCTAAAGTGAAAACAGCGAGTTATTTGGCCCAACACTGCTCTGGCTCTGCCAACACTTTCCTGAATATGTTGAGAAGGTTTAAGGTTTGAGTGAACACAGACTCCAATATCTCTCTCCTTTTCTACCTTAGATAGTTCAATGCCATTTATAGTGTAATTAAATGACTGATTTCTTCTTCCAATGTGCATTACCTTGCATTTTTTAATGTTGAATTCCATGCTCCAATCTTGGCTCCATTTGTAAAGTCTGTTAAGGCATTCCTGCAGGTTTTCAGCATCCTCCTGAGTCTCAACAATATTAGCAATTTTGGTATCATCAGCAAATTTTCGAATCATATTAATTCCAGCTGTAGCATCATCAATATCATTAATAAATATGATAAACAGAAGTGGACCAAGCACACTTCCCTGTGGCACACCAGAAGTTACTAACTCCACATCAGACTCTTCTCCATTCACTGAAACATATTGTTTACGATTTGTTAACCATTTTTCAATCCATTTCCTGACATTTCCAGACACCCCATGAGCCTGAAGTTTTTGTATTAGCTTGGGATGACTAATCTTGTCAAATGCTTTCGAGAAATCCAGGTAAATGGCATCCAAAGGCTTAGAATTATCCAAAGCTTGGGTTACAAAGTCCAAAAATTCCAATAGGTTGGTCTGACAGGATCTTTCTTTCATAAAACCATGCTGTGTCATTTTCAAGAGATTATTAGTGTACAGATGATCAGTTATTTCCTCTCTAACAATACCTTCAAGCATCTTGCATACACCACTTGTTAAGGAAACTGGACGATGGTTGGTAGGTAACCCTCTGGCACCTTTCTTGAAAATGGCTATAACTTTAGCAAGTTTCCAATCCTCTGGCATGTCTCCCGTTTCAATTGAAAGTTGGAAAAGTATCTGTAATGGTTTTATTACACTAGCCTTCAACTGTTTTAGGATATTATTTGTAATCCCATCAGGACCAGGAGATTTTCCAACTTTTAATTCATCAATCTTCTTGGCAACTTTGTCATAAGTAATATCTATATCTCCTATTTCCACTCCAATATTAATGTTATCCATATTTGGTCCAAGTTGTTCATTTTCTTCATGAATAAAAACACTACTGAAATGTTTATTTAACAGGTCAGCCATCTTCTTGTCATCACTCACAATGTTTTTATTTTCATCAAGAAGAGGTCCTATGCCTTTTTTGTCACTCATTTTACTTTTCACATAAGATGTGAACTTTTTCCTGCCAGCATTACCAGTCTGTTTAGATATATTAATCTCTACTCTTCTCTTAGCTCTCCTTACTGCATTTTTTAATTCCTTCGACAAATCATTGTAATTGTTAACATTTTCTTCACTGTTATGAGCCTTCATTTTTTTATATAACTTTGGCTTTTTATTTTTTAACCTCTTTATATAGCTATTCATCCAAATTGGCTTTTTATTATCACCTTTGCAGACAATTTTCGGCACATTTTTATCAATCACTTTTTGAATACTATCTTTAAATAGTTTCCAACCTTTATGAATATCTCTGTTAATCTCTTCTTCCCAGTTGATTCTGTTCAGCTCATTTTTCATATTTCCATAGTCTGCTTTATTCCAATCATATCTAACATAATCTTTAATTGCTTCACGTTTCATAAAATGATTGGTATTTATCATCATCATAACATGATCACTATTTCCAAGGGGTCCTAAATTATCAATACTAATAACACTATCATCATTACATAAAACAAGGTCAAGTATATTATTACGAGAGTGTGTTGGAAAATTTACATATTGACTAAAATTACATTCTAAACATTTATCAAGAAATTCAGCACTTACATTATTACTGCCATCACAGGTTAAATTATTCCAATTGATTTTAGGTAAGTTAAAATCTCCAATAAACATTGTATTTGCAGTTGCATTTTCTATAAGTTTAATTAATTTTTCACTGTTTTCTCTGCTACAATTAGGTGGTCGATAAACTAAAACAATATTAACAAAAGAATTACTAGTTGAAATCTTAAAATTACAATATTGGTTAAAATCATTATTATATTGGTCACTTGGTAAAATATCAAGTCTTTCTCTTGAATAAACTAATAGGCCACCACCTATTCCATTTTGAGTGTCAGATCTGTCTTTTCTGAGTTCAGAAACAATATTAAATCCATTAAGCTTTAAAACATTTTCAGTCACACTAGGGTTACACCATGATTCAGTTACCAGAATGATATCTGGTGGATTGTCACAAATTGTTGCATTTAAGTCATTTACTTTACTTAAAATACTTTGAGCATTAAGGTAAAGTATTTTTAGTCCTCCATCATGTTCTCCTCCTCCTCCTCTGGTGCCTCCCTCTCTACCATCTCCTCTTCCCCTTCCTCCTCCACCTCTGAAGGTCTCGTTCTTTTTTTCTCCTTTCCTGCTTCTGGAGTCAGCTGTCTTTTCTGACCTCCTCTCCCCCTGCCCCTTGTTGGGCCTCTCTCGTTGCTCCTCCCTATTGCTGGGCTCCTCCCACTGGCTGCGCCTCTCCCTCTGGCTGTGCTCCTCCCCCTTCCAGGGCCCCTCCCTCTTTCGTTGAAGGTTCCCCTTCCTCTGACTCCTCCCCTCCTTGTTGCATCTGGCCATATTCTCCTCAATATTAATCTTTTTTCTCCTCTCATTCCCACTACTTTCCACTCGGAGTTTAAAGCAGCTTCTTCATCTAGTTCAGCATTTCTTCTCATGGCTTCTTTTCCAAGTTCTAGCTCTTCATCTCTCTGCTGCTTAGTTAAGTCAGGGGCAATATATATTTCTTCATAATCATAATTGTCTTTCAAGCCACGGGAATTCATAATCAGCTCCTTCTTCTTTTCAGCATCCTTAAACCCTAAAAGTATAGGCCTAGCAGCGTCACTTGTGTTTAAATCACCTAGTCTTTTAATGAACTTAATATCATTGTCAGCAACTCTCACATTCACAGCGTATGCTATGTCTACAGCCCATTCTATATCATGTGCTTTCTTCTCCTTGCCAGATTCAAGGTCAACTGGTTCAGGTACACCATAAATGAGGACATTACACTTTTTTTCATCCCTCTCTCTCAGCTCGCTAAAAACATCATTTTTAATAACTTTAGAAGTATTACAGATTTTTTTGTCCAACTTAGTATAGTTCTCTTTACAAACTGTTACCTCCTTCTTCAAATCATCCTGCTCAGTTTGAAGAGATTTAACGCTTTTTTTGATATCCATAATATCTTTGTTGAGTGCTTTAACTTTATTGTTAAGAACTTTAGCAACTTTTTTACAGTGAGTACATGTCCATGAAATAGAGTTACCTTCGCTGCTTTCATCAATTAAGTACTTGAGAAGATCGTTGCTAATGCCAGAACACGTTGGATGTGTGTACTCCTCACATACTTGACACATTACACTGGTATCCTTCCGTTTTAGAGCCTCCTTGCAACCAAGACAGAAATATTTTCCCTTTTCTGCCATCTTGGACACAGCTAATTTTGTTTGATTCAACAATCCACAAACTTCTCCAACATAAACATAAAATATATTCTACTCTCTCCCCTACCCTACCGAGATGTGATAGGTACGGGGCACCCTCGCGGATGTGTAAGAGAGAATATATATACAAATCACAATAATATAATTACAAAATATTACAGAGCTTGGGTGTCCGATTTTTTTTTTTGTTTTATGTTTTTTTTTCTCTTTATATAAACTTTGTTCTTTACTTTTACTTTAGATCTTTTTTTTGTTCTTTTTCTTTTTATTTAGATCTTTCTTCTTTAACTTTTTTTTGGGGATCATTTATGTGATCATCTTTTTTTCTATTTTTTTTTTTAACTGTATCTTTTTTTATATAAAATTAAACCGGACAATCTTTTTATTGCTACAAATGCAATACTCTGTAATATTAGGTTTTAGGTGTTAGTCAGGAATACATATATCCTGTGATTAGGTTATTTGATGTTAGTCTTATTAGTAGGTAATCATTAATCTTTCAACTTAATTATAATTTCAGAAATATCAAGTTCACTAATATAATCTTAATTATAATTATCCTGGGTATTATAGTACAGGAGGGTTATTTATTCCGCCTCAACTGTTTCTCCAACTCAAAAACTCAACATTTTTCCGGCAGCCGCCGGGGAAGACATTTTTATATGAAAAATCTTTTAGTGAAGTGAATCAAGCAAGTATAGCTTGGTCGGTTGTCTTTAAAGTGTTAAAATATTTTTTTACATTTGTTGTGAGGAGTATTGCATCCTTAAGAGAATTTAACTAATAAAATTGGAATTAGAATTTCAATAAATGCCATATAAAATGAATTTACTGCTCCCTATAAAACCAAGAATCAACCATAATTTCTCATTTAGATGCACAAGTAATAAAGGTATACAATGAATCATTAATATCATACTAAATGCCAGTTCTAAATATGGCGTCTTATTTGGTGTTTAGATATTTTAGTTGTAAAATATATAATTTTTTTAATAGCAGTGGAACAAAGACTAAAGCATTACTTTTCTTCATTAAAGATGTATAAATATGCAATCTTAAAACATTAACTTGATAATAACAAGGCATAATATTAAAAAAGTAGCATCTAGCTCTATAGTCGCATTAAAAAATTTTTGACAAATTAATTTTTAGACTAGTTAGATAATAATGAATATTGCTTATTTTGAATTAGAGATTGTAGTTAGAATTAAGATGTTTCAAAACTTAAGGAGTTTAAGATTATGACGCCAGATATACATTTATGCACACACATAAAAACAAGGATGGTCACATATATCAGAAGCAAAATATGAAATTGAAGAAATTAAATTGAACAATCAAAGAGATGGATGGATGTATCATATGTGTTCTCAAAAATTTTTGCTGAATTTAATTTTAATACAATCGATTTGATTTTATTTTCTTAAACCAAATAAATATTGCAAAAACGAAAATTTCTAAAAGTTTGAGAAAAGACTAATAGTGCAACCTTTCCTAATTGATTCTGTCCCCTCTTATCCATGTTTTTTACACCTTTTTGTGGGCAACTAATATTGATCAACTTTGACACCAATCACAGTGGGTCAAATTTGCCAAAAGTTTAAAGATTTTTTTTTACCTCGTCATTTTAAATAGTCTGTTAAAATTTAGTTTAGTTAATCATCAGTGTGGATGTATATTAATTATCCTTAATGATCTTAAAACTTGAGATCCCTGGTTTTTGATAATATTAAAAGAAAGGTCTTATAAAATATGAAATTCTTTAAAAAGAATTAATATTATTAGATTCATATATTATTGTATTTTTTATTAAATCAGCCCCACAGTGAAGTGGTTAGTTTATAGGATGCAAAATTTTACACGGGGATATACTCCCTTAAGAGATAGGCAATTTCAGTGTTACTAGGATTAAACCAAATAAACAAAAAATATGCTTTATATTTTAAGATTTTTAAACTATCCTTTAATCTAGTACATTTTAAAATCTTGATAAGCTTTGTACACTGCAAAATTCTTAGCCTTACCATTGCTGATATTTTTTTAAATTTTGAAATTATATTAAAATCTTATTCAACCATCATTCATTTTATTTCAGAGGAATATAGATATTTATAAATTTGTTTTACTAACAATATCTTTATCCCTAGCGAATATGTATGTGAAAATTAAACTTTTATTAAAATATCTATTTGATTATTTTATTTTGCCGACAAAAAATAGCAAGTCTATAAAATATTCTCATATTTCTTCTTGATAACTAATGCTTTTATCCCTGATAAATGTAGATATTTATCTCTATATTTTGCACCTCCTGATATACTCATAAGCCCTGACATCAACAACACAAAAATGCAATCAAGACGAGATGGCCGAAAATTTTGGAAAAATCTGATCCAGGATTTTAGTGTAAACTTTTTTTATCTTTTTCTAATGAACACGAAGTCAATGAAGTTGAAATAAGTTTACCTGACGTGTTTTTTTTACCTTAGGTTTACTTACAGGTACCTTTGATACAGGGTAGTCCCGCAGGATTAGGGCACCATAGTTAAAGGCCCATCATTATTAGGGACCCCTGTAAATTGTGGAAATAAATTTACCTCCCTAATTTTTTTTATGGTTATGTTATTTTATGTTTATATTGACAAGAGTTTTTTTTGCAAGAAACTTTATGCCCCAAAATTACCCACGAGGATTTATTTTAAGATGTGAATAAACAATTAGTATTAACCATGAAATAAAATCCAGCATTGTTAAATGTAAAATATTTTGGTGCACAAATTGAAAATTATGGGCTGTAAGAAGGTGTGGGAAGACCCTTCATTTCTCTTTTCCTCAACACTACATTTTCTTTTTTAGTAGCGTAGCTAATAAAAAAATTTAAAGTTAATTTTTCATACAAAAAATTTTATTTTTGAAATAATAGAAAAGATAGAATATATCAATAGAATAGTTTAAAACCTGCCCAAAAGAACCAAGGTGCAAACGAAAGACAAAATAAGAAAAATGGACTCATAACCAGGTTATTAGCATATAAAATATTCCCAATAAAACTTCCTTGTGTATTTTGTCATTCTTGTTTTTTATCTTCCCCGTGGAGATATAAGAGTGGGGATAAAGTTAATATAGTCAAACACAGAGGTGTCATAAAACTACTTATCATTTAGTGAATTTGTATTCTTTGTCAGGTTTATTAATTTAAATGTTGCAATATTTTTAACCAAATCAATGATACAATTATACGTATAATGAATATAAATAACAGGTTGATTGTCTACCTGTCTTTCTGTATCTCGCAAAATAATGAGCTGATATGTTTCGACTTACCAAAGCTGGTTCTGAGGTCTCAATGTAATTGGTATCCTACAGAATTTGGGTGTTGATAAAGATAGATAGTTAGAGCAGATAACATAAATGGACTTACCAAAGCTGGTTCTGAGGTCTCAATGTTATTGATACCCAGCAGAATAGGACTGCCAATGGCCAGAGAAGCTGCCCAGCAAATAGTTATCACTAGGTAGGCACGGCCTAAAAAAATATTTTTTTTTAATAAGATTTTCCTAAATTCTGACAAAAATGTAATTTAATCAATTCACATATAAAAATTTTTATTTATGTTTTGTGCAGGAATTTAAAAAATAAGACAATGGACGATTAAATTTTGTGATGGTAATAAACATAATTAACCCTTCTGAAGACTAAAATTATTGTTAGAAACGTTTTGCCACAGCTATTTTCAACCAATCAATTCAAGTAACCAAAGTGTTTTCCTTTAGAAGACTTAATTTGTTATCCATTGTTTTTTTCCCTTAGAATTCAGATATATAAACTAGCTTGGGGCAAAACCAACTTTTGTTTATAAACAAAGATATTTTTCCTATGTTTTTTTTCTGTTATTTTATTCATACTCATAAATTAGATTTACGCAGAGGAGTGCACATAGATGATAAGAGAAGGGGGGAGGGAGGGTTGAAACGCTGATTTATCCCAGTATAAAATATATATACAATAGAACAATTGGTGAATACCCCCTCTTTAGATTAAAGATTGAACATTTTGGAAACTATTGGTTTGGAACCAATAACCAAAATTCAATAAAAGTACCCCAAAAGCTATACAAGTTTTTAGAAAACGAATATGAAAACGAGATCCTAGATTAAGTTACATCCTCTCAAATTGTACAATAATATATTATTTATTGTTTACAGTAAATAGTATTTTAAACAAGGATGACAACATCCATGAAAGCAAAGCACTAAAGCGGTAGGATAAACGGACATTAATTAACACTTGTTAGAACTGAATAATCAGAATATAAATGTATAACAGCAAAATTGTAAGGAAATCTTTTAGAAAAACTGCTTGATATAGGATAATGTTTAGGGACATATAGGACTTGATTATAGAGTTGCTTCGCTTATAACTTATACTTTGTTATCCCAGGAATCAATTTACTAAAAATCAGGTAAATCGGATGATTAAATCACATACAAATTTGTTAACTACTAAAGGAATTACCATGCAAAGTTTAAAATCGATAGGACAATTCTAACATGCCTAAATTAACGAAAAAAGCTCTCCGTCTGTGACGGACGTACGGACCCACCCCAATTATAGAAAAGCTTCGCTTTTAAAAATACCTGTGTTTTTTCTGTGTTGGCTGTAGCTGATTGGAGAAGTTACCGCACAATACCTAAAAAGATTTTATCAATATATATTATTTATCATTATTATAAATACAGTTGATTTTTACTGAATATTCATCTATAATTATATAAGACTGTTTTCATACACATACATATAATTATGAATCTAAGTTTCTTATGTAAAAGTGTATTTTTTACCTCATAGGTATAGTAAATTGACAAAAAATACTTTTTTATATAGCCCCAGCATATTTTTTTCTTTTTCTTATACTTATTACATTTATTTTTATTTATATAACACCATAAATTACTTTTCCACTTGGAATTATATTTTACCTAGGTATTACCTAATCTAATTACCTAGTTAGTAGTTATAAATATATAAATAGTTATAGTTATATAGAGAAAAGTCTTTAAATTTTCAGGAATAACCAAACAATTGTAGTGTAACTTGTGATGCACCTTAGGAAAACGCCCAAAGCTTTGAATTGCGGGAAAAGAGTTAGCTAGTAAGATAACATAAAAAGAAACATAATATATTTTCATTTCTTCTACTTTTAGAATATCTTCAAATTACCAAATTCATCTAGCATATTCTGTAAAAGCACCAGACATGTCAAATTTTCAAAATTTTCGTAAATCAGACAAACCAAATGAACATTACACTTACATAATGATGTAGAGTGTAAGGAAATATTGTAATATTGTTGTATTTGGCTCACATATTCATACTTAGCAACATCAACAGGGATAGGACATTACAAGAAACTTTTGTCATGCAAATATATGCAAAATTATTATTTTTTGTTAAGGGGAATTAAAGAACCCCTTTCGTCAATGTTTTTAGCTTATTTTTGATTTACTGAAAAGGAGGTTATATTTTCAATCTTTCATTGATATTTCCCTTCATCCCTGGATATAGCATAACTATTTCCCCTAGTAGTTTTTAAATCTGACAAGTAGTGACAAAACCTTGTCTAATCTGAGTTTTGACAGGTTTTCCTCAGGTTTTAATCTGCCCGCCCCTCATCAATCAACTCTGACATTTGATTACATTTCGTCAGATTGTAATCTGACAAAACCTGTGTTTTTGCGCAAAAAGGTACTAAAACTCAGATTACTCAGGATTTGCCGCCAAATTTTTAATCTGTCAGGGGGGATTTCAGATTATAATCTGACGAATCTGACTCAATGTGAGCAAAGTTCAGGTGATTAAGATCGTAATCTGTGATTAAATTGACCCTCAAAATTTGCCCAGTTAATCCCTTATCTGACATTTGATGACAAACAGTCATACTCTAACCTGACATTTGATGACAAACAGTCATACTCTAATCTGACAATTGATGACAAACAGTCATACTCTAATCTGACATTTGATGACAAACAGTCATACTGTAATCTGACATTTGATGACAAACAGTCATACTGTAATCTGACATTTGATGACAAACAGTCATACTGTAATCTGACATTTGATGACAAACAGTCATACTGTAATCTGACATTTGATGACAAACAGTCATACTGTAATCTGACATTTGATGACAAACAGTCATACTCTAATCTGACATTTGATGACAAACAGTCATACTCCAATCTGACTTTTGATGACAAACAGTCATACTCTAATCTGTCAATTGATGACAAACAGTCATATTCTAATCTGGCATTTGATGACAAATGGTCATACTCCTAACTGACTTTTAGTGACAAACAGTCATACTCTAATCTGACATATGATGACAAACAGTCATACTCTAATCTGACATTTGCAGACAAACAGTCATACTCTAATCTGACATTTGATGACAAACAATCATATTCTAATCTGGCATTTGATGACAAATGGTCATACTCCTAACTGACTTTTAGTGACAAACAGTCATACTCTAATCTGACATATGATGACAAACAGTCATACTCTAATCTGACATTTGCAGACAAACAGTCATACTCTAATCTGACATTTGATGACAAACAGTCATACTCTAATCTGACATTTGATTGCAAACAGTCATACTCTAATCTGACATTTGATGGCAAACAGTCATACTCTTATCTGACATTTGATGACAAACAGTCATACTCTAATCTGACTTTTATTGACAAAAAGTCATACTCTAATCTGACATTTGATGACAAACAGTCATACTGTAATCTGACATTTGATGACAAATAGTCATAATGTAATCTGACATTTGATGACAAACAGTCATACTCTAATCTGATATTTGATGACAAACAGTCATAATCTAATCTGACATTTGATGACAAACAGTCACACTCTAATCTGACATTTGATGACAAATTGTCATACTCCTATCTGACTTTTAGTGACAAACAGTCATACTCTAATCTGACATTTGATGACAAACAGTCATACTCTAATCTGACATTTGATGACAAACAGTCATACTCTAATCTGACATTTGAAGACAAACAGTCATACTCTAATCTGACATTTGATGACAAACAGTCATACTCTAATCTGACATTTGATGACAAACAGTCATACTCTATACTGACTTTTAGTGACAAACATTTATACTCTAATCTGACATTTGATGACAAACAGTCATACTCTATACTGACTTTTAGTGACAAACATTCATACTCTAAACTGACTTTGAGTGACAAACAGTCAGGTTAGAGTATGACTGTTTGTTACTAAATTTCAGGTTATCGAAAGACAGGTTAGAATATGACAGTTTGTCATTAAAATTCATACTCTAATCTGACTCATAATGATAAATAGTCATACTCTTTATAAAAATAATGATAGCAATAAATTCTACAAAATACAATATTAATTACACAATATATATAACAACTATAAAATTAAGTGATGGTACTCTTCAAAAAATTCGGTTGTTCTAGTTGTGCAAATGGGTCAACAGAAGTAACTATCATAAAAGATTTTTTTATGGGACAATCTTTTAATTAAGTTATTCTATTGAAAATTGTCAAAATTATCTCTTTCTTGGTTTCTCATTTCTTTGTTTGTGTGTTGACTGCATCAAAAATGTTTTAATGTAGTTTTATGATTTTCAAAACCACTTCAACATCAGACAAAAAATATTATCAACAACCTGACATTGAAGTGATTCTAAAATTTTGTGGTTAATTAATTTTTGGCAATAGAAAAACTAATTAGAAATAATTACATATCATCAAATAATATCTAAAAATCTAAAGGTATAGTTGCATGAAGTGCATTTAAAAAGTATGATGGCTAGCATAAGTAACAAAAATACCATCTAACATGTCTAATTTTGTATTAAAATGAATTTCAATCAATTAGGCACCACCCAAATACTGTTTTTGTGAAAGCAGGACAGCCATTTATGTTGCATATATCCAAGAAATATGGTTTTCAAGTCTTGATATTTTTAAAACTACATGGTAGAAAATTGAAATTATTTCAAATATATGTCCTATAAATGAACTATTAAACATAAAAAATAAGCAGTTCATAAAATTCAAGTTTAAATGCAATTAGTGCAACTACACCTTTGATGCAAAAAAATAAGGAAAAATTAAATACTATTAATTAGACATCTATGAATATTAGCTAACATTAACTAAACAATTTATTAAACTAAATAATAATAATATATCTGAAATTAGAAAACTAACCAACAACGAAAATACACCATTTTTTTGTTTGTTTTTGTAAATGTAGAAAAGATTAAGATTTACATAGTGCTATATTTTGAAGTAGTTTCTATATCTTTTTAATGCTAATCCATATTTATTTATAAAAATTTTTAAAACTTTTAGTCTGTATGTAAATTTTTTATGTCCCTATGACTGTCTCGTGTCTGCCTATATAAGTATGTCTTTATATCTGCCTGTCCATCATATCTGACCCTCTGGCTGTCTTATGTCCGCCTATGTATGTCTGTCTTTCTGTCAGTCTGTACATCTGTCTAAATATATGAATGTCACTCTGTCTGTCCTTCTGTCAATGGTCTGGTTGTCCATCAATCTGTCTTTCCCCTTTCTGTAAATCTGTTAGCTCATCTGGCTGCCAGTCTGTATCTCTGCCTGTTTGTCTGTCAATATTTCTATGTATGTTTTTCTGTCCATATGTCTGTTTGTCTGTATATCTTTCTGTCCATCTATAACTGTCCTTCTGTCTTGTTTTTTCTGTATTTATAACTTTTACAAATTGAAATTTTTTTATACCTTCAGTCTGTATGCTCACTTTTTCTGTCCCTTCTGTCTCTTTATTTGTCAGTTTGTTCATATGTCAGTCTGTCTGACCATATGTATGACATTCTGTCTGTCTGTCTTACCAGCTATCTGACCATATGGATGTCAGTCATACTGTTTGTCTTACCAGCTATCTGACCATATGCATGTGAGTCAGTCTGTTTATCTTACCATCTGTCAGACCATATATGTAAGTCTGTCTATTTCTTCATATGTCTGACTGTCTGTCTTAAAACCTGTCTGTCTATCCTTTTGTATGGCTGTCTGTCTATTTGTGGATCTGTCTGTCCATTTGATTATCTGTCTGTCTGTTGAAAGTTCTCTGTCTATCTTTGTGTCTGTCTATCTGTATTTCTGTAAGTCAGTCTGTCTGTCTGTTTGTCTATAATTATATATGTCTGTCTGTTTGTCTTTCCATCTGTCTATTTTTCATGGTGTCCATCTTTATTAGATTTGTATTCTTGTTTTCTGTATGAACTAAATTTTAGTTTCACTAGGAACCAGGATCAGACAATAGATGATAAAGGAAGGAATAGGTTGTGCTAAAATCCGTAAAGGTGAGAGTTTTAAGGCTTAAAAATAGTAGTAGAAAACCGATAATATTTATGAAATATATGTATTTCTTATTGAAAAGAACTATAGACAATTTTTTTAAGATAACATAAATTTTTATCATTCTACTACTGTTTCTTACTTAAAACTACTCACAACCTTTACAGATTTTTAGCGCAACCTACTCTTCCCTTAATTCAAACACCTCAATTACAACTGAACAATAAGCCCTTTTTATAGGTTAGTATTCTAACAAATAGGTTTTGATACTGTTGGTATTTTAAACCCAATCAATATTTTTAAAGAATATCCAAAGATTTTAAGCCAACAAAGTAAACATAATGTGGACAGAGAAAAAAAACTTAATATTTGGGGAGAGAGAGGATATTTGACTGTAAATTATATTTTTACACTAGGGTAGCGAAGGATCTCAAAAACGGATATGGTTACACTTTGCAGTGATTAGTTTTAGGTCTAGGGAAGAATCTTAAATATTTGGGAGAAGAGTATCTCCTAACTTTAAATAAAAAAAGCCCCACCCCCCCCCCCCAAAAAAAAAAAAAAGAAGAAGAATATTTTAGAGTCTTCTAGGGGCGTAGTTACTAGTTCTAATATTAAAGTAAAAGGATCTCCAACTATGTACCTTTCAGTCTGTTTGTTAAAGTTTAGATTCTCAGAGGTCCTGGAAGTGTTTATAACTAATTTGGGGGAAGGTACCAACACTATCTCAAGAGAAATGCCCATCTAAAAAAATAACTCCTCCCCCCCCCTCAATTTTTAAAAAAACTATAGCTAAAATGGTAGGGTTGACTTCCCTCTGGCCTCTAGTAGCGTAGCTGCTAGTATATTGTTATGGCAGAAAGACAGAATAATTTAACTAGTATTGATCCAATACTGTATCCTTTGATTTTAGGAATTTAAATGTATTTTTTCAGGGATAAGACAATGGCCGAAAAATTGATGCTCATAAGTCCCAAATGATGATACACAAAATTACCCCTTCTGTAGATTATAATTAGTGGTTAAAACATTAGGACACTCGAACAATAAACCAACCAATTACTAATTCATAAAAGTCCCCAAAGATGTTGTGCCAATGAATGAGAAAACATTATTAAAAACCTTTGGGGACTAGTTCAATAAACAGTTAAATGTCCCCTCCTACCCTTGTATGCATCTCACAAAGTTTTAACAGGAATTCAAGGGATAGGTCAATGATAATACATTTATTCATTTCCCCAATGATTGTAAACAAGATATACTACCGTAGAATGAATTTATTTGTTAAAAAGTTTTAAATGTACCAGTTTAGAAAAAAAACATCCAAATTTAAGTGTTTGAGCCAGCGGTAGAATACTTTGGGTACCAGCATAATTTAAAGTCCAATGTCCCCTCCCTCCTTATTACAATAATACCAAAATTTTGTAGTACGCTTTCTTATTCATTCCCTTAACACTTTGAGTACTTTTATTAACTTATGATTAGTCAAATAATATACTAGCAGTTTCCAAACAATTCAACCCTACTTTAGAATAAAATTATTGGTTGAAAAATTTAGACTCTGCTAGTTAAGAAAGAAAAAAATTCAAGTGTCTGAGTCAACAAAAAATAACTTTGGGTATCAGCATAATTTTTAGCCCAATGTCCCCTCCCTCCTTGTTACAACAATATCAAAATTTCATAGCACAATTTCTATTCGTTTCCTCAACACTTTTTATTGAACTTTGATTAGTTAAGTAATATACTAGCAATGTCCAAACGTTTTAACCAATAATTATATAATTTAGAAGGGGTATATTAATGTATCGTCCATTGTCCTATCCCTTAATACATATATTTACAGATGACCTTGATTAAAAAAGGTCCCTTTTAATGTTTAGAAGTTTCTTGAAAAAAGGTTGATTCTAAGCTGTGAGGGATTATTTATAGTATTCATTATAGACAGTTTACCAAGGATATTTGTTTAGCTTCGCTTCTACAAGTAAGAGCATCCTTTAAAAATCAGCCCCTCCCCTTTTTTTAAAATTATGAAATCTTTTTTTCACCTGAACATTTAAAAAGGACTTTTTTCTTATCTTTGTTGTGTGTGTTTTATAAAACCTATCATTTATGTATGAACATACATACCCCAATTCTATAGAAGCTTCGTTTTTAACGAGAAAACAAGGATGGTAACATACAAAAAGCGAAGCTTCAAAGTGACAGGACAAACGAACATTACCACTTGTAGAGATCTAGAATAAAATTGAATGTAGATCCATAGGATTATACTATGGACGGCTGAACCAACCCCAATTATACAAAAGCTTCGTTTTAAAACAAGGATGACAACATCCATAAAAGCGAAGCATTGAAACGGTAGGACAAACGGACACTATCACTTGTATAGTGTCAGAACTGAATAATCAGAATATAAATGTGTAAGAGTCTAAGAAAAATTGTAAGTAAATTTGTTGAAAAACTGATGGTACAGAATAATATTTATGGACATACTTACATTTTTTGGACTTGATTATAGAGTTGCTTTGCCTTTAATATTGTACTTTGTTGTCCCAGAAATCAGTAGATCACATAAAAATTTGTTGTTAAAAAAGTAAAAAAAATCAACATGTTTAAAATGGACGTATGGACATTCTGGTAATGATCATAGAGTTGCTACGCTTTCTAAATCGTACATAACTACTACAGGAATCACCATGCAAAGTTTAAAATCGATAGGACAATTCTAACATGTCTAAATTAATGAAAAAAGCTATCCGTTACGGACGGACGGACGGTCCGATCATAGTTATAGAAAAGCTTCGCTTTTAAAAACAGTAATAATAGCCAGGGATCTAAAGGGATAAGACAATGGTAGATAAATTGATGTATATCACCAATGATGATACACAAAATTACCCCTTCTGTAGATTAGAATTACAATTAGATTACAATAAAAATCAATAAAAGTCCCCAAAGCTGTTAAGTTAAGGAATAAAAAAACGTTATTGTTAAACTTTGGGGACTAGCACAATGTCCCCTCCCTCACTAAATAGTAGAGTATTTTTGCATTGATAAAATTTTTATAAGGGAAGCTTTTCTAAAATTCAGGTCCGTGCGTCCGAACTTCCATAACGGATAGCTCTTTAGGTTAGTTTAGTCATGATATAATTGTCCTACCGATTTAAACTTTTCTCCTTACGATTTAAATGATTAATGTCGTCGACTATATAGCTCTTAAAATGATACTCTTGGCTGACATATTATCCACAATCTATTTGCCAGGGATATTAGAGATTCAATTTAAATTCCCTTTCCACAAACTAATTATGTTTATCCAGGGATCATAGGGGATAAGACAATGGACGGTATATTATGATATTAGAGGGAAATTTTAGACTGTCAATTACACAAATACTTAAAGTTTTAAAATCACGTTTATCTATTCGTTGGATTAAAACTTTAGGTACTTTTATTTGATTTTGATTGGTTAGTTCTTTAAAAGCTTCAAATGTTTCAACTTAAAGTTAATCTTCAGAAATGGTAATTTTGTTTATCACTTAGTTGTGTTCGTATTATCCCTTAAGATCCATGATAAAGTTACCCCTTCTGTAGATTAAAATTATTGATAGAAAATGTTTTTCTTGTTAAATGCGTACTTTGCTCTTAGTTTGATTTGTTTTAATAGAAAATCTAAGTTGGGTAGGGATAGATTAATGAGAAGAAAAAATAATATTTGCAGTAAATTGTTGGATATCAATAATACAAAGTAGCTTGATGTCTGTCTGTCCGTCTGAAGCTTAAGATCTCGGTAACCACAGAACCGATCGGATTCTACTCTTTAGGGTATATACCTATTGGTCCTGTGGTGGTTTTAAGTTATTTTCTAGGGGGGGTGGGACACCCCAAACCCCCCCAAAAAATGAAAGTCCCTAGAGGCTAGGGGCGAAGCCGCTAGTTTATATATATTTGAGGTATATGCATATTAAGAAACAAACTTATTTTCTTCTCTTTTAATTACTTTAAACTTTAAAATATACCAGCGGTTGCAAACCTAACATTTAGGAGCTAGGGAAGGGAAGAAAATAGTATAAAACCATCGCAGGACTAATATAAAGTTTTCCAAAAATAGAGAACTCGATGGGTTAAGTAGCTTTAGAAGTCTTAAGCTACAGATATAACAAGGATGACAACATCCATAAAAGCAAAGCTCTGAAAAGGAAGAACAAACGAACATTAACATTTGTAGATTGTCAGAACTAAATTAGCAGAATATTAATGCATCAGTACAAACAATATTGTAAGTAAATTTGTTGCAAAACTGCACAAATAGATGATACTGTTTAAGGACATACTTACATTTTTGGGACTTGTTTATAGAGATGCTTTGCTTATAACATTATACATTGTTGAAATAGGAATCAGTTTTCAAAAAATAAGAAGAATCGAATAATTTTAACATACAAAAATTTGTTATCAAAAAAGTTAAAAATTGACATGTTTCAAATGGACGTAGGGACATTCTGGTATTGATTATAGAGTTGCTACGCTTTCTAAATTGTACCTAACTAATACATGAATCATCATACAAAGTTTGGAATCGATAGGACAATTCTAACCTGTTTAAATTAACGAAAAAAACTAACTTTCTGTGACGGACGTACGGACGTACCAACCCTAATTATAGAAAAGCTTCGCTTTTAAAAACATTACTTCTTTATATAATAGGTTACGTCAAATAGGAATTATGAGAAGCTACACTTTAAAGAAAAATCATATCAGGGAAGTGGTTTAGGAGATCCTTCGTTACACAAAGACAGACACGTAGACATCTTGTTACCTTTACATGACATAATCAAACTTGTTAATAATAACATTCTTATTGAAAGTTTAACTTTTAGTTTTTAGAATGTTTGTCTCTGCAGAAATAATTATAATAAATGCATATTGTCAAATGGTCACAAATAATGTGAAAACCTAACCTAATATTAAAACAGCGAAAACAGTAAAAGTGTCTAACTATGACGTCAGAAAAAATTAACAATTAACCAATGAGAGGCCGCTATATATTTTACCATTGTGATTACTGGCTTCTCATTGGTTAATTGTTAATTTTTTCTGACGTCATAGTTCCGACACTTTTACTGTTTGGTATAAGATCCAAGTAGTAATATATTCATTATGCTACGATAAATTGTTGCAGCCGAACCCTGCCTTTTTCTCCTCACATTGTTACTCCCATTTTTCTAAAACAGCTAATTATACCAAAACATGTTATTAAAACTTAACTTAATTTAACTTAGATTATGGTTATGAATATGGGAACTGACACATTTATTGCAGATAATCTAAACTAACCTTTATACTTTATTTTTTTGGGAGGGTTATAAATCAGGGATACGATTTTAAACAATTTTGCATTAAATGAATATGGTTATTTTAATTTGCCTAAAAAATTATCAGAGTAAAATGTTACACTTGAACGGGTCTACCTTCAAACTAGAAAAGGTTTGATTTAAATTTTAAGATTTGTGACTTTATCTAATTCACTTATTTATCTAATAGTTTATGCTTAAGGTAGGGGAAAGACAATGGCACATAAAATATTTTCCAGTATGGTTTCATAACCGATTAATATCCAGTGGATTAGAACCGGTTCTCAACCATACTTAAAAATCATGTATCATAGCGTATTATATCCAGTTTTTTACAAATATAAAAATGTATAATCATAATATTAAAACCAGTTTTGTTAGCCGGCGTCTTTGGCATCTCAGAGCTAGTTTTAATCATATAATGCGTTCAAATGCATTGTAGAACCAGTTTTATATTTATTTCTTATAATACCAGGTTCTTAACAAGCCCCCCCCCCCCCTCCCCCCAACCCCACTTCTCCATGGTTACGAATTTAATCTGGTAATACTCGTCCCATTTCCTCATAACTATACCCTTCTATATTACTAAATGTTTGGGTTGGTATCATATTATAATATAAAAATCACCGCAAATATAAGTATTAAATAAATAAAATTTGAACAAAGTAATACAATTCTAACCTTAGGATTCTTTCAAAAATTGCACTTTGATTTCTTTTTAGTTTGTTTGTTTATTATTATTTTTGATCTTTGGTGAAATGGTGATTATGATTTAGCATTAAAAACCACGACATTTTTATATTCAAAACTTATTCATTATATTGATCATACAATGTCGAGATTATTATTGCTAAAATATCTTTTATGTAACTGCAAAATAAATCAATTAACAACTTTGTTTTAACATATCTGTTAAAATTAACTTTTACTTTAAACAAAACACATATCACAATCTTCGAAGTTCACGCTTTGCAGGTCAAGCCAATACTAGCCGCTAGCGTCATATGCCTCCCTTTTTACATTCCGAATTCCTACCCCCATTTAAGATGAAAGGCAATACATACATCAGAGAGAAATTCAATTATTATCAGGGATCTAAAGGGATAAGACATTAATGTGATTTAGATAACTTAAAATCATATATTTTTTATCTACTCTTTAATTTCAGGGATCTTAAGGGCTAAGACAATCGCCGATAAATTGATGTTCATCCCCAATGAAGATACACAAAATAACCCCGTCTTTAGATTACGATTAGAGGTTGAAACGTTTGGACACTCAACTAAATGAACCAACCAATCAAAATTTAATAAAAATCCCGAAGTAAGTTAAGTCAAAGAATAAGAAAACGTTATTATAAAACTTTGGGGGCCAGTGTAATAAACAGCCCAATGTCCACTCCCTCCCTGAAATATTTAAAATATCTACTCATCCCTCTGGCCGTTCATCGAGTCTTGATTTTAAAAGACTAAAAATGTTAAAATAGTTATTTCTTTCATCGTATTATAAACCGCTATCCGCGGATATAGAATGTACAATTATAAGATTAAAACTAGTTTTTTAGCCCCGAGGTGCCGAAGTCACGGGCTAAAAAAACTGGTTTTAATCTTATGATTGTACATTTCTATATTCGTAGAAAGCTGGATATAAAACGATGCGAGACATAGTATTTTTCGTATGGATGAGAACCGGTTCCTATCCACCGGATTCGAATGAATACGAGAAAAGATTGTATCCCCAATTAGAATAAAATTAGCATAATATTTGAATTGTAAACCTAGATATTTAATTACATCCAAGAAAGGTCACAAGGCAAATAAAATAAAGAGTAACTGCACTGTTGATCAACAATTTTTTGGCTGGAAAAACATAGTTTGAAATTTTTAGGACAATTCTAACATGCTTAAATTAATAATGAAGAGCTATTAATTACTGACCCGACGGTTTGAAAGTCATACTGGAATAGATATTTATCGCATCATATTATAGACAGACATATTTGCCTGTAATTGTATATTATTTCAATTTGATGCTATACATGACTTTTTCAGTATGGCTTAGAACCGGTTCTTATACAGCAGATATAAATCGATTAAGAAGTCATACTGGAATAGTTATATAGTGCATCGTATTATAGACAGCTGTCCTCGGATATCAAAATAGAAAATTATAAGATTAAAACCAGTTTTGTGAGCCCTAAAGGGCCTTAGGCCTGTGCTAAAAAACTGACATTATTCTTTATGATTTTTACTTTAGTAATCTTGGGAAAATGTATTAAATGGCTACACATGACTTTTTCAGTATGGCTTAGAACTGGTTCTTATCCAGCGGATATAAATTGGTTTGGAAGCCATATCGTATAGTTATTTATCGCATCGTATTATAGAAAATTATAAGATTAAAACCAGTTTTGTGGGACCCGAAGGGCCGAAGACCTGTGCCAAAAAAACTTACATTATTCTTTATGATTTTGATTTTACTAATCATGGGAAAATGTCTGTAATACGCTGCTATACATGACATTTTCAGTTCTTATTCAGCGGATATAAATCAGTTTGAAAGCCATACTGGAATAGTTATTTAGCGCATCGAATTATAGACAACTATCCGCGGATATTAAAATGGAAAATTAAAACCAGTTTTGTGGGCCTAAGGGGGCCTAAGGCTCATGCTATAAAAACAGAACATTAATTTTATGATTTTTAGTTCAATAATCATAAAAATTGTCTTTAATACAATGCTATATATGATTTTTAAGTATGGCTTAGAACCGGTTCCAATCCATCGGATATTAATCGGTTTGGAAACCATACTGGAATAGTTATTTATAGCATCGTATTATAGTTAAAAAGGGATCGTATTTTAGACAGCTTTCATTTAACCCTTAACGGTTGGGGGGGGGGACGTTGAACGCCCCCCTCCCCTCCAGTTTTTTCTATCTCATTTTCTGTGTGTGAAAGATAAAGAGCCCAAACTGCGTGACTTTTTAAGTATGGGTATGACTCATAACTGAGATTTTGAATTTTTTTAATATCTCCATCCTGGCGGGAGCTGAAATTTGTATTTTTATATTTCTAATATAAAATTTACATAAAGATAAACATTTTCTGTAAAAAAATGTTCTTCTAGCTTCAAAAATAAGAATGTACAGTCGTTTGAAATATTTAAGTAAAAAAGGACCTAAAACAAAGGTTCTTAAATAAAAAAGTGAAGGTAGCGAAAATTGACTTTGACTTATTTAAGGTCGGAAATTCATTATCAATCGGGGGACTTGCACAAATTTTTTTTAGCCCTCTAGCTCTAATAGGAACTTAGATAATAATTTTAAAGATTTCTCATGAAAGCGAGTGTTCCTCATTTTCAGGCCATAAAATATTTTCTGTAATAAAATTTTTGGAATGCTAATTCTTAGGACAACAAAGTACAATGTTGTAAGAAATGCATTTCTATAACCAAGTTTTAAAATGGGACTTGTATACATATTAGGGTGGGTTGATTTTGGATGTTTTTTTTCTGAGGCCAAAGCGGAGATCTGCAAATAATTTGTATAAATATAATACACCTCTGGATGATTTAAAATTTATTTTAAGTCTTAAAACCGCTGACGACCAGACATTCAATTGTATAGCTATTTGTGAATGGGAGTCAACAATTTATTGAATCAGAACTATGGCTTCATGGTGCTCCCAGTAAAGGCATTGAGGAGTAGAATCAGGAACTTTTGACCGTTTCAAAAAATCTCGTTCCTAGCCTGAGAAAATCTAAAAAACCTCTACAAATTGGACAATTCTCAATAAACCTTAAAAATTTGTGGTTTTTTAGTGATTTCTAAGGCTAGGAACGAGATATTTTGAAATGGACAAATGTTCCTGATTCAGCTCCTCAAGGCCTTTCCAGGGAGCACCATGAAGCCATAATTCTGATTCAAAAAATTTTTGAATGTCGTCTTTGCATATTAATAAGTAATGAAATTTATTTTTTATTGGTCGCATTCTAAAACTCAATTTTTTAAAATTCTTTTTCGGTCAGAAATTTTTTAAGGTTAATTTTATCTGTTGCATATCCCCTCTTTGTCTAATTCCGATATGAACCCACCCTAATACATATATATTCTGATTATTCCATTCTGACACTGTTAATGTTCATTTGTCCTATTGTTATCAGATGGACAGACAGATGGACAGACAGACAGACGGACAGATAGATGGACAGACAGATGGACAGACAGATGGACAGACAACCAGACTGACAGACAGACAGACGGACAGAGAGACGGACAGAGAGACAGACAGACGGACGGACAGACAGACAGACAGACGGACAGACAGATGGACAGGCAGATGGACAGACAGAGGAACAGACAGACGGACAGACAGACGGACAGACAGATGGACAGACTGACGGACAGATAGACAGACGGACAGACAGACGGACAATGCTGACCATGAATATCAGACAGGCAGATAAACAATGTATAGACTAGATGTACATATTGTCATATGAATTATCACTGAAATTTCAGCTTTCTAGCAGCCGAGAAAATCACATTTACTCACTGATCAACTGGTGGATAAAATGTAATACAGAGTAGCTTCTCTATAAATTAATCAATGAGTACCTTCATTGCTATAAATGAAAGACAATAGCTAAATTAAAGACACATAGCTAAAAATCTTGATCAAACAAACTGACAAAATACCCTTTTAAGTAGCGAAGCTTCTGTATAATTTGTTCGTTTGCCTGTCCGTTAATAACCCATTAGTGACGAACCGGGTATTAAAACCTGGTTCCACCCAGGTCCAGAAAATGTTAAAAAAACGGTTTCCAGTCTTCAAATTGCATCATTCTCAGTATGAATCCCTTCTACTACCCTGGTTTTCATTTCCCCCTGGAGCAGGCAGTTTTGCTTACTTCCGTTTGCCGGTATAGCTCAACAAAATTTGAAAACCACGAAAATTTTGGTGAATTCAAAATACCCCTTTTTTGTTTTTATAGTAAAGTCGCTGATTTTTTTCATGAAATCTGATGTTTATTGACAAGTACATCTATTTGTGAATTTGTTTTATTCAAATTATTATTTTTTATATGATTTTTTTATTGTTTTTTTTTCACCATATTATGACCCGGTTTGGCATGGCCATAAATGCCCAACAGTTTTAAAACCCTGCTCGGTTTTGGTTTTATTACCCGGTTTCAACTTTTCAACCATTAAATATTTTTTTATGATTTATTATTCTTGAGCCACCCTAATCAGTATACCCTAGTAATCTCTATATATGTCCTCCAATATTTTTATGCTGGTTTTCTGATATGTATTACCCAATTTTTATATGTTCTTTTTTTGTAGTGTGTGTGTTTTAAAACTTCAAGAAACGGTTTTTTTTTAACTGAAAACGGCGGCACCTATAGCTGAAACACTAAATTGGATATGAATTGCTTCGTATATTACTTGTAGCTCTATAGATTACATGAGGTTGTGTAGTTTTCAATTACGGATCGTATCAAAGTTCTAAAAAGAGTTCATCTCACTTTGGGCGTTCAAAAATTACATTTTTCATTTTTTTGTCGAAAAAACCGGGTGTTTACTTCAAAACTAGGTTTTAATGCCCGGGGAAACCGCCGAAAACGGGTCAAAATGCCTGTTGTGCATTTATGGCCATGCCGAACTGGGTTTTTTGCAACTTTCCTGTGCATGCCACTAGAGCAAAACAAAAAAATACGTTTTCCGATTTTACCATTATAAAGCTTCCCTGAGATTTTCAGCTCGATCGGCCCATAAAAGTGGCGCTCGGCACTAATGGGTTAAGTCATATGTAACAGTCACTATGGGTACAATGTGATTTTTCCGGCTATTATTAAAGATAGACCTGTGCCCCTCTAGTCTAAACATTTCATTTCCATCTGTCTGTAACTCATGCTTTAAAAGTTAAGATTATTTTAAAGGTTTCTTTGATTTTGAAAAATAAGTTATAAAGTGTATGTTTAGTAGTTTAGATGTCATAACAAAAAAAAGAAATAGAATATGTAATAGTTATTTGATGCATCATATTATAAACAACTTTCTGCTGATAAAAAAATGTACATGGTGTTTCAAGAGAAACATCTTTTTAAAAATATTAATTATGCATTGAAAATAAAACAATTATATGAAATGTCTTATATATTTGGAAAACCCGTTCTGGGACATTTATGTATCAAATATTTAAAAATGATTTTTTCAACAATTTATTTTGTATGCATAATTAAGATTTTAAAAAAATGTTTCTCTTGAAACACCCTGTACAATTACAAGATTAAAACCAGTTTGCTACAACAATGTGTCTTATTAGGTAATTTCCTCAACTCTGACTCCATGTCACTAAATGTCATATATATTACTTTTGTTAACAATGTGTCAGATTAGGTATTTTTCTCAACTCTGACTCTATGTTACTAAATGTCATATATGACTTTTGGTAACAATGTGTCAGATTAGGTAATTTTCTCAACTCTGACTCTATTTCACTAAATGTCATATATGACTTTTAGCAACAATGTGTCAAATTAGATAATTTCCTCAACTCTGACTCCATGTCACTAAATTTTAACATTTAAAATTATTTCCTATTAAAAACATCATATCATTAAAGTTAAAATTTGTGTGTCGACCTCTAAAGTTCTTTTGATAACTGGGCTTTAAATCTATACGATTTAGTTGAAGTAAAAAATGACCAATGATATGATTGTTATATGTCAATTATGGAAACTTTTTATGTATACCATAATAAATGTTTTAACAGCAAAGTTAGAATAATGTGTCAAATTAGATAATTTCCTCAACTCTGACTCTAAAAATGTCACTAAATTTTAACATTTAAAATTATTTCCTATTAAAAACATCATATCATTAAAGTTAAAATTTGTGTGTTTGTTATGTAAGATATCTTAAAAAGATTTCTAACAGTAATTTGATTTTTGCCCAAACTCTACAAGTAATGTGCCTAACAAAGCTGCAGTCTTTTTTAATGTCTCTTGTATTATTACATATTACAAAAAATAAAAACTAGCAAATGCAATACACTTTGTGCTTTAGATGCCGCGGGTTCTAGCTAGACTAATGGATATGGAATATACATGAATATTATGCCAGGGAATAAATTGTCATCAATTTAGGCTATTCATTACTTGTCTGTTCATTTATCAAGTAAAGAAGGGATGGGATAAAGGAGGTGGATGGATGGTATCATTGTTTTAGTCTGCTGGGCTGGGAGTTTCACTTTAATTGAGAATATAAAAATCTTGTTTCATTCAAGAAATTATAAATCCATTGCTAGACTAAAAACCATCTGGAAATTTTATTTTTGTTTAAAATGTGGCATCTGAGGAACAATGCCTCCAACTTAGGTAATTTCCCCAACTCTGACTCTATGTCACTAAATGTCATATATGAATTCTGATAACAATGTGTCAGATTAGGCAATTTCCTCAACTCTGACTCTATGTCACTAAATGTCATATATAAATTCTGGTAACAATGTGTCAGATTAGGTAATTTCCCCAACTCTGACTCTATGTCACTAAATGTCATATATGAATTCTGGTTACAATTTGTCAGATTAGGTAATTTTCTTAAATCTGACTCTATGTCACTAAATGTCATATATGATTTTTGGTAACAATGTGTCAGATTAGATAATTTGCACAATTCTGACTCTATGACACTAAATGTCATATATGACATTTGGTAAAAATGTGTCAGATATGGTAATTGCCCTAACTCTGACTCTATGTCAATACATGTCATATATGACTATTGGTAACAATGTGTCAGATTAGGTAGTTTTCTCAACTCTGACTCTATGTCACTAAATGTCATATATGAATTCTGGAAAAAATGTGTCAGATTGGTAACAATTTGTCAGATTAGATAATTTCCTCAACTCTGACTCTATGTCACTTAATGTCATATATGACGTTTGGTGATATTATGTCAGATTAGGTAATTTCCCCAACTCTGACTCTATGTCACTAAATGTCAAATATAACTTTTGGTAACAATTTGTCAGATTAGGTAATTTCCTCAACTCTGACTCTATGTCACTAAATGTCATATATGACTTTTGTTAAGAATGTGTCATATTAGGTAATTTCCCCAACTCTGACTCTATGTCACTAAATTTCATATATGAATTCTGGTAACAATGTGTCAGATTAGGCAATTTCCTCAACTCTGACTCTATGTCACTATATGTCATATATGAATTCTGATAACAATGTGTCAGATTAGGCAATTTCCTCAACTCTGACTCTATGTCACTAAATTTCATATATGAATTCTTGTAACAATGTGTCAGATTAGGTAATTTCCCCAACTCTAACTCTATGTCACTAAATGTCATATATGAATTCTGGTTACAATTTGTCAGATTAGGTCATTTTCTCAAATCTGACTCTATGTCACTAAATGTCATATATGATTTTTGGTAACAATGTGTCAGATTAGATAATTTGCACAATTCTGACTCTATGACACTAAATGTCATATATGACATTTGGTAAAAATGTATCAGATATCGTAATTGCCCTAACTCTGACTCTATGTCAATACATGTCATATATGACTTTTGGCAACAATGTGTCAGATTAGGTAATTTTCTCAACTCTGACTCTATTTCACTAAATGTCATATATGACTTTAGGTAACAATGTGTCAGATATGGTGATTGCCCCAACTCTGACTCTATGTCACTAAATGTCATATATGAATTCTGGTAACAATGTGTCAGATTAGGTAATTTCCCCAACTCTGACTCTATCTCACTAAATGTCATATATGACTTTTGGTAACAATGTGTCAGATATGGTAATTACCCCAACTCTGACTCTATGTCAGTAAATGTCATATATGAATTCTGAAAACAATGTGTCAGATATTGTAATTGCCCCAACTCTGACTCTTTGTCACTAAATATCATATATGACCTTTGGTGATGTTGTGTCAGATTGGGTAATTTCCTCAACTCTGACTCTATGTCACTAAATGTCATATATGACTTTTAGTAACAATGTGTCAGATTAGGTAATTTCCTCAACTCTGACTCTATGTCACTAAATGTCATATATGACTTTTAGTAACATTGTGTCAGATTAGGTAATTTCCCCAACTCTGACTCTTTGTCACTAAATGTCATATATGACTATTGGTAACAATGTGTCAGATTAGGTAATTTCCCCAACTCTGACTCTATCTCACTAAATGTCATATATGACTTTTGGTAACAATGTGTCAGATATGGTAATGTCCCCAACTCTGACTCTATCTCACTAAATGTCATATATGACTTTTGGTAACAATGTGTCAGATATGGTAATTGCCCCAACTCTGACTCTATGTCACTAAATGTCATATATGACTTTTGGTAACAATGTGTCAGATATGGTGATTGCCCCAACTCTGACTCTCTGTCACTAAATGTCATATATGAATTCTGGTAACAATGTGTCAGATTAGGTAATTTCCTCAACTCTGACTCTATGTCACTAAATGTCATATATGACTTTTAGTAACATTGTGTCAGATTAGGTAATTTCTCCAACTCTGACTCTATGTCACTAATTTTCATATATGACTTTTAGTGATATTGTGTCAGATTAGGTAATTTCCCCAACTCTGACTCTATGTCACTAAATGTCATATATGACTTTTGGTGATATTGTGTCAGATTTGTTTGCATTGCCAAAAATGAGAAAATAACCTGACATAATGTCACTAAATTTCAGATTGAAATCTGAACTTTGGTCAAATTTTGTCATATCTGAACTTTGGTAACAAAGAGTCATATTGAGACAGATTTAAATCTGAAATCTAGTGACTGTGGATTTCTAATCTGACCGAAAAGGGGTAAAAACTACTAGGGTCAGCAAGACTTTATTGTCGTCAGAATTCAATATTCAACTTTATGCCAGGGAGGAAGGCCTGCAAATTACACTTGTACCCAAAGTTTTATAACAACCTTTTCTTATTTGTTGGATAAATACTTTTATTGAAATTACATAGATTGATGCCATTGACTTATCCCTAAAGATCCCTGACTTGTATGCATACACAAATATAATTTTGGATAATGATTGTTTTATTGAACCATTTAAATATCTTCCTTTATCGTCGCAGCCCAGCCACGGAGATAAAATCTGCATATACAGCCAAAAATTGGCTATAAAAATATGTACATCCTGATTATAGAATAGCTGAACTACCAATTATCCTACGACAACATCTATTCTTAGTAGTTAATAGCATTAATTTATTATACATTGTTAATACCCAGAATATTATATGTGTCCTATAGTGACCGATACTCTGTATTCAAAGAATATTATATGTGTCCTATAGTAACAGATACTCTGTATTTAAGAATATTATATGTGTCCTATAGTGACAGATACTCTGTATTCAAAGAATATTATATGTGGCCTATAGTGACAGAATAGAAATAGAAGAGTAGAAGAATATTCTGAACCCTTTTTTCGTCAAATCTAAGAGAGAACATTCCTAGCAGACAAAAGTATTGTTTACTTTCGACTCAAGCTGATGTGGATTCTTAAAAAATGATAGACTCGCTATTCGATAGTGAGGCAAAATTATTTTTGTGAAAAATCATCCAAAAGCACATTAAAAAATTACAAAAATTAAACAAAATCATATGTTAATAACCCTCTTAAGATTTTATTCATTTTTGTAAATTTTTTTATCCGATTTTGGAGGATTTTTCACAAAAATAATTTTGCCTCACCAGCGAGTTGCCAGCCTAACTTTTTTTTTAAGAATCCAACTTTGTTTCAAGCTTTCAAATTGTAAACGAAATTTTTGGGCAATTAATTCTGATTCCGCAAAGCTTTCTACTAAGAAAATATACTTTTAACAGCTGACTTTTATGTATGTATGAAATGAAAAAAAACATGCCTTCGTAGGAAAATGTGTACATAATTTCAACCAATGATATCCAATGTAAATTCCGATGCGATTCTCCTATTGGCTCAATCAGACATTCCCTCTCTTTCTTAGTACCTTTATTAGTGACAGATACTCTGTATTCAAAGAATATTATATGTGTCCTATAGTAACAGATACTCTGTATTTAAGAATATTATATGTGTCCTATAGTGACAGATACTCTGTATTCCAAGAAAATTATATATGTCCTATAGTGACAGATACTCTGTATTCCAAGAATATTATATGTGTCCTATAGTAGCAGATACTCTGTATTCAAAGAATATTATATGTGTCCTATAGTAACAGATACTCTGTATTTAAGAATACTATATGTGTCCTATAGTGACAGATACTCTGTATTTCAAGAATATTATATTTGTCCTATAGTGACAGATACTCTGTATTCCAAGAAAATTATATGTGTCCTATAGTAACAGATACTCTGTATTTAAGAATATTATATGTGTCCTATAGTGACAGATACTCTGTATTCAAAGAACACTATATGTGTCCTATAGTGACAGATACTCTGTATTCAAAGAATATTATATGTGTCCTATAGTGACAGATACTCTGTATTCAAAGAATATTATATGTGTCCTATAGTAACAGATACTCTGTATTTAAGAATACTATATGTGTCCTATAGTGACAGATACTCTGTATTCCAAGAATATTATATGTGTCCTATAGTAACAGATACTCTGTATTTCAAGAATATTATATGTGTCCTATAGTAACAGATACTCTGTATTTAAGAATATTATATGTGTCCTATAGTGACAGATACTCTGTATTCCAAGAAAATTATATATGTCCTATAGTGACAGATACTCTGTATTTCTAGAATTATCTAAAAACTGTACAAAATCAGACCCTGAAATTTACCATAAAATTTCTTATTCCCTATATTACATTATTTTCTTCGTATTTATATTATTTAATAAACAAGGACAAATGAGTCCATAGGAATGGGATAAGACAATTGACGATAAATTGATATTCACCTTTATAAATGATAAACAAAATTTTAGATTTGATTATTGGTTAAAAGGTTTGAACACTATTGTTTTGAACTTACCAATAAAAATTCAATCAATGTAACTAAAGTTTTTGAACAAACAAGATAAAACTTCGGGTACCAGTGTCCAATCCATTGCCCCCTTATTCCCAAGTGTTTTCGTCTGGATGGTTGTAATTGGCGTGACTCAGTCATGCTGACAGATGGAAATACAGTTTTTTTTAGTTTCGCATATTTTTACGTTATTGATTTCCAATCCTAACTTTTCCTAATTTCTTTGTACTTTCCCTGAAAAATCAGTTAAGAATCAATTATAAACTTCTCGAATGTACTTTCAAAAATATAAAAATTTCAATTTAATCAAGAACGATAGAAAGTTAATTAGGCGCCATATTTTAGATACATTTTTTTTAGTATTGAAGCTACTTTATAAATGGAAAATGTGGTGTGTCTGTCCACCTTTGCATTTCGTCGTTTAGACATAGTTGGTTAAAATGGTTAATAAACGTTGCATAACCTGTATATTATGTGCACTTTGTTGAATTAAATTTCTGTTACAATTGGATTACTTTTTAAAAGTTTGGATTTCCACAACGGAAAGACAATATTTTCAAGACATTTTACTTCGAGTAACACAAAAAGAGCATTACATTTTTTGTTCTAGTTACAGAGTGGTTCCTATAAAATACATCGAATCTAAAAAAAGAAAGGACTACTTCATGATGATCGAACCTTTTCTATTTGAATTTTTAAGTATTTCTAATGTAATTGTACACAATGCGTTTTAAAAAGTTCTACATAAATTGCTGACTCTTTTTATTCTTTACTAGCTAAATAGACAAAAAATTATTGTTTTTTTCTTCAATATTTTTGAAGTATTTAAAAAAAATGATTCGAAATATTTCCAAATATTTCATAGTAATTGGAATATAAATAACCCCACATTTTTAAAAGCGAAGCTTTTCTATAATTAGGGACGGTCCGTCCGTCCGTCGATATTTAGCTTTTATTCGTTAATTTAGGCATGTTAAAATTGTCCTATCGATTTCAAACTTTGCATGGTGATTCCTGTAGTAGTTAGGAGCGACTTAGAAAGCGTAGCAACTCTATAATCGTTACCAGAATGTCCGTACGTCCATTTTAAACATGTTGATTTTTGTACTTTTTTAATAACAATTTTTTATGTGATAAAATCTTCCGATCGATTTGATTTTTTGATTATTGATTCCTATTACAATAAGGTACAATATTATGAGCGAAGCATCTCTACAATCAAGTATTAAAAATGTCAGTATGTCCTTAAACAGAATTCTGTATTTAAGAAGTTTTGCAACAAATTTACGTATAATTTTGTCAAACCTTTTATTTTCATATTTTGTATATTCAGTTCTGACACTCAACAAAAGTTAATGTTCGTCTGTCATATCGTTTCAGAGCTTCGCTTATATGGATGTTGTCATCCTTGTTTGTATTTGGCTCCACAATACATAAGTTTTTATTAGATTTAAGGATTTATTTATCATTATGTTGCCCTACCCCTGAGAATCTACAAAGTCTAAGTTGCAAATATTTTATTTGGACGCAGCTAACTTTTGGATAACTTTAAGACTAATTTTTTAGTTGTTCAATGACAAATGAAAAGTATTTTGAAGAAACAGATACAACTAAGGGTTTTAAAAATATAGGAACAAAGTTGACATGATTGACCAATTATTTTCTAAATAGGCCATAAGAACGTCTTATAATTACTGTATATCCAGTGTTTTTATTCTTATTTTGTGATTATTTCAATTTTGATACTGAAAACAATTAAATTCTAAAATAGAAATATAAAAACTATTCCATGTAAGTTTAGCATAAAATCCACTATTCCCATTCTCTTTCAAATCTTTTAAAATTTCCTGCAATTCTCTTTCTCTTTCACTCTTTCTTTCTTTTATCCCCTTTTCTCCAACTTTTTCTTTCACTTTTAATCATAGCCCGCCTTCCCTTTTTTTCAAAGAAATAAGTTTACACACAATTCCTCTACCTCCCAAATACGCACACACTAACTTAAACACAGAAAACTTTTGGCCCACAACCCTTATAATGTGTGTGTGTGTGTTGAGGGGTGTGCACATACTTAGTGACGTCATAGTTAAACTATAAAGTGTGCGTGCAGCTGGCAGTTCCACCGTGATCATATTTGCAGTTAGGTGTCTGTGTGTCTTCTGTGTATTTCTGTGTGTTTTGCCCGGTTTCTGTGTATGTCTTCTGCTGCTTGTTTCTGTGTAAATTTGTGTGTATGTGTGTGTGTGTGTTTATGTGTGTGTGTGGTTGCAGAAAACTACATCTCGTTCTCTCCCTCTCTATCACCATTTAAAGGCTGCATTTGTGTATTGTACATGTATGTTTATATCCAGGCTTCAAACTAGGAACAAAAATATTGGATTGTAAAAAGAATGCTTTCACTCTTTTATTTTGTTTTAACAATTGATTTGTAGTCAGATTGTTTTATTTAATTTAGAATATTGTATAGCTTGTCCTTAATTTTAAGTTTTTAATGGGAGAATTTGAATTCGACTTAAATCTAATATCAGGAGATGGATATTTAATGCTAACTTAATGGATCAATTACAGGCAGCAACCATTTGATTGCACAAATTTATTGACATTGTTAACTTACAATGAATGTCAAGGTTTTAACAAAATAGCACTAGGTGCCATTTAAAACTTTATATTAAAACTATACTCAAACTTATCACATTTCTGGCAATTAGCAGAATAATTTTCTTTTAATTAGATTATCCTTAAAAAGATCTCCTAGCTGCTGAACCTAAATAGTTCTCCTTTACGATGCAAGGAAACTTCTTATAGGTCCAGGGAAGATACATAAATGTTTGGGGGTACCTCCACCCTAACAAGATATATCGGCACGAATAAAAAATAGCAGTATCCACCAAAAATTATATTTTCTTTTTAAGACTATGTGGATGGTCGACTTCCCTCACCCCTCCTTTCACTTAAGTGCCCCTAAACCGGCGTAACCGGCTAGGTATCAAATGAAACACTTACCTATCCAGAGAGATGGCAACCAGATTAAATATGCTGCTGGTGCTGCAAACCACGTCCATGGCTATATAGAAGTCACACACCCGGGCTGGCAGGTACCATAGGCCCCAGTTTACCTGAAATTTATACCATTAAAAGTATACAATATAAGCAGGTTTTTTTGTTAAGGATTATCTTCACAAAAATAATCACCAGTGTATTTTTGATAATAGCCAAGAAAATCACATTTTCCCCGTATAGTTACAGACATACAGACATAAGACAAATTAGCTTGAAGAGTAGCTTCGCTACTAATAATATTTGAAAGAAATGACTCTCACCAGTGTATATGTATAGAATGGCATAACAACCCCAGCCACAAGAAGGTCAGCCACGGCAAGGGAAACTATCAGATAGTTGGTTATATTCTGTAGAGCTCTTTCCTAAATATTATATCATAGTAGTGCAGCTACTCTATAATTACAGTGAAACTATCAGATAGTTGGTTATATTCTGTAAAGCTCTTTCCTAAATATTGTATCATAGTAGTGCAACTACTCTATAATTATAGTGAAACTATCAGATAGTTGGTTATATTCTGTAGACCTCTTTCCTAAATATTATATCATAGTAGTGCAGCTACTCTATAATTATAGTGAAACTATCAGATAGTTAGTTATATTCTGTAGAGCTCTTTCCTAAATATTATATCATAGTAGTGCAGCTACTCTATAATTATAGTGAAACTATCAGATAGTTGGTTATATTCTGTAGAGCTCTTTCCTAAATATTATATCATAGTAGTGCAGCTACTCTATAATTATAGTGAAACTATCAGATAGTTGGTTATATTCTGTAGAGCTCTTTCCTAAATATTATATCATAGTAGTGCAGTTACTCTATAATTACAGTGAAACTATCAGATAGTTGGTTATATTCTGTAAAGCTCTTTCCTAAATATTGTATCATAGTAGTGCAACTACTCTATAATTATAGTGAAACTATCAGATAGTTGGTTATATTCTGTAGACCTCTTTCCTAAATATTATATCATAGTAGTGCAGCTACTCTATAATTATAGGGAAACTATCAGATAGTTGGTTATATTCTGTAGACCTCTTTTCTAAATATTATATTATAGTGGTGCAACTACACTATAATTATAGTGAAACTATCAGATAGTTGGTTATATTCTGTAGACCTCTTTCCTAAATATTATATCATAGTAGTGCAACTACTCTATAATTATAGTGAAACTATCAGATAGTTGGTTATATTCTGTAGACCTCTTTTCTAAATATTATATTATAGTGGTGCAACTACTCTATAATTATAGTGAAACTATCAGATAGTTGGTTATATTCTGTAGACCTCTTTCCTAAATATTGTATCATAGTAGTGCAGCTACTCTATAATTATAGTGAAACTATCAGATAGTTGGTTATATTCTGTAGACCTCTTTCCTAAATATTATATCATAGTAGTGCAGCTACTCTATAATTATAGTGAAACTATCAGATAGTTAGTTATATTCTGTAGACCTCTTTCCTAAATATTATATCATAGTAGTGCAACTACTCTATAATTATAGTGAAACTATCAGATAGTTGGTTATATTCTGTAGACCTCTTTCCTAAATATTATATCATAGTAGTGCAGCTACTCTATAATTTCAGTGAAACTATCAGATAGTTGGTTATATTCTGTAAAGCTCTTTCCTAAATATTGTATCATAGTAGTGCAACTACTCTATAATTATAGTGAAACTATCAGATAGTTGGTTATATTCTGTAGAGCTCTTTCCTAAATATTATATCATAGTAGTGCAGCTACTCTATAATTACAGTGAAACTATCAGATAGTTGGTTATATTCTGTAAAGCTCTTTCCTAAATATTGTATCATAGTAGTGCAACTACTCTATAATTATAGTGAAACTATCAGATAGTTGGTTATATTCTGTAGACCTCTTTCCTAAATATTATATCATAGTAGTGCAGCTACTCTATAATTATAGTGAAACTATCAGATAGTTAGTTATATTCTGTAGAGCTCTTTCCTAAATATTATATCATAGTAGTGCAGCTACTCTATAATTATAGTGAAACTATCAGATAGTTGGTTATATTCTGTAGAGCTCTTTCCTAAATATTATATCATAGTAGTGCAGCTACTCTATAATTATAGTGAAACTATCAGATAGTTGGTTATATTCTGTAGAGCTCTTTCCTAAATATTATATCATAGTAGTGCAGTTACTCTATAATTACAGTGAAACTATCAGATAGTTGGTTATATTCTGTAAAGCTCTTTCCTAAATATTGTATCATAGTAGTGCAACTACTCTATAATTATAGTGAAACTATCAGATAGTTGGTTATATTCTGTAGACCTCTTTCCTAAATATTATATCATAGTAGTGCAGCTACTCTATAATTATAGGGAAACTATCAGATAGTTGGTTATATTCTGTAGACCTCTTTTCTAAATATTATATTATAGTGGTGCAACTACACTATAATTATAGTGAAACTATCAGATAGTTGGTTATATTCTGTAGACCTCTTTCCTAAATATTATATCATAGTAGTGCAACTACTCTATAATTATAGTGAAACTATCAGATAGTTGGTTATATTCTGTAGACCTCTTTTCTAAATATTATATTATAGTGGTGCAACTACTCTATAATTATAGTGAAACTATCAGATAGTTGGTTATATTCTGTAGACCTCTTTCCTAAATATTGTATCATAGTAGTGCAGCTACTCTATAATTATAGTGAAACTATCAGATAGTTGGTTATATTCTGTAGACCTCTTTCCTAAATATTATATCATAGTAGTGCAGCTACTCTATAATTATAGTGAAACTATCAGATAGTTAGTTATATTCTGTAGACCTCTTTCCTAAATATTATATCATAGTAGTGCAACTACTCTATAATTATAGTGAAACTATCAGATAGTTGGTTATATTCTGTAGACCTCTTTCCTAAATATTATATCATAGTAGTGCAGCTACTCTATAATTTCAGTGAAACTATCAGATAGTTGGTTATATTCTGTAAAGCTCTTTCCTAAATATTGTATCATAGTAGTGCAACTACTCTATAATTATAGTGAAACTATCAGATAGTTGGTTATATTCTGTAGACCTCTTTCCTAAATATTATATCATAGTAGTGCAGCTACTCTATAATTTCAGTGAAACTATCAGATAGTTGGTTATATTCTGTAAAGCTCTTTCCTAAATATTGTATCATAGTAGTGCAACTACTCTATAATTATAGTGAAACTATCAGATAGTTGGTTATATTCTGTAGACCTCTTTCCTAAATATTGTATCATAGTAGTGCAGCTACTCTATAATTATAGTGAAACTATCAGATAGTTAGTTATATTCTGTAGACCTCTTTCCTAAATATTATATCATAGTAGTGCAGCTACTCTATAATTATAGGGAAACTATCAGATAGTTGGTTATATTCTGTAGACCTCTTTCCTAAATATTATATCATAGTAGTGCAGCTACTCTATAATTATAGTGAAACTATCAGATAGTTGGTTATATTCTGTAGATCTTTTTTCTAAATATTATATCATAGTAGTGCAACTACTCTATAATTATAGGGAAACTATCAGATAGTTAGTTATATTCATATTTCATATATAATAAATATAATATATTTTCCAATTTTAGAAAATTTGTAGGAATTTTAATATTTTAAATGAGGAAACGTTATACGCTTCTTTTTTAGAGGTGCGTTGCATCCCCCCTCCCTTCCCTAACTCGGTATAGCCTTAAATCTACTCTTGACCAATACTGAACTTCTATGAAAATTGTGGAACAATCTCTTCGGCCAAACAAAAATAAAACGAAGATTCTTGTTAATTTCATATAATATATAAATTTATATTTTCCGGATTTAAGATATGAAACCCACAATTTACTAAAAATACAGATTTGACAAATTTTATAGAGAAGTGTAGAAAGAACATTTAACTTCAATTCAAATTTTAGTTATGTATTTAATTTTTAAAAGGTTTTAAGATATGTTTAAAATATCTTTTGATATTTTTTTCAGCTACTGAATTATATAAGTTACAGAATCCAAATCTTTTTATTGGCCCACCCCTTTATATTTTTTTCTTGTTTTGTTATATTATATTTGACTATATGTAATAACATACAGACGACATAAATTGTAATACTAGAATAAAAGAAAGTTGACAATAAGTCGGTTGCGATTTTAATTTTTTGATTCATTTTTGTGGTATTTCAATAGCATTCAAAAACATTATTCAATATATATAAAAATTGATACTTTTGTTGTAGCCAAGTAGCTATAATTAGGATTAGAGCAAATTTGTATTTTACTTCCCTATCCCTCAACGTTGATAGAATATGCTGTTTTTAAAATATTGAAATATCTATTGAATTTTTGGCAGTGTCTTGAAACATCGCCAAGAAAATTCAAATCACTCTTATTGATATATACTAAAACAATGACAATATCCATAAGTAGCGAAGCACAAAAACCTATATGAATGAACGGAAAAGTGTATTATTGAGTAGCTTTACTTCTATAAACAAATTTGATTTAAACTATTTAAAACTAATGGTTAATGTTATCTTATATCTTAAACAAAAATACATGAAATTTTGTTGATCACTTTCTTCTTTTTTATATTTGGGGGGTTCGCTATCCTTGAATTTGTTTTACAACAAAAACTAAACAAAATAAAAGAATCAAAATAAACACATTTAATGTACCCAAGGACGTCCAAGGGGGGGGGGGGTAAAGGGGTGATTACCCTCCCAAAAAAATTTTATCCGGGGGTTAAATTTTTTTTTTTTTTGGGGGGGGGTAAAACAATTTACCCCTGCCAACAGATTTCAGGGGGGTAATTACCCCCCCCCCCAAACAAATTTTACCCCCGGGGTAAAAATTTTGGGGGGGATAAAACAAAAATTAGCGGCGCGCTTCGCGCGCTATTTTACCCCTCCCAAAAGCAAATTACCCTCCCCCCTTAAAAAAACTTTACCTCCCCCAAAATAAAAAGCTTGGACGCCCCTGAATGTACCTCTTCATTTCCCTTGAGTTTAAGATATTTATTCCAAGCGGATAGATAGGTAGATAGACAGAGCGTGATACAGACAGACGACGCAAATTTAAATTTGATATTATGGTAATTTTAAAATGCAGAAGCGGTTGTGCCTGTAGAGCATATTGTAAAAGCACTCTCATTCAGAGGATACTCTTTAGCTTTCACTTTTTTGTTAAGACTTTTTAATTAGTACTTAACAAGTTCAAACAGAAAATATTAGGCATATAGTTTAAATTGCAACCAGCTATAAATCTATATCAGATTATATAAGAGTCCTAAAGAAACGGCGATAGGATTAGAGTAATACGAAATTATAATAATTAAATCTCATATTTTTGGTTTTCTTTTTAAGTTCATCTGTATACAAACTGTACAGTACAAATTTAAATTCAACAACATAAAGTGTAAGTTATATTATTTCAATTTTATAACTTATGTTTTCTGTATTCTATTTCAAATTAAATAACATTATGTTGGGTTTTCTTCAAAAGAAAATTTCAGTTAAACGTCAAGTTATACAAACACAATTTCAGGAAAGTTTCCTTTGTACATTAAGAATAGTCTTTATGTATTATTTTGAAACATTACAATTTGGGAACTACATAGTATAGAAGGAGTTACATAAAGTTATAAGTACCTTTATATCTATTTTTTATTTATATTTAAATAGTTTTAGCTAGTATGTTCTGCTCCTTTGCTTTTTAAGTACTGGTGTGCATAGGGTTTTCCCAGAATAATGCTTTAAGCGCAAACAATTTTTTAAACCTTGATGTTTTTTATTCCAAAGGGTTATAGGAGAAACTATCAAAATTTTTAAAATTGAAAAAAAAATCTAAGAGGATAACGCCAAAAAAGTGACATTAAAAGGTGAGTAATATTATCATATAATCTTTAGCAGGGTCTTGGAAACATGTCAATAGGATGAGATTCCGTAGTGTCCCTTTTAAATTTCAAATATGGTGCAGGGTGTATTTTGTCTGAATGAACATATCTTCCGCATTAGACTAATCTTTTATAGGGGATATTTGAAATTTATTCCAGGGAAAACTGAATCAGTAAATTTAACTAAAAACTGGAAAAGTTTTAATAAAATAAAACATGCAGTACAAATGACAAGACATAAATTCTTTGGTCTATAAACAGGTTACAACTTTATATAATTAGCGCGTTAAAATGTCATTCTCGAACTTTAAACCACATGCTTTGTTTTTAAGCAAAGGTAAAACGGTAATGCCTTTGCCTAACAACAGGCCTAATTCCTAGTATGTAATCATAACGTAGAGACATTCAATTCGCAATCAAGTTTTGTTGTATATAGTAACAAAGATATTTATTGTAAGATGCTCAAGAGTTAAAAGAAGTTTTAATTTTTATTTTAACTAAATTTGCCTATCTATGACATAATTGCCAGAAGTAATGTGATTTTAAATGCTATCATAAAGTCAAAGTAACATTAAAATGCCATTTCTTTAGATTCATAACCCTGCTGTGCGGATAATTAGCCTCAGGAGGTTAGGTAAAGGGCAGGGATCTAAGGGGATAAGACAATCGATGATAATTTCATATACTCTTTCAGGGGTAAAATTTGCTTGGGGGGGGGGGGGGGGGGAATTACCCCCCTGAAATCTATTGGCAGGGGTAAATTTAGTTTACCCCCCCCCCAAAATTTACCCCTGGGGTAAAATTTTTTTTTATTAGAGATTTTTATTTTGGGGGGGGTATTTACCCCCCCAAAATTGTTTGGGGGGGGGTTAAATACCCCCTCCTAAATGGTTGGGGGTACCAACGGCACCCACAGGGTAGGGGTAAATTTTAAATGGGGGGGGGGGGGTAAAATGAAAAAAATTTTGGGGGTGACAAAATCGTTTGGGGGGGGGGGGGGGGGTAATCGACCCATTACCCCCCCCCCCTTGGACGTCTATGTACTCTTTTATCTTGTGTAAGTAACCGCCAGACACAACATAGAAGTAATTGATAATCTTTTTTTTTTACTTATTCGTGGAAATTTAAGCATAAAACACATATTATTTTTAAAAAGATTTTCTGTTAAACTTCTACTTATTTATGACAGAAAATTAAAAATTTTCTGAATAAAATAAATTTTAAACTTGTATAATAAAGTTTTTAATGTTTCTTTTGTTTTAAAAATCCAAACTCTTTTTAACAATGGTTGTTAGTATATTTTACAGCAAAATCAAAGTATAAAACGATTGTAAATTAGGAGCGTAGAATCTTTTCAATTTATACTTTAGAATATAAAATGTTATGGTTTTAATTTATTTTCTCTGTAATTGTCTGATATAGCCTAATATCAAATATTAATTATTAATCCGCTACTTCTATATATACTTATGCTTGTTGTATGATTAACTTACCTTTGCAACAGAGAGTATAACAAGCACATTTCCAAACACAACTGTTTACAAGACAATAATCATCAGTTAATCTTTACATTTTTAGTTTTGTCTGCCCTTTTGTCCTTCTGTAATAGTAAGATGGCCAGGATTTTTTGGTTGTATTTTTTCTTTCTCTTTCCCCCTCCGACTTCCTTTTACACTCCCCATTCCTACCTTGCCCCCTAACCTTCCCGTTTGTTGGTCAGACCGTTAAGCAAGGATATTAAGAAAGCAAAGCAGTCTCTATGCAGTCTAGGCCATAAATATGACAATTTTCAATATGAATGGGCTGAAAATGTATTGCCCACCAAATTCTATAAACTGTTTATTTAATTTAAATAACATTTTTATATCCCAATTTTTAGTAAATTAATGTCCACTTATTTCTTGTATCTAAACTCAGAATTGTCAAAATATAAATAAATCTTTTGATTCTAAAATGTTTCTAAAATATAAAAGCCCAGACGGATAAAAAAGATGAGAATTCATAAATCAAATTATACAATTTTCACAAATAAAATCAAATAAATAATATGTTTTCTGCACGTCCCGTTCTTTTTTTGTTTTGTTTTGAAATTGCACAATTAATTTATAAAATCAATTATTTTACAAAATATCTAATAATCAGTTACTATTCAATTTCAAAACTTGTATTTTAATATTTTGTCAATGTTTTTGTATAGTTATTAGACAAGGTTGCTCTTCTTAAATTTTGTTTTTAATGATTATTGCCTAAAGTACAAAGTAGTAGGAGAAGTAGAGCCCATAAATTCTTATTCAACAAGCCTTCTGAAAAGAGAAAAAAATGGTAGTTAGATCTCGGTAGCAGCTTATTTTCAAAGCGAATCGGCTGTTGTTACATATTTTAAAAATATTGAAGGAGGCCGTTTGCTTAAGTTGCAAACAGTCCGCATTTTAACGGCTGTGGCTATATCACTTTTTTTCAAAATCGTCTATTTGGTACTAGACTTAGAAAAGACGAAAATGGTTTAAATCTTTAGATATTTTATCCAAATTTTATTTTGTAATTTTACGTAAAAAAAACTAAAATCTGTTATAAAAAGAGATAAAAGTATTTATATTTTGAAGGGAGATTATCTAATTTGATTTGTCATGATATAGTTGTGTAAAACAATTATTTCGTGATTATTTTGTGACATATTAAATATTTTGATATACATACATATTTTTTAAAGGTACTTTAGAAGTTTTATAGATTATGAAGACTGTATAATGCTCTATAACTAAAATCATTAACAACATTAACAAATTACCCCCTTTAATTAGAATTATTGTAACGCTTATTATTGATACATAACTCATAGATATGATAGGAAGCAGCTTTTAGTGCCTAATAAAAAATGACGTCATACAATACAAAGGCCAATAATAGGCCAGTATGTATTTTACCATTGGTCAATTCAAATATAAATATTGGTCATTTATATTAGGCACTACAAGCTTCTTTATATGATTGTCCCTGTAAATGAGTATATTCCCAATATTTTCTACTAGAAAGAAACTTAAATGGACTGACATTAAAACCATGTATCAAAAGATATCATTTTAAATCCCAATAATTCAATGAAAATTTTTGATTTATTGAGAAGTTTTCACTTAAAGAATTAAATTTGAAATTTTCTGTTTTAGAGAGTGCGTAGATTTAAAATGATGTGTGTTTAATAGAGTTAGAAAATTACAGACCTAAAAACTTTTATTATATATAGAGTATTTACAGCAACTGCTTAAAAAAATGTGTACATTACCTATGTGTGAATCAAACTCATTATTTGATGAATTTACAGTAACGTGGTGAAACAAATCAGTTAAATTTGTTTCTATCGGCGGCATTTTTATCAAATATTTATCTGTAATATAAAATATTAATTAAATAACTATGAGAAAACAGGCGAATAATTGTAATTTCCATTTATACTTTATTAATCGAAGCTACTCTATAATGCCTTCTTTCTTTAAGTTTGCAACAAAAGTTATAACCCAGTGTTTTTAATAGTAGAAATATTGCCCTAAAGTTCAGAATAGCCAATTAAATCAAAATTCATGAAGAGGATTTCAACAATTTAAAAAAAAATGATTGTCGATATGTCTAATATAACCCTACAACGAGTGGGTGATGTTACCTTTAACTCTGTCAAGTAGCTGTTCCATATTTTATCTCAAACTAAAATCATGTTTTGATAAAATGGAAAAAAAAGAACTAGTAAAGGAAGAAAATTTAGAGGATTTGATTTAATTTATTAGACATAACATGTAATATCATAATATTCATTTCTTACGGACCAGCACACCATTTCCAGGGCTTGAGAATCACTTGTAAGCCTCAGTGGATCGTCATATTACAACTTTAATATTCAGCCAATTAAATTCAGGTAAATTCAGATAATTAAATCTGTTCCCAATCAGACTACCCATCTTTTCGGAATTTTTTTCAACAAATATATAACCTATTACTTTTATACAAGAACTAGCGGCTACGCCCCCTACAAGCCTCTAGGGGCACTGGTAGGAGGGGGAATAGTTGACCTTATCCCATTTTAAATTTGAGTTTCAAAAGAGTTAAAAAAAAAAATATTTTTGGGGGGAGGGGGGTGTAGAACCCTCCCAAAAAAATATTTAAAAACCTTCCAAGGACCTATAAGAAGCTTCACTGTAAAGGAGAACAATATCAGTTTAGCGGTTAGCGAGATCCTTTGGGACAGACAAAAAACGTTTACTACTTTATATAATAGGATTGTACGGCTAATAAAACCAAAATTAATAAATACCGTTAACCTAAAAAGACTTTTGCGTGACTTTTTCTTTAGTTTGTATTTTCATCGACTATTCTCTTTTTATAGTTTCCATGCAGAATAAGAAAAATAACTTTTCAGTTTTCAGTTAGTCATGTAAAAGGAGTTTGGTACTACTTCATTTTTTAAGAAAAGATACCTTGTATACAGTATACGTTACAAAAAATGACCGGTCTTTAAAATGCTATTGCCCCCCTTCTAGTAAAGTTTTAACCATATTTTTTGTGTGTGTGTGCTCTTTATACATATGTATGCTTGTGTTTGTTGCGGTAAATGAGATTAAAGAACATTTACCAACATTTTCCAGGCTATAAAAGAAGATATTAAAAAAGTCAAAAATCAACCAATTATGTATTTTGAGTGAATTTTTTCCTACCTCTACCGAAACGGTCTCACTAAAAGTTGTCTCAGCGCCTTGATATTTGAGATATCAAGTTACCAAGCTAGAATAGTACACTGAGATACCACAGTGAGAGGTTAAAGAAGACTAAACTCAAATATCTCAACCCTAGCTCCACTTTTAGCGAGCTAAAGTCAAACCAAAGACTCTTACCTGGAATCCTGAAAATCGAAAATCGAAAACGTCTCGATTCTAGCCTATTAGGGGCCCTAAGGGTACTCTAAAGTCATTTTAGACTATGAGTTCAAATGGTAACTGCTTTTTATTCCTTATGCCATTACCAAAAAGCTAAAGAACTTTTTTCTAGCCCTTCTGTGGGCTGAGATCTATAAATTGGGCACCCTGGGCACAAAGCCCAAATTTCATCGATTTGGTGTTCTTGATACATGCTTTTTGTGCTCAAATGACTTGTATGAGAGCTATGAAGCTGAGTAAGGTGTCTATAGAAGCAGAATTTTATGCTTGAGATAAAACTCTGAATAACCCCTAGGCTAAAATTAATTTTACTATGTGATTTTTGGACTTAAGTAGAATTTACTTTAAAAAATAAGGGTCTGATTTTTTTCATTTTGAATATTTTCTTTTATAGTCTGCTAAATGTCGGAAAATGTTCTTTAGTCTAATTGATTGATACAAACACCATCATACATGTATATAAAGATCACACACACATAAAATAGGGTTATAACTTCATTACAGGGGGGTCTAGATCATTTTAAAGACCGGTCATTTTTTGTAATGTATACTGTATAACAGTATACAATATACATCCGTCTGTCCGTTCATTATGCTATGGATGAAATTGAGTTTCTATGGATATAACTTGGCTGTTTTATATCAATAGCTCTTGAAATTTCTTTGAAGATTTTCCTTAGGAAGAAGTATTTATAGCCCAAAGAAAATTGAGTTAAAAGTTCATTAATAGGCTAAACGTATAGGCCCTTACAAGAAAAGAATAAATCTAGAATAAAAAGGGGGAGTATACTTGATGTCTTGTGTCTATTGTTAATGTTAATTGATTCTATTATCCCCAAACTAAACATCAATGATTAATTTTTATGTACTGGTGATACTGCAAAGAAAATTTAGACCACAAACAACGACAAGATTTTATTCATCGTCCACTAAAATAAGAATCTTGAAAAACGGAATTGAAAGTATTTCTATTTATTAAGGATTTTAGAAATTATAAATGACATATAAATGAGAAATTACCTACATATTAGTTAAATGATGACAATACATGATGAAAAGTTACTTTAATACATACACCTTGTCATAAAATATATATCAAGATGCTATCATGATATCTTTGCACTACTTATGAACATATCTATCCATGTTTTAAAACAAAAAATTTAATACTGCGATATTTTCGCATAGTCTATGTAGAAATAACTTTTTTTCTTGATGTAATATTTTATTTATAGAATACCTATTATAGTCACAAATTGATTCTTTTGTGGCTAGAGATAATACACAGCACATTTCTTACAAAAAATACCACGAATTTTTAAAACAATATTTTTGATGTTGCAATATTTAGTTTAAAATTGAAAGACATATATTTAACTTTTTTTCATAAGAGTTCTTAGCTTTTACACAAATAAAGTTTATTCATTTAGCCATTTTTTCAGTACAACTAAATTAATGTTATTATCCGTAGATAAAAAGTTAAGGGCTAAATATTTTTTTCTCAGCTTCCATATCACTACGATAAATGGGTTGAATTACAAAATGTACCAACAGATAAAGATGTGGATGCCCTGTTTGTTTGCCAGGGGTTTAATTATATAGAGTTCAAATGCCAAATCTTTATTGTCCTCTGTTATTGGGATCTTAATTGTCAAAAGGATTATCTATACAGACAATTAGACATACAATAACAATCAAATGGATAGATAGTAACCATATATGAATTACTTTCATGTGTAATATAATATTATATTGTGAGGGAGAGGGAAGTATGGGATGTTTAGTACAAATGCCCCATTTCTTCCCCCTTATTTTTTTGGTACTATTACATAATGGTTTGCTACTGTCCTATACAATCCCTAATTGCTCTCTCCAACTAAGATTTAGATCAAAGGGGGAGCCAATCTTTATTTTAAGAGTTCTTTAGTCCCAATTCCTTAAAAAATCCTTTGGACGCACCTGATTATGAATAGAATATAAATGTTTATATAACTAAATTTTGATCCCAAAACAAACAATGGTATAGATATAAACTTTCTTCTCTCTCTATTCAATCTTAGATTAACTTTGAAACTTTTGTTTATTAAGATTTGCACAATCTTTAAATTGCTATAAAAAAGGACAATGTCATTCAGGCGAACAGATAAAAACACTTAAAAGGTAACCTTTAACTTTTTAAGTTTTAAGTTTTAAAACATCAAAGGAACTGTCTTTCTAGTAAATGTATATTTAACCCCAACGGAAAAAGAGTAGACGATCTAAATAAATTGTTTTAAAGTATAAAGTAGTTCGTAGCACTTAAAGTAACATACATGGATGCCAACTTCATTATGCATAAAATTATTACTAAAATATTAAATGAACTCATGATTAAATTAAGATGAGCATTAGCAATTTTGAAATCTTTGACGAATTGTTATAGGATTGCACTAAAAATCAGCAATATAGATCAACTAAATAATTGTAAATCTTATGCCAATTTTTCTAAATTTCAACACAACCTACTCAATCAAATTTCATTAAGCAAGCGCAGTAAATATAACTCGATCATGTCAGTATGTCCTCTTTTATTCATAACTTAAATAAAATAGTGGTCTAATCACATTATTTGACAAGAAATACTATCTAAACTATATAATACTTTTCTAACCTTTCTTTTGTAAGCAATATAAACAAATTTCCTAATCTTACGAAAATCTATTTTATTATATGAAATGGTATATCCTGGTATATCCCTTATCTTTCTTGTAAACTATAAAGTCTTGTCTGGTATGACCTAATTCTTTACTAACTTAATTAATAAACAAGATATTTGGTAGCAAATTGTTTACACAAACAGGTTACTTTACATTTGTATACAAGGAGGTTAATTAATATAAATAAAACTGTTAATAACTAAAAAATATTTTGAAAAACGTGACATTCATGAAGCAGAAAATTAACAGATGACAAACGTTGTACAATAAAGTGTTTTTCGTCTACGGTAATTTTTATTTATAAATTAAATAAATGCTTTTCTAAAGTCAAACTAACAAAAATTAAAATAAATTTTTGCAACTTAATTTCTGCATACTATATTATTTAAAAACCTTTTGTCAGGGGCGTCCAAGCTTTTTTATTTTTTGGGGGGGGGGGGGGTAATCTTTATTTTATAGAGGCATTTTTTATTTGGGGGGGGGGGGGTAATCACCCCCACTTGGACGTCTATGCCTTTTGTTGTTTATATGACGAAAACGACAAAACCACCCACCTTCCCTCTAGAGGGGAGGGGGGGGGGGGCTCACTTGATACTTGAAAGGGAATTCACCTATCTACTTGCAATAATTGTAGAGTATCTTCACTGCTAAAAATGTTTAAATCTTTTATTGCTAAAATGATTTTTGATGTTATATTTAGAGGTGAAAAGTTTGTCTGATATTGGGAATATTATATAAACAATAATAGAAATATTAGAACTACAAAATAGATTAAAAGCAATGGAGTTTCATTACAAGAATGATAATTTCCAATTAGACCAAGAAAGTCAAGGAGTTTATTTTATTTTTGTATCCATGGGCTTTGTATTAGTAGGGAGGGGACAGAATACTAGATTAAAACTATCCTATGACCTAAACGTTAAAATAGATAATAAGCTCATCTACCATCACTGGAACTATGTAAAGATTTCCAAAATAGAGAACCCAATCGTTGCCATAGTTATTTAAATAATAAACTTTGGATATATCTTATTCTTTATTCTGAAAAGTTTATCCAACATAGATTAATTGTTCTGGTAATCACCACAAAGAAATGATTTTCCTGTTGCAATTTATCATTTGATGTTAAAAGTTTTCCAATAAGAAGCAAAAAAAAGTAAATATATTCTAAACAAACATTTGTCACACAAGTAGAGTAGGGTGGATCAATCAAGAGAAATCAATCTTTTAAAATTAAATAAAAATCAAAAATTAAAATCCTATAATAATAAATAAAGCAGCGATGTCATTATTTTAGAATTTGACAACTGTAATATTTGGAATATTTATCTATTAACCAACCTGATTCCTCTGTTGAAAATTTAAATATTGGTCAAAACCCGCGACTGTGGCGTAAAATGCAGTGCATCCACAAGTTGTTGGGAAGGTGATTGTTATCTCCACATAAAACCGCAAACCCTTCTTAAGGTCGACACGCCTTTTGTTATATCCCCCAAACATTAAAAAACATTGCAAAATACTCTTGTATTAAGGATAAGACAATTATTTAAGCTTCCCAACTCTCGTAGGTGTAACAAAACATCTTCTGAAGAGTCACAAAAATACTAATATAAACCGATTATATTTATTTATAAACATAAACAAGATAATTTAATTTTTATAGATGCTAATTTATATTTAGAATGTATTTTCTCGCATTCATTCGAATCCGGTTGATAGGAACCGGTTCTCATCCATACGAAAAAACTATGTCTAGCATCGTTTTATAAACCGCTTTCTACGAATATAAAAATGTACAATTATAAGATTAAAACTAGTTTTTTTAGCCCCGAGGTGCCGAAGCGGTTTATAATACGATGAAAAAAATAACTATTAAAGGCTTCTAGAGAGATTATTTCTATTTCTAAAGATAGGAGGAACAGGGATATTGAACCCGAAAAAAAACTAGTTGTACAAGACTGACCTATAGTCTGTCTCTAAGTCTTTGCCTATGTCTCTTGATATAATCTACATTTTTAATCATAGTGTTTCAGGTTCCAAACCTCACCTTTAAAAGTGGGCAATATTTTCTGATTATTTAACGCAAACTATTTTTTTAGATTCACTTTCCCTAGCCATCAAGACTGGAGACAAAAAGAAAATTTATATTAGACGCTACTATTATTATTATTGAAATTTCATAGGAAAAATATTGGTAATACTGTCCTATTTTCAATTTAAAACGTCGCGCTTTGCTTAAATATCATATCAGAGAAAAAAATAAAATCCTAGATTTTGAAAGATATTGTTAGCCAATTAAAAGATTTCTTTTTTGCTAAGATATCATATTCTGTGTTTTTGGTATTTATTATCTAGATTTTATCTTTAAAAGAAACAATAAATATTACCAACTTTTTTTCAGCAGTATGCCTATAACAAACAATTATGCATAATAATGCTTTAGAGGTTATACAAATATGTATATATAGTATATACACACTTTTACCTACATTAATCAGGATAATTATAAATAAATAATATATGTGGATACTTTTTTGTTTATTAACAAGACTGCAAACGGTCGTAGATATAGTAATAAATATAAGATTTCTTTTCTTTATTAGAGACATTAAGGAAAAAAATAGTTAATTGTCAAAAATTGAAATAACTAAAAAAGAAAATGTTTAAAGCAACAAATACCAAAATGTCTATAATAAGTTTTACACTAATTTTCTATTGAAAGCAGTGAGTCATTGTTGCAATCAAAAAGATTGAGTAAGGTAACAGGACACTTCTAGAGATGCTACATGTCTAAATATTCATATTATTAATTATGTATTTAAAGGACCCATAGAGTTTGCCCTTTTGTATTAAAGCAACCAATCACAAGTGCATGGAATTATTATAAATGAATTTGAAGTCCATAGTTAGGTTTTTTATTGTTTCAAACTAAAAAATGTTAAATCGATCTATTGTAATTTAATTAGGCCTCTTTGGTATTATTTAAAAAATGCCAAGTTGCTATAATCTTGAAAATCGTACAACTATAGAAGGTCCAGTTTCTGTAAAGCAACTGATAAATCTTGTTTATGTGTATATTACATAAAAGAGGAAAACATATGCTGTATGTAAGGTAGGTAAATATTGTTTATTGTTAATATAATTTTCATAAAGTATGGACAAGTCTTTTGGTCATGCAATATTATTAACATTAATTGTTCCTTATTTTTTTTCAGCAAAACTTTTTAATTAATGGTTTGTGAGTAATGTATTTGTGTAAATAGATTTTTGACGGCGAGGATTTGAGGAAGTTTTTTTTGCTTAATTTCCAAATATTTTAACCATTCTTAACAATTAAATCCTACTCTAGGATGAGTTTTGCTTTTGATGCTAAAACTTGAAGAAAACTGGAAGTACCGTAAGTAAAGAAAACATATAGAAATATAGATTAATATAAATGTGTGTGTAATATAGATTTCTATTTTTGTTTGTATGTGTGTAAGAGTAAGATAGAGAGACAAAGATGTGAAAAGATCTCATTTTCCTTACCACAATCCTTAAAAAAATAGTCACAACTAAAACACAAATAAATTTTAAACGGGGGACAATTGCAAGAATAAGCTAATTTTGCTTTCTTTTCAATGTGCATAACTTTTTGTTGTCTTTTTACATATGGGTCCTCTTCAACTATATATCTTAATTTTATTCTTACGGGTAACCATATGTATACAAATATGAAAACAATATCTTTTTGAGGATTGAACTGTAAAACAAAGTTTGTTATTTACCCTCATCATCACCCAACCAACTACCAGAGATGGAGGTCGCATTTTACTCCAAAGTGATTTCAGTCAAAATAGACAATCATATCTTCTGGTAGTTTTAAAAAATCCTAGTACAGGGGAAAAAATTTCAGCTCAATGTTAAGAGCATGCTTTTTAAAATCATAAAGAAATAAAAAAAACTTAAATTGCAAAATGAACTATATCTTGAATGTTAACTTGCATTCTAATAGCTGTGCCGAACTTTGTATTTGGATTTTATATCGAGAATCCATATAAATTTCAAATCAGAGTTACTTTAATTCCTTTTGTTTCTGGGATGAAACTTGTCACCACCTAACCAAGGTAACCTAGCTCTGTATACAACCAATCAAAATTTCAATTTAGTAAATGTAAAAGTTATATGAGTTTCACATCATAAACTCATTCACAACTCAGGAATAACTTTTAATTAACAGTAATGGTAACTATCATACAAGCTTAGACCGTAAGGAGAAGTTAATTGAGTTGCTGAATGGTTAAAAAGCACAGAATTAATTGAAAAATGTTTTTAAATTTTTAAAACACTTAAGATAGTAGTATAAATTGTTGTTTATAATATTAATAAGTTGTGCTAAAACATAATTCATATTTTGACAATGTTGGTTTTAAATCTAATTAGCTTTTAATTACTTAAAGTCAATTATATGAACAAGAATGTAAAATTTAATGTATTTTATCAGCCTTAGTCTCTTAGATAAATTTTTTTGTGTACATGATATTCTAAAAGTATCATTTTATTATTTCTTCAGAAGAATAAATCTTATCTGATTAATTATTTAGCTATGTCCTAAATATGCTTATAGTAGATACTTAAAAAATTAGGAATGTAAACATAAAATTTTACTAAGGAACTTGTATCTTATAAATTTAGTGTTTAGCTTAATCCAAACCTAATTTTATCCAAGATTACTCTTAAAATGAAGATAATTAAAAAAAGTAAGTTATTTATTTTAGCAAAATAAATGCTTTTGATTTATATATATAATGAAGATGTAAAAAATGTAACAATTCAATAAAGATACAAAGATATTTCACAAATAAAACATGTTCTCTACTATTGAACATTTTTGTCCTTGTCTATGGGATTACGTTGTTTTGAAAGAATATCAAAATTTGTCAATGTTATTATGAACTAGATGAAAGATTGGATAAAAATCCCCCATCAGTCTTTTAGTAATTATCAAAGATGATTAATAGCTAACTGTTTGGTTGATAGACTTATTATCATCTAAATTTAAATATTCATGATGAAAACACTACTTTCTAAAGTCTGATTTTAAATATATATATAACTGAAAATTTCAGAAAATGTAATTTAAAACAAATTATGTTTAGATTTTAGGATTAGAATTAAATTTTACGTTAGAATGATTTTGGGAGAGGTAATTTATTCTAATTTATGATAGAAACAAAATTCAATTTTCAATATTGATTATTAGAAAAAGTCTCTACTTGTCTTATTTTATTAAAAGTCTTTTTTTATTAATCCTTTTTAAAAAAAGGAGGGCTCGGCCATAGACGTCCAAGGAGGGGGGGGGGGGTTAATGGGGTGATTACCCCCCCCCCCCCCAAAAAAAAAGCTTGGACGTCTATGGGCTCGGCAGCCATATTAAAATTGTTTTGTTTTTTTTAATTCAGCTGATATTTAATTTGATAAAACATGGATTTCCATGTTGCCTAAAATTGGTTCTTTTTAAAAAACACATGAGAGATCTAAATTGATCACACCTTTAAAGATGCTATGATTAGAATTAAACTGTGTAAGCGATTGACATATCCCTTAACATATAAAAATCCTTATTATCCGAAAAAATTTTCACAGCGAAAAATGTGTGCGTTTTTTTTATATTAATTTTGATATAAACTAATCAAAACTTTTTTATATTGATTTTGATATAAACTAATCAAAAACTAATAGATAAATTCTTTTTCACATAGCTTCGGCAATCTTTTCATTACGGATAAGAATAGTTCATATTTCTTATATAAAATGATCAATCATTTATTTTAATTTGATTTAAAGAGAATATAAAGTGTTTGTGCGTCGATATGATAAGAATTTAATAAAGGAAATGGAAAATAGTGGGACACTAAGAATTTCAAACTCTAAAATAAACAGTGGTTCTTTTATTTGATTATAAAATAGCGCATCTTAAAGAAGTTGTTTTCTTATATTTTAGTCAAATCTAGAATTATAAGATTATAGATAGAAAGAAGACAATACAACTATTATGAATTTTACAAATAGAGTGTCCTTTTAGCTTAAGAATTTGTGTGCGTTCGTCTTGGGAATTGAGAATTGGGAAGGGCATGTGATGTGTTGATATATATATATTTCTATACAGGTTAACTATAGAGTCACACAAAATATATCTGGTTATTATTCAATTAAATTTTTTTTTGTGTTTTGTAAGAGCAAGAGAAATTATGTTTTGTTTTCAGAAAATAGCTTAAAACCTTCCCTGAATGAATGCAAAGCTTTTCTATATAAATATGTTTTAGGTTTGGAGATCTTAGATATCTTAAATTCTATATTTATGTGTTTTAATTAAAATTGTTTAGAAATGTTTAGATCTTTGGTGTAAAGATAAGAAGTAGAAAGTTGAATTTATATATACCTCTAATTATGAACAAATCTTTAATGCAGATTAAAATTTATTGATGGAAAAGTTTTTACACTGTTAAAATATTAAAAAAAAACATTTCAAAGATTGTAAGCCAATCAATAGCAAAAAAAACTTATAAACTTATCCATTTTTCAGGTTAAGAGCAGCTAAAAAGATATCAAACGCCATTGTAAAGTCAAATTGTCTTAAATATATTCATTTTTAAAATGCTTCCTATAGTTCCTTTTACTTCCTATTATTGAAAAAGCCCCTGAAGAATAAATTACAACAATTTTATCTTACTTTTTTAGTTGCCACCCTGTGTATAAACGATAGTAAATACTGTCATTGACAGTAACAATACACAGGGACAAATCAATTCTATTTTATCAAAAGATATTTATGTACTTGGCAAAATTGTTTGCGAAATTGAACTGTATAGATAAGGTTGTAGTCATTCTACTGTTTACCTATAGGTAGAGGAAAATAATTACTTCTGAAACAAATTTAACTTAATATTTTACCTTTCCTTAGACAAAGGGCAATAAATTGATGTATCATGTATATGAAAAAAGATGAGAAACAAAATTACCCCTTTGTAAGTTATTTATCGGTTTAAAGTAACTGATAATTTGCGACAACCAATAAAGATTTGATAAATTTTGCCCAAGTAAGCATGTAATATATGTAGGTGTTTGCAAAACTTTGGGTTCCAATAGAATTTACTGTCCAAAATCCCCTTCCTGGTTTTGTATTTAAAATCAAAGCATAATATTTTATATAATGGGAATTTTATAAGAAAATCAAATTTTTGATTATAGTTATTAGTCAAGTATTTTTTAGCCTTTAAATCACCAGTTAATTTTGCTCAATAATACGAAAATAAGCTAATCTAATGTTTTATATGTGCATTTATAAAATAGATTCTTTTCCTTAAAGTACCTATTGAGCATTAACCCCCCCCCCTTCTTTTCTTTGATAAATCATTATTTTCATCGAGGCTACCTATTACCTATTTATATTTCAAAATAAGGGTGCTGGAAATCTCTATTTCTTAAAGTAAATTGCTAAACTTTGACACTAAACATTTATTTATATGAAAATATGTATTTAAAACAAGGATGACAACATCCATAAGTAGCGAAGCACAAAATCTATAATAAAATAGACAAACAGACAAAGTAATTTATAGAGCTGATTAACTGTTTCCATAACAAAGAAAAGAAAGCGATATATATGCAAATAAATATGCAAAAACTTAAAATCATGAAACTTTGAAAAATTAAGGTTTATATCTGACAGTTTTAAAAAGAAAAGCAGATTAAAAGCAATCAGACTACCAAAGGTTTTTCATACCTAAGTATGGGGCATAAAGTCAGTAATATTGGCAAGTATTGTATTTTTTGTAGGAGCCAAGAAAATCTGTTGCAAAAAGTAAAAGCGGTCAAAGAGCTGTTTAGAAGCAGTCTGGCCGCTATTGATGATGAATACTTAATTATGCTTCATATTGTTGGGAATGTTGACAGGAAGTTTCAGCCTTCTATCTTTTACAGGAGCCGAGAAAATCAGTTTTAAAAAATAAAAGCGGCTCTAAGCTGCTTAAAAGCAGTCCGACCGCTATTGATGTTCCATACTTAATTATGCTCCATATTGATAGGAATGTTGACAAGAAGTTTCAGCCTTATATCTTTTACAGGAGCCGAGCAAATCAGTTTTGAAAAGTAAAAGCGGCTAAAAAGCTGCTTAAAAGCAGTCTGACCGCTATTGATGTTTTATACTTAATAATGCTTCATATCAATAAGATTGTTGACAAGAAGTTTCAGCATTCTCTCTATTACAGGTGCCGAGAAAATCAATTTTAAAAAATAAAAGCGGCTCTAAGCTGCTTAAAAGCAGTCCGACCGCTATTGATGTTTCATACTTAATTATGCTTCATATTGATATGAATGTTGACAAGAAGTTTCAGCCTTATATCTTTTACAGGAGCCGAGCAAATCAGTTTTGAAAATTAAAAGCGGCTAAAAGCTGCTTAAAAGCAGTCTGACCGCTAACAATGTTTTATACTTAATTAAGCTCCATAATGATGGGAATGTTGACAAAAAATTTCAGCCTTCTATCTTTTGTAGGAGCCAAGAAAATTAGTTTTGAAAATTAAAAGCGGCTAAAAAGCTGCTTAAAAGCAGTCCGACCGCTAACGATGTTTAATACTTAATTAAGCTTCATAATGATGGGAATGTTGACAAAAAATTTCAGCCTTCTATCTTTTGTAGGAGCTGAGAAAATTACGTTTCCCCCAAAACGTTTCAGACAGACATACATACATACATACAGACGGACATTTCAAATTACAGAGTAGCTTCGCTACTAAAAAAGTAAATTCCAATTTTAAAAATCAATATATTGATAGCATTAACATTTTTTTTGCAAACCCATTGAATTGATTAATTTTATTGATTACAAATAAAGCATTATAACTTTATAGGTTGTATTAATTAGTAAAGGCAAAAAAATAATTCGAGACAAAAAAAGCATGCCTATCTATAAAAAAAGGAAATGTACAGAAAGCTTGTATGCTATGTATAGGTGTATATATTATAGATGGTGATGGCTTTATAGTCAAATATTTTTGATAATAACACAACAAAAAAAGGATACTTTCTTTATATAATTTTTATTTTTATCTTTCTCTAAAAAGCTCAACATTCCACAAACCACAACTCTGTATGTAACCTGATTTCTCTATTGTTTAAATATTTTTAAAGAAATTAAAAAAATATTTATAAATAAAAATAGTTTTTTTAAGATATTAGCTTTACCCTTTATTTTAAGTTTTTTTTGCGTTATTGCTCCATTATTTCAAATAAACTCCACAAAAAACCACCTCACTAATTTTAAAATACATTAAAAATAATTCAAGGGTTTTATATAGGTCAGGTTAAGTTAAGGTCTATAGGGATAAAGAAACCCATCCCCTTCTTATTTTTAATTTTTATTAATATATATATAGTTGGGGTTTCACAAGATCACTAGGCACTTTGAGGGTAAGCGCCATTAAATGATTTTATTCATTTATTCATCTTTGTATTTATTTAGTGGTATCTAGTGTGGCACTACATAATGTATTGTTTCTAGAACTGTGTGTGTATATGTGTAACATCACTATAGATTAGTCTGTTAACATGACAGATAAAACATAGAAAGGCCAATTGCCCAGGAAATAAAAGTGACTTGGCATTTCTAATTCTAGTTTGAGCAAATTCTTTTTACACATAATCTATAATACAAAGTATAATGATGTCTATTTTTCTGACATTCTAAATAGTAATTACTTTATTCTAGTACCAGTTGCTTCGCCCTTATCCTTTAGGGAATGGCGGGGAAGTCAGAAAAATATGGTGAGACTAAATCAAAAATATAACCAATTGGGACCAGCAGTTTCAGAGATCTTTCATTTATGACAAAAAAACCTTCTAATAATAGGAATTTATGTTTAATAAGGCAATAATGCATTATACAAAATGCCTTTATTTGTGAACTGGTCTTACAGCCTTATATTTCCAAAAGCTTATCCATCTTAACACTTTTTGCCATTTTTATATTCAAGAATAATATTTTTAGAGCCTTTCTACAAGTAAAATTATGTAAAAACCATGTTTTATGTTCATCATTTAAAGATTGTGTTTCTTATATCTATGTTTGTACGTTAAATAACAGGTTTTTTTTAAAAATTTAAATAAATTTATTTTTAAATCACCATTATACCTTAATCACAACTTTGAAACCCAAATTTTTTACCCCCCCCCCCCCTCCTTTCCACAGAAAATACATTAGATTTCCCCCATAAAATCTTTGAAACCCTTATTTCATCCCCCTCAAATAAAAAGCTTGGACGATCCTGATCAAAACCTCCACTATCTCGATTTCAAATCCACTTTAAAAGTTAAATAAAACCAAAGTTAACTTGATTAAGTTTTACACGAATAACTCAATTAATTTCTAGATGTCAAAAAATGTTTTGACATGATCCCAAGAGATATTTTGTTGTCTAAATTATACCATTATGGTATCCGTGGAACCCCCCATGACTGGTTTCGTAGCTATTTTTCTAACCGTAAACAAAGATTTTTCTTTAATGGCGTTGAGAGCAGTACCCTGGAGGATATCGTTGTCGGTGTCCTCCAGGGCTCGATTCTCAGCGTGATTCTATTTCTATTTGTCAATTCTTTTTACTAGGTGTCCTGCTTATTTATTAAAACCTATCAAAAACTTACAAAAAAAAGTAGTCAGAATTGTTTGTAATTTAGGCTATAGAGATCACACAACCCCAATTTTTAAGCAACTTAGAATTTTACCAATTAATGAATTAATTAAATTTAATTGCTGTAAATTTATGTTTGACTACATATCTAACAGGACACCAGAAATTTTCAATAATACCTGGCAATTTAACCATGATATCCACAACCACAGGACTAGAAATGCTAACAATTTTGTAATCTTGCGTGCTGAGCACAATTACATAAGAGATTCACCAAAATATATGTTCCCTAGATTATTTAACTCATTACCTAGGGATCTTAGAGGGATTGAGAACAGGGCTGAATTCTTAAGAAAACTGGAAAACTACCTTTTACAAACTCTTGAATAACAAACATTGATAAAAACTCTTTCTTCTTTTATTTTCTCTTTCAAAAAACCTTCCCAATTTCTTTCATACATTTTCTTGCACATATCTATGCTTGATAATCTAGTTTGACCCTATTATGGAATTATTTTGTAATTTCACTCCCTTTTTTCTTTCCCCCTCCTTTTGTTTTTGATTTTTAAATTAAATTTAATTTAAATTTATTAATTTATTAATTTGTTGTCCTGTCTTCCTATTTAGGGTTTAACCTGGCAGTTGTCTGTCAGTGTTTCGCAGCCACTTGGTTGCCTTGCACTTGCATATAATTTCATACTTAATCTTTTTTGTTTCATGTGCGGAGGGGGCGGGTTCCTTGGACCACAAAGGAATGAGAAGCGAGACTTAAGGCATGTGCCCATAGCCAGCTGCTGAATTGACACACAAGTCGGATGCCCGGCCTATCAAGAATGGCTGCTATATCTGCGGCAACTCACAGCTGACCTTGCAAGGGGTGATACATTACCACCCTGTCGGCTACCTAGTTCCCGGCTACACAAGAAAGAAGAGCTATAAAATTGTACATATAATTTTACTAGTTGCTAATTTATCTTTCTTTGTGTGTCAAAATAAATCTAATCTAATCTAATCTAATCTAATCTAATTAATTAATTTTAAAATGAAACGATATTCATTATTTTGTTAGCTGTTATGATATTCATTTATTAAATTCAGAAGAATAAATGTTACTTTATGTATGATTCATGTTAAAGATTAGATAACAATAGTTTGTAGCACAGCTGCTCCATAACTATGGGCTGTCATTACGACGACTTTTTTGTATGTTCTGTACACGTACATATACACACCTGTACAGACCAGTGCTGTACATAAGCACAACTGTTCTATGGCCTAACTTTAATGTACGAGTATATTGTTTCTCTATAATAGTATATTCAATTCAATTTTACATGAGTTCAATTATTGATGCTTTTGATTTGGTCATAATCATTCTTGTTGTGCAGGGATAAGACTATGGTCGATAAATTGATGTTCACAATATTACCCCTTCTGTAGATTAAAATTAGTAGACATACCACCCACATAATCCCATTTCCTTTTCAAAGTTAGTTCTTAGCGAGATAGTAACAGACAAACATAAATAAAACCTTACTACTTCATCATCTTAATAACCATCTTTACTATCAAAGTTGGTGTTGGTGTGTTCTCCCTGCGCTACACAAAGACCTAATTATCCTAGTTGTTTGTTTATATGCGTATAATTGTAGAATTGTATTCTAAATGATTAATTAATATAATCATATGCCACAACAAGACATGAATAAACACAATTTACAACAAACAAGAACGTTAACTTCCACTTAGGGACAGGTTTAAATATAAAAGAAATAATTTGCGTAATTTATGCTATGCTAGATAATCAAATAGTATTGATTATTTGATTATAACTACTAAAATGGTTTTGAAAAATCTACAAATATGATAAAAACTAATATTAAATTCACAAAAAGATTAAATATTGCAGGGAAATGAAGGGAAAAATTGGGCGACAAAAAATGTTAATACTACAAGAGAAGCTGCACGAAATCTTTGTTTGTTTACTTGTAAGTTCTACTTTCCTCCTAACTTTCAATTATTGGTTTGTCTGTTTGTCAGTCTGTCTGTATTTCGTTGTTTAGCAGTTTTTAGTTACTCCATGGCAAAACTAGTTTGTTATTGTATAACTTAGCTAAGAAAAGTTAAACTATTTTCTTATCATTAACAACAGAAAAAGAATTTTTTTTGTTTGTTTATCTTATATGTTGAGATTTAGTTTTATGAAAAATTTTACAAATTAAAGGCTGCATCACTAGTCTGGATGAAGGGGGCAGTAAAATAACCTAAAACCGTATTTTACAAAGACAAAAATAATTCAGGAGCCCATGTAAATATGTTCAAAATTGGAGAACTCTTTCAGTTATGTGGGAAATGAGATAAAAAGAGACAAACAAAATCCTTTCTTCTGTTAAAACAAAGCAGGGGGTGTGAACAGTCATTTTTCGTTATCATTATTAAAAGCTTTGTATGGGTACAAAAAAGCCCATAATCAAACTTATCCAATACTTTTTTACAAGCTGAGGATTGTACGTATCTGTACATGAAACAATTGTGTAATATCAATATATTTACTCAATAATGAGCATGAGTGGAAAAAAAGTTTGTAAATAAAAAAAAACATAACATAAGTTAAATTAATGTGTTTTTACGCATATGGAGAGATATGAGCTACTTCTGTACTTTAATTATTTGGTATGTATGTTAATACTTAATGCGTGTTCATATGAATATGTTACACAATATCTTTTTTTATTTTCTCCACTCCCGGGAGACCCACTAAATTATTTTTTTTTAAATTTTTTAAAAACAAGGTTTTGGTATTGCTGTTTTGGAGAACTTAGCGAACATAAATACAGAAACAGAGTTATCATATTTCTTTTATTTCTTTCTAATTTTAATGACATCTAGTGACCAACTACGTGTAAATGATTTTGTTTTAAGGTTTATGTATTTTGATGCATGACTAACAGACAGACGGACAAATCAACGTATATATTAGTTGTGCATATGTGTCTTTGCTGAAATTTCAGCTGTATTTCTTCAATAGCAGCCCAGAAAATAACATTTTCTCCATAGCGTTACGGCCTGACTGACTGGCGGACTGGTGAACAGACAAAATGAATTATATAGTAGCTTAACTACTAAAAAGGATGTTTAATAAATTATTTTATAATTCAAATAGGATATTATTATCAATAGAAATTAACTAAAAAAAATAAATTAATTCGTGTCACGATATCTAAATTGTCATTTTAATAATTCATTATAAAGTTTTTTTTTTGTAAAATCCTAATAATTTTACGTAATTACTTTAAACGAAACACACTTTGAGTCGCATTATGTTAAGCTTTTTGTGCCTTATTGTTTAAGAAATCCCGAGTTAACACAATGAAGTAATGGGTAGATTCAATAATTTCGAAAAATATCTTGGCTTTAAAGATGTGTTAACGCTCACTTGATTTACCTTATCATTACAAGAATCCTGATTCAAAATTGAAGTCGATAAGACAATTCTAAAATTTAAAAGATCGAGGTATCAATTAAACCTTGAATACAGGCTAAATATGTAGAAAAACTTTGCGTTTAACAATTTAAGGAATTGTTATTAATATTAAACTTACTATTTAATGGAAATATTTATAAAATCAAAGTCCTGTGTATTTACTGTGAACCACATCAAGAATCCGCCGCAACTGTTGGCAAATGGTTTAACGGACCTCATACCAAATTCTCTCTTTTCTCTATCTCAATATCTCCCTCTCTCTCTCGCCCTCACTCTCTCTCTCTCTCTCTCTCTCTCCCTCACTCTCTCACACACACTCTCTCTCTCTCTCTTTCTCTATCTCTCTATCATTATCTCTCTCACTTTCTTCCTTTCCTTCTCTTTGTATCTCTCACTTTCTCTGTTACTCTCTTTTTCCCCAAAATATTTTTCTCCGTCGTTTCTCCGGTTTGAGTTACGAGCTTTTTCTTCCTTCCCTTTTATGACTTCCGACGTCACATATCTATTTTCTTCCCCCTTTTATTTAAAACAATCATGTTTAGCAGCAAAGCTTCTCTTGAAGTGAACCGACTAATGATCTGTCAATATTTATGAAAGACGACAGGCACACAGTGTATAATTTACTTTTTCTTATAACTTGTCATGCTACACAAGATAAATATATTTATCTATAATACAAAGTAGCTTGATGTCTGTCCGTCTGTCCGTCTGTCTGTCCCTTAAGATCTCGGTAACCACTGAACCGATCGGATTCTACTCTTCAGGGTATATACAGGGTGCGCCACATAAATCCGGACTTTTTCTTATTTTTAAAAAAATGAACATAAAATCGTCAATTTTAAAGATTTTATTGAATTTTAAAAACTGGGAAGCAAACTAGCTATATGACTATTAGATCATTCAATAAAATCGCCGCCAGCCTCAATCACCGCCTCTACCCGCCCCCTGAACCGCCCCCAGACCCTGGTCACCATGTCCCTGTCCAAGCTGGCGAAGTTCTGCTTCATAGTGGCAATGAGGGAGGTCTTTGTGGTATGGGCGCGTCTATTGGTTCATGCTTTAATGGCGCTCCAGGCCCAAAAGTCAATTGGATGAAGATCGGGGCTGCTGGGAGGCCATATCTCCTTAGGGACGTGAGTAACTGCAGGATCCAAATTCACCCATCTTTCAAGCTACTCTTCGACACGGCGGCTCTCATTTGGGCCACAATTAAGCTAGAACAACGTTCAATACTTTTTTGGAAATGGCATGAAGATTAAGCTAGGGTTATAATCGCAACACATAGTCTAAAACGAGTTTTAAGGTTACAAATGGGCCCATGTAGTCGAGAACCGAGAAATTTTCACGAATTTTCACGATTTTTGATGTTTTTGACATCTCAAAATCTGCCACGTTTCACTTTGATGGAGTACTACGGCCAAGCCATTTCAGATAGAGAGCTCTAGTCTTTTCTAGTGTCTTACTTGTGTATCTAACAGTATCCCCAGCAAGTTGCATAACTCTACCTCACCTACAGATGGGCTGAGGTCACATTTAGTGGGCCCTAGTCAAGAATCCAGTGTAAGCTATCTGCGCGTTTCGATTCTGCCATGTTGAACATAAGCGCTGCCAGCTCGGAGAACACGTCCTCCATCGTCTAAAAATTTTTATGGGCAAAAAGGTAATTACCCAAGATTTTTATAGTGTGGTCAAACGTCATGATTAGTCAAGTAATTTTGGTGCTATGGCCGTTTGAAAAAAGTCCGGATTTATGTGGCGCACCCTGTACCTATTGGTCCTGTGGTGGTTTTAAGCTATTTTCTTAAAAACAAAAAAATCCCCCCCCCCCATTTTTTTTTTTTTTTTTTTTTTTTTTTTTTTTTTTTGCAGAAGATTTCCTTGGTCCTTTGTTCAAAAATATTTTTTATTCCAGCATTTATTTTGAATGAAAGAATAGCAACATTCTCTCACTAAAAACAATAAATATTAATTTTTTACAAATTTTGCCTTAATTTTTTTTATCACCTCTTGGGGCAAAGCCCCTAGAGGCTAGGGGCGAAGCCGCTAGTATACTTATAAAGTGTTATCAATTTTCTTTTTATAATTCGCTCTCTATTTTTACTTACATCTGGAGATCTAAATTTTTTGTTTGGTTTTCTTTTTATAAACATTTTTAAACTTTAAATGGAGATTATTCTTTAATTCTTTTATTGTTTAACTTTTTTTGTCCTTATTTACAAAATAACATTTTCTTCTACTGGAAAAGCCCATAGTGAAAATACAATGTAACAATACACCTTTTTTATATTCTTCAACATCAAATATTGTTGACAACAATGTCCAAAAGAGTAGAGCGATAAAATAAAAGAATATGAATACCAAAGTAAATTATGTCAGATACATTTTTATTCATAATACTCGAGATTACTTTGGTGAACTTACGAACGGAGCATTATAATTGAAAATGTATGTGAAACAAAAAATGTACAAGAAGGAAATAAATGAACTATTTTTAGATCTAGGTAGAATGATGATAAAAAGTGTAAAAAAGTTTCTTTCTTAGGAAAAAAGTATGCCAAAGTTTAGGACAATACTTGCTTCTTACCTCTTTTTCTTTTAGATTTGTATAGGCAAGAATAATAACATCCACATGTGCCGAAGCTCATAAATCTTATCCCCAAAATTTTAAAAATTTATCTGTGTGTGTTTTTGTCTATCAAAATATCATAAACTACATGAGATAAGATAATTGTTTGTCATTGACAGGTTTTTATCTTTATGTCCGTGGAAAAATTGTTTTCTTTATTTTTATTTTAAAAATAAAAGGTGTGAGGTGGGGAAACATAAAACGACCCTCGTCTTGGGGCGAAGCAGTTGTAATAAATATGTAACCTCGCTCTCAAAAATTACACAATATAATTTAAACCATTCATAGTGAAATTCTAGTTGCAAAATTTTAAAGCAACATTTAAAGGATATTTAAATGTTTTGTAACATTATTTTTTTCAAAATTAAATAAAAACAACTTCATGAAATTTTAAATAATGTTTTGTTGTTGAATAAACAGATATGATAAAATAAGAATATTACATACTTATTATGATTAAAAGTTCAAAGAATTAGGATCCAAAAATCCTATTTAATTTACAATATATTATATGCCGTGGCGTGTTAAATGGTAGCTTGGGGGGGAGTAGTCACCCTGTGACTCTATAATTCGAAATCTTCTTAACCAATAGGCATCAAATATATAGTAAATTTGAACCGTTGGTCGGTCAGTTATGTATAAGCACATATTAAATACAGATATTTGAAAAGTCTTATTATTTTTATATTTTGTCAATTGTTCATTATTAATCGATCCATCCATTATGTTATAATTATAATGTGTAGTGCATCCATATATATCTATCCATCGATTTATCCATCTATCTTTCATTTGTTTTTATGACATCACATAATACATATTACATCAAGTCCATCCATCTATCTATCCATCCATCCACATTTACCTTAGTATGAGTGCACAATTTATGAAACAAATTTGCCCAGTCCAAAATTTTGTGCTTGTAAAGTATCATAGAAGAGTTAAATTGACTTAAAATTGGAATTTAGTGGTTTATTGGTCTATAGTTCCATATAGCAGTGGAGAAATACGTGACTATTGAATTAACTATCTGGTTTTGTGTGTTCTTTCCCATAAAGTACATGTCGAGCACTGAAACCCCCATTATTTAAGAATTTAAGGGGAGGGGAGGTTGTTTTTTTTTATGACTGGAGGCCCTCAGCTAGTGGGGCCTGTACCTGCGGTGTCTAAATTTTGTGGGGCTACTCAGTACCCAATATTTTGAAATAAATGAAAAACAGAAATTGTTTACTACTCATGACATATTCACTTTCTGTTATTTGATAAAATATTCTATAACAAGGATGACAACATCCATAAAAGCGAAGCACTGAAACGGTAGGACAAACGGACATTAACACTTGTATAGTGTCAGAACTGAATAATCAGAATATAAATATATAAGAGTCGAAGAAAAATTATAAGTAAATTTGTTGAAAAACTGCTAGATACAGGATAATGTTTATGGACATACTTACATTTTTAGGACTTGATTATAGAGATGCTTCGCTTATGATATTGTACTTTGTTGTTCTAGGAATCAGTATTCAAAAAATCAGATCAATCGGATCAGGGGCGTCCGGGCTTTTTTTTTTGGGGGGGGGGGGGGGGGTAATCGCCACTTTACCCCCCCCCTTCTTGGACGTCTATGAATCGGATAATTTTATCTGATACAAATTTTGTTGTTAACAAAGTTGAAAATCAACATGTCTAAAATGGACGTACGGACATTCTATTAACGATTATAGAGGTGCTTTCTAAATCGTACCTAACTACTACAGGAATCACCATGCAAAGTTTGAAATCGATAGGAAAACTCTAACATGCCTAAATTAACGAAAAAAGCTATCCGTTACAGACGTACGGACCGACCCTAATTTTAGAAAAGCTTCGCTCTTAAAATTATATCTACAATATTTGTAAAAGTGATTCAATTACTCTATTCTTAATCAGTAAATAGTTGTTTTAAGTCAATATTTACAAATGAAACCTCTTCGTTAGTTTACCTTTTGTTTTTTTACTAACGAATGCACCCGTGGCATCTAGGGGCTCTGTCTTCAAAGAGGTATAGAATGGTTATAAAGGATTAAGCTTCAGTCAAAAAAAACCTTACTATTTTATATTAAAGGATAATTATAGGTTAGATAATTATATGAACTGATTTTAGTAATTTTAAAAAACATTTCCAGTATGGTTTCAACACAGATTATTAGATTACAGCCAGTTCTCAGCCATTTCCCACGAGAAAAAAATAAAAATCGTAAAATGAATACCAGTTGGTATCCCGGGCCTTCGACCCCTCGGGGCTAACAAAACTGGTTTTAATGTTAACATTTTCCTTTTGATATTCGTTGGAAGCTGTCCATAACTCTACGCGATAAATAACAATTCTAGCCATTTTTTCCTGACCCTTTATCCAAGTATCTTGTACGATAGTACATGTTAATATATATACATACATAATAAACATATATGCTGTATATAAAGCTAAATCCTCCCTCCTTTCGGAACATTTACAAATTCATGCAATAAAATCTAACAGTGAAATCTACGCATCTTATACATAGCTCATATACATATATATATATAGCTTATACCATAGATCACTATACTCCGAAATATAATATAGAAGTATAATCTACAATATTTATATTTTTTTCAATTTATTTTTATTGATTTTTTATTATTTGATAAGAACTTTTCGACCTTTAAAGTCCCCAGGTTCTTTATACTTTCTTTAACAATTTAGAGTTACCGTTATTTAAGATACCTCTGAGGCTAAATTTGTTAAATTTCAAAGTAATCATTTTGTCTAAATAATCTTAAGATGATGTGTGTTACTTGTGAATGTGATAGATCTTTCCAAGCCCACTCAAACACACCCTACACACACACACACAATCACGCACACAAGGTTAAGCAAAACCATCACCCCTCTATGATCCCTTATTCAATTCAGCCTTTATTCAAGGCTAGGCCACCCCATTTATTTCCCTTTTATATCTGGCAGACTATAAATGCAACCCTTCCTTACCAAGCAGGGCGGTTCAACATTTTCATTTGCCGCATTTACACACACAGAAAAACCCCTACACACTCATACAAACTCTCACACACAAACATACAGGTACTCGCAACCCCCCTGGAAAATTGTTACGTCACTGGGTGCATCACAAATGCTTTGATGATGTCAAAGTGATGTTATTATTGCCTGCACCATCACCAAGCTACCCAGCAATAGTAGCTAAACCCAGGGAGGAAGTGGCCACATGACGGTAAATTACTCTGGTACCCAACGTTTTGTAAACATGCTATATATTTCATCAAAAACTTTGGGTACTGTTATTAAATCTTGATTGGTTGGTTGACATTTGCAGTATCAAAACGTATCCACCAATAATTCCAATCTGCATAAAGTATAATTTTGTTTACTATATTCTAGGCTGTAAATCAATTAATCGTCAATTGTCTTATCCCCTAAGATCCCTGGGCTCAACTAGCCCAATCAAAAGAATTTAGTTTCGAGACTCGCAATTTCACTGGATAGATGGATATCAAAGGATCAGGGGTAATTTTGGAAGGAAAGGGGTTAGGTTGGGGTAAAAGTTGAATGAAAATAAGATTGATTTCAAACAAAACAGCCAAGAAAGTTATTTATAGAGCTGTGTTATCAGTTTAAGCAAAGCATGTTAGAGCTGTTATGTGTCACAAAAATTGCATAGGGATTCCTGCATTAATGAGGTCGAATGCGTCATTGCGTATCTCCTTTCTATGCATTATAGTTTCTTATTTTCATTTTAATCAGTTAATTTTGTTCACGAAAATTTTATATGGTAGAATTATCTCTTTCTTTTCATTTGATTTTATTTAAGTCCAGTATTCAAGCATATATGATACGGATTTGCTTGTATTGATATTGTTATTCTTGGTCTAAATGTTTATATACTATTTTATAAAAAAGAATTATGTTTGTTTGAAGCTTAAGATTTCAATAACTTCTGAACTGATTTAGTTTTCCAACTTTTTCCAATTTAGAAGCGGAATAGATTTTTAATATTTTTTTAGTAGCGAAGCTACTCTATAATTTGAAATGTCCGTATATCCGTCTGTCCGTCTGAAACATTTTGGAGGAAACGAGATTTTCTCGGCTCCTTTTCAAAATAGACGCCTGAAATTTTCAGGGATTAAATAAGTCCCCATTCCTCATATTTTCACCAAGTTTCACTAAGATATGTCAATTAATTGGGTTGCTAGAACGATTCCTAGACTTTTAATTTTTTATTATTTTTTCGAGTCCTATTCAAGGTAGAAGTAAAAATTTTCAGGGATTAAATAAATTTGAATTCTGTATACTTCTATTAAGTTTCATTGAGATTTATTTATTATTAGCAGTGCTAGATCGATTCCTAGTTTTTAAAGTGTTCAAGGTCTTTTTCAACTTCTAGCCCTGATAGACGGCTGAAATTTTCAGGGATTGAATAAGTTTACATTTTACATATTTCCACAAAGTTTCATTAAGATATACTAATCGGTTATGGAGCTAGATCGATTTCTAGATTTTCACATTATAAATCACAAAAGGTTTCGTGATTTATTTTATTTTGATTTTAATTTTGTATTACACTGCTCTATTGTTCATTCCGGATGTCCATCCTTAATTTTTGATCTTCACTACTTATAGATGTTGTCATCTTTGTTTAAATTCAAGCTTATTTTGATAGGAGGTAGTAACTAATACCTCCCCATATTCTATATTTCCCAAAAATATTTCAAAAACCTGTTTTAGAAATGTTTAAATGAACACCCAGAATTGTATAAATGTTGAATGAAAGGGAAAATAGTCGTAATAATGTGTGAATCAATAGCTAGGGATAATATACTCTCTTACCAAGGAACAAGGACTTTTAATAACAATTTTTTATCATGCAAAGTTTTAAATGTATTTGTTTTATCCCCGATTAATAATCAAAACACTGTACGTATAATATAAAACCTACCCTTGAGCGTATTATCAGTCATTTCATTTTAATTGATGTTTTAGTAATTTGCTACAAGTAGATATGCATAAAGTGAGCGGTTTCCTTTAAAGTGCCACGTTAAGCACAGCAAGCAATAAAATATATTCTTTGACCAATTAATGCAGTATGAGACGGGTAGTAATATAATGCCGTTTCACAAAGTCGTACGCGCAATGTTTGAAGGCTAAAACAAATTTCAGATTTCAGTTTTTGCGATCTGAGAAAATTTCATCTTTAAATCATAGCAAATTAGATATCTTACAAGCATCGCGTTTATCTTATAGAGAAATTGCGAAAATTGAGATCTGAAATTAGCGTCACCCTGCCAACATTGCGTATGACTGCGTCCGACTTCGATAAACAGCATTTTATTACTGTCCATCGCAAAATAAAACACTCATAAATTTTGGGGGAGATTAATTCTTTGTCCTTTTACTGTATCATACTTTATGAAGTACATTGTATACACGAGGTAAATTATTGTGTATGATTTATTGAACCTATGCACATTGTTTATGAAGGTATATAGAGAGAATCACATATTACAGTACATGTTTACTTGTTTACATGGATCTCACTTACAATTCAATTTTTAAAAAGAAAAAGTGTTTTCCCAAGGGCGATTTTTTGGAAAATTGGACTAAAAACACCAAAGATATGGGGAAATAGGTAAAACAAATAAAAATAGTCAAAAACTTGATAAAAAGCAGTCTGACCGCATGTTGTTTTCTTAAAACGACAGAAAAGTTAATTTTTCTATCCTTAAACTGTTTTTAACCTATTTTTAAAACATATATCAAAAATATACTATGACACCGGTAGAATTAAACTGCAGAGCCTAAATTTTAATTCAGTCCCTAATAAACTTTTTTGAGGGGATTTAAAAATTAATTTTACTGTTGCTGTGGTCTTTTTTGATCAGAGCAAAAGGTCTTTTTTTATTTGGGTAAAATTCGTAGCTTTTAGAGTGTTTTGCTTCATATATATAGTATTCTGGTATAGAGTAAAATTAGGCCTTTTGATTTCATCTAAATTAATTCATTAAAAACTTAATTCTTTACAATATATCAATGAATTAACTTTATCGTGCTTGTTTTCCATCACTTATTTAAAACACAAAAAAAATGGCTGTAAAGGGTTAAATAGTGAAAGATGACAACAAATGTTTACGCAATACAACAAATTTTTTTTGTCACATATACAAATATGATAAAATATAAGATTATTCAAACTTATTTTTTTAAATATTTTTAAGAAGCATGTATCTTTTATGTGTATAGTTTTCATTCTTTTCATTTTAATTAAATAAAAATTATTTAACTACATTGGAAATAAGTCACTTTGTGAAAACACTCTTTTTTGAATTGTAAAAAACTGAAATGAAACGAGTCTTCTAATTGGTTCAGACTTCAGAATAATATGTTTTATTTTAATGTTAAATTTCTTCTATATAAATTATTGTTTTAGAAAAAAATTATTTGCATCGAACAGAGTAGAGTTTTTATTATTGTATTGATATAATCTGAATCACATCAAATTGTTCTGTAAGAAACAATTTAACCCCAAACTAAAAAATGCTTTTGCTTCCATCAAAATGATCACAGCAACATATAAAATTGATTTTTAAATCCCCAAAAAAAAGTTTATTGAGGACTTAATTCAAATTTGGGCTCTGCAGTCTGATTCTACTGGTGTCATAGTATATTTTTGATATATGATAAAAAAATAGGTTAAAAACAGTTTAACTTAAAAAATTAGGAAAATCTGACTATAAACACCAGAAATATAGAAAAATAAATGAAAAATTTAAAAATAGCCAAAAACCTGCAAAAAGGCAGTCTGGCCGTCATGGTTGTTTTCTTTAAACGACGTGAAATTTAATTTTGATATCTATAACTTAAAATATTTTGAAAATCGGACCATAAACACTGAAGATATGGAGAAAAATGTGAAAAATATAAAAATAGCCTAAAACCTGCTATAAAGGCAGTCTTGCCGTCATGGTTATTTCTTTAAACGACAGGAAATTTAATTTTGATATATATAGCTGAAAATTTTTTTAAAATTTGACCACCCTAGTTGTTTAATCTGAAATCATAGGTTTATAATTGCATAATACATGGAAAATCGATATTAGAATTTTCCCATAGTAATCAGGTTAAGAGTATTAAAAACGGAAAATCTTAAAAGTGGCTGACATTAAAAAAATTGTTTAATAGAAAAGTCTTTAGTTTTCTTGCTCGAATAAAATGTGTAAAATAAAAAGTGAAAAATACTTTTGGTTTTTGATATAAAAATAGTGAACTTTAGATGTTATAATTACCTTATTTTTGTCTGAACTTCTTAATAGAGAAAATACGAAAATGTCTTATCAAGTCTCCTAATTTTTACATAGGGTCAAAAATGTCACCATAGATTCATTAATCAAATTTGTTTAAGTGTTTTCTCAAAACAGTATAAAAATGAAATGCTTTATATGTTTTTTAAAAAAGAAATTCTACATGCAATTTAACTGTAGAGTTTTCCCAAAATTAAAAAAAAATATTTTAAATATATTTGACTATTTTCTGACTCTTTTATTTAAAGACATTGTACAAATAACCATACTGTCTCAAAATCGAAAATGGGAGGGGAGGCATAAACTAAAAACAAGGATAACATGTTCCTTAAAAGTAAAGCTTAACTAAACAAGCGGATAATCAAATCTTAACAAACATTATTTTGAAATCTTAGTAAAATGATTATAAAAATTTATCATAAAAATTAAATACAGAATATATTTTATGCGCCAATGTTTTTTTGAATGAGTTAAAGAGAAAATTCGCTCATTACAGGGTGCCTAACAACCACAGAAATAACCATTGTAAATTCCTGATATTAAATCATCTATGCACATAATCTAAACATTTATAGTCCTAATATCTAAAGACATAAAAGTTATTATGGACAAACTGAATTTTTAATAAAGTTGATAAAATGCTAGGTACATTTTAAAAATTTGTACCTACATTTTAAAAATTTGTAATATTTCAGGAATCGCTTGTAAATTTTAAATCAAGAGTTCAATTCCATACTAAGATTAATGATCGAACAAAGCTATACACTATGGACAGATCTATCCAAATTAAAGAAATGCTTCGCTTTATGGATTGAAATGTGTTTACATACTGAATTCTATTTATAGTCTCATATGTATAAACTTTCATACAGAAGGGGGAAAGAACATTGTAACCCACCCAACACCTCTTTTTACCCCTCCTTATTTATTACTAATAAAAAGTATTTCTTTAATACAATTAATAATTACTTATTCAAATTATGGACCTGTGGATTCGCCAAAGCATATAGGGGAGGCCTAATACTAATAATACCTAAACCCAATACCACGCAAAAAGTTAAATTTGATAATAAAAAAGGCCAAAAACCCCTAAATTATGCTTCCCTAATATAGGAAGCTCATTCGCCTCAGCTGTTAACAGAAAAAAAGCAAAGTCTAACATATATGATGATAATTTTTTTTTAAAAATATAGCAAAGCCACTCTATAGCTAGGGTCGGTTTGATTGTTTGTCAGTCTGTATTATAGAGTGAGAAAAAATTTATTTTCTCGTCAGCTATCAAAGATAAAACCCTTCATCTATATAACATTAAGTTCAGACTTGTTTTTGCTATTCAAACATTTGTTGCCTTGTAAAAACGCTTTACACTGAGTCTGTTAGTTGACCGTTCAGTTCAGTTAGTTATAGATATTCAAGGCAACAAGACATGTGCACATTGACAAAATAAATTAGAAACAAACAAAGAAATTCCCAAATTCACCAAACAGCATTAAAGTTAATCATTAAATTTATCCAGGGGTATGAAACTTAAAATAGGTTTCTTCTTAATATTAATATACTAATTAAGATGAAAGTTATTTTTGTTTTATACTTCTAAATTGCTACTATTTTTGGCGTGTATGTGATATACAATTGATGAGGATAGTTATGAATAGTTAATAAATCCAATTAAAATAATGATCATTTCCTTATTATTCAACTAAATTGATGTTTTATAATAAGTATCTGTATCGTATCTTCATAATTGGTAAACTAATTTTCAAAAATGAAAGAAACAAAACTTCTTGATGATATGCCAAGCTTCTATATGAAATCAAACCTTTAAAAAATACATAAATTTTTGTTTGTTTTGTTCTATTATTTAAAATACTTATAGTTTTTTTGTGTTCATGATAATGTTTAGTATAAAAAATTATAATATTGAAGATTTTATTTATGAATACAGTATTTTTCAAAACTAAGTTTATATGTCTTTATCTTTAAATAGATTGTAGTTAATTTGACTTATGAGTGGTAAAGATGGAAAGTAGGATAATAAAAGGGGAACAATATACATACGTGGAGAAAAAGGAAGGTCATACAGGCCTATGCATAGATAATAGGGTACAGAAAATAAAAGGAGGCAATTTACAGGAGAATGGGAAGGGGTGTTTTTCACTTTGGGGGATAGGTAGTTAGGGTGGGTAGGATTAGAGAATTTTTAGTGAAAGGGGAGGGATTAGAGAAAAGGGAAACTGTGGAAAAGAGGGTAGGTGGTTGAACCATATAGAGGGATGGGGAAAAAGGGGTGGAATTTGTTCCACTGGCAAGAAATTTGGGTTTTTTGATAACCAGTTTACCCCTTCCCTTATCCTCCTTCCCCACTTTCTCTTTCATTACAAAATTCTTCCATCCAATCTTAACAACGCTGCTCAATAATATAGCTCACCAAATTTAAACATGAGCTGACGTTAAAATCGGAAATACATATCATTCATTATGAAAATAATATATACAAGTGCGTCTGTCGATAAAAAGCTAGAAAGACGCAGTAACTCATTTAGCTCTATATTTTAAATTTTAAGTATAAAAATATCGTTTTCGGCTATTCCTTGTCCGATTTAGGCTTTTAATTATATCCTGTCCGAGACAAATTTAGATCCGTTGACTAATCAAAAATCGTTTCAGTTAGAGGTGTACCCAACGTCTCATTTTATTGCTAACTAAAGTCTTATAACTACGTTGCAATTATATAAGAAACCCTAAATTAAGTTTAACAAAAGGAGTATACTACACATTTAAATCACGCCCCCACCGCGTGGTTTAGTTTGGCACTAGTTTGTTAGCAACCGAAAAAGGGTCATTAAAAGGGGGAGGGGGATGGATTAAGTAGGAGAGGTGAAAAAGGAGGGGATAGGCTAATAAAGGAGGTGGGGAAGGGTGGATATAGTGGAGGGGGGAGGTTCAAATTAAAGGGAAGAAGAGCAATACCCAGAAAGAGGAGTGGGTAAGTAGGGTAAAGGGGTTATTATAAAGAAAGGATAAATTCACATAAGGGAAAAACAATGTAAAGAAAGGGTAGAGGGGATTTTAAAAAGGGATTGATCTCTGGGTCAGGGGTCAGAAATATGTCATTAAATATGTAGTTGTTTATCTGAAAAAAAAATTATATTCCAATTAATAGATTCATATTCCCCTTTAATATTTTCTCTAACTCTCTTAAAAAAGCGTCTTACATTACAAATAATTCCTGTGACAATTTATGCACAGTAATTGTCTGAAACTTTAGGACTATCATCAACTTTAAACATTACTCTAACATTAATATACTAACTTTGTGATTTCAAAAGACTAGGGCATAAACACTGAAGATATGGAGACAAATGTGAAAAATATAAAAATAGCCTAAAACCTGCTAAAAAGCGGTCCAACCGCCATTGATGTTTTATAGTTAATTGTGCTCCTTAATGATGGGAATGTTGTAAAAAATTTCAGCATTCTATCTTTTATAGGAGCTGAGTAAATCCTATTTCCCCCATAGTGTTACGGACAAATTGAATTATAGAGTAGCTTCGCTACTAATAAATAACCGGCAAAGAGAAAAATGGTGCACATGTACCCCCCCCTCCCCTCCTGAGACATGTTACCCGCGCAAATCAGGTTAAATGAGTATAGTCAAATCTGATAATTGAAGCTAAAACAAATATGCATCATTTTTATACAAAACTTATAATGTATAAACTGTATGTATATGCATTTATACATTTAAACATAGAGACAAATATTTTATAAATTAAATACTTTTATAATAATATTTAGAAAAAAAGGGCATCTTAATCTAGCTAAGAAATGGCAGTTAGAGGATTTTATACTGCCTTTTAAAATGATTATGCTAGTCAATAACTTAATAAGGTATGTCAAAATGTATGGTCTCATTTCGACCGAGATCAATGTAAAAAATGTATATTCTTTATTCTGTTATAAATTGACATTACTGTTTTATCATTATTGTTTTTATTATTGCTTTAATAGCTTGTTCTTTTTATCTTTATAATTTCTTTATCTAAAAAGTGTACACAATATTATGATGCTAGAAAATACAAACCACACACTAATGCATAACTAGATATTTACATTATAAAATCAAATATTGATAAACAAAATATTAATTAATTGATACAAACTTATCATTTTATACTAATTACTGTTCCAAAACGTGCAAATTTACATATATGAACACATTTTAGTAGCAAAGCATTTCTTCAAACATTGAAGAAACCCCGTTCTAAATTTAATGCTTAAATTAGTGTTGGGCCGGATACTTTTTTGGCCGGATACCAGATATCTGGCTGATTCCAAATTCCGGATATCCGGCTGGATAACCGGATATTTAAGTAGCAAACTGGTGTTATATTATATAAAAAAGGTAAGAACTTAAAAATTAAGTAACTATTAAGTCTAAGCAATTAATCTGTTGAACACACCCCTCCGTTTTTTTTCTATATTATTTTCTGTTTATAAAAGGTAGAGGGCTGTAACTGAGTGACTTTTTAAATATGTAAAGACACATAACTGAGAGTTGGAATTTTTTGAATACCTCCTTCTTGGCGGGCACAGGAAGCCAGCAAACCTGGTAGGGTTATCAAGTAAAAAGTAAAAGTATTTTTTTGGATTAAACAAAGCATTTCATGTTACAAAAATACTAAAATATCCTATAGTAGTATATCCTCATATGAAAAATAGGTGTTCAATTAAATTTCAGGTTCCAGGCATGATCCTGCAGGTCCTGATCCTCCATGTCCCCAGAAATCTTTAAACAGTTTCTGTGACTGCAATTTTGGACTTAGAGACTATGACGGTCAGACTGCCTTTAAGCAGGTTTCAGGCTATTTTTGTATTTTTCAAACTTTTCTCCATATCTTTGGTGTTTATGGTCCGATTTCCAAAATTTTTTTAGTTATAGATATCAAAATTAAATTTTCTGTCCTTTAAAGAAAACAACTATGACGGTCAGACTGCCTTTCAGCAGGTTTTAGGCTATTTTGTATTTTTCACATTTTTCTCCATTTGGTGTTCATGGTATGATTTCCAAAAAATTTTCAGTTATATATATCAAAATTAAATTTCCTGTTGTTTAAAGAAAACAACTATGACGGTCAGATTTCCTTTTTGCAGGTTTTTGGCTATTTTTAAATTTTTCCATATCTTTGATGTATATAGTCCAATTTTCCAAATTTTTTTTAGTTAAGGATTTAAAAAATTAAATTTTCTGTCGTTTTAAGAAAACAAGCATGGCGGTCAGACTGCTTTTTAGCAGGTTTTTGCTATTTTTATATGTTTTACATATTTACCCATATCTTTAGTGTTTTTGGTCCAATTTTAAAACTTTTTTAGGATATAAGTATCAAAATAATTTTTCCCATTGTTATGAGCATCTTTTATGTAATTTACTTTGACCGTCATCATTATACAAAATAAAACAGGGTTTCATGTTTATTTTCTCCAATAAATCAATTAATAGATACACTTTAAATCTACTTGTACATCTCACCATCCATGATTTTATTTTTTGTGCTTCGCTACTTATGGATGTTGTCATCTTTGTTTATTTCTTAATAAAATGACTTTGTTAAAAATGAAATATATATTTGGATATTTCATAAAAAATCTACCGCTGTTTACCCACCGACTGCCAGTTGCGGCGGCTGGCAGCTGCCAATTAGCTGCTGCTGCCAAAATTTATGTTTTGAGATTTCTAATATAGAATTTACATTAAGATAAATATTTTCTTGAAAAAATTGTTCTTCTAGCTTCAAAAATGAGAAAAATACAGCCATTTTAAATTTAAAAAAGCAGGGATTTTTGTTGTAAAATATAAAACATTATATAGTGGGATATCCCTAGCTTCAATGTTATGGAAATTTAACATCGTTCTGCGATTATCAACTGTGAAGAATAATGAAGGACATCCAAAAAATTGAGGTGGGATAAAAAAAACACAACAAAGTTTTGGCGCTTAAAACCATGGTTCCAATAACTCAATTTATAAAAGTGTAGGGAATTATATAATTTATGTTGGTTGTTTCCCTTAAAGTGCCTAGTGGAGCTCAGAACCTCCATAAAAATTTGCCAAAAGAGTTGTTTTATTCAGGGATAAGGGATGGGAAACGCAGGAAAATATTATTTCAGGCCTATTTTAAGCCTAGGCCTGATAAACCAGTTTTGGGATGACGCAGTGTTCGTCCTAAACGCTAATGAAAAAGCTGTGTGTGTGTGTGTATAGAATCAAATTCAGGTAGCTAGTTTAAAGTAAAAAACATAACTTTTTATAAACCTATATATTAATGGCTTTTGTTAAAATGAAGTTTTTTCTCTCCCAAAATTTTTTTATTTTTTACTTTGGTAATTTGAACTGTCAGAAAGCTATTGTTGGGTTTCCCTCAGACAGATTTTAGTTTGTATTATTTGCATTTTTATTAATGAGTAAAAATTTTATTTGAAAATTTCATTGCTAATTAAAATTCAAAATAAATAAATAAATATGCACTTGGGTAACATTCTATCAAGTTCTTTGGATACTATAATGTAATGTTATATCTGTACTGTGTTGTATTGTACAAAAATTAGGGTTAAGGTGTTGTATCAATTCCGTACTATATTTTTTAAATTCAAAATACAACATCTAATTTATAAACTACCAAATGAAAATTCGTAGCTACCTTCTTTCCAAAAAAATAATCCTGTTATTTTTGTTTTTTTCTATATGGCCCTTTTTTAATGTTTAACTCTAAGCAGATTTAATAATTAAACTAATGTGATCTAACAACATTTACATTTTTTTTTTCGTAGCAGACGAAATAATTATTTTTTCTAGAATTGTCTGCTTCTAAAATTTCCGCCAATTGGTGATTGGTTGATACAAAACAAGACCAAATCACAGAACACTATTGGTTTAGAGCAGTAGCCAATATGAGCCGTCCGCCAGTAAGGTTGCACGATCCCTTTTAAAACCAGGCAAAGACCTAATTTATGGCCAGGTTTCCTATCCCTTATCCCTGGTTTTAGTATGTTGTTTTTGCTTTAGGTAATTTTAAATTAGGTTATATAGGATACAAGAATGTCCGTAGGATCAGAGCATCAGAGGTATAGACCAGACAGGGTTAAGGTTCCAAAACTACCCCATTCTCGTATTTTCAATTTGTTTAAGAGATAAGGGGGTAGGAGGGGGAGGTGGGCTTTTGTATTTGCCAGGCACTTCCAAGAATGCACTGAGTTATTGTATGAACAATGTAAAGGTTTTGGACCTTTACCTTCATTATTATGCATTATCCTCGTCAATATAATAAACAAGGTTGGAAATATACATTTTTCATTTGATTATTGATAGAGCTCTATATTTTTTTTTTTACATATTTGTATATCTGAGCAAAAGCAGTTGTTTAAATAATATCTAAGTCCTTCTTCCCTAGCCTAAAGAGATAATTAATTAATTTTTTCAGGGCCATATCTCCGAGGGTAATGGAGGGTGGGAGGGATTGTGGTATTTCCCAACGTAAATTGCTTAAATTTGAACTGGTCAAATGTAAAATTTTCCTGGAGCGATTGCTTATCCACAAGAGTGACTGTACATTAGATAAGCTAATTGTTTCAGCTTATCACCAAAATTGAGATCTTTCGTTCAGTCCAATCTGATGATAGACAATCACCCCAATACTGCTGTCCAACGGATACATAACGCAGGAGTTTACAAATCTTTTATTTGAAGATGAAAACTGTGCATCTAAAAAATATAAAATACATGAGATAAAATAATACATACCCAGCAAGATATCTCACCATGGAATCACCATTGAGCTCGTGCAATATATGTACTGAGTCTCATGCTACCTCCAATCCCCTTCGCCATGAATTACCACCTAATTTTTTGGAAAATTGTCCTTTCAAGCAAAAAGGTAGCATGAAAGTTCGCCATCAATATCGTAGCAGAGTATGGGGCGAAGTTGCACAATAGTAGCATAAATTTAAAGAGAGTGAGAGAGAGAGAGGATAAAAATAATCAGATCAATTAAGCGTAATAATATCATAGATCGTTTTAATCGAATAAAAAAGATTATTTAAGTGTAATACAACATAATTAACATATTACATAGGTACGATTGGTCTTTTATTAAACAAAACAAAAGAAATAATCTACTTTTCATTTGCCTATTGAAATTACTTTGCAATTTGGCCTTATATTCATCATGCATGTAATAAATCGTTACCTGGTTACATTCCATGCAAGCAGGACAGACTTACAGGTGGGTTTTAGCATTTAAATACAATTCTTTCAATGACATCAACATTCATCTCATGCATTCTCTGATCAATAAAAGAAAAGCACACACAACAGAGATTCAACGCGCACCACACTAGGAATGCCGCACTTTTAGGAGGTCTCTGTGAGAAAGAAATGTCGTCATCGCTAATTTCGGAGTAAGGATTTATGGGTATGGGATTTTCATGATAGTACACAACACAAAGAACACAAGGAAAGCTTCCTTGCCGATACACTAATAATGAATAAAATATAGAGGAATCATCCTCATAAAAATGGAACATTTTTCAATACTGAATATATTCAGTATTCATATTTGTAGACTGAAGTTTTGTCCTTCTTTCATCTTTCATTCTGTCATCTTTTTTGATATGCTATGATGTCAACTAATTTTTGGATGAGCAATAACGTCACAAAAAAGTATACATAGAGCTAAAGTCAAAGTACTAAGAGTTTTAAAAGTACTATTTGAACTCTATATAAATAAAGAGATTTACATTTGCCAATACAGAAATTTTAATGATCTATACATAATTGAGTAGCTGCGCTAATAAAAGTGCAGGAATTCTGTCAATACTGAATATGTTTGTGTGCCAGAAGCTAATCCAGGAAAATGCGTGAATAACAACAATATGTATATCATTACACTTCTTGCAGCTGGACAACCAATAAAAAAATTTATCTATCTGCCTTTTTTTAGAAGCAATACTTATAGTTATATATGTTAGGTTAAGTGAGTTAATGTGATACAAATTCATTACTTTTTTTATTCTCCCCATGATTAAAAGGCTCAGCAATATAATTAATAAAGACCTTTTTGTCAACGTTAAAGGCTTCTGGCCCCAAAACTGTTTGAAATCATCGAATTTTTAAGTTTGGATTGAAAAGAATCTATTTTTAATAATACACAGATTTATTCTTTTTATAGTAAATGTTCAAGGGCTTCGTTCCTTGGGATACAGACGCCCTTTTCTTTGTCTACTTTAAAACATGGATATGATATTCCTATATTTTTTAATTTTCTGACAAAAAATGCTTGATATACAGTTCAATTATATTATTTATATTCTTATGAACCCAGAATGCAAAAGTCAAGTTAATTTAAAATATACAAACTTATTGATAAGGAAAAACAACTTTTAAAAAGAAAAATTCTCCAAAAATTTACTTTTTAGATATTAAAGACATCAAAAAAGAATATTTGAAAAGACTAAATGATTTTAACTAAAAAGTTCAAAGCAAACTTTAGCCAAGTTTTCGGAAGAAAAAAATTCAGATTAAATATTTTCTAGGTATTTTTATGTACTTAAAAAAATGAATTATACCCTCCCCTTCCCCACCAAAAATTCGTTTATTTTATTTTATTTAAATGTCGAATTAAATGACAATATATCATGTACCTATCTTTCATATAGGTATGAATATGTACTTATATGTATATATGTACTTCTAACTAGTTACCTTACCAATATTAAGTGCTATTTTTCTAACATAAAAATATCAGTGGGTCACTTAAAAAAAGCTTTTAATGGTTTTCTCTTTTAAACTCTAAACTTTTTAATTGATTAATTTAAGGATAATTGCCGACACTTATAAAAGTATACAGTACATGATACATCCTCATTCATAATTTTGTGTTTATATTTTGCTCTTTATAATCATTTAAGCTGAATCATTCATTCTAAAATAAAAAGACGACTTTTGTTGAACATTGTTTATGATACTTTGAGCACTAGAGTAAAACACTAATTAAGGGGTTAAATAACTGTATTTCCCTATCCCAATTACCTTATGCCGTCTATAAATTGGGTATTTGAAAATCAAACAATGGCGTCGGTAATAATAACACAGCCAAGCAAAAAAAAAAAATTGCTAGCATTGGAAAAAGGGAGGAGGTAGTTATATACATCTATACTATAGATCCGTTCTTTGAGCTAAAAGTTTTAGTTATAATCATACTCACTTTAAATGAATTTTGTGTAGAGTTTTTTTTATAATTTCAAGTTTGTAACGCTCAATAAGGAAGCATTGCTTAAGATAAAATTTTCTGCAATTTTTTTGGTCCTTAAAGAAAAAGGAAGGTAGTTGTCTATAAATTTATTCAAGAATGTAATACAATATTCCTAATAAATTCTAACAAACGGAAGGACCAATAAATATACAATCATAAATTCAGCTTTGACCCTAATAATAAAACTTAAGATTATTTTTAATAATTTTTCTGTAAAAAATCTAACATCTAACTTTTAGATTATGGTAAAAATCTATCCCCTTTGGATTTACTTTATCAATAGAAATAGAAGAATAGAAGCATATTCTGAACCCTTTTTTCGTCAAATCTAAGAAGAAACATTTCTAGCAGACAAAAGTATTGTTTACTTTTGACTCAAGCTGATGTGGATTCTTAAAAAATTATAGACTCGCTACTCGATAGTGAGGCAAAATTATTTTTGTGAAAAATCATGCAAAAGCACATTAAAAATCTACAAAAATTAAACAAAATCATTTATTAATAACCCGTTCAAGATTTTGTTTAATTTTTGTAAATTTTTTTATTCGATTTTGGAGGATTTTTCACAAAAATAATTTTGCCTCACCAGCGAGTAGCCAGCCTAACTTTTTTTTAAAGAATCCACCTCGTTTCGAAGCTTTCAAATTTAAACGAAATTTTTGGGCAATTAATTCTGATTCCGCAAAGCTTTCTACTAAGAAAATATACTGTTTACAGCTGACTTTTATGTATGTATGAAATGAAAAAAAACATGCATTCGTAACAAGATGTGTACAAAATTTCAACCAATGAAATTAAATGTATGTACCGATACGATTCTCCTATTGGCTCAATCAGACATTCCCTCTCTTTCTTAGTACCTTTATTACTTTATCTAAATAAGCTAATAAGGAAAATTTAAAATTGATTAATCCATCAAAGGACAAACTACTCTAGCTAACTTTTAAGATTTTAGATTGTTGGTTAACTTATTAAAAGTTTAAATATAAACTTTTGGCAAAAATTTAAATAGACTTTAGTCCCAGGAGTCTATTAGATAGTTAGGCGCTTTCACATAAAGTACCTTTTGGAGCACTGACCCCTTCCCCCACATATTCATTTTAAAAGTTAAAAATGAGGCTAAGAGAAGGGTAAATTTTCGTTTGTTTGTTTATTATTTTAGGTCAGGTCAGGTTAGATTAAATAATTTACTGAGTAGCCTCGCAAGGTTAGAACACTGCAGGTATAAGTCAACAGGGTTAGGATATTTTTCGTTTATAGGGTCCACAGGGTTGGGGCAGCCCGCAGTTGTTAGGCCTTTAAATAAAACTTCCCCCTTTTTACATTTTTTTAAAAAGTAAAGTGAGGTTATCAGTATCAACAGGCACTTAATGTGAAAGCGCCATAGTTAATATAAAGTTGAAGACTGTACATTAGAAAGAGGAAGGTTTCTGTAAAATTGTTATAAAAGTAAACGTTTCCGCGTAGCTTATCCCAAAACCCAAAATAATTATATTTCATCCTTCAACCTTTTATATGGTGTACTATAACGGAGAAACATATCGGTCCAGGCTATATCTAGTTCTTAAGCTACAGACACAAACAAAACATGGTTCGACATCCCGTTACTTTTATAAAAGGATAAAAAGAGGGAAGTTAAATTATATACAAGAAGAGTGAATGCCCTAATAATAACGCAAAGTACACCTATACAAGAGTAATGCAATCAGAAGGTTGTCAGAATCTAATTAAAGATGGGTATGACATAAAAACTTTATGTCTACTTATTTTCCATCCGATATATTAAAAACAGATTAATATTTTTTTTAACCTTTGACTCTCTTTCTCTCTCTCCTCAATACAAAATGTTCTAAAGTTAAATCTGCTAATCAGCCTTCCCAGAAAAACAGGACCAAGTGATTAAGATATTGGAATTTAAACTTTCATATCAGTTTTCCTAGCATCAAATTCATGGATGGGTGGAAAAGTTAAAAATGATCAAATATTTGAATTTCTCAGAATAGGGTAATTAATCTATTGTCCAACAACCATATGTATTTATTTTGAAAATCATAAAGAAATGCCAAACAAATGGAATGACAAAATAAGCTTAAAGGTATTAAGTGTAAGTAAGTAGAGCTCCCTGTAATATTTTGAATTTTTTTAACATTAGATTAATGCAAGGGGTGGCGGGGATGTTATATAGTCCAAAAACCCTTAATTTTTCCTTATGTTAATAATTCTATCTATATGCAATGCAATGTAATAGATAAAGCAATTTATGAAGAGAAGGATTGACATTAATAAGTTATCCGGAAGTGTTATCCATTTACTACTTGACATCTAAGAATGTTTTCTTATATGATAACCATTGCATTCATAGATATATACTTATATTGGTTTTATGGAAAGACAAATTATGTAAACTTAATTTTTTGTCAAGGATGATAACATTCTTAAAAGCAAGCCAGCAAAGTTAATAGTCTGGCAAACGAACATTTATAACATAGATTGACAGCGTTTTCTTATATTGAAAAAAATTATTTTGACACTTGATATGTGGATGGTTAATTTTTTTGACTTAATAACTTTGTACCAATTATTATTTTATTATTACGTAATATCTATCAAAAAATATGCCCTAGTATTTATTCATTTATCCATGGATACATTATCTAACCATGGCAAAAGAAATTGTATTATTGAGTAAGAACCATATCAAAATGTGATTTTTTTATATTTTAGAAAACAAAAATGGAAGGAAAAAAATAAAGAGATTTATTGTTTTTATGCTTATAAATATTTTCAATAGATATTTTTTGGCGGGAATGTGTAATACATCTTCATCCCTTTCCAAATAGCCTAAAACTTTTCCTGCACCAATGCAAATTGTGAATAGATCGGTCAATCCGATTTTGAGATATTAGCAGAGGGATATACACACATCCTGTTACTTAGGCATATAGGATAGGATATATTGACATAACTAAATACTATTCTAAAAAAACATTGCAATATCTTTTAGCGATATGTATAAATAATGAAAATGCAAAAAATATGAGAAAAATAACCAAATCAAAGCATAATTACATTGGCACTACATAAAATATATTGAGCAATATTTTTTCCTTATACATATGTTTAATACAAGATGAATGATATTTAAAACATATCCCTATTTATCTTATTTTTGGTTTTGCAGCTACTCTATAATTCACGTTATCTACCTTTCTGTCCGTAACACTAAGAGGAAAATGTGATTTTCCCCGTATTTTTCAATTGTTTGAAAAGAAATAGGGATGGCGGTCATAGCTTTGTGTTCAACAAGTCACTTTGACGGAAAACGTCGCTTTCTTATACGACAATCCAACCGTTCAATAAAATGTAAAGTGCCCTAAAGCACCTTAAATTCTCTACTAGCGTGTCCTGATTCAAACAGGACCATTTAGTGTTTCTTCCTAACTTGAAGAAGGAAACAAAAGAACCAATTCAAATGATTGTTTTTTGTTGCTTTTGCTTTAACGTTTTTTTTTATTTGTTGTGTATTTGCAAATAGATTCTTATTCTACTTTTATAATTTCTTATCAACAGTTGCTTAGGGGTAATTCTTTCGATTGACAACATCTTAAAAAAAAAAAAATATATGACCAAAATAGGGCAAAACATTAAACTAAGTAGCCCTTTATATATTACAAGCGGCTTCGCCCCTAGCCTCTAGGGGCTTTGCCCCAAGAGATAGTAAAAAAAGTGTAAGGTGAAATTTGTAAAAAAAAATATTCCACAAAGGAAATCTTCTACAAAGGACCAAGGATATTTCTTACAAAAAAAAAAAAAAAATGGGGGGGATTTTTTTGTTTTTGGGGGGGTTGGGGGTGTCTCACCCCCCAAGAAAATAGCTTAAAACCACCACAGGACCAATAGGTATATACCCTGAAGAGTAGAATCCAATCGGTTCAGTGGTTATCGAGATCTTAAGGGACAGACAGACGGAGAGACATCAAGCTACTTTGTATTATAGATTATATTTTTCAAATAATTGAATCTTTTATACATCAGGTATAGTATTCTTTTCTAGCGGCCAGTGAGTTTCTGAGGTACACGGTGGACATACAGACGCACTTGCTAATTATTTAAATAAACTTCATGTTTCAGAGTTCAATTTATAAACACTGTGTTAGGATAGTTTGATATATTTCAAATAATGGGCAAATATGTACTCAAGAAAATTAATTATCCAAAACAGATCCAATAAAAATTTAGGTTGGGTTAAGTAGGCTCTGTCCTGTGGCTATATTAGAGTGGGGAAACAAGACAACAATGCAATTGATACCTTAAAATATAATTACAGATAAACGATGAAATTTGCAGCATTAATCATAAATTTTATCATAATATAAATCGGTCAATCCCACTACACTTGTCTGATTGTTTTATTTGCTGAGCTTCGCCTAAGTGGACGTTGTACGTATTCCAAGATTTGTAAAACTAATTGGAATAATGTTTCTAAATATAAACAATCGCTTAAACACCATGGTCCTGACTAATATAAATCCTAACGAGGAAAACATTAAGAAAACAAATTAAGAGTGTTTTATTTAACTATGACTTTTTCACATTTAATATGCAGTTTTAAATTAAAATTCCCACAACTGAATGAACAGCAAATAAATAAATTGAACAGATGTACATACATGTTTATTCAAAAGACAGCTACGCTTTTACACAAAGTTTATGATAAGAGATAATCATACAGTGCAGTCTGACACTTTGAAATAAAAATATACATATATGTAAAAGTTAAAAATAAAATCATTTGATCAACTAGTTTATTTTCAAAACTACACACAAACACACATATATATTGTTAATGATGTCTGAGGTTATTTCATTTTGACTAATATTATTTTTATCAATAATATCTGCTTTAAATTATTAGAAGCAAAGCTACTGTATAGTTAGATAGTTCACTAACAGGAAAAATTATTTTTGGGTTATATTGGAACTTTTAAGTCACAACTCGGAGTTATAAAGTTGAAGTAGCAATACTTTTTAGCTGCCAGTGAATAAGTAGTCCGAAGAAAAGCCGCAGTTTTTCCCCTAATGTGCGTACAATTTGTCGCATGTAAGGTAGGGTGCAGATCTGCGTTTCTGTATTAGTTATTCATCGTTTCATATTATAGACCATAGATAATAAATTTTTAAAATTAGGATTTGTGTTTTATTATTTGTGGACAATCTTAACTTATTACCTATTTGTGTTATAAATATAATGCATTTTTAAGACACTGCCACCAACCTACGTAGAAGGATTCCACTACAAAGACAAGGTAAACGTCAATTTTTTTATTTAAGAATAGTGGATACGCCCCTAGAGGCTTTGATGGCAGGTGAGGGGTAGTACATTTTTAAATTCTAATTCTAAAATTAAATTTAAGAAATATGGGGAAGGGTGGTATTATTCCAGAGACAATTTCTCTTGGAAGGATGGAGGTCCTCCCTCCTAAATAGTCATGAAACTTCCCTTAATCTATAATAAGCTTTACAGTAAAGATGTCTTTCCTCATTGGTTAGCTACAGACAGAAAGACAAATACAAAAGTTCTACAAAAGTAAAAAATCAGAATCACTTAACTTTCAAATATTTACAACTAAAAGACGACACTCAAATCACTTCATTTTTACATTTTCATCACAACGGATAACTTATCCTCAGGTTGAAAAGGTTTCCTACAAAAGATTAGGAAACACAGATCTCATTGTTTCGCAGGTGAACGTTTTTTTTTTGCATAGCAAAGCTTTTCTAAAATTTGTATTTATATGTCACTATGTCAGGACAATTAGTAAGAGGGTAAATCAGTTCTCATTGTTTCACTGGTGAGCATATTTGCATGGTGAATTTTTTCTAAAGTTAGTATATGTACGCCACTAGAAATGGACAATTAGATAGAGGGTAAATTTTAAGCGGTGCACTTGAATCACATATAAGACCACACACACATAGTTTTTAAAAATCTTTTTGGGTACTTATTTTATGTTAGGTTGGGTTAAGTAAGGGATATTGAGCCCTGCAGGAGTATTATCCCGTGGAGATAGGGCCAAGTCGTGTTAGATCTTACATAGACATAAGTAAGAGAAATCAAATTGTCCATGGCAGTATAAAACTACATGAAAACCTATCAAGCTGATAATTTTCATTAAAAGAACAGGCAAAACTTACTACTCAAAATGATACCTTTAATTGTGTTCAGTTGGGTATTGGAGGCTCAGTATTAGGGGGGACTTACAATGATAAAATTGTCGAACAAAATGTTAGACATTGTGTCACTGAAGCTTTGAAATCAGGTACGGACTACATCTGTTAACTATTTAAGCATGGTTTTGGTTTTGTTCCATCAGAAAATGCATGTTTAAAATTATATGATTTTGGTAATGGTATAAATATATCTAATCTAAATTTAAGATCTAATGATCAAATGAATTACAAGAGATTGTATTTTAATATGCGCACAAGCAAAGAATCTTACGAAAGTATACCGTAATATAAGTGCCTAAGTCAACTTTGGTAGTGCGAATAGGGCGCTTGGCCATAGGTTGGTATATGGCTGACGCTCTCTAATAAGTACTGCTTAAAATTAGAATTTCAATAAAATGCCCATAAGTATTCTCAAAATCGGTCTCAATGTAGAATGCTCTGTGCTTTACTCTCACAGTTATAATACGAATTTATGAACCCGTGGCAATTCATAAATACTCACGCAAGGTATTATAGTGCTTTGGAATAAGAGTAAAGGTTGGTTTTGATGTTTGATCAGTTTGATTTAAGTATAATAAAGTTGCATAAAGAAAGAAAACAGTTTTCATATTTTGTTGTATTTACAGTTAAATCAGTCATATAATTAAAGTTACATGATAGCAATAATAGATTTAAGTATACATCAGAGTTACTACAAATATAACAGTGAAAGAGGTTTATGTAGTGTAGGATGAGAAGTGCCTAAGTCCAAGTCATGGCTGTGCATATAGTTAGGCCTCTGACATAAGTCATATGCACAGTTCATGCAAGTACAAAGGAACCTAAATTTAAACTAGACAATGCATGCTAAAAAAACTAAGCTATAGTACCTTTTAAGCAAGGAGAAGAGAAGAACCAAAAGGTTTGAGAGTTAAGCAATAACTGAAGCTTTAAGACTTTTACAAGCTATGAAGAAAACTTAAATAATTGGTTTAGAGGGTTGTCTGTTCCAAGACTGTGTTTGTATGTTAGCGAGAGCGTAAAATGGCTTTGGCTATTTGGATAAAAAAGTTCTGTGGAAAAAAGGGCTTAAATATGGCTTTTACATAATGGTAAACAAATAGATAATTTATAATGGGTATATAATCAGATATAGATATATAACATTGCTAAATTACAATAGATGTGCCTACATGGTCCATATATGCAAGTATATTGCTTAAAATAGGCCTGAAAAGGCTTGAAAACTGCCTAATTCTTGGCTTCAATAGCTATGACTTTCAGCTTGACAATCAAAGTGTAAGCTTAGTCTAATTATTTGATGTTTGCATGTCAAGGTCGGTGTGTGTATGTCATAATATTATCTATAATACAAAGTAGAACGATGTCTGTCCGTCTGTCCCTTAAGATCTCGGTAACCGCTGAACCGATTGGATTCTACTCTTCAGGGTATATACCTATTGGTCCTGTGGTGGTTTTAAGCTATTTTCTTGGGGGGTGGGACACCCCCAACCCCCCAAAAAACAAAAAAAATCCCCCCATTTTTTTTTTTTTTTTTTTTTTTTTTTTTTTTTGTAGAAGAATTCTTTTGTAGAAATATTCTTTTGTAGAAGAATTCTTTTGTAGAAGATTTCTTTTGTAAAAAATTTCTTTTGTAGAAGATTTCTTTAGTTCTTCTTATTTTTTTTGTTGTCATCTCTTGGGGCAAAGCCCCTAGAGGCTAGGGGCGAAGCCACTAGTGAATACATAAATTAAGACTACTAATATAATTGGAGAGTAGCTTTTAATCGAAGGTAGTGTACATATGTTCAATTTATTTAAAACTTAGATGCAGCATCTACAACATAAAAGTAACAGGTTGTTTGTCTATCTGTGTGTGTGTGTGTTGCGTAGGAATTCGCTCACTGGTAAACTGATATTTGGTTCTCCTTTACAGTGAAGCTTCTCATAGTGAAGTGAAGGTTAGGATAGAATAAACCTACTAAGAGAAATCAACCCTAAAAAAATAGCCCTCTCTTAAGATAAAGGTTTTTATTTTGATTTGTTTTCTTTTAATACTAAAATAGAAGTTGATGGTCGTTTCCTTCCCCCTTCTTTTCACTTAAGTTGCTCTTGAGTCTCAGTGGCAAACCTTTTAAATTTACCCTAGGAGTGCATTTGAACCCTCATTATTGTGATTATGCATGTTGTTTTAGCTTGGTGTTGGGAGTTCTGTTCTTGGGGGATATTATATTGATAAAATTGTATATGAAAATGTTAACGAATGTGTCACAGAAGCACTTAAGTCAGGTTGGAATTATATTATGGAAATTAATACAATTTACATTTTTTTTACAAGTTTGCTAAAATATATTTTTGTCTGTTTGTCATTTTATTATAAATTTGTTCTACTTATTGCCAAACTTTTTTATTTGATTTTAAAAGGCTTTGATAGTAGTGAATCTAAATGTTTTTTTTTTAATGTTTTATAATTTTTTATCTGTTTATATAATTAATTCAATACTTTATTGAAATACATCATAAATATTTTTTAAGGACTGAACTACATTGACACCTCTCCTTTCTATGGCGAGGGAAGGTTAGTCAAATCCTTATTTTATTAATTCTCTTTACTTCTAGCTATCCTTATATATAATATTGTCTGCAGCTTCAGACCTCACTAACCGCTTAACCTACTATGTACTCCTTGATAGTAAAACTCCTTTTAGTTCTAGGTAAAGTTTTTTTCTTTTTTCAGACAGGATATTTCCACCCTCTGAAGAAAAATCACCCATGGAAAAAATATCTACCCCTCATTTTTTTTATAACTAAAATAGAAAGTGTACTTCCCCTCATTTCCAATTGCTCCTAGATGCCTCTAGTGGCATAGACGAGATAAACTTTTAATTGTCCTTGTCTAAATCTGAAATTTCTTACTGATTGTTGGCCCAAAGATTATGTTTTGTCTATAACAAATAAAATCAAAATATTTGTAAACAAGACAAAACATGATTTTTTGCAACAAATGCTGATTAAAATATTAATGTACTATGAAGAGGGGCTCGCAAGTTGCCGCATTATCATAAGTAATTAGCAGCAAGCATACATAGCGCATCCGATCGTCGTCGGGAAGGTGATGGATTCGAATCTCGGCCTAAAGATATTAAAGATGATTCCTTCTGCTGCTATGTCAGATTCGCGACATTAATAGTTGGCCAAAAAGAGGAGCAACTCATTACCATGCATTGTTAGAACTTCAAAACAAAGGTCGTGCATACAAAGACGTAACCTACTACCCCGGGCGTTTGGATAGAAAGGGAGAGATTTGCTCCATTTAGTTCTCTTTGATTATTGGACCTGAGGTGTTTTTGGAATGGCCTCGCCCATACGAGAAATTGATGAGATATATTAATAATTTTGCTTTTAGCTCAGAGACTCTTCTTGGAAAAATATTGAAAGACGTGCCTAGACAGTCATTTTATTTGGCAACTAAGGTAGAATTTGTGTACTTTCTCAATATTTTTTATTGATTTATTTAATAAACATGTTTCTGTTATCTAAAAGCCACAAATTACTCGCAAATCTAAAATGAAAACTTATACCTTCACTAATGTTAAAATTTTTTTAAAAATCAAAATAAAATGATTATGACATTATCCATAAAAGCGAAGCTTAACTAATGAGATAGCTATACAAACGAACATTAACAAACATAGGGTGCCAAGACATTTCCATGGATTATAACATTATGTCTAATCGTCTTAGGAATCAATATTCCATGTGAAAAGAATAATCTGATCATATAAAATGTAATTGGAAACCTAAAAATCATTCTGCATTATGATTATAAAGTTGCTCTGCCTTCTTTATTGCACTCAACTGTTACACATATCATCATGCTACGTTTAGAAGTAATAGGACAATTGAAGAATATATAAATTAATTATAAGAGCTATCCATTACGGACGGATGGATGAAACTGAGTTGTATTTACATTTATCTCATATTTGTGTTCTGGCCACATGCAGCTTTCATTAATTTCTTTACTTCAATATAGGTTGGAAGATATGAATCAAATCTAGCAACTGGGTTTGACTTTAGGTATAATAAAGTATATGAATGTCCGCGCCGGGAATCTTCTCTGCTTAACTGGGTACTTAAACCGTCTATTTTTATTTGCTTTGCTTCTTTAATTCACACTAGAGGCTACGCCCCTAGAGGCATCTAGCGGAACGTAAAATGTTTTTTTATTTACATTGAGATTAGGTGTTTACAAAAAAAAATTCGGCCGCTAGATGTGGTAACCTATATTTTTGAGAGCAATCCTGAAAAGGAGAACCATATCGGTTCAGCGATTTGCGAAATTATTCAGTACAGACAGACAGACAGACAGATAGACACACTGTTACTTTATTGTTGATTTAGTTTGCAAAGAATATTGGATGAGTTTGAGAAATCCTTGGAGAGGCTTGGGGTTGATTATGTTGACTTACTTCAGGTAATTAACCTTATTGGCTTTGTGACACAAGGACGTTAGATCATGTTAATATGTAGCTTTGTGAAAAAAGAATGGTAATATCATTACTAGTTAAGCTTAAGATGTTGGAAGGATAGGCAAATGAAAATAAAAAAATATATGATAACGACGTATTTGATATTCAACAGTTCTGAATCTGAACAAAAAAATCTATAGTGATATATTATAAAATTTCTCGAATACAAAACTCTTAAAATGACATACTTGCATTTTAAGACCTAATTCTAGAAATGCCTTGCTTTTATCGGTATGCCTAATACAATTTTTTTAAATGCACGTATGATACTTTAACACAGTTATTATAATACTATTTAATTATTTAAGTAGAATGATAAGCTTTTATGTTTAGTTAGAAATTTGGTAAAATAAGTATAATAAATAAGTAAACAATATTATTTTACTAGATTGTTTTAGTATAGGTTTCAAAAGTTTTCTTAAGGTGCACGATTTTGAGTTTTGCTTGAATCAGGACCAAATTCTAACTGATGCTTTGGTAGCTGTTGATCAAATAAGGTAACATTAGTTTAAGCTTGAAAAATGTTTACTTAGCTTATCTTTAAAGGTCTCAGAAAAATGCCGAGCACACTTAGAGGCTCTTAAAAATATTTAAAGATAGGGGGTTGGGGGCATTTTTCTATGAGAGGTATATTATGTCAGGGTGGAGGTACCTTCCCATAAGCTAAATTGTAAAGGAGACCCATATAGCTTTACACAGTCACATAGACATACTGTTACTTTCATAAAAGAATAAAAATGTATTTTGAAAAGCTTAATTTCTACCATAAATGACAACACATTTTGGTTGAGGACATGGCCTAAATATGAGAAAATACAACCCTTTATTAAATGAATTTTTAATATTTTCTAGGAAGAGTGGAAAGGCAAAATATATTGGAATAACAGGTAAATGAAATATTAGAAGTACAGCTAAGGTGTACAGTACACTGTGCAAATATAATAATGAGAAATCTGTTCATCTAACTGTCTAGAATGTTGACAAACACCATATTTATTTGGTTGTTGAGTAAGATAAAAGTTCGATCTTTGTGTAGATTGCCACAATACAATGCAATTTTAAACAACTTATTAGTCAGAGAGCTGTTTGACTGCTTTTAACCGTTTTATTAATTGCATACTTTTACAAGTATCTTAGTTGTTACAATAATGTCCATCTGGATATGATAATGAACCAAATATTTATAAGCATCCCCAATGATGATAAACAAAATTACCACTTCTCTGAAGATTAAAATTGTTGATTGAAAAGTTTCCCCACTATTGGTTAAAAATGAACCAATACATATTTGATTTGAGTATTCAAAGTTTTAGAGCCAACTAAAAAGATATCATGGTTACAAAACTTTGGACTCCAGTGTAATTTACCTCTTACCTAGTTTTTGTGTAAATGCTTGAATTTTTATTTAAAAGAACAGTATTGTTGTAATTAATAATAAGTAAATTTGTAAAACAAAATGAATATTTGTATCAATTTTATGTTTATATTCTATTTATTGTATGTAGGATATCCATTGAAGCCATTCCATTACATCCTGGATAATACAAACATAAGGTTACAGTAGATCTTAAAGTATTCACCAAACCTTATCGCGGAGAGTCTTATCATCTACCATAATAAGCAAATTGTATTAAACTTTTTATTGCTGTAAATTTAAGCTTTTTTATATATTAATGGAAAACCAATTGAGGACTTAATAAGGATGACAAAATCCATAAAAACGAAGCTCTGAATTATTGGACAAATGTACATCAAATCTTGTAGAGTGTCAAAACTAAATAAGCAGAATATTAATGCATATGTCTAAACTAAATGGTAAGTAAATTTGTTTTAAAACTGATAAATTACAGGATACTCTTTAAGGACATATAGACTTTTTTTAGGACTTGATTATAGAGATGCTTTACTTCAAACATTATACCTTGGGGTAGTGGGAATCAGTTTTTAAAAAATCAGATTAATAGGAAAATTATATCCTACAAAAAACGTTGTCAAAAAAGTTTAAAAATCAGCATGTTTAAAATAGGCGTACGGACTTTTCTGGTAGCGATTATAAAGTTGCTACGCTTCCTAAATTGTACTTAATTGTTATATGAATCGTAATGCAATGCAACGTTTGAAATCGATAGTACAATTATTGCCTGTTTAAATTAACGTAAACAGCTGAATGCCCGTGACGGACCTACGGATAGACGGACCTACCCTAACTATAGAAAAGCTTCTCTATTGAAAATTAAATTTTGTGCTTAGCTTCAAAATCTTTTAGAATATTGATCTTAATCAACTAATTTGATGTTTTTGTTTTAGAGTTGATTGTGTTTTGAGTTATTGTAGAAACATTTTCACTGATAATGAACTCCAGGTTTAAATTTACATTTGCAGGAATACCTATCTTTTTATTCTTTTTATTAATCTTTATACTAATATCCAAAGTAGGTATGGTAGTTATACATTATACAATTCTAATATCTACTTTGTTCTATCTGACCTAAATACAAAAAGATGAATTAAAATTGTTTTTGAGATTTTTCTTATTAATTACCAATATAGTATTTATTTTAATTTAAGGTCGTTTTTATCAATTTCTTAAATTTTCTTCATTTTCAAAAAATGCATTTTTTTAGAATCACATCCCTTACTTCAAAGAGAAAAACCTTGGGATTATTAACGCTTCACCTACTGGAATGGGAATTCTCAACAATGGAGGTTTGTCCCACTTTTATTGCTCTTTTGCCAAAATAAGGGTAGTTTAACTTTCTTTGTAGCTAAACAAGAATGAGAATAACCAGAAAATTGTAAGTCAATCAGACATAAACAGGAACTTTATATTTTCAGAACATTGAGTGGCAATCAATGGAAAAGTGTTTTCTTACCAATACTATAATTTTATCATAACTTGTGTAGCATACCTTTCAATACTTTAATCTATACTAGCGGCTTCGCCCTTAGCAACTAGGGGCTTTGCCCGAAGAGGTATGTTTACATCTTTTATTACCTTGAGAGCCCCCACTCCACCACTATTTTAAATAATTTTTTAAAAATGGCGGGGGGATTTTTTGTTTTTTGGGGGGTTGTGGGTGACCCACCCTCTAAGAAAATAGCCTAAAACCATCAAAGGAACAGTAGGTATATTCCCTGAAGAGTAGAATCCGATCTGTTCAGTGGTTACCGAGATTTAAGAGACAGACGGACTGACAGACAGACATCATTCTACTTTGTATTATAGATATTTGATTAGGTTGGGCAGATTGGCATCCAGCTCATGATCATATCAAGGTATTCCAATCAATAATATCCGTTTATGACATATTTTTCAAGGATATCTCCATCCAAGGGATGTTTATTATCATTTAACAATGCTCAACCAAATTGCATTACAAAAAATCATCAGGAATCCTTAGAAATCTTCTTTCTTAAGTTTCCAAATTATTTTAAATAATTTCAGATTCTTTCAAAGTTTTCAGGCATTTAAGAAAAATATTTTTTAAAATATATTTTTTTTACTTTCTAAATTTGCAGCTAATGAACTACTTTTATACCTAATTATTACAGGAAAGATGTGCTAAGGTTGCTGCTTATTGCAAGGCTAACAATGTTGAACTAGGTAATACCAGGGCAGTGTCATCGCCATTTATCTCTTCTTTCCAGAGCATAGGCCACGCACAATGGTTCTCCATTTATCTTTAAATTGGGCCTCAGTAGAGGCTTCACTGAAAGATGAAAAATTCTTTTTACTCAGTTCTTCAAGGAATTCCCTCCTCCAGGTTGTTTTTGGTCTACCTGGTTTCCTTTTTCCTGTGAAGGGGTCCCAAGTCAAGGCTTGATAGGTTAAATCATCATGCCCTTTCCTTAGAGTGTGCCCCAACCATCTCCATTTTCTCTGTTTTATTGTCAGTTTGATGTCTGACATATCACTGCGCTCTAAAAGCTCAGCATTTGTGATCTTGTTTGGCCAAAAGATCTTGTGGATTCTCCTAAGACATTTGTTGACATATGTCTGAAGCTTGGAGACCACTGCTGTGTTTAGGAACCAAGTTTCGGCCCCATACAGCAAAACAGACAGAACATTTGACTTGAAAAGTCTTAACTTGGTCTTTATGGAGATGTTGTTGGAATTCCAAATTTTATTCAAGCTGGCAAAGGCTGTTCTAGATTTGTTAATTCTAGCTTTAACATCTGTCAAAGTGCCTCCAGCTTCATCAATTTTACTTCCAAGATACTCAAAGCAGTTAACATCCTCAAGAATTTGATTTCCAATAGTTATTGGTTCTTGGGAGTTTGCATTTAATCTGAGTATTTTAGTTTTTGGAACATTTATTTCAAGTCCAACTTTCTTGGAAGTTTCAGCTATCATGTTAGTCCTTCTTTGCATTTGACTTCTATTGCTTGTTAACAAAGCAATATCATCAGCAAAGTCCAGATCTCCCAAATATTTGGGATTGCCAAATAACTGCCAGCGAATGCCATCATTGCTTTCACAGTTCTTCATGATCCAGTCAATGGCAAGGAGGAAAAGGAAGGGAGAGAGAAGGCATCCTTGTCTGACACCTGTTACAATCTCAAAAAAGGTTGATAGTTTACCTTTATACATAACATTTCCACCTCCTTTATGATAGATAGCTTTAATGATATTGATTATCTTTTCTGGAATGCCATAGTGTCGGCAGATTTTCCAGAGTGATTTCCTGTCTAAAGAATCAAATGCTTTTTTGTAGTCAATAAAGTTTATAAAAAGCTCAGAGTTCCATTCCTTGGATTGCTCTATGATGATTCTTAGAGAGGTTATCTGATCAATAGTGGAACGGTTTGGTCTAAATCCAGCCTGATTAGGTCTTAGCTTTTCATTAACCTTCTTCTTTATTCTATTAAGAAGAATCTTACTAAGGATACGGCCAGGTACTGAAAGAAGCATTATCCCTCTGTAGTTTCCACATTGGGTCAAGTCTCCTTTTTTGGCCAGTATTGAGATATGTCCATTTTTCCAGTCCTCTGGGCATAACTCATCATTCCATATCTTAGTGATCAAAGGTAGGAATGCCTCAGCAGATGTGTCTAGGTCTGCTTTCATGACCTCAGCTGGGATGTTATCAGGTCCTGCGGCCTTGTTATTTTTCAAACTTTTAATGGCCTCTTTGATTTCCAATAGATTTGGCGCTCGACAGTCAATGTCAAGTGCATCTGAGGGTGGAATCTCAGTTTCTTCCTCTGGAACTGGAAGATTCAGCAGTTCAGTGAAATGTTCTGCCCATCTATTTAGAATATCCTCATCAGTTTTAAGGAGTGAACCCTCCTTATCCCTGATGTGTGATCCTGATTTGTGTACTTTGCCTGCAATGCTCTTAGTAATCTCATAGACATCTTTCATTCTATTTTGATTAGCAGCATTTTCTGCTTGCAAGGCAAGGTTTTCCAAGTGTTCTTTTTTGTCAATTCTGACACTTTTTTGGATTTCCCTGCTGAGCCTCTTATACAGGTCTTTATCTTCTGGAGAGTTTCTAGAGAGTGTCTTTTGTCTTACCTCTCTTCTTTGATCCATGAGATCAATGGATCTTTGAGTGATCCACGGCTTTTGGTTAGCCTTTTTGAAACCTAATTTTTCTTGGCTGGTATCATTATAAACTTTTTTGATACCTTGCCAAATATCTTCCACTCCATCTTCCTCTTGAAGAGTCAGCAACTCAAATCTATTCTTTAGAGTGAGCTTAAACTCTTGCAACTTTTCAGAGTTTTGGAGGGTTGTTAAATTATATTTCTTCCTGGGGTTAGGCTTTGTGTCCTGCTTTTTAAATCTAAGCCGAACTTTAGAAGATAGAAGATAATGGTCTGAATTAACATCAGGTCCTCTTTCAACCCTGACATCAAGGAGAGAACCTTTAAAGCGTCTAGATATACATATGTGGTCTATCTGGTTAAAGGTTCTTTGATCTGGTGATCTCCAGGTGGCAGTATGAATCTTTTTGTGTTTAAAGATGGTTCCACCAATGACAAGTTTGTTTTCAGTACAAAAACTTACAAGTCTATCACCATTGTCATTTTCCTTGCCATTACTTAAGCCTAGGCCATATCTGCCCATAACTTCTTCTAAATTCTCATTATTATTCCCCACTTGAGCATTGAAATCTCCTAGGAGCATGGTCAGATCCTTTTCTTTATGACCATTTTTAAATACAGAGTCAAGCTGGTCATAAAATTCGTTTTTGACCTCTGTATTTGCTTGTTCTGTAGGAGCATATGCTACTATAATTCTCAGTTTGATGTTTTTAACTGAGGATTTGAAATAAGCCTCCATAATTCTAGGACCATGGGGTTGCCAACTGATCATGGCCTGCTCTGCTTGCTTGGTCAGCATAAGAGCCACCCCTTGATTATGGCCTAGATCCTCATTCATATGACCTGAGTATAGTATTTTCAAGCCAGAATGATGTTTAAACTCTCCATTGTTTGTCCACCTTGATTCGGTGATAGCCAGGATGTCAACCTTGGCTTTTAGCATTTCTCGGCAAATGTTTTCTGTCTGGCCTGACTGAAACATTGTCCGAACATTCCAGGTGCAAATTTTTGCTGGTCTGCGGGAATTCAGAATCATCCGCCTGACTGGTCCGTTAGCGGTTTCCCAGCCAAACATCATATTGTTGTTTCCAACCTCTACTTCGTTCCCGAGCCCAAAGTTAAATTGGTCATTACTTTGTGCGGGTTGAACATAAGCAGGTTTTTTCTAGGGAGGGATTGTTAGCCCCACCCAAACCCCCTGAACTGGGGGAAGTGACCAGAATTCAGTCTGGCATCTACCCTAGGACCTTTCCAGCACAGTAGGACTCTTCTGGTGTAGCTCCTAGGATCATTGATGCACGGTGCAGGATGGACGGCGTGCACGTAACTGGTCTCCCATCCCATCCACCAGGGCAGTGTAATATGCCTGTACCTAAACTGCATAAACACCTTTTCTCATTCGTTGGCTTAAAATCTTTAAGTAATTAATAATGAAACAGAACCAAATGCAAATAAATGAAAATTTATACATTTTAAAATTCACCCTTTATCTAACATGTTTTTGTGTGAACTTTATGGTAAATATAACTAAACCTTTATTTAGTTTTGCTTTATTACAAGCATCAACAAAAAGATGCAGAAAATCTTAAAGCTTGTAGATATAACAAACCTAATTTGATTTAAAAATTTATAATATTAAGGCAAGCTGTCTGTTTTCCACAACATTCAGGTATTAACTATTTCAATTTATTTAATTAAAGATTTAAACTGTATTTTTTCCAGCCAATAGATTCATTGTTCAAAGTTGTTATTTTATATTAAAACTAGCGGCTACGCCCCTAGAGGCACTTGCGGAGGAGAGAGTCATTTCTAATTTTAGTAAAACAAATTTTTTTTTAAATTCCGGGGGGGATTTTTTTTGGGGGGGGGGGGGGTTGGAGGTGTCCCACCCCCCAAGAAAATAGTTATAAACCTTCCCGGGACCTATGAGAAGCTACCCTGTTAATGAGAACCCGATCGGTTTAGCGGTTAGCGAGATCCTTTGGTACAGACACACAAACACACACACAGAAATCCTGTTACTTTAGTATAAGCATTAAAGCAGACAAAAGGAATTGTTAAAACTCAAAAAGTCAAAAAAAAAATCAATCCTACGGTTACTGACAATGCAATGTCTTAAAACAGATATATTTTTCTTCATGCTAGGCATCTGGAATTGATATAACACTACTTGGATTTGCCAACATGACAATCCTAAACATCAATCTAGATCTTATGTTCAATGGACTCAGGTTAACTAAAATCAAAGTCATTAATAACATGATATGATAGGAGTTGTTTGCCTCACTTTGTACTATGAATTTTACAAGTTATCTTGATTTAAAATTCAAACTTTTATTCTATAATGAAAGGAAATTAAAGGGTATTGTCACTATTACAACTTTTTTTAGTGTGGATGAAAAGAAGATTTATGATGAGATACAGATGAAATTCTTCTCAGGGCCCTCAGGTGAAATAATTTATATATCATCCCCACAATTTTTTAGTGAATTTACTATCCATCCCCCCCCCCCTCTCTTCAATAATTATTTTGCATTGTAGAATTATAGTATGAAAATGTAAACTTAAGCTTAATTTCTTTTTACTTATCTTTTAATTATGATTATTTCTACAAGAATATAAGTATTACATCAGAAATAAGGTATAGCAAACAAGAAAAATAAATCTAAAATAATATTTGGGGGGAAGATAATAAGGTTACTACGAAGTATCTTTTTTAAAATTAATCTAGCTTTTGGTAACAGCTGATAATAAATGCAAAAATTCTAATAAAAACTGCAGAAGATTGTCTTTGTGCATATTTACAAAATATTTTAAACATCGAATATTTTTGCAGATTCTCAATATACAAAATTTGAGAAATTATGAACAATTTTTTCATTTTTGTTCACTATTTTGTTGTAATGTGTAAAATGATTCAATTTATTCGTTTAGAAAATTGGGAAGGAGTAGAAACTGATAAAAGATTGCAACTTATAGAAGAAATGAAAACTCAGAATTAAGTCACAGTGTGTAAGATTATAAAGAAAGTGTTGTCTATTTTGATTATTATTCAAATATATATATGCTTAAATTTTTTAACACTTTTATGTCATATAAGTATTAAACAAATACTTTTGCATGCCTTTTTTACTTTTAACACAAAGTAACATTGATTATTTACTGTTATTGCCTTTATATAGTAGTAAACAATAGTGCTGCGGCGCTAAATTTGATTTGATTTAATCTTCAATTCTGAGCATGTTTTAGCTTGTTATGATATACTTTCTATGATAGTTGGGCTAATAGTCAGTTTCAAGAGCCACCACAGAATAGTGATATAAAAAACACATAATTTAAATAAGAGAAGTCAATTCTAAAGATATTTCAAGTAGGATTTGTATAATCTAATGAAGACTATATGGAAATGATTTAAACTATATTTATAGATTAAGGTGAAATAATTATAAAGTTTGGAAATCGCAATTTATACAAAACAAGTTATATAGTTACTAGTGGTTAAGCTCCTAGTATCTAGAGGCACTTATTTCGAAGAGGACAGAGAGGGGCTAAAAAAAAGATTAAAAGCATCCCAAACATTGAGTCTGAAAATAAATAGCCTAAAACCACTCAGGAACTATGTGAAGCTTACCTGAAATAGAGAACCCTATCAGTACAGTAGTTATTGAGATCTTAATCTTTAGACAAAAAAACTTACTACTTTATATTATAGGATTACACTCTGCTGTGGCAGCAAATTGGATGTTTGATTTTGTCACGAATAATAATCGCCAATACAATGACTCCAAAAAATGCATTTGGCACATCAAGAATAAACCTAGTATTTAGTAGCAATAAGTCTAATGTAAAAAAAATAATAACTTAAGACTAAGAGTATTTTGGCTAGTCCTCTAGAATTTTCTTTCTTGATTTACATATTTAGGAAAAAATACTAAAACATATCATCATAATGCTACATTCCTGGGTGTACAAGTATTTTGAATCCCATAAACAGCAACAATTGCAGATGTAATGATTTCAAATATCCAAAAAGAAACTGTATAAACAAACCATTTGATGTAGACTACATATTTCCTTTTCTTATCAAGATCTCTTTGTTGCAACTCACGAAGTCGAATTTGAATCTGAATGTAGCTGTTGGTGATTATGACCAGTAGAAAAATGTTGAAAATGATGATGATCAGCTGAAATGATTGAATGTAGATAAACTCTGGAGTTAATATGTAGCTTTTCCTGTTTAAGGGTTCTGGGTTTGAATAGAAAAACAAACAATTTTTTTCTACTCCTGCTTGGGGAAAGGAAGTTTTGTCATCTTCTGTAGTCAAAAAAGACTTTCTGTAAAAGTCAACACCTAATGTGATTAGGCAAATCAGAAGGGGAAATCCTTGTGTATAAACTGATCCGAGGTAAATGAAAGGTTTTCTGTCAGGTTCTGGAAGTTTGTGCAATAGATTAGAAACTCTTGTCAATGACTTTGAAATTCTTTTGTTGCCATCATTGTTGGTTTCTGGCCTTGGCACAACTATTCTATATAGTGAATAAGCCAGAAAGTTTATGGAAAAAAATACTGACAGTTTAAAGTATTGTACACAATAGGCATATAACTCACATCCCAATGAGAGAGGTTTAAACCTATTAAACTTGGATAGGATCAGCAATCCATAGAAGCACAGGATGTTTAGCAGATAAATAAACTTAACTTTTCCATGACTTGTTTCCTTGTTCATGATGCTTCCATCAGCATACTTAATTTTTATTGTAATTAGAATGGAAACTGCAGATATAATGTAACCAACTCTGAAAGTAATGTCCCTTACATATTCACATAAGTTGAACTCATCTATTTTGCATGTTTCAAAGCTTACATTCCCATCTTCTATTGCTAAGCAGTAGTAATTAGCACTGTCTAGATTCCATAAGCTACCTCCAGCATCTATGTCAAAGTGTATAGGAGTATCTACATCAAGTTTAGTTCCTTCAGGACATTCAAATATATACTCATTATTGTCAGTTACTGATTTTTTAGAAGGTCCAACAAAGATAAGGTTTGAGTAAATACTATATCTTGTTAGATTTTGAAATATTTCATCAACTATAAAGTCAAAGCCATGTTCTTGGCAATTTGGTTCTGGGTTTTTTGGATCAAAGTTGTCATTATAGTCAAGTGAGTAGGATTTTCCAAACGGGCAGCACAAATGTAAGCAGTTTTTGTTCTCTTTGCATTGGTCACACGCAACAGCTATTTGGGTTTGTTCATCATCAAAATCAATGCAGAATTTTTCTGCAACAATGGGGTCCTTATACTTGTTTACTCTTACAGTTACAGCTTTTTCATCATAATCAGATAGTTCTATCTAAAATATTATGACAGTCAGGTTTCATCTAGGTAACAGGATCAATAATATATGAATCACTTATGAATAGAAATAAAACAATCATGTGAGTAATCAAGACATTGGTTATTATGAATATTGTATTTAAGCTAAATAACGAAATTTTAGGATGTTTAGATGTTAAAGTTTGACTTCACAATATAATAATCAGATGTAGTATTAATTTAAAAAATATAAGTACCTCAAAAAACTCTAATGCATTGCAATAAGGAAATCCTTGCAAAGATGTATTTCCATACAATTCATCTAACAGTTCTCCAGAACTATTCAAACATGTGAGATGATTTATAATTTATATTGTCAATTGTTCAAATTATCTTTGTTAAATGAGCTTCATTTTAGAAATATCTTATCTACTTTTAAGAACTAAAAGCAGAATCAGCACTATGGGAGATTTCATAACATAATATCCCGATAAATTTTTTACCTGTTTTTACTGTCTACACAAGATATTGTACTTGTATCCAAAACTTCATCTATTGTATTCAAATGTTTAAGTTGGAATAAATTTGACAGCGATTAGCCAATTCCTTTGGTACAGACAGACAAAGATCCTGTTACTTTTATATAAGGTTAAGAATAATTTTGCAAACTATAATATGAATATAACAACCTTATTTAATCTTGTGATTTACTTCGCATTCAAATGATCTCTTGCCCTGGTATTTTTACAATTATAATTAATTCACTTGTTATATCATTAGGTATTATCAAAATTATTTGTACAAGTTAATTTATGCTAATGAAGCTTGTCACCTAGATGACTGATAGTGTATTTAGTTTAAAAATGTACTATTTCTTCTATTATTAATATAACATAAACATTTTCCTTTTGAACAACATTTTCTATATCCAAAAGAGTTGTCAATAAAAAGTAGAAGTATGAAACAATTTAAAACAGAGAGGAACTTCATATTATCCCTCTTCTTGAATATAATTGATAATACTAAAGTTATCAAACATTGATAACAGTTAAAACTTCCTGTTGCTACATTAAATAAATTATATATATTTTTTAATAGCTGTTGATTACTATAAGATATGATAAAAAGATACTCTTTATAACTTTTATTTATGTTAAGTTATACATAATGACATGATAACAAGGATGACAGTAATTAAAGTTGCAGAGGAAAACAAGGGAAGCCTATAGAGTTATTAAATGAGATATATTAAAGAATGAGAATGTGACATTGGTTAAATGATGACAACTTAAAAAAGTTTCTTTAAACGCTACAAGTTTATAAATTGCTTAGTTCTCCTCACTTTCTTCCTCAATATCCTCAATTTCCTAAAATAAATTAAATCTGATTTAAAAACATGATAGAGTCATAATGTTTTATAATTAGAGTAAACACTAGAGAGGGGAGGGGTAAATAACTTATTTCACTATCCCAATGACCTTGTGTCGACTCTCAATTGGGTCTTTTAAAATCAACACATGGTGTTGGGAATATTAACACAGCCAAGTAGCAGAAAACAATTTGCTATCAGACGATAAAGGTTATTGGAAAAGGGGGGAAGGTAGTTATCTGTATATACAATACACATCTATACTATAGATCTGTTGTTTTATGTAAATAAGCTATTCAACAATATTAAAGACATTCTTGAGTCCAACACAATATTACAAGTTTCTGTACTAATTGTTTTTCCCTTTAAAATAGTCTGTTGCAATATACATATATATATAAACTACATAGTTATAATGATCTCTTATCAATATGCTGTTTCTTATCTTAAGTACTGATTCTTCTAACCTCCTTATAATAGTTTGTATCTATATCTTTCTACTAGCAGCTACGCCCCTAGATACTTCTAAGGGCACTTCAGGTTGTGTTGGTTTGAATTGTACCCCTCCAATTTTCACAAATCGACGACCACTCAATTTCAATTTAAAAATTCAAATTGGAGGCGATTTGTATCATGGGGGTGGTGGTAGTACCCTCCCCCAAAATATTTATAAATCTCCCGGCCAGGACCAATGAGAAGCTACATTGTGTAAAGGAGAACATACTGGTTCAACGGTTAGCGAGATAGATAGAGACAGAAACACAACGGGTGAGCTATTAGTACTTCACAAGCAGAATTTTAATACTTAATCAGTAGTGTATAATACATATACCCCTTCAGTATATTCTCTGTCAATATCTTCATAAGATCTATTTGTACTTACCCCCTCACAATTATCTATATCAGAATCTTCATCTGAACTGCCTATCAACTCCTTCATAGCAACTCCCTAGATATAAATATAAATAAATAAGAAAGGCTTAGTTTTTATTTTCATGAGATTTTGTCAGTAATGCTGTGCAATGTAAGAGATGAATTGTTTGATTAAGAATATCCTCTTGGTAGGATTCCCCCCCACCCTCTAATATTTTTTGTAAACAAGAAAATGTTTTAAACTATTAAACAACTTACCACTCCTGAAATAGCTAAATGGCTTTTTATAAATAATGAAAACCACTTGTCACTGTTATTAAAATTTCATCTTTGTATAATATTAGCGGGTTTATTAAAGCTGGTCTTATCCAGGTAGGAAGTGGGGGGGGGGGGACAATGGATCGAATATTTAATATTTTAGGGTCTAAAACCTTGGGTACCAGCTTAAAAAGTTTTTGAAGGATTTAGGCTGAATTTGGGGACTTTGAAAACTGGCGCACAATTGCCGCGGAAATTTTCATAAATCTAGCAGACAAAAATGAAAAAACAATGAACACAATTTCTAGCAGACAAAACATGTATATTGTATAAAATTATTTCGGCTGGTTCTAACAAATATATTTTTTAAAATGTCCATTCGTGTCTAGAAACTCTACTGTGATATTTGTGTAAAAATCTAAGAACCATTTCTGTCATCTTGAATTTCTGAATGAATAAGTCCTAAGAGTGATTTTTCTTGTGATTAATTACAGAATGTTTACTTCATCATGATGTACTGATAAGCTAATTTGTAAGCAGATGCTTTTTTTAGGTCTCTTTCTTATTTTGAGTTTTCTAATTTAGATAACCATTGCCACTTTATGATTTTCTTCAAATTTTCTGGATAAATTTGGTTTTCATGGCCTTTCAGCAAAAACTCTTAAATTGAACTAAGAGCCCATTGTCCCCTACCTTCCTCCCTGGGTTTAATCAATCTCCTAAAGACTAGTTGGGAAGATAATAGTTTTTTTACAATGAATAAAATTATTTGACATGAAAGAAGAGAAAGTTGTTTTTAATTGATAAAATAGAAAATCTACCTTTGGAAAAAGATCTGATATCAAAATGGCTTTCCAAGGATCCACTTTGTTTGGGTCTCTTTCCTAATAAATCAAAAATTAATAAAGCATCAAACCTTGATTTTTTAAATTTTTTAATATTCATTTTAAAAATGACACAATCGAGAAAATAAAATACTACATATATTGATTTAATTGATGAAGAATTGCTTTTGAAAAATATTTCTTAATTAAAATAATACTTTTTACCGTTATCACATTCTTTTCGAGCAACCTCCAGCTTTCCGACTTTTTGCCTGAAAATATTATAAAAATATTATTATGTAATAATATTTTTTTCTCCTGAAATTTTTAATTATAAAACATCAGAAAATTTGGTCAATAACAGGCAGAAACGATTATTCTTTCAGAGGTTCTAGGCACCAAAAAAGTTTTACAACCCCTAAAAAGTCCGTTTTTACTTTTTAAATACTAGCAACTACGCCTTAGGGACCTCTAGGGGCACTTGAGAAGGAAAGGGGGTTGAATTCGACAACCCAATTTTTTATTTATCTCTAAATAAAAAAAAAATATTTTTTGGAGGGGTCGGGTGGATATTTTTTCTTGTTACAATTTCACTTGAGAGGGAGGTGGTACCATATCGTTTCAGCGGTTAGCGAGATCCAATTATACACCCACAGACAGACAGAGATCCTGTTACTTTTATAAGGATTTATAAATAATTATGATACCTGATTTAGATTCCAGTTTACTTGAAGTCTCACTGTTTTCCACCTAGACAGACAAAACAACTTTACAGATAATAATAAATAAATATAAATTCAAAACAACAAAATTTGCAATCGTTTTATTTAAGATTCTTAAACTCTTTGCTTTAGTACATTATTACTCAAAAATTTGCATTTAAGTAAATATCAATAGTTTTATTTGCTTAATCAATTTCATCACTATGACTCTTAATCTTTCTATCAATATTTTCATCATTATTGTTTTGTTTGTTAATGATTCCAGGTTAAGCAATTTTCCAATAAATGAAAAGGTTACAGTTATCTAAGACCAGTTATGTAAATGTCTTTTTTTTTGCATTTAAAAAGAAGGATCTACTGCAGTTTACGGTAAAATATTGCTGGTAAGCAATATTTCAAAAAAATATGAATTTTAAAGGCTGCTAGCTGCAAAACGACTGAACGTACAGATCATGCCCGCACACTGTTTTAAGCGGCATAAGAAGACCTACAAATAATCTGGAATAGCCATAAATCAATTATGCATAATTATCTTGCAGTGCAGAAAAAGACCTATTTTACGCGTTTTTTCTTCAGTGAAGCTTTCCCTGTGCATAATTGGATCTTAGCTATTTCAGATTATTTGTAGGCCTTCTTAAAAAGGTGTGCGGGTATGATCTGTACGTTCAGCCGTTTGGCAGCTAGCAGCCTTTAGAATTCATAGATTTTTGAAAATATTGCTTACCAACAATATTTTACCGTGAACTGCAGTAGATCCAAAAAGAATGCCTTTGTTATTGCTTAGTTACTTTGGCTCTTTATTTTTCCTTACCAAGATAATGAGGGGACACTTAGCTGAAAATAAGTCACCCTCAAAATTTAATGTACTAGTATGCAAAATTATTTAGGATAGTGGGGAGTTGGATTAGTGAAAAATAAATGTTCTTTTTTAATCTTATTAACCTAAGAAATGATTGGTGACAAAATTGGGGAGAAATTGATTTATCATCCTTTTTCTACCCTTACAAAACAATTATATTTATTAAATATAAAATCTCCAACCTTCTTTTTAGAATCAGCATCTCCATTTTTCTTTTGTGTTGCAGGTGTATTATTCCCTGCACTGGCACTCCCACTTGCTGGTCCTGGGTTACTCACTCCAGAGCTGTCAGAGGTCTCATCTTGTCTATATAAGAACAGTTATTTATCGCGGGTATAAAAATGTACAATTATAAGATTCAGACCAGTTTTATTAGACCTGAAATTCCGAAATCACGGAATGATAAAACTGGTCTTAATAATTCGTAGAAAACTGGATATAATACGATACGAAATATAATTTTTCAGTGTGGCTGAGAACCAGATCTTATCCACCGGACATTAAAATCAATACTGGAAAAAACAGTTGCATTCCATTAAAGAGCCTGTTGAGCACTAAAGCTTCCCTACATCACTTATAAAATTTATAGTTGTAAATAAGTAGTTGGAAGTTTTTTTTTTTTTTTTTTGTTTATTACCTTAGGCCAGGTATGGTTGTTATATTTGGTACTAAACAGCCCTGCAGGGTTATAGCAACTCCTAGGTGTTCAGCATAGGAAATAAATACTTTTATTCTTCAGTTTTTTTTTCAAAAGTAAGGGGGTGGGGTTTATTATAAAATTTAAGTATGAAAAAATGGATGAAGCAAACGGTGACTCAACTATTTGATAACATGATTTATAGATGAAATAAACATAAGTACCAAATAATTAACCAGCCTATAATCTGATCATTGATTTATAGATTAATAACATAATATTGATCATTAAAATAAGAAATAATTAATTCCTTAGATGATTTATCATATAATCAAATAATGAATATTAAAAAGATTATCAAAACTTTATTATAGAGAGCTTTCCGCGGATATTAAAATAAAAATTATAAGATTGAAACTAGTATTAATTTATGATCATTATTTTAATATTCGTGGAAAATTGTCTATCGTATGATGATATACATGACGTTTCAGTATTGCTTACAACCGGTTCGAATCCAATGGATATTAACCCTTTACAGTCGGGCCCCTTGCCTTAGTTCAGGAGGGGGGGGGGGGGCGTTGAACCCCCCCCCCCATTCGACCGGTAAGGGTTAATTGGAATACTGGAAAAAAAAGGTTTTTATGTTTTTTCGTTGTTGAATTTATTTACGTAATTTTCAAGGATTTTATTGCAAATAAACAAGAAATCATAAAACTCACCTTTTACTTATATTTAAATTCTAGAAATTTCGGTATTTCCTTTTATATTATTTTGTAGATAAAATGAAATCATCTTTAAGTATAACTTTATGAAAAACTAGCGGATGTGCCCCTAGCCTCTAGAGGCTTTGCCCCAAGATGTAAGTGTTTACACACATTTAAAAAAAAATAATTATAAAAAACTAACCACTCAAGAAATCAGTCTAAAACCTACACAGGACCAGTAGGTATATTCCCTTAAGATCAGAATTCAATCGGTTCAGTGGTTACTCAGATCTTAAGCTTCAGAGGGACGGAGGGACGGAAGACACCATTCTACTTTGTATTATACTAGCGGCTTCGCCCCTAGCCTCTAGGGGCTGTGTCCCAAGAGGTTTGATCAACCTATTTTTTTATTTTTAAACAGAAAAGAAAATTGTGGTGGGGGGGGGGGATTTTTTTAAATTTTGATTTTTAAAAACAAAAAAAAATTTAAAGGGTGGGGGTATTTTTCATTTTTAGGGGATTAGGGGTGTCCCAACCCCCAAGAAAATATCTTAAAATCATCACAGGACCAGTAGGTATATTCCCTGAAGAGTAGAGCCCAATCGGTTCAGTGGTTACTAAGATCTTAAGCTTCAGACAGACAGACGGACAGACAGAAAGACAGACAGACGGACATCGTACTACTTTGTATTATAGATGTAGATATAAAATATGTAGATATAATTCAAAGCAAAATATCGGTCCTACCCCAAACGTAGGAGTCCCAAACGTAGGAGTGGACAAACACAGGAGTTCCAAACGTCGGAGTGGACAAACGTAGGAGTGGGACAAACCTCGGAGAGGACAAAAGTCGGAGTGCACATTGCTTAAGTAAAACCTAGGAGTGTCCGCTATTTTAATAATATGACAATTTTAAATTTTTTTATATCCCTGTCTACAAAATAATGACTATGGCCGCAGCGTTCGGCCCCCTAGCCTGCCTAGCCGCAGCGCTCGGCCTCCTGGCCTATAACCTAACCTAACCTAACTAAGAAAAATAACGGGACCGAGAGGGGAGGAGGTGGGTTGTATAAAAAAAATCAAAAATTAAAAAAAAAAATTCTAAATTGAAAAAAAAAATTTGGGACTCCTGTGTTTGTCCACTCCGACGTTTGTCCCAAAAATCCTGCGTTTGTCCACTCTGACGTTTGTCCCACTCCTGCGTCTGTCCCACTCCGACATTTGGGACTCCTGCGTTTGTCCACTCCGATGTTTTTCCACTCCTACTTTTGGGACTCCTACGTTTGGCGTGGAACCAAAATATCCTTTTTTAGGAACTTCAAAAACTACAAAGATAATTTAGAGCAATCAATAAAGGCTCAAACAATTTATTTATTTATTGTATAGATTTACCTGAACATGAAATCAATAGATTACTGATTTACCTTATGTTCGGTTGTGTTGGTGTGATTATTGAAGTAACAAGAGCTTTTCTTAGCATAGCCATGGCCTAAACATGGTTGTGTAATGAGTTATACAACAACAATAGAAGGATGAACAAGTCGTCCCTATCTGTTCCCAATTTTCTTTAAACCATTTATATTATTTTTGTGCGATTTGGTAACATGCTTCCAATAAGCTTATATTATTTAGATAAAAAATATTAATCTGAATGGTAAATATTTAAATCACCTGAAATGGGGAGAGCTTGCCCCCCTGTGCAATTTTCTCAACTTCATTACTTAATCCTGAAGATCTAAAAATATAAATTATATTGTAAAGTATGTACTTTCTTGAAAGCTATATGCTATTTCTTACTTAGTTTTGAGTAGTTCCTACACAGAACCAAGTTGGAAAGCATGTGTGCACCAAATAATTCCTTTCTAACAAAGTTGTAAATATTTTGAATTTGTTTTAAAATGACAAAAAATGCATCAGAGATGAGAAGAACAGAATCAATTTCCTTTCACCCTATTGCCAAGAACCAATGTGCATTACATAGGTTAATGGTCAGGTAAAATTATTTTTAAATATTTAAGTGTAAAGGAAAATTAATTGGCCACAAATTCCAAGCATACTTGTAATGTTCAAGAAAAACTTTTTGATTAATTTCCAAATGCCTAAAAACTAGCTTGCCTAGAAATTTTGTTTTAGAAAAATAAAATGATTTAAAAATGAAATATTTTACCTTCTTCTACTGCCTTGATTCTGAGTGTATTTTCTAAAACAATTAAAAATTTTAAAAAAATTAAATGGAGAAAAATGACAACAAACATGATTAGCATACTTAAAAATCATTAATGGACTTAAAAAGTGCTCCAAAGAGCAGGTAGACATGATATTAAGTGGTCATAAATGAAGAATAATTTTGTAGAAAATAATCACAAAGCTCTTCACATATTTTATAATGTTTATCTATTTGTAGCATGACTGACAGTGGAACAATTAAAGTCTTGATGCTATCATTAAAATAATGTATAGTTTCTAGAATTATTCTGATTAAGTTTCAGGCTATTTTCTAGAGTTGAGCCCCGAGAAATCGATCTACTTTGTATCATAGATTATGGCCTAATAACCATGGGGTTTCTTTAAAATCTAATGAAATAAGTCTTTTAACAAAAAAGGTTTGACAAAAAGTAAAGTCAATTTGATATTACTGTGTCATGTTCTATTTTTAGTTGGAGGGGAATCAAAAATAGAATTATAGAACTCATTTACTTTTGTTCAATAATAAAACTTTGTGTAATTCACTGATAACTGTCTGAAATAGTAGTAAAGACTAGACTAAATAAATATAGGCTTATTAGCAATGCGGTGTTAATAGAATAATTTAGCTTACAACAATTGATAGAAAAAAATAGGGATTTGGAAGATTTTAGTAATGAGTTCAGCAATAATTCAGACTTCAAAATGTGTTAAATGTTCGTTTGTTAGACCATAAGATTTGTTGATCTTTACTAGTACCTATAAAAAAAATGACATCATAAACACAAATGAAAAATGATAGGCCAATACACAGACTAAATTACCAATGGCAAGCCAGAATACATTTTAATTTTATTTTCATGACGTCATTTTTTTTTTTTTGGGAATAGTCCCTTTTGTAACATTGCCCCATAAGGGGCGATTCGACGTATTTTTAAAATGGCTTTTTATAGGTTATTTTAGGTTAGGTTAGGTTATATTTGGTTAGGTGATTGCCCCACAGGGCTAGGTAATTGGCCCCGCAGGAATAGAGCCCCCCGCAGGGGCTAGAAATAGGAGAAAAGCTACTGTGAAAAATACGAAGAATCGCCTCATAAGGTGCGATGTTACGAAAGGGACTATACCCGGTTTTTTTAAAAATATAATTATGTATCCCTAACGGACGGATTTACGTAAAGACATAGGTACCTTAGTTATGATACCACGAGTTATCAAATAATAACCACCTTGCTTTTTCCAATTCTTTTCCACTGAGCTCGTCCGAGGACTTTTCTCTTTTAACTTTTCTGTGGTTGTTTGGATTCCTTCGCTTCCCTGGGCGGCATTTTCCTTGTCCTGTGTCCTAAAATGATGTAATTTTAATGAAGCTATGTTGGGTATCCCATTTTAACAGAATACCGACATGTTTTGAAAAATATCAAATCAAAATTTACCAAATTTTGCAGTTAGTTACCGCCAATATTGCCAAAAATTTAGTCTTAAAATACAGGGTGTTTCAATAGAAACGTTTTTTTTTAAATCTTAATTATGCATAGAAAGTAAAAACATTATATAAAATGCTTTATATATTTGGAAAACCTATTCTGGGACATTTATGTTTCAAAAATTTAAAAATTATTTTTTCAACAAACTATGCCTTAAAAACCGGTTTTTCCAAAGACCTTATTTTTGAAGATTTACAGATTTAAAGATTGTGGAAAAAATGTTCACATTTTTAAAATTCAAATTGCGCGGCTTGTATTAATAGTAGAAAAACGTTATGCATATCGTTGGAATTGTCATAAACTCTTTTTTTTGGAAATATAAGTGCCATTTTTGTGCTATTTGTAGTTTAGGAGCTACGTGATAAAATGTTCCAACTTACTTAAAACTTTTCAACCTTTCTCATAATTTTCAACGTAGCTCCTAAACTACAAATAGCACAAAAATGGCACTTATATTTCCAAAAAATAGAGTTTATGACAATTCTAACGATATGCATGGCGTTTTTCTACTATTAATACAAGCCGCGCAATTTGAATTTTAAAAATGTGAAAATTTTTTCCACAACCTGAAATCCCTAAATCTTCAAAAATAAGGCCCTTGGACAAACTGGTTTTTAATGCATGATTTATTGAAAAAATTATTTTCAAATATTTGAAACATAAATGTCCCAAAATAGGTTTTCCAAATATATAAAGCATTTTATATAATTGTTATATTTTCTATGCATAATTAAACTGTTTTTAACCTATTTTTAAAACGTATATAAAAAATATACTATGACACCAGTAGAATCAGACTGCAGAGCCTAAATTTGAATTAAATCCCCAATAAACTTTTTTTGGGGGATTTAAATATTAATTTTTACTGTTGCGGTGATCATTTTGACCGAAGCAAAAGGTTTTTTTTTATTTGGGTAAAATTCGTAGCTTTTAGAGTGTTTTGCTTCATAAATATTGTATTCTGGTATAGAGTAAAATTAGGCCTTATGATTTTACTATAAAAATTCACTAAAAAGTTATTTCTTTATAATATATCAACGAATTAACATTAACATGTTTTTGTTCTCTCACTTATTTTAAAAACATAAAAAATGGCTGTAAAGGGTTAAATGACAACAAATGTTTATGCAATACTACAAATTTATTTTTGTCACATATACAAATGCGTTATAAAATAAGATTATTCAAACTTATTTTTTAAAATAATTTTAAAAAGAATGTATCTTTTATGTGTAAGGTTTTCATTATTTTCATTTTAATTAAATAAAAATTATTTAACTACATTGGAAATAAGTCACTTTGTGAAAACACTCTTTTTTTGAATTGTTAGGAATTGAAATAAAACAAGACTTCTTATTGGTTAGATTTCAGAATTATTTGTTTTATTGTAAATGTTAGATTTTTCAATGAAATTAATTGTTTTGGAAAAAATAATTATTTCCAATGAACAGAGTAATGTTTTTTTTATTGTATCAATATAAAGTGAATTATATAAAAATGTTCTGTAAGCCACAATATTACCCGAAGTAAAAAAAGAGCTTTTGCTTCGGTCAAAATGATTACAGCAACACTAAAAATTAATTTTTAAATCCCCCAAAAAAAGTTTATTGGGGACTTAATTCAAATTTGGGCTCTGCAGTCTGATTTAATAGGTGTCCTAGTATATTTTTGACCCCCCATTCAAAAATAGGTTAAAAACAGTTTAAGATTTGAAAAAAAACCGTTTCTATTGAAACACCCTGTAGCTATCTATTTAGAAACATATTTTAATTTATTTCAATATTTTAAAGAGAAAGCCCAATCTGTCCCGATTTTGTATCACTTTTGAAAAGTGCGATTCCTGACGTCATATAAAAAGGGAAGGGGGGAAGAAAATCTCTTCCCTTTTCTCCCATCTCTTTTGAAGAGATTTTCTTCCCCCCTTCCCTTTTTCTTTCCCGAAACGTATATGACGTAACTGGAATCGCACTTCAAAAGTGGTATAAAATCGGGACAGATTGGGCTTTCTCTATTTTAAAGAATGATCATTACTTAAAATGCATTTTGGAACTGATTATGAGTTTGTTTGTGCTTTGTCATATCTTTTCCATAGAATTTTCAACAAAAATTGCAGAACTTCTTATATAATAGCAAAAAGAAATATCGTATGTTTTGTTTTTATTTGTATTATTTTTTAAAAAAAGCTTATAAAAACAATGCAAAAGAAATCGTATTAGAATTATCAAACGCATATCAAAGAGAGCAACAATTTCATTAAATGTTTGGTAGAAAATAAGTATCCGTTATTATATCTTGCGCAAAGTTCAAGACAACTAGAGTAAGTTACTAAAGTTTAGTTATTCTTAATTGTCAAAAGAATCAATGATATGTTTATGAATTAGAATCTAGAAAGAAAAAAAATAAGGATGTAAATGTATTAACATTGGTTTGCGGTGCTTTCTTTAAAGTGCCTAGCGCGTACAAATTATCATCCCTCCCCCCAAGTTACATTTCAGAAGGGGGTAAAAAGCTGATTTTCTTGTAAGAATCTAGACCTTAAAGGATAGTTTTTTCATCTTTTGAAAATAGCAAAATTAGAAATATATATATATTAATTATATTATTTCAAACTAGCAGCTACGCCCCCCTGGAAGCCTCTAGGGGCACATAATGTGAAGTGGGAAGGTTGATTTCTTTATAGGGGAGCTTTTTCTTGGGAGGTTGGGGTTACAATCCCCCAAGAAAGTTATTACCCTTCCCTGGGCCTATAAGAAACATCACCATAAAGGAGAACCATATCGGTTCAGCAGTTATTTAAACCCTTCGCTACAGATAAAAAAGGCTTAATACTTTATGTAATAGGATATCCATTTTACTTTCTATTCGTACTAGGGCAATAGACATCCTGTTACTTTTATATATGGATTACCTGGTAATCTCCAGAGCTTTGATATTCCTCTTCATGAATAGTTGGGGTGGATACTTCCATTGGGGTCACAAGGTCTGACGCAATCTTGAGCAAGATACTGAACTTCTGAAATTGCACAGTAGCGTGCTGTAATTGTTTTCAAGAACAAAGTTATTTTAAACATTTTTTTAATTAAATGTATACTGCAGAGAAAATCATGAAAGTAAAATAAAAAATTCCAGTTTTGTTATTCCAGAAAAATTATGAATTTTATTCGATTATTCTTAGAAAATTGTCAATGATACGATACATTACATGAATTTTCAGTATGGCTCAGACCAGTGCTATTACAGTAAATTTTAATCGGTTTCGAAGCTAGACTGGAATTTAAAGACAAAATTGTATAGGGAAAGGTAGGGGGTGGGTATAACTGTGATAATATTTAATTACATTTTAAAGGAAAGGTCCCTTTAACTGTTCTAACCCCAAACGATGCTAGTAGATAATTTAAAATAGACATAAAATAAAAAATTAACGAACTCTGGGAATTTAAGATGTACTAGCAAAAATTTCGAAAGAAAGCTACTTTATTGTTTGGATAATGATCAAAAATAAAAGAAAACTTAAACCTATTAAACTAATTAACATATTATAAATTTAGCACATTAATTGTTTTGCCAAGGACCACGTTTTAACACTATATAAAAATACATATTCTCTTGCAAAAGTTGTTATTGTAACTAAAATTTATGACGGCACTGAAATTCTATTTCTAAACCAAGAGGTTGGAAATTCGATAGAGAGAAAAAGGATGGGAGGTTATGAGAAGCCTGCTCTGCGGGGCAACAAAAAGATTCTGGTATTTTTATATTACAACATTTTTTTAAAGCTTTTTAATTATTTATAAAACTATGTGTGCTTGTCAAACTTTGAACAACCCTTATTTTTAAAAACAAATTGAAATAGGGCGAGGAATAGTTTTTCCTACGCCTAAATCCTGCAGAGGAGCCATAGCCCTGCCGAGCCAATACCTTCAGAGTCCTGGAACCTAACCTGCCTAAAGTGATAAACAAACCAGCCCCCCTTCCCCCTTCTATTTTACTCAACAAGGGGCTTTGAGAGAAAACGGCCATTTTTAAACATATTTTATAGTAGAGCGATGGATGGTTGAATAAAGATTATGTAACTGAAATGAAGAAAACGTCTGCAGTGTTGATTTATAGAATAATCGGTTTAGTTGAGACAAAACTAAAAAATCATTTTTTATCTTAGCTGGAAATTGTAGTTATGAGTTGTTGGTGGTCAGGTACTATTTTAAATGAAATTTTTTTATATTGGTTAGATTCTTATTTGATATTTTGTTTATTGCTATTTCATATTTCAAAATAATTGCTAAATTGTCCACACACCAGAAATCACTTATTTTTATTCTAGGGCACAATTTTATTTTAGAAATTATATAACTTGAATTTTTAAATCTATATTATAAAATTAACAAATATAGTTCAGTAAAAATATTTTGAATAAAAAATGAATTTATTTAGTAAATGTTATTGCCTCTATCTTCTTAGCAAGTGAAAATTATTAGTCTATAGTATTTTTATTTATAATTTCTAAACCATTTGTAAACTTTAATATGAATAGCTTTGTATTAACAAAATGTACTGTATAATATTAAATTTAAAAAAAAGAAAGACAAGATAAATATTAGAATATCTCAATACTAAATGAAAAGAATCATTTATTTAAATAAACAAACTGTTTTATCGACTTTTTTATCCAGGAAGCCGAACTTTAGTTGAACAACAGCAGTTTTACTACCGTTTAGGGTTTTTTGCGGCTTACAGGTGGCTTATGCTTAGCGGCCTGACCAGGATTATAATTTCAATTAAAAAATATACCGTTAAATTTGTATAGAATTGTTAATTTCTTTTGGTGTTATGAAAAGTTTTGACAATGTTAAGTAACAAACTTTAAGCAATAATTAAACTCATGAAAGTAGAAATGAATCCTATACCTTTTGTGGTTCAATATTCGCAGTTTTAATTTATTAATTAATAAGTTAAGTGTTTTATTTATTTTAAACTTATATTGGCATATTTAAACAAATGCAGAGGTCGGAATCTAAGCTGTTACAGCTGCGATCAAAGGTAAATTTGGTGGCTGAGGGTGACTTTGGCAGGGGGTTTATGATTTTTGTTTTGGCTGTGATAACAGCGTTGTGTAGCTGTCCAAATACAAGAATGGATGAAGATATAATACCTTGAAGCTGAGGGTCAATGGGCTTGACTGCGGGTTGCTCTGTTTAAGGATTGCTTGCAAATTATAAGCTGCACTAAACATATTTTTGTATAGCTATTTAAAGTGTCCTTACTTGATCAGAGGATGAAACAATTTTTAAATAACAAAGAAACAACCTTTATAGAATTTTCATATATTAATTACATAAATATCAAATAAAAAAAAATTTCATCAATACTAGCAAATTACTAAACTGGTGCCACTGGAGTAGATTTGAAGGAAAAATCTTTAAAAATTCACGACTTATTTTTTGATAGTTTAAAAAGTTTGTTTAGAATATCGAAGTCTAATACGATTTTGTACAAAAGGAAAATTTAGCTTTATATTTCCTCTCTTTGCTTATTCTTTTCTTTCTCTACATATTTCAAACAAAAAGGGGGTCACAAAACTGAAAGAAAGGTAAGGGAGAAAAAGGGAAATGGTTTGAGAGTGTAATAACGAAAAAACCATCGACTTCGCAGTATTGTTTCTTAGGGTTGTAATGGAAAACTGAATGTTGTACTGGGGAGGTAGTTGTCTGGAACATAGTTGAGGGAAAGAAAACCCCTAAAAAAAGATGGATAATCACTTATTTGTATGACGTCACATGTCTGATTTTTAAGTTACTTTCTCCATTTACATTATTTTCCTATTTTGATATATAAAGCACAAAAAAATGAGTCGATTTGGAAAAAAACGACAAAACCTGTGGAAGGTTTGTATAATGTATATTTGTCGCTTTAAGTATAAAATTACAAATCAAAAACTTAACTTAATTCATATTGAAAGTTAACAATATAACAATAAATCTAGCTTTTTGTGGTTAAAAGTTTAATTATATATTTATCGTTACAACACTAGAGGGTAGATCCAATATTTTGAAATCAGGCAATTCTAGTTTTCTTCAAAGGAAACTACGAAATTTTATTATGTAAAGTGCACAATAGGCAGTCTAATTTATTCAATCTATTAATATAGTTTTTAAAAAATAGGAAGTTATGTTAAACTCAATAATAATACCCACCGTTCAGAGGCTGTGCGCCTTCAACCTCACGAATCTGCACCCGGATTGCAGTTGAAGGTCGGGGAAGCCGGCCCTCCAAATTAAGTTTTAAAAGGAAAAAGTAAATACAAATTTTGGAAGGGCATTTGTTCCATTGGCAATTTCTCTAGGGAGGGTGGAGATTTCTTCTCTCAAAAGTGGTCAAAACCTACATTAAAAGCTTTACTGTACAGAGAAACCATATCAGTTGATAGGTTAGTGAGATCTTTTAATACAACTGAGAGACACCCTGTTACTTTTATATGATGATTAAACTCATATTTGTTGTAAAAAAATTTGATATTCTTTCTATCTTTTTTTTTAATGGAGGGTACTTTTATTTTAAGGTCCGGCTAGCCTGACCATTATTGTTGTTTATGTAACCATCTTATTCTATGCATCAAAAATAATAAATAGAAACACAAAATAGGATTATTGAAATATTAGATTTTCTTTCTTGGATAGTAAAGCTATAAATTTGAATGAATTGTCTTCACGTCATAACAAGTTATTTTTAGCTTAAATATAAAATCAAATTAATGTTAAAATGGTCCTTACTAATTTTAGGTAGTAATTTATCTATATTGCCTGTTAGAAGTTAAATTGATTGATTGAAAATATTTATTGTTCTTCAAATGAGTTTTTAAAAGAATTAACGCGGGCAAATTTACTCTGTGTAGCGTGTAAAGGGAGGAATAATAAGACATTGGATTGTAAATTATGCTGGACTCCAAATTTAGATAAACACGTTCTCTAATTCGCTTTGCTTAAAAAAATGTTGATACTTTTATAAGATCATGATTGGTTTGACCAATAGCCTTTATCAACTGAAGGTGCAATAGTGCAATATTAATAAAGGGTGTACATAAATTCATCCATCAAATTCCCTTAAGATCACTGGGAGTATAACATCTAAAGGCTAGAGGCAACGCTAAATATGATGTATTGTATTTTAAACTTAACATAGGCCTACTAAAACAAATTCCAGGTATTGTTATCTGCATTTAAAAGTAACAATGACAATGTCGCGTCCTGTTATTTTGAAGTGAATCATATTTCTACAAAACTAATTAACAGGTTTATTAGAAGTGAAGCTGCTTTATGATTCCAATAATCCGTCTGTTCATAAGTTTTTGGGGACTTTGAATTTTAAATTTAAATAAATTCTTTTATTCACTTTGTTCGTCCTTCCATCCATCACAAAATTTAATCAAAGAGCAATTCCATAACTTATTTTGTCTCTCTTTTTTATTTAGTTGTGAAGAATTGTTTTTTTTAAAGCTTTAAAACTTCCCTTTAAAGTAATAAGTTTGTTATCTGAAGATTAAGATATCAATAACTTATGAAATAATTGAGTTCTCCCTTTTCGAGAAGCTTCAAAAAAGTCTTGGGACTATTTAATTTTTAGATTTTTGTCTTAAAAATACTGTAGGGATATGCATGTATACTTTCAAGAAAATGTTATAGAGCAGCTTTGTCAATGAAAAAAAAGTTTTTTTTTTATAATAAACCACAAATTGTAATATTTGTCTAGTAAATAATATACACTTTGTATTAGGGTGCGGCAGCCGTACATTTAGTCACTCGGCTGAAGCTGCGGTAAAATACAACTTACAGTTGTGACTAAAGCTGGCCTATGGCTCGCTTAATGTTACTTAGTGGGGATTTTTTGCGACTGTAGCTGAATTAGAACTTAATGGCTACTGGCTATTGCCGATGGTGGAAGCAGCTGAGAGTATCTAATTGTGGCTGTGGGTGTCTTGGACAGGGAGTGACTGAAAGAAGCTGAGCACCTCCGGCGGCTATGTTGAGTTTGTTGCAAATGTCATTGCAGCTTTGTATGAGCTGCATATATAAAAGCAGCAATGCTTCTAAAAACTGCCTTACTGAGGGTGGCTGAAGCTGATGGTGAGATTCATTTGTTAGCTCTAAAAGATACATTGCTATCGTTTTGTTTAATTCAAAGTTTATTGCTGTGGCTTATTAGATGGAACAGAAAACTGCGCAAATAATGGCTTTGATATATTTTGTTATATAAAGAAAGCACATTTTCAGGCTGTTTTTGCATTAATTAACTGTTAACATCTCTTGGACTTTGTCCAAAATCTTTTTTGTTTTTTGTAACAAACTATCAGTATCAGTACCATTTCCAGTTCTCAGAATTCTAGTGATGTCAATCAAAAATATCGTCTTCTTTTAATTGATAATAAAATATAACGATTTCGTAAAACAATTCTGAAATGGTAAAAATATGAATAATTTGTGATTTTTAGGGAAAAAATGACGTAATAATATTTGGCGTCTAAGCTTTAGCTGTGTCCATTTGATGTTCTGTTAGCTGCATCTACATAATAATATAAAATAGGCCTTAATGTTTGGTCACATGGTATTTCAAAACTATTCCATAACAAGTCTATATGGTTTTTCCATATTTTTTCTCTAATCACGGCCTTTTTTTCAGTTTTCAAAAGAGGTTAAGGTAACTAGACAGACAGTTTAAATTTTTCTTCTATATCCAGATAAAAGTCAGAATATTTTCCACTTTAATCAACCAGGGATCTTAAGCAATAAGACAATGGCCGATAAATTGATCTACATCCCCAGTGATGATAAACAAAATTACCCCCTTTATAGATTTCAATTCATGATTGAAACATTTGGATACTCATCAAAATTCAATGAAAGTCCCCAAAGTTGTTAAGCCAACAAATAATAAAACGACCTCATAACAGCCCAATGCCACCTCCCTCCCTTACAAGCAACCAAATCTCTTAAACATAGAAGTCCTGAAATTTTAATAGTTTGCAACCAAAGATTTTTGGCTACAATTTTCTATCTTGTGTATCAAGTATTGCATATAAAACTAGTTTTTTTAGCCCCGAGGTACCGAAGGCACCGGCTAAAAAAACTGGTTTTAATCTTATGATTGTACATTTCTATATTCGTAGAAAGCTGGATATAATACGAACCTAGACATAGTTTTTTCGTATTGATGAGAACCGGTTCCTATCCACCGGATTCGAATGAATACGAGAAAAAAACATAAAATTTTTTTGCAATTCCCAGAAGAGATTGAGACAAAATTGTTTTGTGAGAAAGCTAAATGATAGTAAACATATCTATGTGTTGTTCGGCTCAAAATCAATTCTTTTAGTTAGCTAGATTTAGATAATATCCCTTTCAAGTTAAAATGGTCATCTTAAATAGTTTTTTCTTTTTGATAAAATTTTTAAATATCTAAACTACACTAATCTAAATTTAAAAGTAATTTAATTTTTTGTAGTTTTTATCAAATTGAAAAGCTTTTTATAGTGTCTATAAAAAATGACATTATACTGGCCTACCATTTGTTAATAAAAAGTGTATTGCTTATCCATTATCAATTTAGTCTGTTTAGTGGCCTATCATTGGACATTTGTATTGTATAACGTCATTTCCTATAGGCACTATAAACTGCTTCCAAATTTTTGTCTTTGGGAACAATAGTGTTTGAAAGGAAATTGTTGCTTGATTCTGAGCACCAGTAGAGAGATAAGTGATTCATTAATACTGCAAAGAAAATTTACCTATATTATATCATTTATATTTTATATTTCATTGTTTTAAGACCAAACATACAATGTCAGGGATCTAAAGGGATAAGAAAATGGCCCATTAATTAATGCAATCCCCAATGATGATACACAATTTTTTCCTTCTGTAGATTACAATTAGTGATGAAAACATTTGGACACTATAAAATGAACCAACCAATCAAAATTCAAAAAAAAGACTCAAAGGTTGTTAAGCTAAAGTTTACGTAAACTGTTATCCTCGTTTTTAAATCCGTTTGTGAACTATTTGATTAGTATTTTAAATTAGCCTTTGTCTCAGTTTACTTTTTATGCTAAAACTGTTTTTTTTTAATCTGAGTTGTATGACAACTTGCCGAAGAAGAAGGATGAAAGGACATAATGGTTGTAATTACATGTGGTCACCAGATTGCTTTCTGGGGCCTACACACATAATATCATAAAGGGTAATTTTTCATTGTATACAATAACTTCATGGCCGGGATAACAATAAAGGGTAAGTTTAAATATTATTAGGTCTTATTTTGTTGTATCATAAGATTACACTTCTAAAGTGTTACAGAAAACCAACTCTTTGATTGCACGACCTTTGTCAATGGTAATAAAAAAGTGAAGCTTTTCATAATGATTATAAAAAATGACGTCATATTAGAGTAGTCCAAAATTCTAATATAACGTACTTCGGAATTTTTTAACGGTAAGTTTTTAATTTTAGTGCCTATAAAAAAAGGAGATAAATTTTAAAACTTTTTGCCAAAAAATCCGAATTAGGTCATATTTGGACTATTCTCATATGATGTCATTTTTTGTAGGCACTATAAAGAGCTTTAACATAAGTAGTTTTAGGGCCATAAAAGTTGATTAATCTATCAAATTTAAATATTTTTATTTAAGAAAACTTTGATAAATTAACTAGAACAATAAAGAAACTAGTGAAAAATCATAATATTGATTCCATTTCATTTTGTTATATATTTACAAAGAAACAAATTTTTCAAAACAAAAATGCCTTTATTTGTGGTTAAAAACTGGATTATGACAAAGTATTTTGAATTATCTTTGAAAAAGTACTTTGATAAGGAAAATAGAGATTATTTCTTCAAATCTGACTAAAAACATAATATTACACATGATTGGGCTAATTCATGAAAATGCAAGGATTTGAGAGAGAGAAAAATATGATTTTTACAAAAATATTTGTATGTGTATGTTTACCTAAATGCAGGATTTAACATCAAAGGAATAATGCAAAATGAAATGTAAAATGAAAATTGATTTGAACAAGTTTGGAAACTATGAAGCTACTTACAAGAAGTGCAGCTATAAGTTATTCATTGGAATTTTTATCAAATATTACACACTAACTGGTAGCAATAGTGTCATCAAATTTCCATAACTTTTCAATGTGGTGACCAACTACAAAAGGTATTTTTTTTAAAAACCTTACATGAGTAATAATATCATAAAGGCGAGGTCCTCATGATACATACACTTCAAGAGATCAACCAAGGAATATTCATTTAAGCGTCCATTTAATTTAACCTTCTCCAGTTTTACAATTATTCTTAATTGGGTATATTTACAAAAAATGTACAAAACAAACAGATTCTTGAAACCAAATATTATTAACTTATATAGAAGTGGTGATTTTCGGGTATTAAGCAAGTCGGGGAGGATGTTTTCAAGTAAATTCCCTTTTTATGCAAAAGTACAGGGTCATTCAAGAGAAATGATTTTTTTAAAAACTTAACTATACATAGAAAATAAAACAATTATGTAAAATCCTTTGGATATTTCGAAAACCTATTATGAGACATTTATGTTTCAAATATTTGAAAATGATTATTTCAACAAATTATGCCCTAAAAACCGGTTTTTCCAAAGGCCTTTTTTTCCGAAGATTTATTGATTTAAAGGTTGTAAAAAAATGCGCACCTTTTTGAAATTTAAATTGCGCAGCTTGTATTAATAGTAGAAAAATGTTATGCATATCGTTAGAATCGTCATAAGCTCTGTTTTTTTAATATATAAAAACCATTCCTGTGCTACGTATAGTATAGGAGCTACGAGGTAAAGTGTTCCAATTACTTAAAACTTTTCAACCTTTTTCTCACATTTTTCAATATAACTCCTAAACTACAAATAGCACAAAAACGGGTCTTATATTTTCAAAAACTAGAGCTTATGACGATTCCAACGGTATGCGCAACATTTTTCTACTATTAACGCAATTTGAAAATTAAAAATGTGTGTATTTTTTGCACAACCTTTAAATCCATAAATCTTCGAAAAAAAGGTCTTTGGAAAAACCGGTTTTTTGGGCATAATTTGTTGAAATAATAATTTTTTTATATTTGTAACATAAATGTCTCATAACAGGTTTTCCAAATATAAAAAGCATTTTACATAATTGTTTTATTTTCTATGCATGATTAAGTTTTTAAAAAAATCATTTCTCTTGAATGACCCTGTACAAATGTCATATACGAGGATTAATTATATATTCTTATGATCCTCCCCCTGGGTACGCTACTGGTCAGTCCTTAATAGAAAGATTTAACTAACAGCCTTTATCCTCTTGTTAATTATCCCAAAAATTGGCTCCACCAACATATAATCCTTCTTTACAGCTTTGCCTCTCTTTCATTCCCGCCTCTTTTCTATATTTATAAGATCTTTTATATTTCTATATTTTACTTTTATCTTTTTCTATCTTTCGTAAAATCTTTTTCAATGCCAAATTTCGAGCGTTTTAAAATTTTAATCTAATCTAGTCTGATGAAATCTTGTCTTTTAGAAAAGAAATTTATTGCAACGCTTCTCTATAATTAACCTTGTCTTTCCGTCATCCAGTATACAACTTATTTAGTCGGTCAATGTATCGGTTATGCTGTATGAAACACTAGCGATTGCCCCCAAATCACCTAGAGGCTTTGTATTAGACGGGTGCAGAAAAAAAGCTTTAAGCCATCCAGGGCGGATATGAAGCTTTTCTGATTTATCAGCATTTCTTAGTACTTGAGGCTAAGTCTGTAATTTCTAAGGGAAGAGCTGAAAATAAACCTTACTACTTTATATAATAGGATATGCATATATTTAATACATATAAATAGGTGGCAAGTAAAAGTTTTACTTTATGCACTTATGGTTGCATGTTATCAAAATCAATTTCAAACTTAAATCCTTAACTTTAGATGTCCTCTTCTTTGTTGAGTAAAGTGATAAGGAATAATGGGATATCAAATATTCAAAAAGAAAAATCATAAAATAAACGCATAAAATATTACATAATTTTTAAATTAAAGACAGAATCGTAGAAAAACAAGGATAACAACATTTATAAAAAAAAATCAACATGGTGTTTTTTTTAATGGAACAAAAGTATTGCTTAATTCAACCCACTTGCCATTGACAGAAATTAATAATCTATATCTTATTTCTTTATTGGGTTGGGGCAATAAAAAAACACCCTGTATAAAAATTGATTTTCAAAAAAAACTTTAAAAAAGTAAATATGGACTTGTGTTAATGATTGTAGAGTTGCTATGTTTTATAAATAGTATCTAACTTGGAAAGGAATCATCATAAAGTTTAAACTCAACAGGATAATTATATCATGCATAACTTAATGATAACGGTAACAGATGGACGTACGGACCAACCTCGAAAGTAGGAAGATTACCTTAAAAAAATAATATATGATTCTCCAATATCCTTTTTTAAGAACCCGCCTTAGGATATAGATATTTAATTTTATTTAGTTTGATTTTACTATCCCTGTATCCCAAACATTGACACCAATTTGTATTTAGAGAGTAAAGAAAGAAGATTTACAGTGTACTACACTGGGAGAGTAAATAAAATTTTGGCATCTAGTCTCCAGTATTTATATACATACTGTATTTAGGCTGACAAAAAGTTTTTAGTTTCGGAAACAGGTCAAGCCACAAGGTTTTTAAAATTTAAAATGATGGACCCAACATTTTTTCATAAAACTATAAGTAGCGAAAAAAATTATGAATGAACTAACGGTCTAAGTTAGTTATAGAGCAGATGTTGAATAGTTTTACCTTTTGTAGCATAACCAATAGATAGACATTCCTTGTGAGCAAGCTAGAAATTCTTTAGAGAGGGGTACCTACACACAAAAATAGCTATATATCTAAAATAGCATTTCCCCCTGAGTGTCCACTGTCCAGAAGCGATGGACAAACAAAGTGAATCATAGAGTTGCTTCAAGAATCAATACTTACAGAGAAATTTCGTTACTAAAGTTGTAATGTTTCATATTCATTTAAACTGAAATATTTAGAAGTTGTTGCTTAAAGTTAAAATAAAACTTATGTCATGCATTCATTCAAGAATAAACTTAAATATTCTAAGATTATCAGGGATTTATAAGGGATAAGACAATTAAAAAAAAGTTTTAAATCTCTTCTAGAACTGTAAGAAACTTAACTTTAAATCGAACCATATCGATTCAGCGGTTAAAGAGATCCTTTGGTACAAACACATCCCATTTCTTTATATCTATGATATTACATTTTAACAAATAAATTCAGTTTGTATGTTTAAATATTATTTTAATTTCATCAAAAGCGTTGTTAAAATCTAAAATCACATAATAACAAAGTACATAATGGTATATGCAACAAACTAATAATTGAGTGTTTAATTATATAAACTCAAACCCTATATATTTCTAGATAATCTTCCGACGTGAATAGCTCTTATCTAATAGTTATAAATGTTAGAATCGTCATATATTTTTTTTCACTTTACATGAGGATGTCTATAACACTTAGACAGATTTTATGATAGTAGAAAGCTAATTTTTAACTTTCTTCATAGTTATTGCGAAAACCTTTTTCTTAGGAAAGATATACAATTAACTTACTTTGAAATTGTAAATCCTAGAATAATTACGCATTTTAATAATAGCGAAGCATCTTTGTAATTTTGTCTTAGATATAGATACATACAAATTTTGAGTCCTGTATTTTACAACAGATTTAAAGACTAACCTACTTATTAACGTTCGCTTTTAGGACTGTCTTATTTGTTAAGCTTCGCTTTTATGGATTTTGTGATCCTTGTTGTGTTTATATTAGTTAGATATAAATGTATTTTCTTTATTTATCTTCATACCTCAGATGTTAAGTTGGTATAATTGAATTATTTATTGCAATACATATTGTAAGATAAAAGTTAGAGTACAAAAATAGACTCTAATAATAATCTTAGAGCTTTTCTATAATTAGGGTCGATCGTAAGTTCGGGACAGTTATCTTTTTTCGTTGATTTAAACAGGTTAGAATTATCCTATCAATTTCAAATATTTATGATGATTTCTAAAACAAATAGGTACGATTTAAGAGGCGTAGCAACTTAATAATCTTTACCATAAAGTCCGCACGTCCGTTTGAAAAATGCTGACTTTTTACTTTTTTTGACAAATTTATCTGATTTTTGGAATAGTGATTTCCATTACAACAAGTTAGAGTGTTAAAAGCGAAGCATCTCTACAACCAAGTCCTTAAAATGTAAGTATGTACAGTATCCTTTATTTAAGAAGTTTTGGAAGAAATTTACTTAAAATTTTGTTTCGAATTTTATGCCTTATTATTCTGCTTATTCAGTTCTGACACTCTGCAAGTGTTAATGTTTATTTGTTTTACCGTTTTAGGGCTTCACTTTTATGGATGTTGTCATCCTTGTTTCATAATCCATAGCCAAGCTTATTTATAAAATGGTCTTAATAGCGAGGGAACGGAACAATGTACTTTAACTAATAAGAAATGTTTTATAAACATGGTCTAGCATTCGTTGGCTTACAAACGTTGAGTACTTTTGTTAAACCTTGCTTGGGGGTTTCAAACTAGCAATGTCCTAACCAATAATTTCAATTTAAAATGGGGGTCATTTTGTTTATTATCATTAATTTGATGTACTATAAATAAGTCATGAAAAGTTGGGATTTTCATTACTGCGTTACTCATGAATGAAGATAGCAGCATTCACTTATTCATAATTAAATGCATATCTTCTTTATATGTTGCATAAATTATAATATAACAAGTAAGTTTTGTATTATTCATATTTTCTAGGAAATATATATTACTTTTTTCTTAATTATAAAGAATAATTATCTTAAAATAATTCTATAAAATAATTAGAATGATTGCTTATATGATATGTCTGTTACAAAAATATCTCGTTAATTACAGAAAGCTTACTATATGTCATCGGAAGTTTTATTCTCTATCCGTGGTAAAGCTATGTAAATCCTACTAAGAAAAAATATCTGAGTAAACTGTGTTAAATTGTTATGATACTGTTAAAAATGGTTTAATTTTTTAAGTATGAAAATTAGAATTATTATTTTTATGATTTTTTGCGTTAGTTAAATAAATATATCAATTGTCATATTACTTTACTTCGTGACTATTAGTTTTAGAATGTAATTAACCTTTTGGGGGGCGAAGCTTCAATTCACTTTGTCTGTCCGTCAATGGGGGAAATGTTATTTAATGGCTGTTATTTCATATTTTTGTAAAGATTCCATAAGCATCCAGTATATTTTACTTGGTTCGTCGATAATGCTTTAAAACCACTTTTTCCGTCTGTCCATTGATGATTTATTGATCGTCGCTAGTTCTGGATGTTGTCATCCTTGTTTATAAGACAAGTTGCTGATTAAAGGATTTATACAATTTATACCCTTTCTCATTTTTACAAACTATTTTATTCTCTTTCCTCTCACTCAATTTTAAGTGATTCCATTCAATGGAGTTAAAAGAAATTTTAGTAAAAGAAAGACAGAAAAACAGCATAATGATAAATTTATGAGTTAAGCTTTATATTTAACTGCATAGCAGCAATAAGAAGCTAAGACGATTTGATAAATTAAGAACAGTAAAGTGTTAACAGATAAGAAGAGAGAAATATTAATAAAATATAATCTACCAGTAGCTACGCCCTTCCCTAGAAGTCTTCCAGGGCACTTAAGGTATTATGGGAAAAAACGACTCACCTCTCAATATTCAATTTAAGTCTTAAAAGAAAGAGCAAAACTGAATTTTAGGGGAGGTTTTTTATTTTGGGGGAGGGTGAAGACACCAAACCCCAAATTGGTTAAACCTAAGAGGAACCATATCGGTTCAACGATTAGCGAGATCCTTCGCTACAGACATCAATAGGATAAAAATGATAGAACTAAAATCTACTTATGAGAAAATTCATACATAGATTAAAAATAGTCTTAAATTCTAAAGTAGAGAGAGTACTTAATATAAAAGTTTTGCTAACCAAATTTTCTGTTGAAATAGGAAACAATCCGCTTTTTAGGTCCTTATCAATCTCAATTACTCTAAAATGTGCGAGTATTTTGACGGAAAGGAGGGGGAGAGATATCCAAGTGAACGGATAATGCCGCGTTATTAGTCTGTTGCTCTTTATTCAGTTTCCCGCTAATTTGTCAACTATCTCCCCCCGCCCTCTCCCCTTTTCCATATCCTGATGTTTTAATTAACCCTTCCCCCAAATGTAATTCCCCCCATTTGTCTCCCATGAGAAATTATTAGCCATGAATATTACCCTACCCCATACCCCTTCTCTCTTTCATTTCTTTTCTTTCCCCCTCTCTATTTCTCTTTCTCTCTCTTCATATGTTACTTTATGTCTTCTATGACTATTTCTTTCTCTCTTCTCATTTTTTCTTCCATTTTCTTTTACCCTCTATGTCTCTTTCTCTATTCATGGCTCTCCATATCTCTCTCTCTCTTCCTCTCTCTTTCCCTCTCTTTTTCCGTTTCTCTCTCTTGTGATGAGCCCCATGTTCATGGTGAAGTTATTGTGCAAGTGTCTAGTGGTCTAAACCTTGATTGGTCCGTACTAACAGTGGTCTGTACTTCTTATAGTGTATAATTTAAAAACTCATATCATTAAAAACATCATTATTTATCACAAGTTTTATTTATTTATTTATTGTGAAAATGACACTTTTTAGGAGGTTCAGCTGCTCTATATATTTTATAACTTCATCCGTCCGATATACCGTCAAAAAATGTTATTTCTAGTCTAGAAAAGTTATAAACATCTTATTTTAAACTCTAAGATTTCTTTTTTGGTGATTGTACGTCGGTGCCTTACATAATATAAACTTGTATTTTTGTCCTGTCAATTTGATCATAACATATTAGTCCTTTTAAACCTCGCATGATTCCCGTACTGTATTGACAACATAATATTAAGGTATTTTGGCACCAAATATGTATCTTACAGAATTATGCTATTATTTAGCAGAGCAAAAGTGCTATAAGCAAAGCATCTCTATTATCAAGTCTATAAATAAAATTTGTTTTATTTAATCTTTCTTTTTCTGTATGGTATGTTTTTTTTTCAAAGGAGTTTTTGGTGGAGGAAATCTAATGAAGTAAATATTGTAAACATTTTTCTGATTTCAAAACTTGAGGAAAATTAAGAATTAATCAAATTACCTTGTTATGAAAGTTTTATAATCTAATGTTTACAGCAAGCAAGGATATGTGAATAGAAAATAAATAAACACAGAATTATAATTTATCTGTCATCCTTCCTATTTTGATAGTATTTAGAACGCTATCTTGTGAATAAATAAAAATAGTAATAAACATTGTTAAATGCTTTGTTAAGTTCAAACTGTTATTAAATTCAAGAAAATTACATTAGTCGGTGTGTGAGTTCCTACATACAATGCTTCATTTTTTTTATGAATAAAATCAAATATTGTTGGAATCCCTTTACTTCATTAGGCAAAGCCTGATTGAGTCATAAAGCGGCCAGCCGCTAAATTTTAAAACGGCTGTAGAGCGGCCAATTTTCTGTTTATTGTTGCTCAAGGATTTACCAAAAAAAAAGCTTTATAGGTCTCTAGCTGTAATAGAAGCCACGATATTTATGATATATGTCTATAGTAAAAGCCGGACAAAAAATCGGTCATAAATTCGGTCAGGGAGCGGTCAAACCGTCATAACACCACTTTTCTCAGAAGGTCATTGATATCCAAGTATTCACCAAAAAAATTTTAGGTTTCTACCTTATAAACAAAAGTCATAATGTAGAAATTAAGATTTATTTAGAATTTTTTCTAATTTTGGTGCTACCCAACCGACTTTGACCGGACACCACGACCGACACAGACCAGATATCGTAATAAAACCAACTCTTGCCGACGTATAATTACTAAACTTAAAAAGTCATGAAGTTACAGCTCTCCATCTTACATACAAAAAAAATGAGATTGAAAAAACTAGAGGGGGGGGGAGCCCCCCCCTGATATGTAAGGGTTAATTTTTTGTCTTTAAATCTCATTACCACTGAACCGTCAGTTTTCTCTTTTTTAAGTAAGATCCACAAAGATCCTTTTTCAGATTGTTTGGGATGATTTAAGCTTTTTTAGCCCCTCTCTTCCCTTACGAATACAAAGCTCCTGATTATTATACAAAGGGGTGTAGCAACTTGTTAAATAAAAACGCAAATTACAACACAGATCAGTAGGAGGGATGTGATAATTAGTTTTATAAAAAAGTTTTTTGTTTAAATTGGATTTCATCTTAACAAACTTTCTTTAAACTATTTCATTCTTGTTTTCTCTGGAATTCTCAGGGAGTAAGGGGATGTTCGGCTGTAAATCATTCTGGTACCTAATCTTTATAATGTAATTTGGCTTTTTTTTTATTTTAAATAGTTGGTTTTAAACTTTACACAATAATTGGATATACAGCAAGGGTAATTATATCATCATTGGGAATGTCCATCAATTTATCATAAATTATTTTAGTCCTTGAGTTCCCTGGAAATTCTAGTTAATCTAAATTTGTTTAAACAAAACTATAGTTGAGAGTCAAAGCTGTAATTTGTGACAACTTGCTAAAACTTTTTTCCAGTTTTTTGTCTAGTTTTCATAAAATTGTTGTTTTTTATTTGTTAAATACCTAAATGAATTCTAAAATGTTTATTTTGTGTTTCCTTTTTTCTGTTAAAAAATGTAGACATTCTAACCATTCAGAAACTAGCCTAAAACCTTCGCGTTTGATAAAAAAGACCAAAACAGTAAAAAATCTGAATAATTTAAAGCGGCCAGTCCAATCATTCAAGATATTTTAGTACAGAAAAACAAAATATATTAACATAAATTGGATTCAGCAGACAGACAAAATTGCCATAAAAAATGATTCCTATTAAGGTTCACATACATGTAATTCTACTCCAATTAGCCAATCACTTCAAAAAATCTTTAGACACAGATAAACAAACATGATTAGTAAAATAAAATAGAAATATTCCTGTTAAAATAGTCCATACTTGGTATAAAAACTATAATATTTAATAATCCTTGTATTGATTAGATTATAGATAAACTATAATATTATATTAATCAGGCACTATTCATTCAAAAATGCTAAATTTATCATTACAAGGTTAAGAAAGAGTTTATAAAAAAAATCTTTATGTTCATTACTACATATTAATATCAAAGTGTCTTCTTAAGTGACTTTATGTTTGACTATCACTACTTTGTTGTTTTAGAATTATTTTATTTTAAATTTATATTTGAAACTTATAAATAAATTTGGCAGTAACTTTAAAATTTTTAATGATTATCATGTTCTCAAAATAATATTTTTGCAATAATATGAGGACGTCTAATCAGACATTATGGTGCACTCTCTAAAGGTCAATTGTCAACCTTATATAGTAGACATTAGACAATTAGACAAGTTTGGTCTAAAAAATGCTTAATTTGATAGTCAGGAATTTAGTAAAGAAAAAATCGCAGTAAACAATAATACAAATTAGAACGATGTCTGTCCGTTTATCTGTATGCCCGTCCGGATGTAGTTTAAGTTCTTATTTATTACCGTGATTATTAGAAGTTATTATCACTGGTCTTAATATGGTTTTAGGCTATCTTTTTAGATTGTGTAAAAACACACCTTCCCTCTATATATTACAATTTTTACATATTATAAAAATAGAAACTAGGGATTTCCTACTAGTTGTCACTGAAAAAAGGTAAAAGATTAAATTAAAAACCTAATTACAGAAAAGTCTACATTAACTCTAATACCTATATAAGCATAAACCTATTCATAATTATTGGTTAAAAATATTAAGAAGCTGTAGCTTACTAAATGTTTCATTGTTGCAAGGGTTATTTGAAAAGACACATGACTAAACCATGACTTGTTATCAACAAATATTAATCTATTTTTTATTACGTATATTTTATTTACCTTTTAACATTTAGATAAGTGATCATTGCTGACATTTAATTGGCATCCAGTTATAAAGACAAGTTGTTTTAAATTTAATTTTCTAATTATGTATGTATAATAAAAATCTAAATATTCCAGAACCCTTATTGGAAGGATTTATAGGCTTCAACTATTCTAATAATGAAGCATTACTATAGTTGTATGTTGATATAATTACAGCAATACAATTCGATAGAAAATGACATCCGACGATAAATTTTTTGGATATGTTTCCATTTCCTAATATCACATGACCTTAATCAATTTTATTTGCTTATTAGTATAGAAAAACTTTTCTATTAATATTTTTAAAGGTTTTTTATTGTATAATTTTAGGTTCTATATATTAAGTAAAAAATCTCATGATCTTTCATATCCAAAATCATCAGAAGCTTGTTAAGTCTTACCTTTGCTGAGGTAATATGTTAAAACTAAAAGACTAGCCCGGGTTAGGGCAAAGCAATTTATATTGGTAATGGTAACAATGTGTATATTTGCATATATATTTTGCCAATTTATTTTAGATTCATGATAAAACTATATAAGCTTTAAAAATAACGTCATACCTAATCATAATTTTAGTATCGTATATCGTTATCCTTTTGACGTAAATAATAATATCTAATAACTGTAGGTTTTACATAGAAATAAAGGTCAGCATTGAAATAAAAATTAATTATATATTACCTTTATAAATCTTAAATTATAAGCTGTTAAGTTTTTAAAAAATAATTTTATTTTTACATTTGGTTATCCTTAGTTGAATAAAGATGTTTTAAGGTCTCGAAGAAAACAAAATGTATAAAAGTCTGAAATTCAGAATTTACAACCAAAAACAATGTTACAATATGCATGACTAAAACAAAACATAAGTTATCCTTATAGATAGATTTTTAGTTGGACATACATTTGTATTCTGAAAAAAAATAGAAGCTTTACTGTTATTAAAAGCTAATTAAGCCTATAATTTTTTCGGAGTCAAATGTGACATATATCTTTTATTAAAGCACTTTTATAAAACTTTTGGTCTATAATTGTATAATAGTATAAATTTTTATATTTTACTATACATACATTTAAGCCACACAGCCAGGCATACATCCAACTACTTTAGCATACACAATACTATCAGTGTCCAATATAGTTATGATGTTATTTTTTGTTTCTACTCTAGTAATTAAAAGTTGTAGTCTAGTGGTAACCACAAATAGTTTTTTTTTAGTTAGATACCATGTTATTATTTTGTCCTTATATATAAATTAAAAGCTTCGCCCTTAATATTTAGGGGAATCTCATAACACTCCAACAGCCTGTAATTTTTACAAAAAAAAATCTAACAAGGATGACAACATTTATAACTAGCGAAGCACCAAAAATCATGAATTTACGAATAACTTTGTAGCCGACTGATAGGCAAAGTAAGTTACTTACTGGATGCTATTTGGTCAGGGATATCTTCACCATAAATTCTAATTTATGTATAAAATGGCAGCCTAGAGAAACAAATTTTCCCGTTAAGAAAACAATGATTAGCGAACATTCATTTTGATTCCAGTCATGGCCTTTAAAATTGTTTAAATTTTGTTTATTTTTCAAAGCTCTAGAAAGCATATATTTAATTTTAAAATCATTATTATCATTTCTGTCAAATTTGTAAACTATATTTTCATAATTTTTTTAAAAAAATTAAAAACACACGCTAACCTATTTGTTAACTTAATTAATTGTGAGATGACAACATCCATGATAGCAAAGATTGAGACAGATTAATATAACTTTTGAAAGATAATAATACAAATGTTAATAAAGAAATAATGAAAAATAATTTGTCAAAAAATCTAAAATTAGCCAGAAACCATTTGGAGCTAGGGGTTTCTCAGCCTTACAAAGTACAAAGGAATTAATTTTATGTATATATTGACAAAACGATAATTACAGTCTAGAGATACCATGCTTCCTAGATTACTACGACAGGAATCCAACTACGCACGGACGAATAAAAGTATAGAAAAGCTTCACTTATCAACATTGAAAAATCATATAATAACAAGGATACTTGATAGGAAATCTAAGAGCTCTTACTTGAAAAATATTTTTCATTTATTATGAGAGATGTTATTCAATAAGAGAAATTATTACTTTTTTCAGGTTTCTTACTAAAGACTATGTGTTTGTATAAAAGGTATCTACATCATTCTCGTTTATTTTCAATTTATTTGTGTTTTTTTATTTACTTAAGATATGTAAAGTTGCCATGCTAAAATTACTTTTTGTAAAATCAAACATAAATTAAAAAAACAAAATTTAGAATTTTACATTGATCATAGGTAAATTATTTTATTATGGTGTACATTAAAATATTTTTAAAAATCTTATCGTAAATTTGAATGAAATGAAAATGGAAAATAAGATGAAATAATATAGGTTCTTTTGAACCATATTTTTTCTCTTTTTCTACCCACCTTGAACATATCAGGGAGGACATGGGAAATATTAGTTAAATTATTATACTGAGCTGGATCTTTAAATCATTTTAGTGGTGAGCCAGATCGAGTTGAGCGGAACCGATCTGGCTCAACCCTCGGCTCACCCCGATCTGGCTCATGACTAAAATGATTTAAAGATCCAGCTCTGAACACAACAGTATATGCGGTACTTTCACTCAACCAATTTCTTAACCACTGATCCCTCACCCAAAAACTTATTTTTATGTTTTGAAAAAATCTAATTCCCAGCCCATGCGGTGGGACCATATCATATAAGGCTCTAGCCCTTTGAGAAACCTTTACATAACTTATACAAACCTAACTTAATCTTCATAAATATTTTTTTCCCAAAATCCGAATTGGAAGATGAATTCACTATCACTTGTACTATCTCTGTATCATTGGTATTAAAAAGTACAGAAAAATTATTTTTCATTGTCCTTTCCCTAATACCCTGCATATAACTGAGTTCTCTTTTATGGATTGTTGACAATATAACTTGATATTTGTGAATGGGTTGTGATATTTACCAAGAAAAATAGATAGATAATAGGGCGCGTTGAAAATCCTCCAATGAAAAAATATATAAGTCTCATACTCAATTAATTTTAAAAAATCACTTCACATTTGTAAATAGTTTTTACACTTTACCTTAACTGTTACTGGAATCACCATGTCCAGTTTGAAATCAAAAGCACAATTCTAACATGCCTAAATAAACGGACGGACGAACAGACCATATTTGTGAAAGATATTTTCAACAAGGTAAACATAATGGAGGACGCATCAAAAACTTTTGCAACCCAAATAAAAAATTCGTTGTCAAACTAGAAAACTAAATTTACTGGCATAAATGTCGACAGCATATAATTAATTTGTCAATTTTTTAAAGAAACCGGACAATTCTAGGATTTTCAGCTCATTTACTTACCCTACATGCGAGGATATTTGGTGTAGATTATTTTCCCTTTTTATATAATTGGTTTATTCTAGAAGTATTTATGTTTATCAATACTTATGTAGACATGTATTAGCTAAAATTTTTGTATAGCACTGCAACTCTATATACCTTTATAAAAAAAACAGGTTAAAAGTGGGTTCAGTGCTCGATAGGCAATTTGAGGAAAAGAACCAAATTTTCAATCTCATCTATTTTCAGATAAAATGTGACACAAAGTTAAATTAATATCATGTTGTTATTGTTCAAATTTATTTTGGTGAGTATCATTTTATTTTAAATTATCAATGGATTTTTAATCACGGCTCTATTTAAATATATCTGAAATAATTCTGTTATATAATGGTTTTATGGAAAATGAAAAAAAAACGTTCGTAAAATTACCTAATCGTAGACAAGTGTCCATAAAATCATAAGATAAATTTATAATCTATTACTTTTGTGATAGAGTCTCATAGTTTATTTTCGTTTAGAGTAAAACCATATGCAAAGATTCATATATCAATTTTAATTACAAATTAAAAATATTTATTTCATTTTTAGAAATGAATTTGAAAGAAAGTGATAAAGAATGAATTGGTTAATTTGTCTTTTTTTGCTGATCGTCCCAATCTGCTCAAGAGGTTAGTAATCCTTATATAAAAGTAATATATATATATGTGTATGTCTGTACCAAAGGATCTTGCTAACCGCTGAACCCATATGGACGGTTTTCCATTACAATAGAACTACTCATAGATCCGTGGAAGATTTATATCTATTTTTTGGGAGGGTACCTAGAAAAAATAATCCCCTTCCAATACAAAATAAATAGCATAAAATTAATCATAAATTCTAATTGCAAATTTTCAGAATCTTTACTGCTACTACGTTATACTACATTATATAAACTTTCGCTTTAGCGGTGCAATGATATTTTGATTAATAAAAGATTAATAAGTAGTTTCTTAAATTTTAGATTTTTTTTCTATAAATAAAGAAATTCGATTGGAACCGTAAAAAGAAACGCCAACTTATTGTGTCATTTTAATTAAAGTAGGGGTTAAAAGAGCATCAGAGTTATAATATCCCTTACATCTTCAAAGAACTTCTCAAAAATAATGTGTTTTTAGTAAGTCTTTAAATTGGTTACCAAAATATACTAAATTTCTTTTCCATCTATTCATAAAAAATTAAATGAGATACGGATAAAACATACTCTTACCTAAAATCCTAATCTAAAGAATTAAAATCAGTGTTAAAGAAGTGTGTTAAATCTTTCCATTGCTTTATACATAGTTAAATCCCATAAAGTATTTTTTATTTATAAGTTTATTATTTTTTAAAACAAGATTTTTATATAATTGTTTTAAGTAGGTCTTTAATTGATTAGATATAAAAAAAATATAGTTTACGTACTTCATAGCCACCAAAGACTTTAAGACAAACGTCCTCAAAATTGGTCATCTTTAAAATGTCTATCTTAGACAACATCTATTGGTGATATTCCCTTGAGTTTCCAGCGATCACAAAACGCCCCCCCCCCCCGCGTTATTTTTTAAAAAATAAGGAGTAGGGATCCTTTTTTATGCCGAACCACTACGGACCTCAATCCTACAGGCTACTCTGTACCAAAAATAACTCAACCGAACAAAAACCTAAAGTTATTATACACAAACACACGAAAAACTACTTTGTTTTAAATAAGGATTTCTGTGCTCGACTAGGCATTTTAAGGGAACCAACCAACCTTACGAAAACGTCTGTCTTTAGAAACGCTTATCTTAAAAATGTCTTGGACTGAGTTTTGTCTTAGAAGGAAAAAATATTTATTTCAGACAAAAATTCGGTTTTAATATTCGCATATGAAGTTTCTTTGGTCTTCTTTGACTGACGATCAATTTCATGCAGTTTGAACTAAGTAAAACATTTGATAGGCGACAGATGCGTGGACCAAAGTTTATTATTAAAACACATTTTCGAAAAGGGGTCTGTTTATCTTTTCCTAATGGATTTCTGTGATTGCAAGCTAGAAGGCATATAAGAATCATCCTACAGATTAAAAGCTATGCATGGAGATCTAAGTAGCGATAAGGTATAATTATAAAATCGAACAATCATTATAAAAAAGTCAGTAAAATTGTAACGTAATTGTTTAGCTCTTTTTAGTAACAACTTTAATTTTATGTTTATCCCTTAAGTCTTGAATTATTCGAAGTAAGCATTGAATTTCTATTACTAAATACTTTCAAGAATCTTTCTTCAATTGTAATATCACCAACACTATATAGTTCTGTTAGCTGTTTTTTATTGCTCTAACTTTAGTTTATTGTTTTGCTATATTCTCTTTTATTGTTGATCATTTTGATTTTGAAAATAAGATCAAAATTCATATTTTTAAAAATCGTATTCTGAAGAAAAATTCTCCATCCTTGCAATTCAAGTCATCTATTTATAAACATCTTAAGATTTTTATCATTCTTATTTATATCATATTATTTTTTTTTATAAATATGAATGTTTTCATTTATTTCCTATGCACAATATTTCCATGATAGATTGATTAAAGGAAAATTATACCTAGACTTCTCAGGCATTTTAAGGAATAAAGCAATGGACGATAAATTGATGTACATTCGCAAACAAATATGATAAACATTATTGCTGTATATTAAATTTATTGGTGGAAAAATATGGGCACTGCTGATTTGTACATCCCAATCAGATTATGTTTTCCTGGTTTTATGAGCAGGTTTTTATATATTTTTGAGTGATCGATATGATTTACTATTCCCTTACATGACCCCTTACTCCCGGAGATTATGCTATTAATAAATTTATCATTTTTGTTGTCTTGGGAGTTGAACTAAAACAATATATTTAAATACAAGGATGACAATATTCATAAAAGTGTCGATAAAAAAAGTTTTGTAATAATAATATTCTACCTTATCTTCAAGGAAATCACCATTAAACAAACTAATAGGATAGAGCTTATATCATTAGGATTATTATGTCATATAATTTTTTTTGTCCAAATAGTTGTTGATAAATTAGGATGTTTAAATGGGTCTTAGTTAAACTTACTTTCTGATAATGACTATAAAATTGATTAGCTTTATAAAATATCTCAATTCTATTACTTACAGGTTCCACCATACTAAGTTTGACATCGATAGGACAATTATAACATGCCTAAATTAACGACAAGAAGTACCTGTTACCAAAAAATACAATTACTTTTTTAATTACAAAATTAGACAGGGGGGAGGGGCACACCCACCTCCCAATGGAGCGAAATCGTAAGAAAAAATAACCATTCTAATAATATAAATTTTTTCTCTTGGGTAGAAAATTGTCTAAAAGTCAATAAGTCACTTTTGTTAAATGCATCCTTAAACGAATAATAAAACTTAATTCTTATATTCATAAAATCTTTTTAAAAACAAATGAAATGCTATAATCACTTTACATAACTGTCAACCAAGGGTGGTTAACCAGGCCATGATGATGCACGTCCATATTTCTTATTGTAGAGTACCAGAACCTTAAAAGAAACATTTTAAAACTTTCTGAGTATTCAATTGTTATAGAACATTATTATTTTACAAAACTCATTAGAAAGGATATTTTAGCTTAACGGCTATTTTAATTTTTAGCAACTTAATGACTTAAGCATTCTTTCCTATTAAAAATGGTTGTAAGGATACTAATGAACCAGCAATTGACCTTACCCAAGGCATAGATAACAATAATTATTTTCTAATTATTCTCTAGCACTACACTGTATAGAAAAAGATATTTAGTATTTAGTAACTTTTAGTAGCGATGCTATCCTATAACTAGAAATATCCGTCCGTTAAAAACAAAATGTTGGACACGGACTTTCTCGGCTTTTATCCAAGATAGACAACTGAAACCCTTTGTAAACATTTTTTGTGCTTCAGTACTTATAGATGTGTTATCATCCTTGTTTATTCAATAATATCATGTTGGGCTTAATTAACTACTTATCTTTGTTTTGTTTACTATAACCTTTATATATTTGGAGCACACAAATTAGAAACTAACTTATTTCTGTCTATTCTTATTTTTCATTAGATAAACATGAAAAGATGTTTTTAAAAACATAACTTTCTGACTAGCTAAAAAGGCTTGCAAATAGTGCGCGCGCCACCATTGTGGTGTGCACAGATTTGCACTTAATATATGTTACAAATGATATTTGCAACAAACCTTACCATTAAGTTATCATATCTACATGCTGCATAGAAAATCTTATTTCAATGAAATTTTTTTATTTTTTTTCCTATAAGGAACTTGATTCTTTACCTTGCAATTGTTTGTCAAAACTCTTTGAGATGTTACTTAAATTTAAAGGTAGCCTCTTACAGTAGATGAAAATAAGTTTTTGAGAAGCTATAAATGCCTAAATAAATGGTTTTTATTTGTAAAATGTGTCTAAAGTTTTTGTTTATACATTTCAAAATTAAACACCAGGAAATATTCAAAGATGGTGAATTATTACATTGCACTGTGGGAAAAAAACAATACAAAAAAGGATTAACCTATTTAATTTTACAGGCTTCTTTTAGGATGAGTGTTCAAAACAAAATTAGGCTTTCAGTAAAGGGTTTTCAAGACTCTAAACACCTCTATAAATCACTTTTTTCTGTAAATTTAAAAAAAGCTGTAAATCATATTTTATCAATTGTAAATAAATAATGATCAAGTTCCTAGTCTAAGGCGAGTTGGAAATCTGTACTTTAATCATACCTTTGACCCACTCTGCAATGTTATCAAATTCAAAACACTTTAAATAAAAATTAGAAGTTGTATAATTTTATTTATCCATATGAATGCAGAATTTAACAAAATATTCCGCTTCAAAGAATTACATGTCAAAAAACAGGAGAATTCTTAAAATTACATGGAAATTGACATTTACATTTGTGTATCTTATATTTTATAATGTTATGACTTCATATTTCATAATTTCCTGACCAGAAATTTAAATTTTAAATATCAACATAAATTCAAAAACTTTAAAACTAAAAATAAATAGATAAAGTCCTTTGATATTTTAATTGGATGTTATATAGAAAAACACTTTTTAATTATTTTTGTTTGTGTGCATGTAATGATGTATCATTTTTAAGAAAAATACAATAATAAAGTAAACAACAAAATTTGATTATACCATCATCAACAAAGTATTAGGAAACGTAAAGGTATTCGTTTCTAGGTACTTTATTAATAGGAGAAGGTTGAGATAACCTAATATCTTATCATAAGAAATACAAAGTTTTTCTGCAAATGGTAGTCCAATAAAATAAAAGATTTAAATAAACATATTGACAGACAGACAAAAATTAATTTAGTTACTTAAAAGTTATAAATGTCTTATTTATTTAGATCATGATGAGCAGAGAGGGATGAGACGGAGAACAGTTGCCGCGTCTTATTCTATGACAGATCTAAGTCGTCTTCCAACAAACATCACGGCTATGGCGGGAGTTGGTATCTCTCTATCATGCAATGTGAGTAGAAAACTTTTTTAAAACTCTTATCTTAGTACGCAAGTAGTTTTTCATGCAAAAATCAATACTTCAAGGATCAAAGAAAAAATGGTAACATGGGGGAAGGAGTAAAGGGGTGATTACCCCCCCCCCAAATGAATTTTAAAATCCCCCCCCAAAAAAAAAAAATTTGAAAAGCTTGGACGTCCTTGCCTATATGACATAAAGATTTCCCCCACCCTCTAAAATTTTGAATTTCAAATTTCTCCCCCCCCCCCCTTCCAAAATGAAAAAGTTTAAAAACAACTAAGATTTCTATTTAATTTCCTATAGATGAATCCATTTAATTTCAGATTCGAGTGCATGAATGTGGAAATTTTTACTCAGTAGTGCTTTACAAGGAAAACTCTAGAGAACAATTTTCAGACAGAGTTTACATATACAGACACAACTCTGGAGTTTCTAAGGTATTAGAAGCTGTTTTAATTTTATTAATATCCTATTATATAAAGTAGTAAGCTTTTTTGTCTATAGCGAAGGTCCAAGGATCGAATAACCTTCCACCTTTGGTGCCCCTAGAGGCTTCTAGGAGCGAACCCGCTAGTATTGATATATCATAGAGATATGTAAGTTTTAAAAAAAAAACTATAAAGAATAGTTTCACAAAACAGTGTTGTGTTGTTTTATTGCTGTTAACAACAGTTTTAGCAGTTTTCTTATTTGTATTAAAATTCTGAATAAAATCCCATATTTTGACATGATTTATAACATGGGTAATATACAATTCAAAGCACAATCTAACTAATATAAGTAAGTTTTAAGTAAGTATAATTCCTTACATATTGACTTAAGTTCTTATAGAATGTTGAAAAAGTTTTTGTTAACTTTATATAATTTCTGATCAAAGTAGACAATTTTGATGTAATATAAACATAATGAACAAATTTTGTATCATATTTGGTTTAATTATACAACTAATTAACATATTATATATTTTTATCATAATTAATAATGTATTGAGATATATTTAGTCTGGAGTAAAGAATAACTTTATGCTAATATTAATACAACATAGAAGAAAATATCTATTTAAAAATGTAATATGAAATCAATTGTAATACTGTGCAAGGCTTACATAAGGACTTTGTCTGCTACAATTGTGATATTGTAGCTGTTTTTCAAAGAAAAATAAGAAATAAAAGCAATATGGTGGATTACCCGGATTTTTGAACATAAAACATGAAAAATAAAAAAAATTACAAAGGTACTATATCATAATAAGCTAAAATTATGAAAGAATATCAAAGAAAAAATGGTAGAATTTTATGATTCTAAAAAATAGGGAAAAAAGTAAAATGTTATTTAAGTTACAGAGTACCTTTGCGTCTACTTATAGTTTAACTTTGTGAAATAAAAGATATACATTTAAAAAATATCATACACACGCATAAATAACTAGTGAAAACAAATGTAAACCCAGTAAAATCATACCTCTCTTTAATTCCATAAAAGCAGAAAGTTATTTAGTTAAATTGTACTCATGATGCAGATGATACTTAATATACAAACAGTTTTTAATTCAAATACTAAATACTACATCTAGATGACAGTAATTGAAATAAACATTTTAGATTCCTTAATTTTGGGATTGATTGATGTAAGATGAAAGGTATAAAGTAGTAAGATAGGACTGGATGTATGATGACCTAGGTATTGCTGAAATATTTTGCATTTATTAATCAAATCACTTTCAATCAATCTTACTTTCTCATATTTTAGTAGCGCATGTACTCTACAACTTCAAGTATTTCCAAATGGAAATCTTTCCTTTCTCTGTAAAAATTGCAAGCATGCAAATGCAGTAGAGAAACAAACACACCAATATTAAAAATACTTTTTTTGTTTCAGAGTTATATTTTCTCTATAAGCTTTTATGCAAATATTGTATGCGTTTTGTAGTTGTGTGAGTTATAGACATAATTGTCCCTAAAAAATCAAAAACTTTAAAGTCTTTTTTTTTATTTTCTACTACCACTAAACTATTCTAAAAACCTAACTTTTTATAGTCTTCTAAAGATTTTATATACATTATACCTTAGTGAACAATTGGGTAAATATAACTTACTCATTTACAGCCTGCTTTCTTCTTATTAGATTTATTAAAGTTAAGTGTCAAGATAGAAAGTATAATTATTTCAAATCTCATTTCTTATTAACATAATCTCTGATATTCATATTTTTCTTCTAACCTAGCAACAAAAGCAAGATTTTATTTCTATTTGTTATATCATTTCTATAACTACAGAAAATTATATTTTGAATATTCTTAATTTGACAATTATCATTTAATTAAGATCTATATTTTATAGTTTTTTTCTTCGTGGATCCTTATAGGTCAAATTAAGCTTTATAACTATTCTTTTAGAGAGAAAAATTTGAAATGAAGTGTTGACTTGTTAATAATTGTTTTTATGACAAAAAAACAACATCTACAAAAAAATTTTAAAACATTTTTTTTATTGGTATTTTAAAATAAAAAAAATAGTGAAAGTGTATAAAAAGTAGGACACCTGCCACACTGAGGTATATTATAGTACTAATTTCGGGTCTCAATGTTATGTGTTAAATTATACATAGGATAATAGGACGGTGCTTTCACACAAATATGAACACTGATATTAACCCCCCCCCCCCCCCTACATTTTCTTAATGAATATAAAATAAGAGATGATTATAGTTTTATGTTCTGCCAAACCCTTGTGGAGGGCTCTAACCCAGCGGCGCCTATACTTATAATGCCCTAACCCTAGGTTACTTTCAATTTATCTGAAAAATAAGGCAGAAAGGGTGGGTTATCAATGCTCAATAGGATACTTTAAGTGAAAGCACCAATAACGATATGAGAATAAATAACAAACAGTTTTATCTACACCATATTCATATTTTAGGCTGAAGGTCCTTGGGCAGGAAGAGCAAGCCATGTTTATCAAACTAAAACATTCACTATGAAGGTAAAATAATATGACAAGAACAATTAAATCATGGAAAGAAAACGAAGTTGCCGGTTTCATCGTATTTTCACAGTAGCTTTTGAAGGGTTATTTTAGGTTAGGTTAGATTAAGTAAATGTTAATGATTGCCCCGCAGGGCTAGAGCCCCATGCAAGGGCTAGAAATAGGAGAACGGCTACTGTGAAAAAACGACGAAACCGGCAACTTCGTTTTCTTTCCATGATCCGAACAATCATTTTATATAATAGCAATTATGACAATTGAGTTGGTTTGAAGAATACTTCTAAAGATTGGAACAGTTATTCATTGCAACGTACTCTATTCAGCTTTCCGCGGATAATAATATGGAAAATTAAAATGCTATTACCAGTTTAGTTGGATTATGAAAAAGAAGAATATAATAACAAAAGATAAAACTTATGTATGTTACCAATAAATAAATGTAACACAAAGGCTTTTTCGTTTTCCTAATATTTGAAATTTAGATTTATAGTTTTATTGAATTAAAATGAATTTTTAGGTCCTGATATCTCCATTGTTACTTGAAGATCAAGGCAGTTACAGGTAAAAATTATACATTAGTAATGATAAATATAATACAATTAGATTTTTAACATATAAGCTGCTACGCCCCTATGGGTAATTAAGGGAAAAGGAGAGGGGTGAGCAGGTTTAGACATCTTTTCACTCAATTTTTTAAAAGGGACGGATTACTAGTGAGAGAAAGGGTTACCTCAGCCAAAATAGTTTTAAACATTTCCTGGAGATGTAAGAAGATTTAAAGGACGCCTGCAAGAAATACCACGCTTTCACTGCTGAAAGACTGCCACAAATAGACCCAATACCCCAAATTTAAAGGCTTCAGCTTTAATAACAAAAAAGTTCTAGGCATTTCAAAATAGCATTTTATGTACAATGAAGTTTTTGAAAGATTTCCAATGCTTATAAAAGAAAAAACAATATTAAATTACGTCGCCTAGACACAAAATTATAACCTTATCTTTGTCAGAAACTTAGATTGCCCGTAACTGATTACATTTTTACAATAAAAACACCACATTTCATAGTCAAAATCTATGAAAAAAATTCGATTTAAATTGCATTTTTAAACGAAAATCATAGCGGAAACAAAGGGGGAAACTAATACAATCTTAGCTGTGATTGGTTGTTAAGCTGATTCAGCCTTCTGATTGGCTACAGTACACTCGGTACAATACAAGTTAAACTTATTTTTTTTTTTACTGATTTTGACTATAAAATGGGTATTTTTATTGTAAAAATATAATTAGTTACTGGAAACCTAAATTTGTGACAAAAATAAGCTTATAATTTTGTTTCTAGACTACGTAGTTTAATTTCAAAGTTTTCAACATGAGCATTGCAATTCTTTCAAAATTTTCATTGTACATAAAATGTCATTTTAAAATGCCTAGAACTTTTTTGTTATAGAAGCTGAAGGCTTCAAATTTGGGGTATTTGGTCTACTTGTGGCAGTCTTTCAGCAGTTAAAGCGTGGTATTTCTTGCAGGCTTCCTTTAAAGGACAACGATATCGGTTATCACACACTTACAGACATCCTGTTACTTTTATATAAGAATACTAGTGGCTACTCCCTAAGCGGCCTCTAGGGGTGATTTCTCTTAAAATAGTGGAAGTACCCTTCCCAAAAATATTTATGAACCAGGGGCGTCCAAGCTTTTTTTTTGGGGGGGGGGTAATTCGTTTTAAGGGGGGGGGGGTAAAATGGCGCGCGAAGCGCGCCGCAAATTTATTTTACCCCCCCCAAAATTTTTACCCCGGGGGTAAAATTTGCTTGGGGGGGGGGTGTTAATTACCCCCCCCTGAAATCTGTTGGCAGGGGTAAATTTAGTTTACCCCCCCCAATTTTTTTTTATTAGAGATTTTCTATTTTGGGGGGGGTAAATTTTAAATGTGGGGGGGGGGGTAATCGCCCCATTACCCCCCCCCCCCCCCCTTGGACGTCAATGTTATGAACTTTACCTGAACCTATCAGAACCTATCACTTCACTAGTTAGAAAGATCCTTCGCTACACACACAGACAGACATTCTGTTATTTCATAAAAGGACATAATATGAATCGTACAGTTCTCGTCAATAATAATAAAAATCTAAACGTATAGTCTGCTCTCTTCGTAGGGTAGGTTGGGGTACTTTTAGGAGCGTTTTAATTAGGGAGGATGGAGGTACCCTTCTCTGAGAGAAGCTAAGCTAATAAAAAAATATTTAATGTAATGTTTCTAAGTTTCCTTATTAAAGGTGTGAGATTACTTATGAAGAGCCTGGTAGATGGTTTAAGGTAAGGAATTTCCAGTATCGCTTCGAAACCGATAAATATTGGAACCGGTTCTAAGCCATACTAAAAAATCATTTATCGTATCGTATTGTATCCAGTTTCTTAAGAATATAAAAATGTACAATTATAAGATTAAGAACAGTTTTGATATCCGTGCTTAGCATCTATAGGCTAACAAAACTGGTTTTAATCTTATAATTGTACATTTGTACATTGTAATTGTAAGTCCTTTGTTCTTCATAAATATGTGCATTGAAATGTAATACAATATGTGTAAATTTTTTCTGTAGAATTCCAAAAACTAAGAAGTATCAAAGTAGACTACAAATTTTCTGTAGGATTTTTGAAATGATAGATCAGTATAAAATACAACTTATTTATAAGTAAACAAGAAAAGTAAATTACAATACAGAAGATGATTTTCTCGTTTTTTTGGATGAATAATTGTAATTTTTGTGTTAGGCCGGAAGAGATTTAAGTTTTTACAAACATTCCTTTACAATAAAAAAAATATTTAATATTGATTGAGTTGTTTGAACAAAAATTTAAGATAGATTTATATTTCATTTTATTTTACGTTTATGTTACGAATACAGACTTATATTTTAATTATAGAGAAGCTGATATAATTTTTATTAAATCTTTTTATTAGTATTGTTGACATATTTTGACAATAAAAAGAAAGAAAGTATCACTTATTCATTTGATCATTTTACATCTTATTGTCAAGTGTACTAAAACTTATTCTAACACCCTCTTTAAATTTATCAATAGCACAGAAATTCTATATATACCAACAGTCCGTATGTCCGATAAATTAAATTTCTACTTTCAAAACTAAGATGACATATAGTTTTAATGTAAAATGTATAACAATAATAAATTTAGTCAGACTATAAGTTTTTAGACTTTGGTCTTTGATATCAGAAGTTTTTTTTTCAATTGTTTTATTTAAGTAACAAAAACTACCCCTTTTAAATTTTGTTCGTTTGTTATTGCTGTTTGCTGTGCTGTTTATGAACATAGGTAGCCCTTTTATTCATTTTCATAAACTAGAATTTACTCCACTCAAGTGTTATTAAGAAAATGAATAATTAGTAAGAAATCTGCTTTATATTTAATACTGTGATATACGTAATACACATTACACATTAATTAGGAAAATAAAATATGTATTATATGTTAAATGTTTTTTAAAGTCTGATTCACCCAAATTGTAACTTATAAAATAGAAATTTTTACAGAAGCTTTATATCATTTAGCCACCTTATTGTATTTGTATTTGCTGGTTCGAATTGCTGGTTAATTATGCCATTGGGGTTGTACATCAATTTTTCGTCTGTTACAATTTAGACTTTAAAACAAGTACGTTCATTAAAAACCCCCAATTATAAATGTTTTTATAATATTGTGTCAAAAAAAGATGCTACAAAAAGATCCCGGAAATACAGTACATATAAAATAAAAAACAAATATTATACAAAATTGTTTTTTCCAAAATAATTTTCATTATTTGTTGGTTTAATACATATTTGTAAATTTGTTAAATGGGTACAATCTCTTATTATTATTACAGGAATATATATATCCCAAATTTTATGTTAATAAAACTTTCTAAAACAATCAGATTTACTATAATTGCTCTAATTCCATAACAAATGATTTTTTTGTCAGACCAAACCAAAAACATATTACAAGAGCATTTTTTAACATAATAATTAAAATTACGTTCGTTAACCCTCCAGTCCCCTTATCTTTAATATGAATGGGAAAAAATAATTTTATTCTCTATGCAGAATCATTGCACGGAGCCATGTTGGGACCTATACCAAAAGTAAAAGTTCTGTGCTCAATTTTGCACTTTGAACCGCCAATAATATGAAAATTTTGGGAAGAAAAATAGAGATTCCTATCTTTGGGAAGGGTAGGAATATGCTACTGGAGAATTAAGGATTTTATCGTATAATCCTTGCATTTAGGTTTCTATAAAAGTTGAACAAGTTTATAATCCTTATTTAAACCCACCAAATACAAACAGGAAAATATACCCATATTAAACTTTGTACCATTTTGTAAACATACTAATATATCCAAACCTGTTAAAAAACATCTATTTTTTTCATTGAAAGACACAGATGATTTATCAAGAATTTTAAGGAATAACACTATGTTATGTAATCCTTCATTTATGATAAACAAAATTAAGCCTTATGTAGATTTAAGTTATGGAATGGGTTGAAATGTTTGAGAACTGGTTAACTCAATATCCAATGAAAAATTAGTAAAAGCCCCCAAATTTTTATTAAACATGTGTGATGGATTTAGAATGTTGTAAGGGCGTGGGGTTCTAGGGGTTTGTGGACCTCTTAAACACCCACCTTATTTTTAACATTAAGAAATAACACATTTACCTTCGCACGCCTCTGTTTTAAGACTTTTATCAGCGAAATACTCTAAAATTAACCTTGTCGGACCCGGTACGTACGTCCTTGACTCTATATAGGAAATGTTCTATTTATGATAGATTGCTTATTTTTGTATGATGATACCCCTTATTAAAAAGCACAGGAAAACAATTTACTTGGTCCGTCAGCCTGTCGGTTTTGCTACAAAGGACAATTATATTATCTTTTAGAAAGATTTCGTGATATTTACATACTTCATCACACTTTCTCTCTTTTTCAATTTATTCTTTTGACCACTGAACATCTACTCTATATGCCCTATTTTTAATTTGATCACAGCGAAATATAATTAGGCATATTTTGAGTTTAACCTAATAAACTTAGTTTTAAAATGTTTACCGGAAAATGCAAAATTGTAAATTATTTTGAATATTATATGTATATGTATATGTTACTATATAATATTGCTTTAAATTGTATGTATAAGTTTTGCCAATAATTGGGGGAAAAATCTTTAAATTCTGAATTCACGACGTGTCAGTACGTCCTAAATAAGCTTGTTAATGAGTTGTGCTGTTCACGGTCTAGGTCATTCCCCCTCTCATTATTTGTGTCATTCGCCAGGCATGACAGCAAGGCACGCAATATTTTACGCTAATATATTAAAAGAAAATATGATTTTATACTAATTTCATACTCCCACTATCTGTAATACAGAGTAGCTTGATGTCTGTCCGTCTGAAGCTTGAGATCTCGGTAACAACTAAACTGATTGTATTCTACTGGTCATGTGGTGGTTTTGAGCTATTTTCTTGGGGGTGGGACACCCCCCCCCCCTATCAAAAAAAACCCTACCCCTAAATTTTTAGGCTGGTAATTAAAAATTTGTTGGTCGCACCAACACCGGTACTTTTTTTAATTATCTCTTGGGGCAAAGCCCATAGAGGCTAGGGGAGAATCTGCTAGTAATGAATATAGTAGTATAAATAAAATAGAGAAAATGTGTGAGACTAAGCTTCTTAAAACTTTTAATGATGAATTTTATTTCCAGTGTGGCGTTGGATCCGATTAATAACCGCTGGATTTAAACTGGTTTTAAATCATACAGAAAAATCATCGTATAATAGAGAAATTTCTAGTATAAAACTGGAATAAATCTTTAAATCATCTAAAAAAAAACTGTTCAAAAGCAGAATCAAAGCCGTTTTTAGACCTTAGAATAAACGGTCAGAGGTATTCCTGGAAAAAGAAGTACCTAGTACATTGAGCGACTATGTATATTTACTTCTTGAACCATACATTCCATAAAGTCTCGTATATATTATATATTTATAGCAAGTATTTTAATTTGTTGTGAGTATTTGATGTCCCATAATACTATATATCTATTATTAGTTTTTGTCTAACTATACATGAATTTTCTGAGATGGTTTTAGGCTATTTTATTTTTTATAGATAAGTCTGGGTATGGTTTTAGGCTATTTTTCTGTCCTTCCATATCCCTTCGAATATAGAGCCCCTAGAAGCTAGGGCGCAGCTGCTAGTGAATCTTTAATGTATCTATTTGACAATGTATGGATGTATCTATCTATCTGTGGGTGTGACTCTTGTGATGTCCCATAACATCGGATTAATCAATCTCACCCTAATTCACGAATTTAGGGGAAATTAAGAAGAAACCTTTTTATAAAACCTTAGGCTTGTCAATATTTACATTTTTAACACACATTCGCATATCTACATTATTATACATCAAAGTTATAAAATGGGCACCTCCCCACCCCCTTATAATGGAGTTTTGTACTCAACAAGGCATTTTGCGGAAAACACCAGAAATATTCAAAAAGAAGTTTTAAATTTTGTATATACCATTGTAGGTTACTTAAAAAAAAGACTTTATAGTACTAAAACAGGAAATTTAATCTTAAAATCTTTAGTTAAATATAATCCCTATATCTCTGAATTTTATCACATGTATGCAAGATTGTTTACACTCTAAGGTTATGTGTGGTATGTGTGTGTGTGTCTGTGTGTGTGTAAGTTATAAGGGAATATATATAATTACCCAGATTGAATCCTTGCCTTTTTGCCCATATTCCTCCTTTCTGTAGCAGCGAACTAACCTTGGAATTATATGCTGTGCACAGTTAGGACTTCTCAGACAAAGGTCGTGTAATCAAAGGGTTGGTTGTCTGATGGGCAAATGGACACTTTACATCGCAATCATAGGGCTTAGGGCTGACAACCCTATTCTATACCCATAAAAAAGCCACATTGTTACAGAGACACTGACAAATTGTCAGCGGCCTATGCTTCCCTGTAGAGTGAAAACGGCTGGTTACTATTTTATGTTTTTAGTCAAAAATATTTTAACGATACCAATAGCTTTTCATTAGAAAAATGCACAAATATATTTATAATCTGATTTGTTTGTATTTGAGAAACCTTAAAGTTAATAAAATATAAGATGAAAATTACCTAAAAATTGACGTATTTATGATGGAAAAAACATAACATCCTTTGATAATTTTATAGTCCAACTAAATCTAATTTTTGAGAAAATTATATTTGAAAATTTTAAGCTAAATTTTCATCCCCTAGGAGTTACCGAACAATCACGATAAGATCAAATTTTAAGGATTTTTTTATAAAATTCGTTTTTTGTATAATTCTTTATCTAAAAGCGGAAATACAAATTAAGTTAATTAATTTTGGCATCTGTAATTGGTGGATTTAAAAAATCTGCGCTCTGATTGGATGTCGTACATCATTCAACCAATTAGAGAGCAGGTAGTTTAAAATCCACTTATCCTATTGGTCAAAATTAATTAACTTAAAATGTATTTTCGCTTTTAGATAAATAATTTTACAAAAAACGAATTTTATAAAAAATCCTTAAAATTTGATGCAGATTTCAAATCTACTCCCTACATTAAAATTCCGGAAAACTTATATCTCTTACTAGACATCCACTCCCATGACAATAAAATATCAACCATCTTGCTGTCTGTATTACATCTCCAAAAAGCTCACATCCCCATCAGTTTCAGTGGGGTATCAATATTTTCGTATGCGCTTCGCACAACTCTCTTGCGAAAACAAGGGCCAAATAATACTGTATCTACATGCTTTACATAAAAAAATTTAATTTCAGGACAGCTGTCTGGCCGGTCAAATATCCCACCTCACTGTGCTTGGAAAACCTGATCAAGGAATTTCATATTATACATATTTTTTAATTGGAATATTAACTACTTTTATCGATTTTATCAAGGTTTTTAATAAATTGATAAAAGAATAATTTTTATTAATTTCAATACGCCTGTAAGGCAATTTTTTGCTTAAAGCATTGTTATTTTTTGAAAGGAGGTAAAGTTTGGTAAAATATATTTCTTTGGATTAAATATGTTTCAAAAATTAATTTTGATATTACAATTTAGAATATCAGTATCATAACAAAATATCAACATTCTCCTACCATTTTATCTATCTCTTTTAAACAAAGAATTTCTCATCTTATAAAAGTTTTTATCTGATAGTTTATACCTGTCCAGGATGCTTACTAGTGGTTTTATTGTTTCCAAATTGTATGAAAGTATGAATAATATGAAAACCTTGTTTAGTACTGGTTTCCCTTGAGAATGGGACTACTGTTGCCAACAATACCAGAATAGGTAATAGTTTGTATTATGTTGGGGTTTCAAGGATTTTAAATTAAAAATAGAATCAACCATTTTATTTAATTATCAAAGTTTAGCTAGAAGTTGACTATTAAGAGTCATGAAGTGTAATAGGTCGTATTAGTAGGTCATTCATAAAAAACATCAAATAATTTTAAGATCTTAATGAAACTTTTTAAATTGTTCGTACTACAGTTAATTTGTGCATTGAAGGTTTTCTATAAGTATGATTTAAATGTATTTTTTATTTTAATAAATTTTTGGTATATTTCATAAAAGTGTTAACTGCCTAAATTTTTAAATCAATATAACAAGAAAACAGTTCTTCTATTGAAAACTGCGAAGTTTAAAATAAAATATGTCTAGCATTTTATCAATGCAAGAAAAAGCTGGATTATTTAAAATTCCTGTCTATAAAGAAAAAAATATGTAGTAAACCTTTCCAAATTCTTTTCAACACACAATAACATTAACTAAAGTAAATTTCCACATGTATACATAATATTTTACCTCAAATACTTGTTGATATTCCAAACAATATTGCGCACATTTTTGTATTGTTTTGGACAAATAAGAAATAAAAGAATGAAAACAATAATTTCATTGATGTAAAGTGCATTAGAATGTGTACTACAGAAAATCTGATTTTTTTATTTAATTTTAGAACAACTTGAATATTATTATAAAATAGCAATGTATGTCAAGTATTCTCCTAGAAAAAGTGTAATCACACATATCCAAAAAGAACAAAAGCTTTTTGCTTTGAATAAATTTTTAGAATCAAAATTAAATGTCACCATTGGTTTTACTTCTAAATTCAGAAGCAAATCTTATTAAATCTTTTCATAGTTTACATTTTTTTATTGTTATAAGTGTCTGCAGATAAGATATTTCTTATGTACTTGAGTTGCATCACTAACTTTTCAATGAGTTTTATCTCGTACTAATAATTGCGTTTTCTATTAGAAAATAATTATATAAAAAATAAACTAGTACTCAATTTATCTATATTACAAAGTAGAACGATGTCTGTCTGTTTGTTTGTCTGTTAAATACCCCCCCCCCCCCAATTTTTTTTAAACTAAAATTAAAATAGTGGGATCGACTTCCCCCCACCAAAAAAAAAATTCCTCTCCCCCCCTAAAGAAAACAAATTTTTCTTTAATTCTAAAATAAGAAAAATTGATTTGATCAAACCTCTTGGGGCAAAGCCCCCAGAGGCTAAGGGCGAAGCCGCAAGTAACTTTATAAGGAGCCAAACTATTATTATTTTTAAAAAAATAAATGGTTTCTCAACCCTAGAAATCTAAACACTAGAATATTCCTGTCAATAATAAAATAAATTTTTTTCTACATAAACTTTGACACTTAAAAATTATATTTTAGGACCGTACTTACCTGGAGATGTGATATCCTTGAGTTGCCTCGCTAAAGGTGGAAGACCCGTGCCTCAGGAATGTGCACTTTTTAAATATTTCAACAAAAATTATTACGTTATATATGACAGCTAACCTTTTTCAAATATACGTTAAATTTTTAAAGTAAACCAATCCTTATAAAAAAGTAAAAGGATCTCTGTCTGTGGGTTTATAAATATTTTTGGGGGGGTTACCACCACCCTCCCATTATAAATCGCCCCTAGAAAAATATGATATTCCCCAAATTTTATTTTCATATTTATATAGTACAAAGTTTTTTTATATTTATAATTTACTACTAAAAATAGAAATTAATTAAATTCAGTTTTTAATTGGAAGCAATCATTCATCTTGATATCAGTTTGAGATAAACAGCAAAATAAATATAAATTTTTATTGAGTAAAAGTCTTGGCGAATATTTAAAATTTGTTGAATAACTCTTTAGATATTTTAATTAGATGGTAATTAAATCTTTAGTGTTATATTTTATTTTATTAAATTTCTGAAATTTATATAACAAAATTTTATAACCATCCTTTCAATAAACACAAATTCTAACCAGGGATTTTAAGCATATTGAAATGAATATTTATTTTCCATTTTCCAAAAATATGAAGTTCAGACTAGTCATTAAGTTTCCCTAAAAATATCTCGCCAATTACCAGAAACGGGCAAGGATGTTGTCCATGGCACTTTTTAGTAGGTCCTACATCCTAAGATAATTAAAGAGAGCCAATTTCCCCTTTCCTATCCAAACACCCAAGGTATTAGGTTAAGCAACACCCAACAGAAAATCTTTTTAAATTCCCAACCTTTGTCTAAAAGTCTTACTGCTTTCCTTTGTGCCAAGGTATTTCCCCAACCAATCTTTAAAACTAATTGAGTTATGAGGCGAATTTTAGCCAAGATTAGAACCCATCGCCTCACCAACTATGAGCGGATGTATTTACTTTCGATTAGAGTATTTGCACTACAAAAATTATGATAAAAGTGTACTTGATTGGTCTAGGTTACATGGTTCAATGGGACAAAGGTAAACTTTTAAAAAGAGTTCTATAATCAGGTAGGGTCTGTACGTCCGTCCGTTACGAATAGCTATTATCATTATATAGGAATGTCAAATGGTACAATTTAAAAACCACATCAACTCTATAAGCAATTTGGTTTAATACATAAATATATTTTCCATTACTATAACCTTAAGATCCTTAACATAAGTTATTTCTTGGCGGACTATTAACTATTACCTATTTCTCAGAGTATGATAGCAGAACTAGATGGGTGGACTATTAACTATTACCTATTTCTCAGAGTATGATAGCAGAACTAGATGGGCGGACTATTAACTATTACCTATTTCTCAGAGTATGATAGCAGAACTAGATGGGCGGACTATTAACAGTTACCTATTTCTAAGAGTATGATAGCAGAACTAGATGGGTGGACTATTAACTATTACCTATTTTTAAGAGTATGATAGCAGAACGAGATGGGCGGACTGAACGAGAAAATGGAACTGGAAGCGCTGAGGAAAGACAATTATTTTTAATATAATCAAAATATGAAGAAAAAAAATGCTAAGAATCCTTCGAAGATAAGGGTTCCAAAATTCCTCAACATTTATTTCTGTTTCTAATTTCATATTTGTAATTATTTCATAAGGCTAATAAAAGTCTTGTGATAATTAGATCATAAAAGGCAATTCTACTAGATATTGATAATCTAATGGTTTAGAACAAAATAAGGTTTATGCACTATACTGCATACTGTATGTTATTCAAATTTGAATGAATTCCTACTTTAATGTTCTTTGTGAACTTTTTATTATTATTTTACATAAATGTAAAATAGGTTTCAACTGGAAATATAATTATAAAACTTAAAACTTTTAATTTTAAAGTAAATGATATGTTCAGTAAATGTACAATGTTCTTATTATAAAGTTAATCTTTCTAATTAGTAAAAGATTATCAACAAAAACGATAGCTTTGGTTAATATTATTTTTGGAGATTTAGTTTTGTTGCTATTGTGATCTTTTAGAAAATCACTCGACAATGAAAGGTTGATTTCCTTTAGGCTTACAGGCGGCTGACGCGCGGCTGCCGATCCCTGAATTTAAGACTCATACTTTAAAAATTATTGTTTTTTTATTTGACAGAGTATAATTCGTGTAGTTTTAAGTCGTCATGATTTGGGGAAAAGTTTGGACTGCATAGTCAACAGTACAGCTACTCAGGTCAAAATTCATTTTGAAAGCTGTGCTAATTTTAACACCTAAATTTTTAAAAGCGGTTCGTCTGTACGTCCGTCTGTCCGTAACGGATAGCTCTTTTCTTTAATTTAGACATGTTATAATTGAGCTATAGATTTAAACTTTGAATGGTGATTCCTATAACAATTAGGTACGAATTAAAAAGCTAAGCAACTCTATAATAGATGTTATATTATAAACTAGACTTCCATATAATCAAATCCTAAAAATAAAAGTATATCCTTTTAAAGTTTACTGCATACTATTTTACGCAATTTCGCAACAAATTATGTACAATTACCAAGCTCGTCAACCATCCAAGCTTTCTAAATTCGCGTTTTGTCCCTTGAAAAGCCGTAGAAAGATATATTTGTCATCTAGAGTATCCGCTATCTAAATACTTTAAATGTTCAATAATGGCCGCACTCCTAGCATATAAGGGCTCTGTATTAGAAAGGAGAGAAATATTGCTGAAAACCATCTAATGACTTATATATGAAAACAAAGTAGCCTAAAACCATCCCGTTACTTATGTGAAGATTCCCAGAGTAGGGTTAATGAATACATTCAGAATACTGGAGATCTGATGTGTTTTCATCTGAACAAATGCAATTTTGTTTTGTCTGTAGGTTCCTGTGATTTCTCGAGTGATTTTGGACGTACACACACCCCCTGAACAGTTGATAATGGACCCAATAAACAACCATCTATCTGAGGGGGGAGATGTTAAAGTTACGTGTAGAGCTTTACAGGTTAGATTTTAGATATTTCTTTACATCTATTTATCTATCTATCCATCAGAATATCCATCTATACCCAAATCTACCTATTCATTCAATATCTAGCTAACTATCTATCCATCAATCTGTCCATCTATATAACAATCTATGTATCTATCCAATTTATATCTATCCATCTATCTATCCATTTTTATCCATCTATCTATCCATTTATCTATCCATCTATAAATCCATCTATCTATCCATCTGTCTATCTATCTACCAATCTATAAATCTATCCATATATGTATATATCCAGGTTTTAGATCAATCCATCTATTTTCTCTATCCATCGGACTATCCATCTATATTTAAATCTACCTTTTCATTTAAAATCTAGCTAACCATCTATCCATCTTTCTATCCATCTATCTATCTATCCATTTATCTATCCATCTTTATATCCATCTATCTATCCATCTATCTATCCATCTATCTATCCATCTATCTATCCATCTATCTATCCATCTATCTATCTATCTATCTGTCCACCTATCTTAATACATCTATATATCTATCCATCTACTTGTCCATATATGTTTGTATCCTACCCCTTTATAAATTTTCTCTTTCTTTATCTATTTCCCTATCTATTCAATTATCTCCTTTTTGCAGGGAGAAAGGGATAGATCAATAGGAAATAAATTTTAAAACTTTTAGATTTTCTCTTGATTTATTACAGATTTACATTTTTTTTGGATATGGCGAATGTTAATTTATCTTTTATTATGCTATCCCTATGTCCCAAGATTTTGTGAGAGAAATAGTCTCCACAAATCTTTTCCAATTACTAATATTTGGCATGAAAACAAGAGACCCAAATTTGGCATTGTCAGAAAAATATGCTGTCATCCAATGATTGGGCTACGAACTTGTTATATTTATAAAAACGCCAATTAATAAATCCATTGACGTTATGATAATCTTTCCTTGTTTTCGTAGATTTTGTCTCTACCTTCCTGTCTCTTCTTCATATGTACTCTCTATACATACGGCTATAAATATATATCTCTTTTTTTCCTAGCTATTTCTACCCATTTTCATCTTTCTCTCTCTACCTTATTTTTACTATCTTTTTTTTTCTCTCTTTACCTATATATCAATTTGTATCTCATATTGTATTCCTTCATATTGTCTTTTTTTCCTTTTTTCTTTTTTATAAATTGTGATTTTTACTCCTTTGTAGTTTTGTATTCTCATCCAACCAAAAAACAAGACCATTAGGATATATTTAGTAGGATGTAATAATTTACAAGTAGGGATTCTTAGCCCACAAATGGTAGAAACATTTAGATGTCTATAATCGTTACATACAATTGTTCCATTCAATTAGAATTGCTAAATTTTAGAAAAGCTATCTTATGATTGGCTTTGTCTGTCCGTCTGTTCGTACTAGAGAACATCTATTTACTATTTACTTGGACCGTCGGTCATGTTAAAAATACATATTAAGGTTTCGTAGTTTTAACATTTACATATTTTGACCTAATTGATGAAAGCAATATAGTTATTATGCTAAAAGGTACAATAAATGTACTTGCAATATATTTTGCTAATTACATTATTAATTATTTTTATCTGTATAATTGATAATTTCGTGACTAACAGTTTTATCGTTTCCTAGTTTTTTTTGTGCATTAATACATACGTATTACATAATTGTGTTTTGTTAATATTTAAACTTGTAATGATTAAATATGATAAACTGTTACTAAATGATTATTAAAACAATAATTATACAATAAATTAAATATTTTACTAAAAATCTTTACATGAATTTCATTTAAATATTATTTAAGTAAATTAAATGTTATCCTTAGTACCAAAATTTGACGGTGTGGTTTCCATCACAGTGTTCCTTCTCTTTATTTTGAAATAAATTTAAAAAGGGTGGGGGTGTTTTTTCGTGTATTAGTATTTCATTTTCAGGAACTTTCAGAAAAGCACCGAATGGACAAGATAAGTTGCTCGTTGGTTAAATAAATCTTCACAAAAATAGGCCTTCTATGTTATAAAACAAACCTAAAAGTTTGTTGCCCCAAATGTTACTTACATAAAGAAATGTCACTGTCGATTCGATACTTTTAATCCTTCTTTGTTATTTTGTCAAGAAATTACCAAAACCTCTTTTACTGAGTTATCATTTAATATCATTTATCAGATAAAACACAGGAAAAAATATTTTTAAATCGAGTAACTAAAACCATAGGCTAAATTTTACAAATCTGTCCGACAGTTTTCCCAAAGTCTGTGTTGGCTATCACAAACGGAATGGAACCCAATACAACCGTGCATTACAAAAATAAACCTTTAATTTTCTAAATTAAAAAAATATATATCTATTTCCTTTTATTTTAGAACATTTTTAAATCAAATTTGGAAAATTTAATTTTTGAAAAAAAATTAGGACGTTTTACTTAAGAGATGTCGCATTAGGACGTTTGTCGTTTAGGATGTTTGTCGTTTAGGAGGTTTGTCGCATTAGGACGTTTGTCATATTAGGACGTTTGTCGGTGTACCTGTATATTTTACATATAGACAATATTTCTTTTTTAAATGACAAAAAAATAAGTTTTAATTTTATTTAACATTTGTCAATCAAAAAATGTAAATATGTATTAAATAATTCCCGATATTAATAATTTAAGACAGTTTGACTTAAATGTAGCCTTTGATTTTTATTATTTTTAAAGATTAAGTGATCAGAATTCAAACATTTATCTGTATTGTTCATATATCATCTTTTGTTTTCTGTATTACCATATGATTTCGTTCTCCTGGTGCTTTCCCTCAAAGTGCCTAGCAAGCACTGAACCTTCCCTATTTTTTAAAGTAAAATAAAAAATGGTGGTAATTTGGTTACCAAACGTCGGAGTGGAAAAACGTTGGAGTGGACAAACGCAGGAGTCCCAAACGTCGGAATGGAACCAAAGCAGGAGTGGGAAAACGTCGAAGTGGAAAAACGCAGGAATTTTGGGACAAACGCCGGAGTGGACATTATATAAGTAAAACGCAGGAGTCTCTATAACAAAATGCAGGATTGTCTATGATATTAAAAAGTTGAGGTTTCAACATTTGTTTAAGTATTTCTACACAAGTTAGGTCAGGTTAACCCTTACAGATCGGGGGGGGGGGGGGGGGGCTTAAAGAGCCCCCCCCCCCCTCTAGTTTTTTCAATCTCATTTTTTTTGTAGGTAAGATGGAGAGCTGTAACTTCATGACTTTTTAAGTTTAGTAATTATACGTCGGCAAGAGTTGATTTTATTAGGATATCTGGTCTGTGTCGGTCGTAGTGTCCGGTCAAAGTCGGTTGGGTAGCAAAAAAAATTAGAAAAAATTATAAATAAATCTTAATTTCTACATTATGACTTTTGTGTATAAGGTAGAAACCTAAAATTTTTTGGTGAATACTTAGATATCAATGACCTTCTGAGAAAAGTGGTGTTATGACCGTTTGACCGCTCCATGACCGACTTTATGACCGATTTTTGTCCGGCTTTTACTACAGACATATATCATGAATATCGTGGCTTCTATTACAGCTAGAGACCTATAATTTTTTTTGGTAAATCCTTGAGCAATAATATACAGATAAATATATTAATTTGCGCCGCCAACCGCAGTTTTACCGCCGTAACCGCCGAAAATGGCGGTTTCCGTTATTTGCCGTTTTTCGGCGATGATCAGAAAAAGTAATTTTTTTGTCATGAAAAATAAAAGTTCGTCCTAAAATTTGGTCATCCTAGCTGCAAAATTGGCCGCTCTACAGCTGTTTTAAAATTTAGCGGCTAGCCGCTAAAAAGCGGCTAAGGAGCGGTCTGACTGCTATGACTAGAAAAAGTAATTTTCTCTAAAAATACACATGAACCACCAGAAAAAATTTTTACGTCTTTATCTGTACCAGGAGCCGAGATAGAGGGGGGGGGCTCTTTGAGCCCCCCCCCCCCCCCCGATCTATTAAGGTGGGAATTGGGGCCCGATCTGTAAGGGTTAAGATATGAATAAACAAATAAGCCCCCTGCAGTTGTTAGGCATTTAGAAAACCTATAAGATGGTTTACAATAGGTTAGGTTAGGTTAAGATATGAATAAACAATTAAGCACCCTCTAGAGGTTAGGCATTAAAAAACCTATAAGTTTGTTTACAGTAGGTTAGGTTAGGAGAGGGACAATAAAGATTAGCAGGTGTTAGGCATTTGAAAAATATTTAAGATATATGGTTTACAATAGGTTAGGTTAGGTTAAGAAAGGGACAATAAAAATAAGGCCCAAGCAGAGGTTAGACATTTAATAAACCTACTTATATTGTTTTACAATAGGTTATAATCATTACAATATAAAAAAAAACATTTACATTTCAACTTTTTTCATTTTTATTAAACAACCATGTTAGAACAACAGGTCACTGTCATGAGAATAGGAACAATTTAGCTGAACAAGCATGTATGTTTTCTTATCTACAGAAGCAGTTGCGTGTCAGTTATGCATTTTTGCAATCACATTTGTAGAAACGCCTGCACTGAAAGTTGTTCGCATCATGGTGGTTCTTTTCAACTGCTTTGCCTGGGTATAGTTGGCAGGATACGGCGGCTGCATGGCTATCTGCTCACAACAAAATCTCTACACGTCTGATTGTTACCAAAGCCAAAACATGAATAAGATGTAATTAAAAATTACAAGATTTTTATGAAATATTTGGAAGATTTTTTGTTATACAATTAAAATAGCTGAAACTCCGACGTTTGTCCCACTCATGCGTTTGTCCCTTCCGACGTTTGGGACTCCTGAGTTTGTCCACTCTGACTTTTGGGACTCCTATGTTTGTCGTAGGAACGGTATTTTTTTTCCTGTGCCTAAAAGTGCCTGGCTACCTTGTTCACAGTATAACATAACCTAACTTCAACTTAAGTAAAATACAATTACAAAATAGCAACCCATTCTTTTTAAAATTCTTTTTTAAAAACGAGGTGGAGGGGGTTCTATGCTGTATTAGTCAATTTTAGGGAAAACAAACTTATTTTGCAACTAATAAATTACATTTTAAGTTTCGTAGCTGCTCTATAGCTATTCATTTTTCATGTGTTTAGAGTCGGCCTGCCGCGTATATTTACTGGAACTCAGACCCTGGCCTGGAGGACCTGGAATCTGCCAACCAAACTGTCCTAGCGGACATTTCAGACGCCCAGAATGGACAGACGGATGAGATATATAATTCAACGTTTACTACAATCAGTACGGTAAAAAAATATTTTTAAGACTGCATGTAAAAACTATTTTTAAAAGGAGAAACTTTCTAAAATCATGATAGTTCCTTAAAAACTTTACATAAACTTTTAATCATTACAATATTTAGTCTTTAAAACAATTTTATGTGTTTAAACTATCATATTCAATTTGTTTCTTAGATATTTATATATTTAGATATTTGACAATTAGGCATGTTGTTATATAGTAAAGTTTCTTTTATTCAAGCCTTAAAATGTAAGTAAGTCAATAATAAACATTTTTAGGATATATTTAAACGGATTTTGTTCAAACTTTAAAATAATACTTTTAAATATGTTGTTACTCACTTTTTGCATTATATTTTTAAAGATTAGTTTGTCTGACCGTCTGATTCGGATGTAATCATATTTGTTTACCTAGGTAACCATCAAAGCTACAAGAAAACTGACAAGTATATCCTGCTTTGCTGCTAATCAAGTTATTGACAATAAAAAGGTAATCTTATTTTAACTTGTGCTTTATCTTCATTTTTTTCGGTCTTAAGGCCCTACAAATCAGTAGTCTCTATAAAGTATTTTAATATGTGTCTCACTTTTTTTTTATAGTGAGCTATTCCTTTGCCATATATTGTGTTTAGTATGTTATTTTAATGTAATAAATACTTATATATGTTTTAGACTTAATATGGTGTAAGATATTATACCTACCTATGTATGATATCATTATTGTTGTAGAATTAGATAGAAATTAGAGCGTATATTTTAACCAATATAAATATTTTTCTGGCATATAAATTAAAGACGAAACTATTTATCATTACAGCATATCCAGGTATGTCAAGGAAATTAGAACTAATCAATAGACGGACGGACATAATACAGAGTATATTTTCATTATGTAAAAACAATTGCAATAATTCTTCTAAAAATAATTTTAGATGGCTCACTTATCAAAATCAGCTAACCTCAATGTCAAATTTCGCCCAGAGGTAAATTTTAAACATATTTCGATTAATATTCATTAATAATTTTGTAATTTTTCTTGTAAAGGGTGAGCAAAAAAAAATGCGTACCTTTTTAAAATTGAAATTGCGCGGCTTGTGTTAATAATAGAAAAATGTTATGCATATCGTTAGAACCGCTATGAAGTCTATTTTTAGGAAATATAAAAACGATTCCTGTGCTACGCATAGTTTAGGAGCTACGTGTTAAAATGTCCCACCTGACTTAAAACTTGACTTGCGAGTAAATTTTGGGACATTTTACTATCTGGCTCCTAAACTATGCGTAGCACAGGAACCGTTCTTATATTTTCAAAAAATACAGTTCATAGCGGTTCTAACGGTATGCGTAACATTTTTCTACTATTAACACAAGCTGCGCAATTTAAAATTAAAAAATGTAGGAATCTCTTTTGGCAAAATATCTTCTCTAATTTTTAGTTATATTTTAAAATTTACTCGCAAGTCAAGTTTTACATCAGTTGGGACATTTTAACACGTAACTCCCTAACTATACGTAGCAGAGGAATCGTTCTTATATTTCAAAAAAAATAGAGTTCATAGCGGTTCTAACGATATGCATAACATTTTTCTACTATTAACACAAGCCGTGCAATTTAAATTTTAAAAAGGTACGCATTTTTTTGCTCACCCTTTAAAATAATGAAAATCAAGAATAATATTAAGCATGGTAAGTAACAAGATACCATTCTTTATATAACAGTATGGTTTCTGTCTTTGTGCAGCTTAAGATCTCACAAACCGCTGAACCGATACTGTTATCCTTGTAGTGAAGGTAGGGTATTTCCACCTTCCTTTAAAACTAAAATTGAAGCTGGAGGTTTGATTTACACCCGTTGTCTCCGCCCCCGCATACTTCAAGTTCAATTGAAGCGCTGGAAAGTGTCATATGTGACGTCATAAAAATACGCCTAAATCCATCTATTTTAGGGTTTCCTTTCCCACTTGTCCTCTCATCCCTCCTTTTTAGTCGTATTATATGACGTTGCACATTACACTTTCCAGTGCTCACTTAGAGGCAGTAACTGTTAGTATTTTTATAAAGCAAAGCTTTGACAGACATTGTCGATAAACAGGGATCGGAAGCCTCACGTAAGCCGCGTGTAAGCCTCAGTGAAATCGTGATTTTATCACTATAAAATTCAGCTGGATGTATAAAACGGCTCTTTAGCAGACAATCCTTCTTTCTTAAATTTTTTTTCTGCTCACAAGCAGGTTTAAAACTGAGGCTTATGCGCGGCTTACGTGAGGCTTCCGATCCCTGTCGATAAATTACTAACTTTGTATAATACCGAGAAAGATTTTTTAAATATCCTGCATTTTAAACCAGGATCCTTTTTTACTCACAAGGATATGTCAGTTTGCATTGAACTTGAATTTACACTGAAAGGGGATTCTAATTGATAAAAGACATATTGGATTTAGACTGATTTAAATTGTTCTATTGGCTATTTTCTTTTATAAAATTTAGATTAGTGATTTTTTAAAGGTATGTGTCTTCAGGAATAAGGTATAATCAACAAGCGAAATAAATCTAAAATAATATTTGGGGGGGGGGGCAGATCAAGGTCACCAATTCTACGATGTGTTGGCCCCCAATGACAGCTGAAATCATGTATAGGTTCCGTGATTTTTTTTCCGAATTAATTTCGTTGTTGGTATAAGCTGATATGATTTTATTCGCTCTAGATCAAAACAAAATTATCTTTGTTTTGGTTTTTTATCTTCTTTAGCTAAATCAAGCACCTTATACTCCAGCTGAGCCTAAAATTAAAATTTATTTGTTTCTCTAATCGTATCTCTTTTTTTCTTTAGATATTCCGTGCAACCAATGAGTTACAAACAGAATATAAAGTAGTGGACGATAATATTTCACTTACCTGTCCTTATGTGGCAAATCCAACACAGGTTTGAATGCTTTTTTAAAGGGTTAAATAAACAGTGGCAGTGTTACTCATAGTGCCAAGGCGATTACAGAACCCCCTTCGCCCACCCACTTTAGGTAAGGTTAGGTATTTTAAAAATACAGGAGGAGTTCTTTGCTTGCCAGGTACTTTGAGAATAAGTGCCTAAACAGCTAAACAATATTTCAAGAAAATCACAACAAATATATCATGAATAGAATATTAAATAGTCGGTTGTAATATAAGCGGCTGTAAACAGCTAGGTTTAAATAATTTTAATTTGATTATTAAACTTGAGATATGGTTATTGATGTTGAAATGACATGATAAACTGAAAAGAAATTGTGTAGTAGTTTTAAAAACTATTATTTAAATAAAATGAATATCTGAAATATTAATTGTTCTTAGATTTATAAAAATGAAGGTTCTTCCGAAAGCTTAATAGGTTAATCGGTTAAATTTTTTCATAATCCTTAAATAATTGAAAATTTTGTAAATCAAAAGTTTTGGTGCATTCCCTCAAAACGCCTGTTTAACACTAAAATCAACCTTTTACTTTAAAACAAATAAAAAACAAGGTGACAACTGGGTTGGGTTACCTTTTTTTCTTATGCCTAACCCCAGCAGTGGACCCTATCCCTGAAGGCCATATAATAGCGATGACGTAGCTCTGCGGGGCTACCAAGCACCCATTATAAACTAACTTAACCTGCCCTATTTAAAAAAGGAATTACTACACATCATAAAGAGTTAATTTCAAAACTTTTATAATATAATCTTTAGTTTTTTTTTGTTGGTAAATGAATTTATCATTAGATATTGATAGTTTATTATATAAGGTGAAGTAACTGTTTTGTAAGAAAATGTGAAAATCTCCTTTATTAATTTTAGGATTAACATAGTGTTTACTAAAAATAGTAAAAAGTAGCTGTCTTTAGTGCCCTATCAAAATGACTAGATGTCACCGCGTTTGGCTTACGTGTTCTATTGACGTCATAGTAAAAGGAAACAGAAAGGGAAGGGGGAAAGAACCCCCTAGAAAATAGATGGGGTATAGGGTATTTTATGACGTCAATAAAATAGGTACGGCAAAAGTGGTGACATCTATCCCTATTTTGCAAATACACAGCCATAGACACGTACATATTAAATATATGTTTTAATGTCTATATTCATGTAGCATAACTGACAGACTATTGAAGCGACAAAATTAAATAATAGATGTTCAATAGAATAGGAAATCCTCATAAAAAATCAGCCGTTTATTAATGAATAAATCAAATTTCCCCCTTGCATTACGGACGGACAGACAAAGTGAAATTGTAGAGCATTTTCGCTACTAATAAAAATCGCAAACTACATTAAAAAAATATGATATAGAGAGGATTTACGGAGGGAAGGGGAATGAAGGGATTGGTTGTCTGCATGACAATTTTCTTGTCTACATGCTAAGAACACTGATAAGATTGTTGGATGATTTGCATTGATGCAATCATTCATTTTGCAAACTTGGGGTTTTTGCAAAGTAAAGTTTTGCAACATGAGCATGTGGGTATGAACTCAAATATTTCAAGTACAAGGGTGATCCTTCTCCAAAACTAATTTCCGCTTTATTCTGTATTGTATGATTTGCAGCAATATAAAGATCAGAAATGTAGTTTCGCTGTTTGCTTACCCTATTTTGTTGATACAAAAAAAATTCATACCATTTTTAAAATATACTTACTTTGTTTAATTAGATACAACAGATTTTAAATAATGCTGTACTTTATTTTTTTATCAACAAAATTTCATGTAATTTTATTTTTTTGTCCCTTGAATTAGAAATAAATTTTTTTTATTGTGTTCAACAACAATTTGTGTAAAAAAACATCTAATGCTTAATAATATGTCTTTGTTAAGGCAAACGTAAGCTGGTATCTAAACAACATACCCCTGGATTCTACCAAGCATCAGTTCAAGTCAATCACTCAAGATAATTCAGAAATCATTTTAACTAAAGGTAGGATTTACAGGGATCTAAAGGGGTAAGACAGTGGCTGAAAAATCCATTTACCTACCCAATGATGATTAAAGTTGCCCCTTGTGTAGATTACAATAAGTGGTTCAAACTTTTGTACACCTAACTTAATGAATCAACCAATCAATAGTAAAAAAAGTCCCTAAAGTTGTTGAGCCAACGAATAAATCAAGTGCTTGTAAAACTTTGGGAACTTGTGTAATAAACAGCCCAATGTCCCCTCCCTCCCTTTAGGATTTATTACTGGGTGCGTAGCTACTTCATGAAGTGCGGCATTGGTGTATTTGTTTACGTCTCGACTTGCTATAGAGTTCGAGTCTAGACCGTTAAAACGGGTACCTATCGCTGCTAACCTGGATAACCTCTAAATGACGGGATACGCCATTAGGTGTTATTGTGGTGTATCTCTGAACCAAATCTTACTACTGAAGTGCATGATAACGGACACAATAAAAACTGTCCCGAATTTGTATTAATTTTGAGGAACACGACTCCAGTGACGTCATATTTTTCTTTCCCGAAAAAGGGAAGGGGGGAAGAAAATCTCTTCAAAAGAGATGGGGAAAACCCCCTTTTCTCCCATCTCTTTTTTCTTCCCCCCTTCCCTTTTTTTCTTTCCCCCTTCCCTTTTTCGGGAAAGAAAAATATGACGTAACTGGAGCTGTGTTCCTCAAAATCAATACAAATTCGGGACAGTTTTTATTGTGTCATGATAACGCGGCCGAACCAACACCAACACTTTAATTGCACGACCTTTGTCTTAGAATTCCTAACAGTGCATAGTAGTCACGTGAGTTGCACCAAGGCAACCCTAAATATTTATGTCGCGCACCTGACATAGCATTAGTAGGAACCATTTTTATAAAAGAATAGAAAAATGGAAAAATGGATAATAACAATTAAAGAGTATGCAGTATTTTTTATGTTTCTTAGAGGCCTAAATAAAATTCAAATAGAGAGGACAGTTCTGTTATTCAAATGCACGAACGAACGTATGAAAATAATGAATATGAAAAAGCATCGCTTTTTAAAGCATAATTTTTTTTCAATGTTTTGAAGAAACTGCTTATAGTGCCTAAAAAATGACGTCATACAATAAATTGACTAATGATAGTATACATTGTAATTGACCAATCTGGCCTATCATTGGTCATTTGTATTGTTTGATAACATTTTTTATTGGGCACTATTAGCTGCTTCGGCATTGAATATCCCAAATAATTTAGTCAAAATCATATTTTACAAATATTATTTTTGTCTTTTAGTTATATTTGTTACAGTTACATAATTGAGTACAAACTATTTCAATATTAATATAAACTCTCAATTATTTAATTTTTTTTTTTTAATTTAAAAATCTAAATTATACGTAAAGATTTATTTTAAAAAGACAGTACATAAAAAACAAGGATTACTTACCATATCCACGACAGCAATTATTCTTAGTAATATACAGTGCGGGAGGGGACAATGGGCTGTTTCTTACACTAGTCCACAAAGTTTATAATAATGTTTTCTTATTCGTTGGCTTAACAACTTTGGGGAATTTGATTGAATTTTGATTGGTTGGTTCATTAAATTAAGTGTCCAAACGTTTAATAATTGTAAACAACAGAGGGTAACTTGTGTGTCATTATTGAGGCTGCTCATCATTTTAAAGGCCATTGTCTTATCCCTTTAGATACCAGCCTATACACCCATATAGTTATGTCTATGTCTATTATTCAACTTTATGTCATACTAAACGTAATTATATAAATACTTTGCTTTTATATGAAAATAGAAAGTTTGATGTTTGATAATGATTGTGAAATAAAATAAAATAAATGAAAATCTGAACTTCAAATTGAATTTCTCTATTCCTATTTAATTTAGTTGATTTCCCCCTCAAATTTATCTTTCTATCAATCTTTCTCCAAATTTGAAAGGTTTTTTAATTATTATTACATGCATACATATTATGCGTTTTAATTTGTTTAATGTAAACCTTTTAAAATCCCTTTATTTTATGACAACAAATTTTCATTCTCATTTCAATTTAAAAATCTGTAGAGAATGTATTTTTGGAAGAACACTGTTGATTTTAAACATACAAGATTTCTTTTTGATTTTTTGACTTTAGAAAGATTTAAATATTTTCAGAAATCAATATTGATTATTAATTCAAAAAGCACAGATTTAATGAACGTGATAAATTGTTTAAGAGTAAAGAGAGGTTAAAAATAATACTTTAAACTATGAATGCTCTGTACCTAGATTACAAATCCTGTTTACAGAATAGTGATCAATAATTAATTAATACTAAAAAGCCTCTAGGGGCATAGCCACCAGTATGATATAAAGCAGTAAGGTTCTTTGTTTGTACGTTAAAATCTAGTTTACCACTTAAGTGAGCAGCTTTACATAGGTCTCAGCATAGTTTCATACAAATTTGTTTAAATATAAGTTTATTAGTCTATTCACCAGTATCCCACCCCTAGATGCTTGGGCCACAGCTGCTGGTAGAAAATTTAGAAATAGGATGAAAATAGATTTTCTTAGAAAAATATGATTTGTGAGTATTTCAAGAAAATCTGGATAAAAAAATATTATTATAATAATTCTGTGAAATTTTATCTGATAAATGCACTGCTATTTTTTTATCTTTTGTTATTTTCAAACACATTTTTTAAACAAGTACAATTAGCCCATTAGTAATCCAGAAACAATAAGATTTGAATTCTATGTATAGTAAGCTCTTTATATTAAATTTTTTTTCATAAATTCTATATTAAATTCTAAGATTTAATTCTTATAAGTTACTCATATGAGTGATTCTCCCCTTCTTAAAGTCTATCTTTATCAAAGCCAGTACGTAAGTAATATGTCAAAGAATAAATATGATAGAAATTAGAATATTCTGAAATCCTTAACTTCAGACAAAAAAAATTCCACTGTATATTAAAAGCTAGTTGCTTTGTCCATTGCTTGTAGGCGAGGGCAGGGAAAACATGAAAATAGTATGAAATCCATCCAAGACTTTTTTAAAGCTTCACTAGAAATTAAAGCTTTTTATAGTGCTTATAAAAAATGACGTCATACTGGCCTACATTTGCATTGGTCAATTTTATAGGAACTAGAAAGAGCTTCCTGAAAAGTATCTAAATCAAATACGAAGCATTAATTCCAAGATCATTAGCTTCTCATAAAATGATGAGTTCTTAAATATAGGAACAAAAAATAATATGTACCTATATTCCTGAAAGGTATACATGACAAAGTTATGAATATATTCCTTTATACATTTAAGAACTTGGTATAACCTTAAACAGAATAGTAAATGAACCTTAACTATTTTCTCTCTCTCTCATGAAATTTGTCCCACACACTCTCTCTCTTTCTCTTTTGATTTTTTTTCTCCATTAATATATCATTCCATCTAATTATTTACATTTTTACTATTACTGTTTTATTTGTTTATTTTATAGATAATTAGCAGCTTCGCCCCTAGCCTCTAATTTTTTCCTTTTTGGGGGAGAGGGGGAGCGTCTGAAAACCATCACAGAATCAGTCTAGGTATATTGTCTAAAGAGTAGAGCCCAATCGGTTGAGTGGTTACTGAGATCTTAAGCTTCAGACGGACAGACAGACATCGTTCTAATTTGTATTATAGATAAATTATCAATCTATCTATATGTTTTCTGAATATTTTTCTAATTTGTCTCTTTTAGCATTTTTATTCTAGCTGTATACTCACTGCGAATTTTAAAAGAAAAAAAGTTGACCCTCAAAATTTCACCTTAAAGTGACACTTTTCTAATAGTTTATAGTCCACTAACTCATAAGCAGTAAGAATTCAAATCCATTAAGTCCCTTCTAACGAGATATTGGCAACTTTTTGCACACATTTTTGCAAACAGCAATTATTCCCATTATTTGAAGTTTTGGATAATAACATTTTCATAAAAGTTTTCAGTAATAATCATTTAAGATCCATTGTTGAGAAAAAATAACTGAAAAATGTGTTTCTGTGGTATCCGCCTAGGGTTGAGGGTGAGGGACAGCTGGACTCTCCCTGCTGGCTGGGGGCTCTGGCTGACTGGGGGTGACGGGTGTCACCCCTTCCTCTGGGGCTGCGGGCTCGTTCCGGGGTCCAGGTATCTCGGTGGCGGCGACGGTTGTCGCCCCAGGCACCAGCGTGGGGGCGCTGGATAGCACCCCCCAGTCTTCACAGGGGTCCAGGTCTCTCGGTGGCGGCGACGGTTGTCGCCCCAGGCACCAGCGTGGGGCGCTGGATAGCACCCCCCAGTCTTCACAGGTGGCGGCGACGGTTGTCGCCCCAGACATCAGCTTGGTGGTGCAGGGAAGCACCTCTCGTTCCTTCCAGGTGGCGACGCCGGTTGGCGTCCCATACATCGACTCAGACTCGCTGGCTAGCGCCTCTTGCCTCTCCCGCTCGGCGGCCGCCCGGGCCTCCCCGTACACCCTCCCGGTGGCGCTGGGTAGCGCCCCTCGGCTCTTGCTGGGGGTGACAGGGGTTACTTCCTCCTTCGGGGGACGCGGCCTGACGGGTACCATCATGTTGAGGCCGACCGGCAGAGGCCGCAGGACTTCTGGCTCCGCAATGTTGGTTGGCTGCACGAACACCGGTCCCATGTGGTTGAGGCTGAGGTCCAGGCCAACCCGGTTGGGTTCAGCCGCTCCTCCCAGCACGTTGATCCTGGCCACTATGGTCCCAATCTGAGACACAGACTCCTGGGTAGCCGCGGCCCCAGCGGCGGCAGCTGGTTGGGGTGACAGCTGGGCATCTCCCTCCAGGTGGACCTGGGTGTCAGACTGGTTGCATGCAGGTTGTTGGGCTGCCTGGTGTTTCTTCATTGCCTGGTCCCAACCGGTTCTACACTTGGCGGCTGTGTGGCCGTTGAAGCGGCAGCGCCCCTTCGTCCAGCTGGGTCCCATCAGGCCGGCTTCCCCGGGGTGTATCAACCTGCCAGGTCTCTCCTCCTCCAGTTGGGGCACCAGCTGACAAACAGGGTCTCCCCTACTAGGGGTCAGGCGGTGCTGGGCTGCTTGTGGTGGCTCCTTGGTTACATTCAGCCTCCTCCCCATACACACAGGTCCCTTCCATCCAACAGCGGCTCTCCTCTCCTGGGTGGCGAGGCCAGCCTCGGCCTTAGCTTCTGCAGGTGCTTCTCCACATGAGGGATCCTGCCTCTGGGTACGCCAGGTAGTTGGTAGCAAAGGCCGTTGATGGTGCCAGTCGGAAGGGGGGCTATGATCTCTGGGGGGTACCTGTGGCTGGTGTGTGGACAGGTACCCACAGTTGAACCAGCAAGGCCCAGAAGATGCCATACTGATGGTAGCCTGAACTGCATTCTGGACTGCCAGCAGGCTGTTGGTAGCCACCTGAGTTGGGCCAGAGTTGCCAGCTGGTATTGCGTCCCTGCCAGGCTCCGTCAGCTGCTGGTGGGGAGCCCCTGCGGTGGTTCTGGTTTTGGCAGGGGGTGCCCTTCCTATTGACTTCCCTAGTTGGAGCTCTGCATCCTGGTGGGCCTCCATCTTCAGCAGCATGGGGGGACTTGGCTGGGACGTGTGCAGTGGTTCAACAGAGTAGAGGCATCTGGTCTTGGAGTGTGGGGGAACAGCCTCACTGCTGCTGGTCAACCCTGCTCCCTCCGTGCTGGGTAAAGCCTTCCACTGCAGCAGGTCACCATTCCCCATCCTTAGGCCGGTCCCCAGTCGTTCCATGCCTGGGGGCTCCCAGGGAGGCTTGGGTGGCGGCTCCCCCACCCCCAGGTACGCGTCGGGCATCTGGGTGAAGAGCCTATTCCCCTGGGACAGCTCCCCATCCTCCAGCTTGGTGAGGCCAGCGCCAGGGAGGACCTTTCCACCCCAGAAACAGGTGGTACTGGCCCTAGGGCTGGGCCCTTTTGGAGTCTCAGTTCTGGTGGTAGTGTCCATCTTGGGGCTGGCCACTAGGTCTCTGAAGCTTGTCACCTTCTCATTAGGCTCAGTTGCGTCGTTCAACACCCCCAGGAGGACACCTACAGGTTCAACAATCCCCAGTCCAGTATCGCCATTTCTCGTGCGTTGAGCACCAACTGTACAGGAGCTGTGCAGCGGACATTCAGTCACCCTTCCAGACAAGGGCATCTCAGGGACCAGGGGTCTGTGACCTGGCATGTGTTTGATGTTTACTGTACTCAACACAGTAGGCCAAAGTAATAACAGAAGCAGTATCTTGTATGAAGAAGCAGAGAGTGGTGGGGTACAGATGTTGGTGGTTCTGGTCCAAATGAAGACTTCTGTCCACCACAGTGCCAGCAGCAGGCCTAGGCACACAGTTAATGCCCAATCAGGAATGTCTTCTATTGCCGCACGTCGGGCTAGGGGCTGACAATTTCTTATCTTGTAGATATAGGAGCAGAGTAGAGTAGCCGCGCCGCAAGGAGGTTCGAGCCGGCTCACCCCTATTATAAATACTATAGCTGTGTAATTAGGGTGGTAGTCCACGTAGCCGTAGGCTCGGTCCTCCTGGCTCAAGAGTTTCTGTGGCTGGCGCGTCCCCATGATAAGTAGCAGGGGGTTGGTCTGTTGGTGCCAGCATCTTGTTTAACTGTTGAGCCTGAGTTGTTCTCCTTTCCAGTATAGCTCTTGATTTCTGTGATAACCAGCGGATCTTAGCTTAGAGATAAAAGGGAATATGTTAGGTATCCATAGATGTCTCTAGGAGCGTATCCGCTAGTAGATATATGGATAGGTAGGCTATCTATATATATATGGCTACACTCCCATATATATATACGTGTATAGGAATATCCCCAGAGCTAGCTAGCTTTCCTCCTTGCTCCAAAAAAATCACGCTTCCTCTGTATATAGTTCACAACTATGAGGGTCGATGGTCCAGGTACACACCACCACTGCCCAGTGTGGGGCATCAAGTCAGGCTATATCCACAGGGTGGGCGTACTTTCGTTCAGTTACCATATCAGTTTCCAGTGTTGTATGGTGAGGTTAGTATTCACTTACTTGCACCCATGATACAAAACAACACTATTTATCACTTGGGTATTTATATATACATATATTTGTTTCACTAACCACTCAGCTTTGAAGTAGGGTTGGCAGGGCTAGGAAGATGTTGAGGGTCTGAGCGGGTTTAAGGAACTGGTTTAGTTTTCCTTATCACACTGTAGATAGGGAGGGAGGAGCTTGCAAGTTTTTCTCCTAAAAAAATATCTCTGTTGTATGCTATAGAGTGGCCCCTCTCCTGTGTGTGTGTGCGTGAAATCTCCTTTCCGTGCAGCGCGCTTACGTACCGTCAATCCGCGCACACAGGTAAAACGCGCACTTATCCCTCAACTCGCTCTCTCGTTGGTCCGCTTTGTCCGTTGAATTTTATGATATTTCCGCACTCCGTTGCGCTACCCGTAAATGGCGCTCTGTGTTCCCGGTCACTAGCTCCACACCGTGGGCGGACTTAGTCAAGTGTGGGTAGGAGGGGGAAGCGCGTGAGGGGACGGGGTAAATCCGTCCGTTCCCCCTGTGAGGAAGGGGGGAATGCTGTGGGTCTGAGGTAACTGTGTAATGAGGTAATGTTGCCCTCTCTCCTTAATCCTAGGTTTATTGTTATATCACCTTGATTGTATTCTCTTCAATGGAGAGTGAGCCCCTCCCTTTCCTCTGAAATAAGGGGTGTATTGTTGTTGTGCTGTAGGCTTGAGGTGATTAGATTGTGTATCAGGGCATTTGTTATATTACATCTAGCTTCTATTTTTTGTCCTTATCACAATTACATAACAGATTTGTTTACCAACCCTGTTCTATTTTTAGTTGTTATCACAATACACAGTGAATCCAAGCCTGTTCTATTTTTAGTTTTATCACAACACAACAAATTGTTTGCCAATCTTTGCTCATAAATCTATTGTTTAACCATCACACCAGGGTGGTAATCCCTGCAATGTGATATAATATCTGCTTTTCTAGATGGGTGGCTGCGTTGTAGCCTCTCAGGATACTTGGAGTTGACGTAGTTTTCTCTGCTTTGGTGCACTACACTCGTATGTTGGCTCGCAGCTCGCAGCTATGTGGCGTGTTTCAGCCTATCGGCGGCAGGGAATGTCCCGTCCTGCTAGCGCCGCTTGCAGCTATGTGGCGTGTTTCAGCCTATCGGCGGCAGGGAATGTCCCGTCCTGCTAGCGCCGCTTATCCAAATCCGGCTGATGGCGGCAGGGAATGTCCCGTCCTGCTAGCGCCGCTGGTTCGGATCCTGCTATCTCTTGCAGTAAATGTTGGCCTATTTTCAGCCGTTTGCACTTATTTGGCTTGTTTCAGCCAGTCCGCAGGCCTGTTTCAGCCCTTTGAGCGCTCAATTCTCCGTTAGATGTCGGCGCTTCTCGCGGTTCTCCGTCAAGTTTCGCTGTTTCACTTCCACAACTGCCGGATGCAGAGTTAGACCTTGCTATCCAGGGTGGGTAATTCAGGTTGCTTGTGTCAGTTTTGCCAGTTTCGCTTCCACAACTGCCGGATACAGAGTTAGACCTTGCTATCCAGGGTGGGTAATTCAGGTTGCTTGTGTCAGTTTTGCCAGTTTCACTGCTGGGAGTACCTTAGCCTCAGCTGCGCGTCTGCTCTACACTTGTGGTTCGCCGTAATCTCACACAGCTGTCACCAAAAGTTGTGGTATCCGCCTAGGGTAAATGGCAGACACCAGAGTTCGAATAAAGACTACGGCAGTGTGAACAGACGTGGACACCTATACTATAGAGAAGCTACGCTTCTCTAGCAATCACTAAATAATAAACATAGTCTATTCAGTTGTTTCTTTATTGCAGGTCTAAGGATAACTAAGGTTGTACAACATAATATAAATACATATGGATTAGGAATAGAGATAGTTAAAGATAAATCATACAATTAAAACATAGATAATTGCAATGGTTAGGTAGATGGCTATCCCTGTCCGGGGAAGGCAGGATAGCCCATGGAACAGCACAATAGGTAGATAAGCATAGAGGGGTTGAGTGGTAGGTCTGGGTACTAAAAAGGGAAGGTTTGATGATTACTGTGACAACAGCAGTCTGTGTGGGGGTGATTCTATCAAGTGAAGGAAGGCTTAGATCCTTTATCCTCAGGGTTGAGGTGGTGCTGATAACTTGGTGGTTGAAGGGGAAGGTTCCGGTGCTTAAGATGGGAGAGGGAGGGGTAACACCCCTCCCTCCATTTGCAGGACAACTGAGAGATGAAATCAGTACCGTTATCTGACATATTTTCAGGTGGCTTTACAATTGTAGAATAACAGGATTTAGCTGGGTGCGTAGCATCACTATAATGTCTTGGTTTCTGCATGGTCCAGAGTTGCCGCATACCACATTTCCATGCAAAATAAGCTTAAAATCTAATGATTTTAAATATTTGCGATTTAATGGTAAAAAAGAATATTTTTTTCTTTTTGATAGCCTGAATATGTTTAATTTTGTTTTTTATATAATCTATTCTTTGAATAGACATGCATATTCTTGCAGATTTTTAAAAAAATTTAAAAAATCAAAAATCGAAATTAAACAAAATTTATCTATAGCCTTTGAAAAATACTTTTGATATTTTTAACCTATATAACCAATAAAATCAATGAAAAATAAAAAAGTTTTATAAAACAAACTTTTGGAAAAGGTTTAAGATAACTTCATAAAATTAGCATTTAAGTAGGATATTTTTCTTGTCTATTTTAAAAATGCAAATTAAACATAGTTAACGAATATTTAATTAGCAAGAATAGTAATAGAATATTTCAATAACTACTTAAACCTTTTTGTGGCTATGTTATTTATTTAAACAGAAAATCTATTTTGTCAGAATTATAAAAATAATGAAATATTTTCAAACAAGCTTGCAAAATAAACATAATTTTATCAAACTTCCTCACAGTTTTTAGAAGATATTGTTGTAAAATATTAATTATTAAAATAAAATCTTTAATTTACAATGTTTAAAACACCTAAAAGTAAATTCTAAGCAAAATTAGATTTATTCTCTAGATTTAGAGTAGCTGCGCTACTTAAAAAAACATCTAGTATTGAAACCTACAGCTGATCAAAAATCAATAGTCATAAATTGGTGGTTTACAGATATCTAAACATATATATACACCTTACAGATTTATTTTTAAGATTGAATGTAAAGTATATTATACGAGATGTCATTTAGTCAAATTTTAAACAAAATAATTTTCATTAATTCATTAACAAAAAATAATGTTATAAATTTAAACTCACAAAGAGACTATTGTGTATTTTATTATTATGTTCTTTCTGCAATCTGATTCAAAACAAATTTTTTCTCTCATTCAAGTCAGGGATGAGTTTAGTACCAAAAAAAATAAAACAAGTTGAAATACTTTTAATTTAATTTGATATTATTGTATAATATTTTCTTTTATATATAATTTAAGAAATATATTTATAAAATATTTACCTGTCATAAAGACGACATATAGAAACAACATCCTTATAAGGAAATTAAAATCTATTTTCAAAATTTTCAAATTCATTTTATGCTTAAGAAGGGACGAGAAGGAATTGAAATTCAACATTAACTTGTTATTTTGCTTGTATATTTATCATATTTGTTTACAGTTTATTGGTAAAGTTTGGTAATACTTTATTTCGAGTCTATCATGCAGTGTACTGTCTATCTATCTATCCCATGTCTCCCCTATCTACAAGTTAAAACAGATTATTGTATTATGTAACTTGTCTTTGAGAATTAAAAGTAGTTTTCAAATATCTATTTTGCAATTTGATTTACTAGCAGATTCGCCCCTAAAAGCCTCTAGGAGGCACTTAAGGGAAGGAAGGGGGATCGATTTGAGGAGTAATATATCCTCTACCAAAATAATTAAGAATCATCCCTGGACCTACAAGAAGCATCACCGCAAAGGAGAACCATATTGGTCTAGTGGTTAACGTTACTCTAACATACAGACAGCCAAACACCTTGCTACTTCTATATAAACTAAACATCTTTTATATAACTCACTATGTTTGTTTGTATTTCAGCTGTACGAAACTATAGTGGTATCTATAGCTGTATGGTGTCTAATGTAGCTGGTAGCAGTGAGATTGTGGACATACTTGCTGTTTATGTTGAAGATGTTCCTAATGTTCGCCTTACTCTACATCCTATCAAGCCAATTAGGTAATATATAAGTAGATTTTTAAAAGCGAATCTTTTCTATAATAAGGGCCAGCTCTTTTCGTTAATTTAAACAGGTACAGGTAAGTATTGTCCTATCGATTCCAAACTTTGCATGGCGATTCCTGTAGTAGTCAGATAAGATTTAGAAACTGATTCATAGTACAGGAAAGAACATTGTTATAAGCGAAGCATCCCTATAATCAAGTCCGTAATCTTATATTTAAACACCTTTTCAACATATTTTTTTTTACTTTTTTACATTTATATTCTGATTTTTCAGTTTGTCCTACCGTTTCAGACATTCGCTTTTATGGATGTTGTTATTCTTTTTAACTAATATTTTTTACAGTGAGGAAGATAAGGAGAATGTTACGCTGCGCTGTGAGCCGTTACCTCCTGACACACGGCTGCTGGCGGTCAAATGGTTTCTGGATGGCGCTCTGCTTAAAGAACTACCTGACTGCTCTATTAAAAGGCAAATATATAAAAATGATAAAATTACTTTAAGCATAATTTTACATATATTTCATTAGCTGTTTAAAAGAAGGGTCAAAACTTTTAGAGGGTTAGATCCTACATTAATAAGTATGAAGAGAAATTTAGGAAAGTCAACTAAAAAAGTGAAAATTGAAAAAATGTATCTTTATTGCTTTAAATTATTCAATATTTACTTCTTGTCTAAATGTGAACTTATTTAGGAAAGTAGGTAATGAAGAAGTTACCGACGAGCTTTGCAACATGGATCCTTCAATAGTAAGTTAATTTTTACTTATTTTGTAAAGTAATATCCTTACATAAAAGTAACATGATGTCTTAGTGTGTGAGTATAGCCAAGAATTTTGCCAACCACGGTTATCTTAACCGCTGTATAGTACTTTTTGGTAAAAAAAACATCTCATAGATCAAGGGAAGTTTTATAATTATTTTGGAGGATAAATATAAAATGCCCCCATGAAAAAAATCACCTTCCTCCCTAATATTCCTTTAAAAACAGAAATTGACTTTGATGGAGGTCGCCTTTAGCCCGCGATCCCCTTACGTTATAATCTCCTTAAAGGCCTCTAGGAGCGTAGCAACTAGTTAACATCATAACCATAAAGAGAAGAACAAAGATGTAAAATTATTATCTTTAATTAGATCATCCTGGAGAATGTTGGAAAGAACTTTCATGGCAATTATTCCTGTCAGGTATCTATATATAGTTAGTCAGAGGTTTAGTGACTTTAATTTTTCATTTAGATATTTACTTGAAGATCATTCAAATAATTTTAATAAAGACTAAAATCATAAATGCTTTATCGGTTAACCCTTCCGTAAAGTCCTAAGTTTTTTGTCTTAAAAAAATAGAAATATTGCTATTATTTTCTCCTTGGGAGGTTGAAAGGCAAAGCAATAGATTGATAACTCCTAGATACACTATAATCCGTCAAAGGAATTTATAGCAGAAAAAGAATTTAGTTTGTATTTAGTCACATATGATTCATTATAACAATGCGGGCGGGGAAAATTATATTCGTTGGTAAATATTTAAAGATAACGACGAAAATATAGAACGTGTTGGTTTTTGCAGTTTCTGATCTAGCGGGACTAAAATAACAAACTTTAGGATACTAAAAGTAACGCAAAAAACGCTAAAATACAGTTTTTAAAAAAAGTGATTTAATAAGTGGGTATAAGATTGTTATTTTTTTTTCAGGGAAAAAACAGAGCAGGATGGGGTAAAACTTCAAATAGAGGTAAGTCACATATCTGTGTGCTTTTCTCTGTCGAGCACAAACCCTTCCCCTCTTTTTGAAATAAAATGAAAATATGATATAGAGTAGTTTTTGTTCTCCTATGACAAACTCCTGCAGTTGGGCCTAACCTTGCAGGGCTACCCAATATCCAATATTACCTGACCTGACCTAAAGTAATAAACAAACAAACAAAAACAGCACCCCCCCCCCCTTTATTTTCGGGTTAGTTTTTTCTTTAAGAAGCTGTTATTTCTCAGAACAACGTTGTAAAAAACATTATTTAAATTAAATGTTATAGATATATTTTGTTTTATACCAAATAAAGATTTTCAAAAAAGGCTAAAATTAGATTTTAATTATCATTGTTTTTCAGAGGGGCTTTATATCTACTTTGGTCCTGTGTCTGATCCTACACCAAGAGCGGACGTTGTCGTCAACAAAGGGGAAAATTTGACAATACCCTGCGCTATGAAACATATGGGAAATCCTAAGGTAGATGGATAGATAAATAGTAGAAATATCTATAGTTTGGTAGATTGATAGATTTAAAATTGATTACAGATAGATCAAAGATTGATTACAGATAGATTACAGATAGATTACAGATAAATTATAGATAGTTTACATATAGATTACAGATAGATTACAAATAGATTACAAATAGATTACAGATTTCAAATAGTTTACATACAGATTACAGATAGATCACAGAAAAATTATAGAAAATTTACATATAGATTACAGATAGATTACAGATAGATTATAGATAAATTATAGATAGATTACAGATAGAATTCAGATAGATTTCTGTTGGATTTTAGATAGATATCGAATATGTTACTGATACAAATAGATTGATGAATAGATTTTTTGATCGATTGATAGATTCAGAGGTGTGTAGAAATTAAGGGGAGTAAATACATCCCCTAGGTGTCCAGCCCTCTACACCCAACTTAACAAGGGTCTATATCTATATCTACAGCCAAGGGGGGTGTAAATGTGAAAAAGCCATAACCCCCATGAAAGTAAGTTAATGAAGTAATAGATTAAAGAAAGATAGATAGTTATTGAATCAAGAAATAGCTAATTTGCTATATAAATTAACAAACAACAATGAAAAAAAATATAATTATTAGCCAAATAGGTATATAGATTTTAAAAATTTACATGTAAATTTTGAATTTTTTAAACTATCCAAAGTTTAACTTTGATAGTCTGCTTCTCTTACTTTTAGGGATGTTTCCACCAAATTATATTTAAAATCTATTCTATAATAGCAAATCAACCCTACTTATCATTTTTTGCTTTATAAAGATTAACCTTTTACATCTTGAGACAAAGTGGCTAAGGGTTAAAATCTAGTAATTTAATGTAGTTGAATTTGTTTGCCTTTTTGATAAAAGGCATATAGCTTTTACTTTTCCACCAATCCAAAAAAAAATTAAACAGGGAACTCATAGGAGATACCTATAGGTACTCTAACTATGGCTGTAGTAGAGCTAGAAGAGTTTTGATTGATGTTTAGATTATTTTATCTTTTTGTTAGTTGCAGAAAATAATTTAAATATATGTTTAAGGGTTTTATGAATTTATACAAATATCCAGTATCTTTTTTCATTGAAAAAAGGCTCAGTTTCATGAAAAAATAATCTTGTTCAAACTTGTATCTAGCCTTGCTTCATGTTAGACAGTAAAAACTCCATGAAAGTTGAAGTTTAAAGTAATCTGGCCTGTGTTATAGTTCTTAACTTGTTTATTTGCTTAAGAACACTTTAATACACACACACTCACACCTATACCCTCACATACACACACCTAAACCCCCACTTAAATACACACACACACAAATACCCCCCACATACACACATATATACTCCCACATACACACACATATCCCCACAAACACACACCTATACCCCCAAATACACACAAACAAACACTTGACTTAAAACTTCAAGTGTAAAGTATAAACTGATCTTTTAGACAAGCTTTTAAAAATTGTATCTGGTTCTGTTTGCGGTAAAATCTTACTGGAAATGATTTCATTACAAATTAAGATATTTAAAGCTACCAAACCGATGAAATAATAGTTTCCAACAACATTTTAGAGTGGAGTTTACCAGATGCAACCTTTTGTGTAGTGTAGGTACTCTATGTTTTTAAAAATCAGTCTTTCATTAGGATTGAAACAGTTATAGGGACAAATAATTTTCTCAGCAGTTTTTTAAGATGCACGGCTGAAATGTTAGTATCGATTTTATAACTTTGCTATTTGATACATTGGCCGATAAGGAAATGAGGTTTACTACTCTGCTTTTAAAGATAGTCGTATGGATAAACAGCTGGAAGACAATTACATTCAAGCAAAAGATTTCGAAAGTTGCTGATCTGATTGAGTTACGATTTTTAGGATTATACATTAGGATTCTTTCTTTTTCAATACAAAGCCCCAAGAGGCAAGGCTAAAATCCCTTGGATTTGGTAACTTTTAGAGAGATAGTAGAAAAAAAACTTCCAAAATATGCATAAAAAAACCATATTATCCAGGGCCAACTAATTACGCATTCCCTTTCAAAAATAAATCTTTTTTAAAAAGAAAATATGAATAATTTTGTCCATAAGTAGCACAGCAACAACAAGATACTAAAATAATTTGAAAGAATTACTTGTAAATTTTTTTTTAGATGATTATCATAGACATGGGTTAAAGTTTCTGCAAGTGTGTTCCTTTGTATGTCGTTCAATGTGATTGGGTGTTTTACTCCAAAGTGCCTACCGACTAATCATCTATTTCCTTTATTTCCCTATGCCTGTGGAGGTATTAACCATGCGGAAAACATACGGTTCCCAATCCCCGAAGGGCTACCCAACTACCAATACAACCTAACTTACTTGGCCTAAAATAACCCCCCCCCCCCTCCTTAATTTCAATTTATTTTAATATAATGAGTGGGTCTGTGTGCTCGACAAAGCATTTGGAAGGAAATTGCTTTTAGACTGAGTTATTTCAGTGACGGACTGGCGTAAGGATATATATTTGTTAAAGCGTAGCTGCACTTCTGAAACCTCACTTTAAAGAAAATATAAAGTAAAACTTTCTCTCAAATAGAATTTATGATTTTTTTGCAGAATTTTCTTCAACTTATGTAAGAACTCTGATTTTCTACGAATTTTTCAAAACATGGGTGAAAAAACATCAGGAATGAGATTTTATTCTAAAAAAATATTTTGGATAGTAATTTTAAGTCTTAAAATTAAGAAGTTGTTTTTAGTCAAAATTGCCAAAATCGTGTTTTCCCTAAAAGTGCTTAGCGTGCAAAGTAACCTAACCTTAATTTTAAAATAAATTGAAAATAATTGGGGTAGTTTTTTATTCCTAACCTTTAAGGGGTCCCTATCCCGGCTGGGTCTATGCTTGCAGGACTACCATGTACCCCATTGCAACCTGACCTAACCTATTCTGACATAAAATAAATAAGTACCCTTTCCCTTCTCATTTCTAATTTTATTGAAAATAAGGCGAATAGGCTATACTAGGCACTTATGTTTGATTTTCCTTTTTTTAGTTTGTTATTAGTTTTGATTTAGAGCCTCAAACTTATTTGCAGAATCATTTTCTCTGTTTATCGATTGAGGAAAAGTCAATCTCTGAAACAAGATTTTATTTGCATTTGAGTTCAATTTTAGTGTTTATAAAAAAAAATAATAATTTGAAGCTGTTTATAGTGTCTATAAAAAAGATGACTTCATACAATACAAATGACCAATGATAGGCCAATACACGGACTAAGTTACCAATGATAGTATGCCGTAATTTTTATAGGCACTATAAAAAATTTTAATAGTTTTACTAGGTGGTATTAAATCGTGTAATTATATAAATTTGAATTTCGAGAGAGAAAAAAATGAGAGTAAGAAAAAATTATATAATAACTGCCATCTATCAAGCTTAGGTCTCATTTTTTTCAAGAGTAGTTCTTTTTTATTTAGGCTTCTCAAGCAATCTGGTTAAGAGATGGAGTGAGGATAAAAGACGAATCTGGCATTAACCTAACTTTGGTAAATGTTGGGGCTAGACATAACAAAAACTTTACCTGTATACCATTCAATAAGGTAACTATATTTGTTTGCCTATTGAGGGCTTTGCACTAAAAATAGTGGGTAGGATATTCCTCGAGATCTAAATAAAATTACATTAAAATAACCTTAATATGTAAAATTAAAATCATAGTTCTTTAATATTATTATATGCTGGTTTTTTATTCAATTTTAACCTATTTAACCAATTTTAAAAGAAATTTCTTTTATGGCTTCTATCCTGTTTTTACATAAAGAACATATTATTGAGTTTATATTTTATCATATAAAAATAATCCTTTTTAACTATTGAGGTTAGTGCGTTTGAGACAAGATCAGTAATACATTTTGACGTAAAAGAATTGAAGCAATGAACATACTTTTCAAACCCCTACAACAGTTTAAATTAAATATTATCCAGAAATTTTTCATTTGTGGATTCACGAGATTTGCTACTTAGGATAATTTTATTCTCGTTTAAAATATATTTATTTGTAAAGGTAAGCAAAGGGAATGGATCGAGTGTGGTGGTAAAGGTTGTAAATTCCCCCAACTTTGTGAAGCCGCTTCCGCCCAAATCTGGCGCCCCTGTTAATAGGAATCAGGTAAACTGTTTTTTTTTCGAAGCTATTCTAAAATGTCCGTCTGTTAGTACGTTAAAGGAAAAGCATGATTTTTGTGAAGATTCCTTATACTTGCAGAATGAAATTAACTTGGTCCGTCAGTCTCATATCATGGATAGTAGCTGGCTAAATATTTGTGAATATTCTCCTGACAGATGCTACAATTCCCTTATTCAGTCTGTCTGTAATGTCCTAGCTAGTGAATAACCATATTCAATTGGAGAAATGTATTTTTTTCTGTTTTTTGTATGTAATTTTTTCTTAAAAATGAACATTAGAGACGCACATTGTAAGATTTGTTCATTATACATATGCAATAAATGATTAATAAGAAGAACTATAGTAAACAACTGAATAAAGATATTTATGTGCAAAGTGCCATTTTTAATATTGTATGACAATGAATAACTATTTATATATTTTTTCCTGCTATTCCTACTTTTTAAAACTTGCTTTTTTTCACTCTGGTTTTTAACATGCCTCTTTACTACACTGTTCTTTATAGGAAACTATTTTACTATTAAAAAGCAAAAGATATTAAAATTATTCTGTCACCAATGAAAGGGCATTATTGAAATAAAAGTGTTGTTATCTAACATAGCATTGACTTTAAGGGCAATTTTATAGTAAACATATATCTTATAGCGGTATACAACATTTCTTTGTGAAACGTGAACATTTATAGAGAATATAGATGCTATAAATGTCCTAAAACTATTGTCCCACTGCGTTTAAATAGTCGAGGAGTAGCTTCGCTACTTTTTTTTTTAAGAAATCGTAACTTTTGCATACTTAGGTTGAGTTGGTATGTTCAGTTGAATGTGATCCGCTGTGCACTATTGATTGGTATCTAAACAATACAAGGTAAAAATATGTTATATTGATTTATGTTTTATGCATAGATTATCGAGGTATTGCTTATATGGCCAAATAACAGGTGAAGAAATTGATGGTGGAATTCTATTCCAAATGTTCTAGAGGGCCTAAAATATAGAATTTTACCATCCTAAGACTTAAATCTAATAATACTATAGCTTAAGAACTTTATTTCTTAAAATGGAGATTTCAATCGGTTCATCAGTCATTGAAATCTTGAGCTACAGGTGAAAAAAAATATGCTACTTTACATAATAGTATACGTAATTAGGGATAGTCTTTGTACAATTAGGACAAACAGAAAACAATTCATATATTTTTTCTTTGTAAATATCAAAAGGAAAAAAGAGTAATAAAAGTGCACTTACAAATCACAAATTTGCACCGAAAACACATTACCATAAAATAGAATTGTTTAGTGTGAAAAATAATCAAATATTTTTCAATACTCAGATTTAATGTACAAAGTTTTTGGCAGTTAAATTAAAGGCAATTTCGCTGATTTTTTGAATTGTGTGTACTTTGCGCTACCTTTCTCATTTAAATATTTTTAAATATCAAAAAAAGCTATTTTAATTTTATAGCTTGTTAAGGGGTTTGTAAAGGGGGTAGAGGGGGGGGGGGGGGCTCAGAGAGAGATTATCCACCTCCTTAATTTTGCTAGAGGGTTCAACCTGAAAGGGTAAGGCATTCTATAATCTTCATTATTAAAATTATTTAAGCAGAAAATATTGTATATATTATAAAAAGGAGTGCATCCAGTCGCGCGACTGCGGCTGATAAGGCTACACTTGGGCTGAAATTTTCTTGGGCTTTAGGAGCTTATACTAAGTATAGTTAAGAGTACGGATGCAGTCAGAGTAGTAGAGAGGCTTATAATTTTTATCCTAAAACATTGATTTATATTACTTTTTAGAAAGGGGGGTACAGGGTGGGTCCACTTTTTTAATAAAGAAATTTTCTTGGAATTAATTCCAAGGAGTTTGTTTAAGTTAAAAAGTGTTGTAATAAGTTTAGTTAAGGTAATCTAATTCTAGTTAGTTCAACCAGTGTGTAGTTAAAACAGTAACTTGTTGAAAAACAGCATCTAGTATTACTTGAAATATCGTAGCATTGCAGAGTTAATTATATTTAAATCTGATAAGTAATTGACATTTCATCTAATTAAACATTTACGACAATGAATCCAGCTGATCATACTGGGAATATGATAGTACCACAGATAGAGTATTTTTGGTTAGAAATTTTTTTAAAATGTGTGATTACGCCGGCTGTACAAAATGTAAACTTTCGCAGATGATGCATATTTAAATAAATTGGAACTTTACATTTCCAAAGAATGTTTCTGTTTTTTATGTGTAACTTTAAAGAAACAACTTCTTGTTAGAATATTGTTTACAATTCTTTGTTGAATAATAATAATCTAATGCATTTTAAACTATTCTATTTTAGACTAATTTTATTACAATAGTGTAAAATAAATTGTAGTAAAAAACTGTATTTTATAAAACTTGTAGGTATTCCGTTTGCTGAAAAGTTTTTTATTGTTTTTAACGAAGATATGCAAAACAAGGATGACAACATCCATTAAACGAAGCTCTGAAATGTAATGACAAACGAACATTAAAACTTGTAGAGTGTCAGAACTAAATAAATAGAATTTAAATATATAAGTTTAAATAAATTTTGAGTAAATTAGTTGCAAAACAGTCTAAATACAGGATACTGTTTAAGGACGTACTTAAATTTTTAGGACTTTATAGGTAAGCTTCGTTTATAACATTGTACTAAGTTGTCCTAGAAATCGGTATTCGAAAAATCAGATTATTAGGATAACTATAGCACATGTCTAAATTAAGGACAAAGGCTAACTTTTACGGACGGACTTACTGACCGACCCTAAATAAAGCTCAATTAGAAAGGTCAATAGCATAAAAAAAATTATTCCGTAAAATTTTTCTGTGACTGGTTGAAATAAAAATAATAATAAAAGAACTTTCACTGCTGGAAAAGTAGAGGACAAAGAAGTATTTCATTCCTTGTCTAGGTATAACTTTTTTAATATCTGGGAACAATATACATAAAATCTTTAAATTCTACCTTCTACTTTCTACTGGAAATATAGGTGAGGCAAGTAGAACTAAACGCCTATCATAAACATCTTATTTTTTATAGATACATTATGCATTTTTACATTTTTTACCTACTTAAACCTATTGACGTTTTCTAATATATCATATTAACGAAATTTTGAATCATAATAAGTCGATCTTTAATTAGAAATTAATGATATTTCCACATAAAAAGAAATAACCTTTTAAATAATATAAGGTTAAAGGTTGGGTGATTTTTCTGTTTTGAAATGATTTAATAAAAGAAATAGAAATATTATTTTTATATAATACAAATACTAATATACTAATTTTGAAGATAATTGGTCATGATTATCATGATTTCTCTTAAACCTTATTAAATTGACAATTTTCTCTGGAAATATTATTTACATTAGTTAATAAGGTTTCATAGCCGTCCAAGGGGGGGGGGTAATGGGGCGATTACCCCCCTCCAAAATTTTTTTAATTTTACCCCCCCCCCCCCCATTTAGAATTTACTCCTACCTTGGGGGTGCCGTAGGCACCCCCAACCATTTATGAGGGGGTATTTACCCCCCCCCAAAAAATTTTACCCCGGGGGTAAATTTGGGGGGGGGGTAAACAAATTTTACCCCTACCAACAGATTTCAGGGGGGGTAATTACCCCCCCCCCCAAGCAAATTTTACCCCCGGGGTAAAAATTTTGGGGGGGGTAAAAAAAATTTGCGGCGCGCTTCGCGCTCCATTTTACCCCCCCCCCCAAACCGAATTACCCCCCCCTTAAAAAAATTTTACCCCCCCCCCAAAATAAAAAGCTTGGACGCCCCTGTAAGGTTTCATTCAGGAATCTAAAGGGATAAGACAGTGGCCGATAAATTAAGGTACATATCCAATTATGATTCACATAGTAACTCGTTCTGTAGATTAAAATTATTTGTTTAAGCGTTTGGATACTCAACTTAATGAACCAACCAATCAAAATTTAATAACAGTCTCCTAAGTCCTTGAGCCAACGAATAAGAAAACATTATAACTAAACTTTGGGGACTTGTGTAATAAAACTTGTCTTTATTTAAGAATTGAGCCAGATGAAAAATATGCAGTTGTAAATGTAGTCAAATTACCAGATTACAGTACCAACACGCTTACTCAGGTGAGACATATTCCAATAAAGAAAAATTGTACTTTGTGATTCCATGTTTTTCATCAAGTCCATCCATCTAGCTATAATTTAAAATTAAGATAGAATTGAAAGAGCATTTACTAAGAATAAATGTCTTAAAACATTTTCTTACTTCATCTTCTTCTTTATTCTTTATGGCGGTTAACATAAGGAGATAACATACTCTTTCTCACCTTTTTTAGTTTTATTTCAAGAATAAGGGGGTGGGGGGGTTTAGGGCCCTATAAACACTCTGGTATATTGGACTAAAAACTTTTTGAATAACATTTGATGTATTTCTTCAAGGTGGAAAGTCAACTGTTAATGAACATATCTGCCTGGAGCGAGGGCCTGGTTCCTGGAAGAGATAATGCCAACTATACCTGTGTTGCCTCTAATAACACTATTGGGGAAGGAGTCGCAAGTTCTACTTATTTTAAGTAAGATCTGTAAAATTTAATTTTTATAGTTACACTGTGTGTAACAAGCAGAAATGTGCTTAGCATACACCAGAGATCGATTTTTTGAAACAAGAATGCCGCGTTTTTTTGACCTGTCGTCTTCGGTCAATCAATCATTATTATGAAAAGGATTTAAACAGAGTATACAACTATTTATTTAATTATTTAGCTTTTGTTGGTATGGCTTTCATAGAAGAAAAATAAATAATCTTAAATCCATTTTTGCTGTATATTAGTTAATGCATCATTTTAGAGCTTTATTAGACATTATACAAATGGCTAAAATAATAATTTTAAAATTTTGAATTCCTAAGTTGTATACTCTGTTTAAATCCTACAGGACCTTTTCATAATAATGATTGATTGACCGAAGACGACAGGTCTAAAAAATGTCGAAAAAACGCGGCATTCTTGTTTCAAAAACCCAACTCAGTAGGATGTAAAACCATTTAGGGGTTAAAGGGTAAAGCAGGCCTTCCAAATTTCAATTTTAATGGTGGTGTTGACACCACTCTACACCCCCTAATGGACGCCACTGATGACAAGTTTAAGTTTTAATATTGGAGCTATTTCAAAATCGTTCTAGAAGCTTAGGCTTACATACGACTAGTCCATCGAGGCACAGAAAAAAATATGATTTTGAAGAGTTTTTTTTATATCAAGGTTAAGTGGGACAGTTTGAAGTGAAACTAAGCAGAAAAATGAATACTGACTAATAAATTATGGAAAAGATAACTTCAATCTTTCTTGGATACTGGATGTTTTCAACCTTTTTAAAGAATATTTTCAACTTTTTTATTCTTTGTTAATTTAGCATAACATCTAGTTAATAAAATCTTGAGAATAATTAATTTAAAAGTACTGGTTGTGTCACAAATATAAAAAAAAACGGCAGCTATCGTCAATGAATCACTAAAACTGACATTGTTATCAAATATTTTAACATTAAGGGTTAACGTAATTTTCTCGACTGCTGCTTAAGATAGACGGCTACTTTTTGTCTACAGATTTCCAACGCTGATGTTTAGTTTAAAACAATTCAAGTTTTGTAATTTATAAAAAGAAAATAAGGATGACAGCATCCATATAAGAGAAGCTCTGAAACGGTAGGATAAACGAACATTAATACTTGTAAAGTGTCAGAACTGAATTTCAGTAAAAATTTTAAACTTCCTAAATGGAGGCTACTGTTTGAGGACATATGTACTTACGTTTTTAGGACTCTATTGTAGAGATACTTTTCTTATAATATTTTAGATGTTTTATATGGACGGAGGGAATTCTGGTAACGATTATGAGTTGCTACGCCTTCTAAATCGTACCTAACTAACATAGGAATCATCATGCAAAGTTTGAAATTGATAGGTTAACATGTCTAAATTGACGAAAAGAGCAAGCCGTTACGGACGGACCAACTCTAATTATAGAAAAGCTTTGCTTTTAAACATTATAATGGTAGGAAAGTTCAGTCGGTCATTGATTGTAGGGTACTTTAAAAAGATATTAAGTAATTAAAATTGTAAAAGGACGAATTCAAAGATATTTTGTATCACCATTTTTGCACTAGGTAAAGCAAAGGAGGCTAATTCAAATTACTTCAACAACAACAAGAGTAACTTTAATTTCAATTAAACTTACATTTCAAGTTACTTACTACTTCGTTCTATTTCATTATAACAAACATTTTTTCATAATTATACATAGAATGATAGAATTCTATTTTTTGTAACATTTTTTTATAATTATATATAGAATGATAGAATTTTACTTTTTGTATATTAGTGGCTTCCAACTATAATATAGTTGAATAATTACTTCAAAAAGACTAAAACCTTCATAGGGCCAGAAAACATAAAATATTAGTTCTACTGCTATCTGTCAAATGGTTTTATTAGATATACTTTAAAGGAAAATGAAGCATAACAATTTTTCATTTTACTAACCGCGGAAATCTGTCTTTGATACGATTCTTTCAGGGTTCACTATCCCCCCCGGAACATCCAAGTGACCCCAGAGGAACAGCAAGTCAGAGAAAATGCAAGAACCAAGAACTTTCTCTGTGAAGCTGAGGTTTGTTATGCTTTTTTAAACAAGGATGAAAACACCAATTTCAAAGAATGATTAATGTCTTTTTGGTCTGTATGGCCCCTTGGAGCTCTAAAACAATTTAAAATATTTGTCTGTTTATATGTGTCTAAGTTCGGGTTTTCAATCATTTGAGTTTGTAGGAGGTATTTTGCTTTAGATCTCTGTATAAGCAAATTTGATAGCATATAAATATTGATTTTTGTTCCAGTCGTATCCGAAAGCTAAGTATTTCTGGCAGTATGAAAATGGAACACGAACAAGGTCTGGGCAATTTCTACATTTCAAATCATCAATCAGGTTTGTTAAATTTAGGTTGCAATGTATGCAAAACTAGAGGCTGGGCCCCTAGTATCTAGAGGTTCTGTATTTAGAAAGGTTGCAAACAAATAGCCTACAACCATTCCAAGACATAAATCTAAAAATAACATGGACTTAAACCATCTTGTGACCAATGCAAAGCTTCCCTAAAAAGAAGATCTAAATCAGTTTAGTAGTTATTGAAATCTTAAGCTTCAGTAGCTTCAATTTATGCTCATTAAAGCACCAAAATATCAATTTGTCGACCATTGTCTTAACCCCTAAAATCACCAAGTATACCTATTTCTAATGCTAAGTTAATCCATTTCCAAATTAATTTGAGCTTTTTTAAATTTTCGTCGTCTCATCTTTTTCCATATTCTTTAAAAGAACATATTTTTCAATGTATTTGGAAATTTGATTTAAAAATCAAACAATTTTTATAAGGAACCATTTTTTTAAATCGAAACCCAACATCTTTTATTCTTTTCTACATTGAGTTACATAAAAATTATTGTTTGTTAGTCGTACAGACAGTGGGACCTATACCTGCACAGCTTTTAATACCCTTGGAAACCTACAAAAGAAAGGTAATTACTAATTTTTTAAGTATAACATCTTATAATTGTTGTGTATTTTCAACCTAATTTTTATTCATAAAAGGAAAACTTTTTTGATAATTGTATTATGCTACTTTACCAAAAAATGGAAGGATTATTTAGTCTTAATTTTATTCTAATTACAAATAGTGCGATCTACAGACGACATACCAACCAAATTAATTGCATAGACTGCTTCTCATATAAATAATACTTATGATAATGTTTTAGTGAGATTGAATGTGTTATACAAGCCCGACTGCTACATTGAAAAACGTATCACAGATGGAATGCTACATTTAAGGTAAAAATGTAAATATTTTTATCATAGAAACACTAATTTCTTTTTAAAAGATGCATGTAAAAAATGTACCATGCTTCCTTATTCAAGAATTCAGAAATATGTACATAACTCCGTTTTTAACTAAATTATCAATTATTATTAAATCACAAGAAATGTAACTTCCATTGTCCTATCCCTGAAATTGATTTAGCGCTTTCCCTCAAAGCACCTTGTCTTGCATATTACACCTCTTCCCCCCCCCCCTCTTTATTTTTAAAGTAAATTGAAAATAAGGGCTGGAGAGTTTTTGGTTTGTTTAATACTTAATTTGAGAATAGGTTAGGTTATATTGTTTACTTGTTAGCCCTGCTGGGTTAAGGCCCTTTTTTTCTCTGTACATAACCCCCCTCCCCCCTATCTTCAATTTATTATAAAAGTAAGGGATAGGTTCCAGTGCTCGATAGGCACTAAATGGGAAAGCATCTAATATTTCTACTTTATAGATGTACATAACCCCCCTCCCCCCTATCTTCAATTTATTATAAAAGTAAGGTGTAGGTTCCAGTGCTCGATAGGCACTAAATGGGAAAGCATCTAATATTTCTATTTTATAGATGTGTAGTTGATGCGAATCCGCCGAATGTATCTTTCTACTGGTATCACGGAGATAAACTTATACCATGTAAGTTTTATTTAACAAATTTGTACTATAGAATGAGAATACCATGGATATAATCCGGCGTTGCTACAAAAGACCTACTCTACAAAAGACCTACCCCTACAAAAGACCTACTCGTCGGTTCTACAAAAGACCAACGCCTACAAAAGACCTACTCTACAAAAGACCAACGCCTACAAAAGACCTACTCTACAAAAGACCAACGCCTACAAAAGACCTACTCTACAAAAAATCGTAATGCTAGAAGGTCATGGCCGCAGTGCTCGGCCCCCTGGCCTGCCTAGCCGCGGGTGCTCGGCCCCCTTGCCTATAACCTAACTTAACCTAACTTATATGTAATAATGTATGAATGTTTATCGTACATTAACTTAATTATATTTTAGAATTTCGTTGATTTACAAAAAGTGGTTGGTAGATTTTTTCAAATTTTAATATTTTTTTTTACAACATTTAGGTAAGGTTAGGTTAGGTTATAGCAAGGGGGCCGAGCGCCCGCGGCTAGGCAGGCCAGGGGGCCGAGCGCTGCGGCCATGTATTGATTATGTATTACTTTATTAAAAAAATTGATGTTTATATAACAATATATATTCGTAGGTATAATATAATTGAAGCTGTAAATTTATTGAACTGGCTGAAAAAGTTTTCTTTTATAAAAGCTACGCATCTCTTAAAAATCGATTGATGAAGTTTTTTGTCAGAATCTCATGTTATTTTTGTAAAAACTGTAGATTCTTTATCTACATATTAGACAAAGTATTTTAGAACAACCAAAAATTTATAAGATTTCCTTACTCTCTCCTCCAACCCCGTAACATTATCCGCGTATGCTTTCCTAGAACGTTTGAACCTCCCCAAACAAACAAAAAATAAATAAAAGATTTGGCGCATCTCACTGTACTGTACAATCATACTTTAATGTCCCTAGTTTTCATAAATAAATGATCTTTTTGGCAAGATGGCAAAACAAAATTATTAAATAATCATTTGTCATGTGCAAAATCTCTTTTCTATGTCACATAAGAGCTGATAGAAAAAATGATAAAGATTAATGTTTATACAGGTTGGGGTTTTCCCATTGATTCAAATCATATCTATCATGTATAATATATATTATCATTATAAGAATAAGAAAAAATAAATAGATGAGAACATGCTTTTGTAGAGCATATAGAAAAGAATTCATTTGAAAAAAAGGTGATTTATGAAGAGGGTTAAAGTACCAGAATAGAGTGTAAAATCGGAGATTTCACAAGAATTATAAGGCATCTATCTTTAATAGCACCTGATAAATTATTATTCTTTAGTAGTTTTCCTTTATTCACAACAGCAATATGGACAGCTTGACGAACAAATTGGCTTATAAAGTAGATGCTTATTGGTTTATTTGTCATAGAATCTTTAAAAAAATTCTACTTTATTTTTAAAAGCGAAGCTTTTCTATAATTAGGGTCGGTCCGTCCGTCCGTCCGTACGTCCGTCCGTCCGTACGTCCGTCCGAGATAGATAGCTTTTATTCGTTAATTTAGGCATGTTAGAATTGTCCTATCGATTTCAAACTTTGCATGATGATTCCTGTAGTAGTTTGGCACGATTTAGAAAGCGTAGCAACTCTATAATCATTACCAGAATGTCCGTACGTCAATTTTAAAAATGTTGATTTTTATACTTTTTTAACAACAGATTTTCAAGTGTTCTAATTATCCGTTTGATCTGATTTTTGGTATATTGATTCCTGGGACAACAACGAACAATATTATAAGCGAAGCAACTCTATAATCAAGTCCAAAAATGTAAGTATGTCCATAAACATTATCCTGCTTCAAGCAGTTTTTTCAACAAATTTACTTACAACTTTGCTTCGACTCTAATACTTTTAAGTTCTGATTATTCAGTTCAGATACCATACAAGTGTTAATATCCGTTTGTCCTACCGTTTCAGTGCTTCGCTTTTATGGATGTTGTCATTCTTGTTAAGCTCAACTTTTAAGAAAGAAGGACGGACGGTCATTAGGAATTATAGATTAGTTTCACTACAAAAAATTAAGTAAAATATTTTTAAGATTTTGATAAAATTTTATTTTGTTAAAAATTAAACTTAGGATAATAACTTAGGGAACTTTTTAAAAGCGAAGCTTTTCTATAATTAGGGTCGGTCCGTCCGTCCGTCCGTCCGTACGTCCGTCCGTCCGTACGTCCGTCCGAGATAGATAGCTTTTATTCGTTAATTTAGGCATGTTAGAATTGTCCTATCGATTTCAAACTTTGCATGATGATTCCTGTAGTAGTTGGGTATGATTTAGAAAGCGTAGCAACTCTATAATCATTACCAGAATGTCCGTACGTCCATTTTAAACATGTTGATTTTTCTACTTTTTTAACAACAAATTTTCAAGTGTTTTAATTATCCGTTTGATCTGATTTTTGGTATAGTGATTCCTGGGACAACAAAGAACAATATTATAAGCGAAGCAACTCTATAATCAAGTCCAAAAATGTAAGTATGTCCATAAACATTATCCTGTTTTTAAACAGTTTTTCAACAAATTTACCTACAATTTTGATTCGACATATTTACATTTATGTTCCGATTTTTCAGTTCAGATACTATACAAGTGTTAAGGTCCGTTTGTCCTACCGTTTCAGTGCTTCGCTTTTATGGATGTTGTCATCCTTGTTTTATTGATAATTTAGCCAAAAACACAAAGTTTTGCTATTTTTATATTATTCAAATTCATTAGTTTATGATTAATATTACTTACGTTATGTATTATAACCTATGAAAAAATGTTTTACTTGCAGTAATACATTATTAATTATTTGCGGCTACGTCCTTAAGAGATCCTGTTACTTTTATATAAGAATTACGATGCTGTGAGAATTGGTGCAAAAAATATGACGTAACAAAAAAATTAGCCAATGAGAGGCCGTTATTGACCAATGGCGGCCACTACCATTGCCGCCATTGGTCAATAACGGCCTCTCATTGGATAATTTTTTTTGTTACGTCATATTTTTTGCACCAATTCTCACAGCATCAAGATTTACTTTATTTAAGATTCATATAATAAGAGCAACAGTAGAGATATGAAAACATTCTTTTGCAAGCGCCTTTTCCCCATGGGTCAAACAAAACAGAAACGAACCTGAAGCTTTACAAAGTGTCTTAAAAATCCAGCCATCTGACGTCATAACCATCAATCTTTTTTGGAGATTTTCTTTCCCACTTATCCTCTCATCCTTCATTTTATGACGTCACATGACTGATTTTTAGACACTATGTAAAGCGTCACGAATTTTATATTTTTTATGTTTTTCAGCCGCTATATTTTCTGAGTCAACAGAGTTTGAAGTATCTGAAGGACTGTCTGGAGAATTTTCTTGCCAGGCCAGAAATCTAGCTGGACTAGGAGATAAATGCTCTGTTCAGGTGAATATTGTTTTCCAGTAACGCTTCGAAACCGATTAATATCCGGAGGATTAGAACCGGTTCTCAGTCATACTGAAAAATTGTAAATCATAAGATAAAAACCAATTTTTTAGCCCGGCCTTATGCATCTCGGGACTAAAAATCTGGTTAATCGTATAGTTGTACATTTTTATATCCGTTAATTGAAAGTTGTTTATGATACGATGCAATATATAACTTTTCCCCCTCAAAGCACCTATCAACTCCAACCCTTTTTGAAAAAATCTAAGATAATGTAGATTGGTTTCTCAATCATAATCCGGCGGGACCTATACCTGTAGTGCTTGAACTCTGCGGGGCTACCTAGTACACAATATAATCTAACCTAACCTGACATAAAGTAATAAACAAACAAACTCAACCTCCACTTAATTTAATTTTTCAAAACAAGCAGTCGAGTGTTTTGTGATCATTAGGCACTTTTGGGTGAAAGCATGAAGTTAATCCAAGAACATTAGCAAAGAAGATGAAATTAAGACTGTTTTATTTTCAGATCAGTGATGCCTCTCCCCTGCTTGTTGAAAGTCGAGGCATGACCCTGCTGACACTGGGTGGTGTCTTCCTCTCAATCTTTCTGGTCTCATTAATACTGAGCATTATATTTTGCAGGGAAGCATTAGCAATTATAAAGAAGTAACCCGCTGCATTGGCGTAATTGGTAATGTGTCGGCTTCCTGTGATAGGTAGATGGTGGATTCTCATGGATCAAAGGGATAAGAAAATGGCCGGTAAATCGATGTACATCCTCAATAATGATATACAAATTATCATTTCAGTAGATGAAAATTAGTGATTAAAACGTTTGAACATCCAACTTACTGATCCAACCAATCAAAATTCACTTAAGTACCCAAAATTGTTAAGACAAAGAATAAGAAAACGTTATTATAAAACTTTGACTATAGAATAAAGACACTGGATCATAAAAGAAAATAAGGATGACAACATCCATAAGTAGCGAAGCAAAAAAAATCGTGGATAGGACTACGTAAAGGTAGATTTAAAGTGTTTTTTTTTAAATCAAGAATAGATTTATTGGAGAAAATAAACACGAAACCTTGATTTGATGACGACGGTCAAAGTAAATTACATAAAAGATGCTCATAACAATGGAGAAAATTATTTTGATACTGATATCCCAAAAAAGTTTGAAAATTAGACCAAAAACACCAAAGATATGGGTGGGGAAATATGTAAAACATATAACCTGATAAAAAAAACCTGATAAAAGGAAGTCTGACCGCCATGGTTGTTTTCTTAAAACGACAGAAAATTTAATTTTTACATCCTTAACTTTAAAAATTTTGAAAATCGGACAATAAACACTGAAGATATGGAGAAAAATGTGAAAAATATAAAAAAAATAGCCTAAAACCTGCTTTAAGCAGTCTGGCCGTCATTGTTGTTTTCTTTACACGACGGGAAATTTAGTTTTGATATCTATAACTGAAAAAAGTTTGAAAATCAGAATATATACACTAAAGATATGAAGAAAAATGTGAAAAATATAAAAATAGCCTAAAACCTGCTAAAAAGCGGTCCTACCGCCATTGATGTAATATACTTAATTGTTCTCCTTATTGATGGGATTGTTGTAAAAAAAATTTAGTATTCTATCTTTTACAGGAGCTGAGTAAATTCCATTTCTCCCATAGCGTTACGGACTGACTGACGGACGGACGGACAAAGTGAATTATAGAGCAGCTTCGCTACTAACAAAGTAACGGATTTCATTGTATTTTCACAGTAGCTTTTCTCCTATTTCTAGCCCCTGCACGGGGCCCTTAACCTGCGGGGCAATTATTTATAAATAACTAACCTAACCTAAAATAACTTATAAAAAGCTACTTTGAAAGTTTGACAAAACCCCTTACTTCGATTTCTTTCCTGGATCCAAGATACTTTGTTAGAGTCAGTCCAATCAAGCAAAGAGACTATTAATTGAATAACAAAAATAAAAAAAAATATAAAAATGTTAATGCAAATTTAAACAAAGGAAGAAAGGTGGAGAGAAATATGATATTACGGTCATACATGAGCTCCAGGATGATCTAACTATAAGGTTTGTATAGTCTTTATATACATGAGCTCCAGGAGGATCTAACTATAAGGTTTGTATAGTCTTTATACACATGAGCTCCAGGAGGATCTAACTATAAGGTTTGTATAGTCTTTACATACATGAGCTCCAGGAGGATCTAACTATATAGGGTTAGTATAGTCTTTACATACATGAGCTCCAGGAGGATCTAACTATAAGGTTAGTATAGTCTTTACATACATGAGCTCCAGGAGGATCTAACTATATAGGGTTAGTATAGTCTTTACATACATGAGCTCCAGGATGATCTAACTATAAGGTTAGTATAGTCTTTATATATGTTTCGGTACAACGGCATTTGGCTGGCCGTTTACCAGATCTTTGCGTACAGACGTACGAAACCTGCTACTTCCCACAAGAGACAAAACCAGCATAGTTACTAATACAATTTATTGTATGAAAACGGTCATGCTGAAATAGAAAATAACAAAATTAATAATCAAATATTAAAATGTTAAATACATGATAAAATAAATCTTGTAAAAGAGAATAAATCTTTTCTTATTTGGAACAATCGTCTTTTTAAATAAAGTAAATATTCATTATGAGAGGTTGCGTGCATTCGAAATTATATTTAAAATATATAAAATACTAGGGTTACTTTTTTGCTTAAAATTAATCAAAAATTAAATACGAGTTTGAAATTCATAAACAAAATCATTATAGACTATGATTAAAATATTCTGATACAAAAATAAATTAATTACTTGGTCTAATTTAAGTAAAAATGAAAGATTAATTTACCGTCTTTTAAAATTCATTCAATTCCATTAAAAATGCTTAAAGAAAGAATTCTTACCGAAGTTTTTGTTCCTGTAAAGCCGGGAAGCAATCAAAGGTATTTTTCAGTACGGACAACACCACAATTCTGATTATACATGGTTTTTCATCACGCATATAATCCGCACATTTTGAAAGAAAGATCAAAGATGGCTACGCTCGCTTTGTTTATGGTCCATGCGCAAGCATTGTTTTGAATGCCGCGTTCAATTATGAACATTTGAATTTCACCGCTTTCCAAACTGACATTAATGATAAGGAAAACAAAAGGATAAAGGTTCGAGTTCACAAACGCATCACACTATTATACTTCCGATACACACCCGCCTGAAAGTGGGGAATCGAACACCACACTATTCAACTTTTCAACTTTGTGTGCAGACAATGTCCACAAAAGTCACAATTCAAAACCACATAAATTACAAGAGTTTTAAATTTTGGCCCTTTGGCCTCAAGTTTGCTAGTATAATATTCATGAATACTCGCAATAACACAAAATGACACAATTCCACAAAAATGTAGGAATAAAGGAATAGGAAATAAAACATTCTTCATTGAAAGCTTACACATTCACTACTCACTCATAACACTTATTCTCATGGCCTCACAATTTTTCGAAATAAACAAATGGTTATTTGAATTTGTTAGACCATGTAATGCAATACATAATAATAATTTAAATAAGTACCCAAACTTTAATTAGGTACCTAATCAATAATAATATTCTTAATATTAAATAAACTTAATGCTAAACATATTCTGCATTAATCATCAAATAATTCATTCATACTTTTTTAATAAAAGAAGAATAATTACTTAAAAACTTCTTTTCAAACAAATATTTTTTGCTAAAGAAAAGTGAAAATGCATACGCAAATCTTTCTTTGATCAAATCTTTATGTAAAAGATAGATAAGAAACAATCCTTAAATCTAGATAAACAGAATAATCAAATAAAGTAAAATTATCCTTAATCTAAACATATCATCAAAATAAAATATCCTTATATCTAAGAACATATAAAAGAACTGTATTAATTCATCAATAAAACATCAAAATGAAAATAAAATTGCATTTTTGCATATGCGAATTTTAAATTAAGCTCAAAGTAAAAGAAAAGTCTCAAAAAGTGTTTATTTGGCAATTTCTCTTTGGCTGAATAGATAATAAGCTTTTCCATGTACTTATTTATACAGTCTTCTTAAAATTAAGAGCAATTGGGGCCTCAGTTTAACCTGAACCTCGAAAGCTAGCAGATCAAACCGACGCACTACAATTATAATAATGCCACGTGCGACGAGTCCTGTTAATGGTTATGTTTTGTTTCTTTTTTGTGTAACCGTGAACAGGATTCCTGGCGCGGGGCTCAATTCACGAACATTTCTGAAAAAAATAGAATGAAAAATGTTCCAAAGTTAAAGTCTTCAAATAAAGAAGGAATCAAAGAAACTACGAAAGAATCTTTTTAAATCATCAGATATTTCTTTTAAGCTTTAGTTTCCATGCGATCTAGGTTGTTCGGCCGAGGAAACAGAGCTGGAACACCCCGGATCGCATGACTATTGGGCTTTATCCTTCGAATTAATCAAACGAATCAAAGTGCATCTGCTATGTTCATAAAATTACTGTTTTTTTTTGTTTTTTAGGTAATCTTCAGAACGAAATTAAATATAATAATCTTAATATATAGTTAATATTAAATTATTTTGTATGCATGTAATATAAAAAGATATTTTTAAAATGATCAAATGTGTTTCATTTATATTCTTATCTGTATATATCATATTTCACGTCTGTTAAACAAGAAACGACAATAATGCTTCGCATCCAAAATTAAAAAAATACGTACCTAAGATTTTTTACGCGAAAAAATCCCAGGTCCCGATCAAATAAATCCGTAAAGAAAACTCATGTATTCGAATAGAAAACTTTAGTTTTATGCGTTGGAAATAAAATTCTGAGCTCATTTATAATTTTAAACGAATTTGTAAGGAAATTTGCGTCAATTATAAATTTAAAAAAATATGCAATTTGTTGAAAGTTTAAAAATATACGCGATAAGAACGATACTAATAAAAATACTTAATCGTCTTGGGAATCATCTTGGGGTAGGTTTACTTTCAACAATCGTCTTGAAGAAATCTCGTTATCCGTGGCTTCAACATCATCGGACAATTTGAAACGGGCTACAACTGTACGGCCACCGCCTCGTACGTCTTGAACTCTGCCGAGGCGATACTTCTTAACCAAGTTGGTGCACCCGTCGACAAGAACAACATCTCCAACGCTCAGCGGAACTTGATTGCGCCTCCACTTTACCGTGCGCAATAGCTCAGGCAGCAGCTGCTGCTTGTAGACTTCATGGAACTGTCTAGTCAGCTCCTCCAGATGGCTTAAATGGCGTGTAATTCGATCTCTGCAACCGGTCTCGAACGAGCAAATCCCGTCGTTAGCTCTGCCACCCAACAAATCAGCAGGAGAAATGATTCTCCATGTATTAACATCATTCCCTTGTGTAGCATAGCTCAAGGGTTTAGAGTTTAAAACTCTAGCAGTTTCAGCAGTCAGCAGCAACAACTCGTTGTGATTGACAACAGCTCCACACAACTTCTTATTGAGGACACGCTTGACCATGGCGACCTGGCGCTCAACACTTCCTACATACGAATAAGCGCCAGTCGGTACAAGGTGCCACTCAAAACTCACACCAGATTTCTTCATAACTTCATCAAGTATTCTTTTCGAGCCAAGAAAGTTGGTGCCGCGATCAGTAGTCACGACTCTGGGCATGTTGTAGAATGCTTGAAGCTTTCTGAGGCCAATAATGACAGCCTCAGTACTATAATCCAGCAGAACATCAATAAACACTGCTTGTGTAAAACGACAACAAACAATTAGCAACCAAACCTTGTACTTGGCTGGATTCTTTCTGGTGCGGACCCCAGGCCTTGTAACTTCCATCGGGCCAGCAAGGTCCAGATGGACATGAAAGAAGGGAACTGAAGATTGTAACCTGTCAGGCAGGATGTCTGCCATAGTTGGGGCTGAACGACGTGCATACTCTAAACAACAACTGGAACATGACTTGACAACCTTCATAGCTTCCTGGCGGCCACGTGATATCCAAGCATACCTGCGACTCTGTACCAAAGTCTTTCTATGACCGGCATGGCCAAGTTCATCGTGGGCCTGCTGTAGGAATAGTCTGGCCAAGTTATTGTGACGATCAATCAAAATAAGGCCAAGGAATCCTTGAACAATTTTCTCTTCCCCTCGGCTGCTGCCTCCAAGGCCTCATCTCCACGGGAACGCATCTTGAGGACTCTGAATTTACGAACAGGATAATAGCCATTATTACCAACGATAGGCCAGTACACCTCAGTCTCGTGATAATAAGGTTGAAGACTATCATATTTACCTTCAGCCTCCATAACCATCTCCTTCTCCTGGTTGTATGATGCCAGGAATAAATCACACACCACATCTAGGTAGGTAATTGAAAAAGTGTGGTTGCTATAAAACTTGGAATCAACTAGCGGCTCTTGTCCAGCTGGAACCGCAACATTCATTGGCTCTTGCCTGGCCGGAACTCGTTTCTTAACAAGCAACAACTTAAAACAGTTGGCAGCTCTGATTACCGCCTGCATAGTTTTACGTGCCTGCCTGTAGGTACGTCGTGCTAAAGTTCTCCAGAAATCAGTATCAACTACCTGGACGGTCATACATTTCAATCGGACCATACGCTGATTCATCTCAGCCTCTGGGATGGGGTGATTTACTTCACCCGCCGTCTTTACAGGCCACTGGTCCTGCTCCAGGCACAGCCATTTAGGCCCATCCTGATACCTGGATCCTGGTGAAACATCTTGAATGGTACAAGCGCCTCTGGTGGCAAGATCTGCAATGTTCTGATCTGTAGGAAGCCAGCGCCAATCCTCTGGGCTGGTCAGCTGTTGGATCTCACTCACACGATGACTGTTAAATATGTTTAACATCACTGATTCAGACACAATTTGCGATATAGCGCAAGTGCTGTCGCTAAAAAACATCTTGCCTGCTACTGCAAAGGGTAGGGCCCGGACAATTGCATCCGCCAATCTTGCCATTAATAGACATGACAATAACTCAAGTCTTGGAATAGACTCAATTTTAACAGGAGCCACACGACTCTTGCCACTACATAAAATCACTTCGAAGCCTCTGGCTGTTGGCCAACGTAGGTAAATGATGGCTGCGTAGGCTGAACTTGAAGCATCAGAAAACCCAATGATGGTTGGGAGCCCCAGTGGCTCATCAGGAACTAAAGAACGTTGAAATGGCACTTCTGCAAGCTTAGCTCTGTCGGCCAAACTGTCAACAAAATCATCTCTCAGCTTGGCAGGCACATGCTCATCCCATGATACGCCACTAATGCAAACCTCCCGAAGTATAAGCTTGGACTTCAGGAGTAGTGGGCACAGGAGACCAAGGGGGTCATATAACTGCTGTACAACCCGCCAAATCTCTCTCTTCGTTACACATTCTGGCATGGCTCTCCATAAATCTAACAGATCAAGGTCCTCCAGCAATTTTCGGCCCTTTATCTTGGCGCCATGATTCACCCGAGCAGGTAAAGTAAGAACATCTTCTCTGGGGGCCCATTGTATGCCCAGTACCTTAACAGGATCAACATCATCTCCAGAATAAATAACTGATTTAAAACTGAAGTTACCAGGTTCAATCATTTCCTTCAGCTCTTCGACCATTTTGACGGCTTCTGGCTTGCTATTATGACCGCCAGTATGGTCATCAATGTAGGTACACTGCTCCAGCTTGATAGCTGGAGCATCCTGATGCAGTACAAACTTGGAACTGGTAGGTTGTTGCTCACTTCTCCACAGGTCCTGCTTCGCAACTACCTCTGCTCCCTTGACGTATTCAGATCCATAAACATCATGAACATCTTGGCGGCTGCGCCCTCCAAAAATCTGTGCTGTCAATCTCAGGGCTGTGACGGCGAAATCGCCTGCCAATTTCTCCCCGAAGTTAACTTTTTTGGTCAAGTAAACTTCGGGGTTGGCATGTTCATCCTCTGCAAACCACACTCTCTTCAGCTGCGAATCTTCATACGTGGCCGCCAAAGAATTGTAAAATTTACAGACATCACACACGCAGGCACACTTGTAACTTCTGAACCGAATAAGATTGTGAAACAAAGTGTAGGTAGGTGGTGGGCCGTCCATCATAATATGGTTTAAACTTGTGCCATTGCAGGTCAAGCTAGAATTTGCACAGATTCTCAAGGGGGTAGAAATACTATCCTTGAAGGCCGTCACTAATGAATTAAAGTATATTGGCCCTTCATATGCTAAGTCTTGTGGCGTGGCTTTGACGTACACCCCACGGGACACCGCCTCCTTGAACACCTTCACAAACACCTCATATTCGCCGTTTTTTAACATGCGCCGGCGATCACGAAGCGCTATATTATACGCCTGCCGCGAATTGTTCGGCAGCGTATGTGTTGGCAGCCGATATGGATAAGCTGCCGTCCACTCTTTCTTCACAAGATCCAATGTTAAACCTTCTTTTATCAGATCCTGTTTTTGCTGATCAACGGCTGACTTGCCTGACGCAAGTGCCAGGCAATGCCTGCAGCCCGTGCATCCACTGCACAGCCGCGGCGGCTGCACGCCTAACGCCTCCGACGATAGGAAGTCCATAGCTGCAACTTCCAACTTAGTAACTTTGCAAACAACTGGTTTGCTAACAGGCTTTCCATCGGCTGAAACAACAAGGAAACCTGTACCAAAAATGCTGCGGTATAATCTTGACTCGCCTATGAGTTTATCCGCCGCTGGGAACGTCGTGGGCGTGACATGCCCGAGGAGAATATCAAGTGGTCCATTGACCAATGAAAAATCTTGTGGCCTCATATCAAACAGAGCAGCTGCGGCAACTGGGTCCATGCTGCGCAGCCCATCTGTATGTCCAATTGTGTGCACAACAGCTGCTTCCATAACATGCTTGTTCTTGTTACGGTCAACCAGGCAGAGTTTAACTGTTGGGCATGACTGAACTTTGCCATCAGCCATTGAAATGGTAGCTACACGTCCAGTAGAGGGCAACTGCAACTTCTTGGCAATAGACTGTGTAACCATGGTGAGGTTGGCACCTGTGTCCCACATCCCAGACACAGGCACCTTCCTCTTGTAGACATCCAGGGCGTCCAACTTCTGGAGCATCAACATGTAATTATTCTCACCCAAAAACGGCGCTTCATACACAGCTGAAACCTGGGCGACGGACTCATGGAGGAGGGAGTTATGTTTCTGTCCACAATTGTTGATCCTGCAGCCTCCAAGCTTCTCAGCACGCGGACACTCTGAGGCGCGGTGCCCTTTATTAAGACATAAAAGGCACCTGCCGATTTTCATCACAAAATCTTTCCGTTCTGGAACAGACATGGTTGTAAACTTCGAACATTTAAACAAAAAATGATCTCCACTGCAGCCGTCTGACGGACAGGACTGCTTCTTCTTGAACTTGCTAGGTGTACCAGGTTTACCTACGGCGGCCGCAGCTGCGGCAGGATTACCTTTCTTCTTGGACGGCGTGTCCAAGCCGTGACTGGTACGCATCAATAATGCTCCACGCTGCTGTTCTAGTATATCCAGCAGCTTAGGCACGTCGGGAACGTCCATTGACCCGAGTGCAAGGTCGAGCTTATCCTGAAACTCTTTTGGCAGTTTCTTGGATAACATCTCCAACAATAAAACTGTGAGCCATTGGCTTGTAGAAACTGCATCCTTACCATCAGCCTTGGTCATCTGCTCGAGCTGGTTGATGGCACCTGAGAACTCGGCAAGAGCGCTAACAATCTGGCCGCTCTCGGACAATTTACCTTTCTTGTCCCAGCTGTTGAATATACACAACATCTGTCTGGTTCTGGATTTGAATAACTGGTCCAGATATGTCCACTGCGCTGCGTGCGTGGCAATCTGTTGCAACTGCAGCCTCAACGGTTTATCCTTCATAACTCGTTCACAACTTAACACCATCTGCAGGTAGCTGGGCTCATATCCAGTAGTAAGCTTCTGGAAATTCTCCTTAAATTGCGCATAAGAAGATTCTTGCCCATCAAAGCTGGGAAGGAGTTTTTCGTCTAGGCGTGGCATGTACCCATGAGACGAAAACATCGGACTGGCAGCAAACGATTGGGCGCCAAATGACGGCAGCATAGGATCTACCGAGGCACCCGAGACTGGCGTAACAGGCTCTTGCTTAGCCTTTGCCAGCGTCTCCATCAGTTTAGTCATATCACTAATGATTTTAGTTGGTAAAGGTATATAATCACCTTTAATAACTTTCACTATTTGCATACAACGTTGTTGCAAACTGTTTTTGTGAGCTGCAAGATCATCACCAAGAACTAAGACCTCATTGTTTATCGCTCTTAGCTCATCTATAGCACTTAATGTAAGTTTTAACTCGCTATAGTTCTTTCGTGCCATGATAACGTCACTATAAAAATCCTTTAGGTTAATATCATCTTGGATTAACACATCCAGCTGTTGAAGACCGCTCATGGTACGTTCCAGATTTAGGTTCGCATCATGGACAAGGATGCATTCCTTGGCGAGATTAACATTAATGTCTGCAGTGTCTGAAACTACCTGCATCACTCTGGCTAACTCTGCGGTTATCACTTCAACTGCCATAGGCAATCTGCCCGACAATAATTCATACCTAGTCTTTTTAGGTGCCATTTTCACTTTTGTTAACACTGATTACAACTATAGTCACGTGTAGAATTTTATTCACATTCAACACATACGGTAACTGTCACTGGCTTTGACTGGCTGACTGGACTTCATACCGTTTTCATTGTTTCGGTACAACGGCATTTGGCTGGCCGTTTACCAGATCTTTGCGTACAGACGTACGAAACCTGCTACTTCCCACAAGAGACAAAACCAGCATAGTTACTAATACAATTTATTGTATGAAAACGGTCATGCTGAAATAGAAAATAACAAAATTAATAATCAAATATTAAAATGTTAAATACATGATAAAATAAATCTTGTAAAAGAGAATAAATCTTTTCTTATTTGGAACAATCGTCTTTTTAAATAAAGTAAATATTCATTATGAGAGGTTGCGTGCATTCGAAATTATATTTAAAATATATAAAATACTAGGGTTACTTTTTTGCTTAAAATTAATCAAAAATTAAATACGAGTTTGAAATTCATAAACAAAATCATTATAGACTACGATTAAAATATTCTGATACAAAAATAAATTAATTACTTGGTCTAATTTAAGTAAAAATGAAAGATTAATTTGCCGTCTTTTAAAATTCATTCCATTCCATTAAAAATGCTTAAAGAAAGAATTCTTACCGAAGTTTTTGTTCCTGTAAAGCCGGGAAGCAATCAAAGGTATTTTTCAGTACGGACAACACCACAATTCTGATTATACATGGTTTTTCATCACGCATATAATCCGCACATTTTGAAAGAAAGATCAAAGATGGCTACGCTCGCTTTGTTTATGGTCCATGCGCAAGCATTGTTTTGAATGCCGCGTTCAATTATGAACATTTGAATTTCACCGCTTTCCAAACTGACATTAATGATAAGGAAAACAAAAGGATAAAGGTTCGAGTTCACAAACGCATCACACTATTATACTTCCGATACAATATACATGAGCTCCAGGAGGATCTAACTATATAGGGTTAGTATAGTCTTTACATACATGAGCTCCAGGAGAATCTAACTATATAGGGTTAGTATAGTCTTTACATACATGAGCTCCAGGATGATCTAACTATAAGGTTAGTATAGTCTTTACATACATGAGCTCCAGGAGGATCTAACTATAAGGTTAGTATAGTCTTTATATACATGAGCTCCAGGAGGATCTAACTATATAAGGTTAGTATAGTCTTTATATACATGAGCTCCAGGATGATCTAACTATAAGGTTAGTATAGTCTTTATATACATGAGCTCCAGGATGATCTAACTATATAAGGTTAGTTAGTCTTTACATACATGAGCTCCAGGATGATCTAAATATAAGGTTAGTATAGTCTTTACATACATGAGCTCCAGGATGATTTAACTTTAAGGTTAGTATAGTCTTTATATACATGAGCTCCAGGATGATCTAACTATAAGGTTAGTATAGTCTTTATATACATGAGCTCCAGGAGGATCTAACTTTAAGGTTAGTATAGTCTTTACATACATGAGCTCCAGGATGATCTAACTTTAAGGTTAGTATAGTCTTTACATACATGAGCTCCAGGATGATCTAACTTTAAGGTTAGTATAGTCTTTACATACATGAGCTCCAGGATGATCTAACTATAAGGTTAGTATAGTCTTTACATACATGAGCTCCAGGAGGATCTAACTATAAGGTTAGTATAGTCTTTATATACATGAGCTCCAGGAGGATCTAACTTTAAGGTTAGGGCAGTAATAAGATTGGCAATTTATTTACTTTCTGACCAGATTATCATTTTAGATTATCAATATTTTGGTAAAAATCACGCAACCTTTCTTTGGTAAAACTCAAAAAAATCACGAAATCTCTCACTGAATAAGCGATTGCGTCTCTAGCCTTTATTGGAGGGCGGGGAATTTTTTTTAAAATAATGCTTCACTGAAAAGTACAACAAATTTGGACCATTGTTTTCACAGATCTTTAGCTTCAGACAAAATGTAGATGAATAAGAAACATATGTTAATTGAGATAAAAGTAAACTTTTTCCAGTATGGCTTCTAAGCCATACTGAAAAATCATGTATCGCAATTTATCATATTCAATTTTCTACGAATTTAAAAATGTACATTTATAATATTTAAAAATATGTTAGGCCGTACCTTCGGCATCTCGGGGCTAATAAAACGGGTTTTAATTTTATAATTGTACATTTTTATATCTGCGGAAAGCTGTTTATAATATGATGCGATAAATAACTATTCTAATTTTAGGACAAGACAAGAGAAGACTTCAACATTGGAAAAACAGGTAAAGTTGCATTTCTAAATCAAACAAATATTGCATGGCTTCCATTCATTCTTTATTGTTAGTATTAAAATATGAATTTCAGACATTAACAGCACACTCCAGTACAAACGGCGGAACGTTGACCCGCCATTCTCGCCACAGCAGCTTTAAAACCGCCAACCAACAAAGCAGCTACCAAAACCGCGGCACCGGCTCGAACGGCACGATGTCCCGAGCGGGCAGCCGAACCGTCACACTTGTCAAGGGTGACCGTACCGGTACTTTAAATCGTGTAAGCAATGGTGACCGATTAGGTACACTTGTCAAGATTGACCGCAACCTCGGTCAAAAAGACGTCACCCTTGGTCGGCGGGTCTCTGGCGACGGTATGTTAACGTCTCACTGCGACGAAATGAACGGTTATTACGGTGAAAATCTACAGTTACAACAAACGTTGGCGGACGAATACGGCGGGTATAATAACGGCGACGCTATAGTGAATAATTTTGAGGACACGCTATCGGACCAGAATTCAGGAAGATTTTTGTTGACCCGCGAATCGTCGGGCAATGGAACCATAGGTTGTGGGGGCGGGGGCGGGAGCACGCTCCAGAGAAATCGTAGGACATTGGCCTCCCCAGCTGAACTATGGCTTGTATAGATCATTTAAGTTACACAAACAGTGAAAATAAAAGGACATTTTTTACATTTAAAATATATGATATTTCCTAGCTGAATTATTTTTTCGTTTTATGTATACAAATCAAGAACTTTTTTGAATAATCTAAGTGTACACCATTAACAATTTTAAAGCAATTAATTTAGTTCAATACTTTATAATAAAAATAAAAGATTATTTACAGAAAAATTATTTCTTTTTTTTTGTTATTTTAAATAACAAAGAATGTTTTAAGATTTGTTAAAAAAAGTAGTAAGATGTTAAAAATGTAAAATTATGACGTGTATTACGCATTATTTGCCAAAGATTATAATAAAACTAATTATGATTTAAAAATATTAGTATTTTGTTTTACTAAGATCAGGGTAATAAGCAATATAATGTCCCCCTTTAATTAATGTAGTTTTAAAAGCGAAGCTTTTCTATAATCAGGGTCCTTCTGTTCGTGAGTCCGTATGTCCGGAATGGATAGCCTTTTTCATTATTTTAGGCATGTTAGATTTGTCCTGTCGATTTCAAACTTTGCTTGGGGATTCCTATAGTAGTTAGGTATAATTTAGAAAGCTTAGCAACTCTATAATCGTTACCAGAATGTCCGTACGTCCATTTTAAACATGTTGATTTTTAACTTTTTAACTACAAATTTGTATGTAATTAAATTATCCGATTGATCTGATTTTTGGACAACAAAGTACAATATTATGAGCGAATCATCTCTATAATCATCCCTAAAAATGTAAGTATGTCCTTAAACATTATCCTGTACTTAAGCAGTTTTTCAACAAATTTACTAAGAATTGGGATTTGAAATTTATATATTTATGTTCTGATTTTTCAATTCTGACACTCTACAAGTGTTAATGTTCGTTTGTCCTACCGTTTCAGAGCTTCGCTTCTATGGATGTTGTCATACTTGTTAAAAAGCACATCGAGTTCTAAAAAGCTTGCCTTTTTTACTTTCTGTGTAACGCTTAGTTACCTTTGAATCTGTTATGATTTAATGCAGAGTTAATATTTTTACTTATTTGAACCAACAAACCCTCATTCCCTTAATTCAATTGTGTAACCTCCTAGGGAGACCCTAACATTTAGCCCCTATTCCTCTCGTCTTCACTTACTTTACCCAACCTAAATAAGCAACCTACAAATAAAACAAGGGCTCCGCAACAGACTGTAAGCCACAGGATATTTCACCTTTTACAATTTTAAACTTGACCCAAATATGGCCATACCCTTTTCAAACAGTTTCCAAAGCATCCGAACGGATTTAAATTTAAGAGCTAGTCGCGGCTGACACATGGCTGACAAACCCAGAATAAAACTTTTGTACGTGCTTTTTGTTGGTTGTATGGTCTACGAAAACCTATAGACTAATCTAAGAAATTTCATTGGTTAGGACCATTGTCTTTGCGCGTTATGACTGTGTTAATCTAATCTTAAATATGTAACATTAATAATTTTATTTAAGTGTTATTTTAGGATTGTTATTGAAATTTTTTTCCAAAAGAAATATAATAATGGTTTATTGATATTACGTTGTTAAATTTTGTAATTAATTGATCAAATAAATAAAAATAACAACATTTAGTATTAATAGGCAGAAAATAGTTCATCCAATAATAGTTAATTACAGAAGAGATGACTTTTAAGTTTTTATTCTACAAAGTCAAGTTGATTTTACTTGTGTTAAAATTAACATACCTACCGACATGTAGGCCCTACTTTTAGAAATTCTGCTCTACTAATAAAAATTCACCTGCTATAATAGCACGAGTTACCAAAATAATCTCCGTAGCATCTGTCCAAATCTTTTTATCTTTCATTCAAAATAATCTACATACACGTACATGCATATGTTAAGCCTTAAATTAGAACACAAATAAATCAGGGAAATGGCACTGGAGAAAAATATTGTTTAATTTATAATAGTAAGAGTAAGGGGGAATGCCTAGGTTCAAAACAGGCGCAACGCATTAACTTTTTATAGTTTGGACTTCCAAATCGTAAAATCAAAGGGCATGCTTCTTGGATATGATAGATTGAATGTTTGTGGCTTGACAAACGTTTTGCTCTAATATAAACAAAGACATAAATGTCCAACAAGCACATCCAAGCTTTTTTATTGGGGGGGGGGGGGGGGAATATAGGCAAGAACCCCCCTTGGACGTTCCTGATGTCCAAACTATTTTGAGAGTTATTTGCTAATAAGAATTGTAAAAGGATAATCCTAAAATGATCAAATAATGCTTATATTTTATATTCCTAAAGAAATACAATATTGAAAGTGTCTTATTTCTAATCTAATAAAATTTCTACTGGTCAATATAAAAAGTCTTAAATTATAGTGCTCAAGTAAGGCTACATACTTACAAAAATATTATTGAACAAAGATGACATCATTCATAAAAGCTAAATAAAAAGGAAAGACAACCGAACATTAACACTTTTAGAAAATCAGAACTTAATACGCAAAACATTATTTTATAGGTCTAAACAAAATTGAACATAAATTTGTGACAAAATTGCGGTTATAGGAAAGGACAAACTTTCATTTTTAAGATTTGATTATAGAGTTGCTTGCTTATAATACTTTACCTTGTTGTCCTAGGAATCATTATTCCAAAAAACATATGAATAGGATAATCATATCATACAAAAATGTTGTAAAATGTTAAAGAATCAGCATGTATTTAAAGGTCTACGGACTTTCATGTAACGATTATAGAGTTGCTACGCTTTCTAATTCGTACCTAACTGTAACAGGAATCACCATGCAAAGTTTGAAATCGATAGGACAGTTCCAACATGCCTGAATTAACGAAACGAGCTAAACGTTACGGACGGGCGTACGGACGGACGAACCGACTCTAATTATGTAAAAGCCTTGCTTTCAAAAATGAAAAATGTAAAGAAAGATTTTTTAATTTAGATTGTTAAATTTTTAGATACCTAATTTTATAGCTTCCTGATTACGCCACATGTATGTAGTATATACACTTGTTTTGTATGATAACGATGCTACATAGAGTGGTATAGAGGTGACATATGTGCAATTATATGTGGGCAAACATCACAGTTAAATTAGATGTTCATCCACGTCCGCATATTGTCATATCCAAAAATCTAAATAATGTGTCAAAATCGCTGAAAGACATAATGCATATAAGTAACGGGATGTCTTTCTGTCTCTGTGTGTGTATCTGAGATATTTCCTTTACTAAGAAGCTTCTTGATCGAAGGTCTACGGAATGTTTTTAACTGTACTAGGGGAGGGTACCTCCTCCCACCCAAGATAAATCGCCCCTAAAAAGAAATAAACCCCTCTCCCCGATCTTTTCTATATTTTTTTTTTTTAAATTGAAGTTGAAAATGGAAGGTCGAATTTCTCTCCCCTCTATTCCCTAAAAGTCCTAAAAAGGACTAAAAATCCTAAATAAGGAAGAAGTGAAGGCACATTTTTAGATTTATATTAGCAGGTGCCCTCTACCTTCAATCTAAATATCATTTTAGTTAGTTTATAAATTTCATAATAACTTCATATTTACAGCCTTTATAATAGTCATATATTCTAGTGTTATACTTTGTAATTTACATTTTAGGGAATAAAATGTAAATCTAAACCATTCCCCTCCCTCTCTCCCTCTCTCTGTATATGTAAAATACATGGTGCTTTTTTTAAACACTAGAAGCAAACAAAATTGTGTTTAATGTGTTTTATTAATGTACCTGCTTCCAAATTGAAACTGCAAATGAGAAAAAAAACCTTCAGCTTTTATTTTCTTGACTCACCACACATAATGAAAAACATAGTTTCAATTAGAAAAGTAAAAATAATATGGAAGAATGTTTTAATAGAAAAATGAAGTCACATTATATAAGGCTTTACTCAACTTAAATTACGAGTTTAAAAATAAGAACAATCATTCTAATTTTATAATTGTAAAAATCAGTTTTTAGGAATAGTCTACAAAAATTAAAGAATTGCAGCAAGTGTAAAAAGCATAAGGGAAAAATTTTAAAAGTGAAGCTTTTCTTCTTGTAATGTCGGTCTGTAATAGGTAGATATGATTCTTAATTTAGGCCCACTAGAATTAACTAATTTATTTCAAACAAATTTTATTGTTTTAAAGTTGCTGCAAAGGAGCAAAAAGCAATTTGCTAGCAGACGAAAAAGGTCTCCAACAGGGGGATCCAGGTTGTTGTCTGGTTATACATCTATATACATATTTAAACATTTATTATTGCTAAATTACATATATATTTTACATATATTGACATATGTGTATGATGCTATGGACCTGAATAAAAAAAAAGACTTTAAAACCAACATGGATATAAGAATAGATAAATTGGGTTAAACATATAAATATTTTCTTTGGCTGTCTTTTTTAGTAGCAAAAATACTCTTTTATGCTCTGTCCGTTTGTTTTAGTTATTAATATGACTCACCATCTTGACTTTTCAACAATTTTTGAAGTTTAAAAAAAAAATTTCCTACAATTTGAATACGCTATCAAACTAAATGACTATACTTACCAAAAAAATATGTACTTTTTAAACAACCTTCTTTTTATAAAATTTTTTTATAAATTGTAAGCTTTTCATTAGGTGGACTTAATCAAAGCATTAATATTTTAATAATTTGTATTTATTCGATTTTTATCAATTACAAATTTCTAAACATTTAAACCATTCTTACTCTCCTGACTAATTTACAATTATTCTATGTATCCATGCATGTGTGTGTATATGTATGGGTGTGTATGTGAGTGTGTGTTTGTGTGTGTGTGTGTGTGTGTGTGTGTGTATATGAATGGTTTAATTGTTAGACACGCGCGTAACATATGTTACAAGCGTTTTTAGCATCAATAGTTTTAATTTCATACACAAATAATGGGCAAAATGGTTTCAATTTTTTCTTACTAGCGGATGCGCATCTAGCATCTAGGGGAGAGCGGGCAGTAAATTAGCCTGAAACCATCCCATGACTTAAGTTTGAAAATAGAATTGCCTCAAATTATCCCAAGACCTAAATGAAGATTCCCTAAAATAGTGAGATCGATAATTACAGTGGTTAGTGAGATCTAAACTATTAAACAAAACAAAAATTTACTACTTTAAACTTTAAGATATATAGGATTTATCTTTTATACATACTATTAAGCAACAGCCATTATTTAATGAAATAGAATGAAATATTAAGTTGTGCTTTTAAAGGAAGCTTCATAAGTGCTATAATATGATATTGGACTTCTTTCCCTAAAAATGTCTCTTTTTATGTTTTCCAAAGTTTATAATTCGAAGTAGCAGGGGGTTCCTGTCTACCCGTTTAAGCTTAAAATCTCGATAACTACTTTACCATTGAGAACATACCGACTAGTTTTTAGCGTTTTTTTTTTTTTTTTTGGTGGGTTGGACAACAGCCTTATCTTTATTGGAATACTTTTTTACAATTTATAAAGCATAAAACTTATTTACAGTTCTACTAATCATGATTAAAAATCAATAAAATAGTTAGAGTAAACAAAAATTTCAATAAAAGTTCCAATTAAATATAGCATGCTGTACACAATATGTTGAATAAAATTAAACAAGGATGACCTAATTGAAAATTAGCGCAGCTAAGTTTTAATCATGACATTATTGTAAGATTATTTAAATTTGCATTTGAGCATAGCATGCATTATACAATAAATATGTAATATGAAATAAACAAAAATGGTATATCTTATGAGTAGCACAGCTGTAAGTTTTAGGAGATCTTAACTCTTTTCATCAAAACTTAACTTTAAAAAAAACATTTTTAGAGACTATTGTACTCCGTCTAAATAAAGATGTATATAGTTCCTGGGGTGGTTTAAGGCTATTTTTATGTCTCCTTCTTATAGAGCCCCTAGATGCAAAAGTGCATTGATAAAATAAGCCAACAACACTACAAAAATAGAGTAGCTTTACTTCTAAAAAAAATGTATATACAGGTTCATAATGATATAATAAAGCAACCAGATGGTAATATTTAGATCATGCATCATATGTACTCATAAACCAACCAAAAAAAAATAAATAAATTTTATACAAAAAAATCAAAATGAGAAATAAAAGAAGATGATATTTTCTAATACAATACAGAGACAATTTTTTTAATCCGACTTATCTGCCAGTAAAATTAATCATTATTGAGAGGGAATGTACTGCTTTTTCTGCATATTAATGTACAATTTTATGCTAGTACTTACTAACAAATCAACATCCATAATATTAGCTTTAATATCAGCATAACACCACATGAAAAATATTTAATCGATGAATATGCTATAATAATTATTCGTAGTTTTGTTTGATACAAAACAGCCTTTTTAGAGTTAGATGATTCGCGTAAAAATATACTTTATTAATGATTATCGGATAAAGGCCGTTCCAGAAAAAAAATTTCAAAAAATCCACCATATCTTTTTTCATAAATATCATCATTTGAAGACGATTTTGAACAAAATCTATGTTTCAATTGTAAACATTTATTTTTAAAATTTTCGGTAGTTTTGGGTTCGAATCTCAGCCTTTATCGCGTTTTAGAAACATTTTACCTTTTGCTGCTATCTCAGCCGGGTATCTCTAAAATTAGTATTAACATTTGGACTATCAAATTAAAACTTTTTTTCTGCTGAACGGGTTTATCCAATGATAAAAATAGTAGTACTTGTAAAATTATAACAACATACAAGTAAAAAATCTGTCAAAAAAGATATAAAAAGAATGAGAGAGAGAGAGAGAGAGAGGAAGGAGAGATAAATAGAAAGAAGGACAGAGAGAGATATCGAGAAAGAGTGAGATGAGAGAGAGAGAGAGAGAAAGAGAGAGAGAGAGAGAGAGAGAGAGAGAGAGAGAGAGAGAGAGAGAGAGAGAGAGAAAGAGAGAGAGAGAGAGAGAGCGAGAGAGATAAAGAAAAAAGTGATACCTTAAACACCTGCTATACTAAAGCTATAAAAATAATAAACAATATAAATAAATTAAACATATCAATATAATTTTTTGTAATAAATATAAACCTTTTTATTTTAATTGTGAAAAATTTAAAATTTATTATTACCTAAAGTATTCTTAAACTAAAAATTTATGTTAGACAATAAATTGTTAATGAGTGGAAAGGATTTGGACTAAATTGTAATAGAATGATGGCACTAATTTTAAAAAATTTCAGCAAATTAAATAAAGTTCCTAATTAGGGACCCCAATATTTCAACCAATGAAATTAAACATCTTGAAATATTACAAGGAAATTTATAGGTTAATGACATCCTAGCCTCCTATTAGTCAGTAATCGACCAATCAGAGACGAGAAAGCGCAGATGTTATGGCGCGGCACGGATTATCGAGCGTTGGCGTGGATATATAAAGCCCGGTAGACAAGTGATTGATCTCAGTCGGGGGAATTCCCCCGTGGGGAAAACACTCAACATCGGGATTCCGAGGCATTGTAAATAAAAGCAGTAAAAATCTAGTCAGATTTTAATTTTGTATAAAACCAAGGAACATTTGTAACCAGTGAATTAAAAATGACATATTTTTGTTATTTTTAAGTGTAAATAATTCATAATAAAACCAAAGAAAATGGCCGGACCATTGCAATATCTGTACATAGAAGAAAACACCAGTCAACATTTTACCAAAACCAGTATTACATAATTTTGTTCCCACTTCTTTATTTATAAGTTGGATGTACTTTTCTAGTCATAACTGTACATAAATCCGATGTCCTGTATATATAAATCCTACAAAAAGGTAAGAAAAATCTGCCTAACATGTCCTCTACTACCAAACCTAACCCACCAAGCAGTAAGAAACCCTAACTATTAAGCGAACCTACCAATAAGTTGCTAAAAGGTTCATATTTTATCTACCATATTTACCCTACCAAGAAGAAAGAAACTCCCACTGATAACCACCAAACCTGCCATCATACCTTTTCCACCAAGAAACCTACCCAAAGTAACCTACCATCCTAAAAAGTTATCTGCAATTAACCTTCCAGGAAACAAGATATTTTTTGCAAAATTTTTCAAAAATTCTTGTTAAATTTTCTTATATTTTTTTCCTTATGTTGCAAAATAGTGTAAATCGTGTAAATAGCTTCGAAACATTGCCATGTAGAGTAAAGAGCTTTTAATTGTACATAAACTTAATTATAAAGTAGCGAGGCTACTGTATAATTTTTGTATATAAATATGAATGTACGTCCAAGACGTGCAGCCAAAAGCAGTGCAGCTGGAAGACCAAAGATATTAGTCATTAATCTAATCTAATCTAATTAGTCATTATTCTAATCATTAAGAGATTTTAGTCAAAATATTTTTAGATTTTCTACAATTTTGTTATATTTTAAACAAAATAGGTGTACATAACTACAAGAACTAGGGAAGGATATATCTTTTACTTAAAATCAAAATAATTTTCGACTAAAAACTCTTATTGAAACTTATTCTTTTTCTTAATTTTTCTCTTTTTGATCTCATTTTTCTAATCTTCTTTCTAATTTCTATCATTTTTTAGAATATTTTTATAACATATTTTTTTAAAATAAAAACCGAGTGTTAATCTAGTCAATGGGTCTAAGAGAAAATTCATTATTGAATTATAGCTTAGAGCCTGTAAAAAAAACACCTCGTTTAAGTTTTAGTCATTTTTTATACCAAATGTTCGTATTTTTGTGATATTTTTTATTATTTATTGATGAAACTTGTAACATTTATGATTATAAAATATAAAAAGAAATCAATAAAAATAGAAAAATTATTTATTCCGCGTTTGTTCTTAACTCGTAATCGCGAAACTATTCTATAATTTAATTACTTGTATAATCTTTTGAATTTCTCAATTTGGAGTTTTAATGGATCATTATCTATAATACAAAGTCTGTCTGTCTCTTAAGATGTCGGTAACCACTGAACCGATCGGATTCTACTCTTCAGGGAATATATCTACTGGTCCTGTGTTGGTTTTAAGCTATTTTCTTGGGGTTGGGACAACCCTAACCCCCACAGGCTAGTGGCGAAGCCGCTTGTTATTTTAAAAAGTAACAGAATGGGTCTGTCTCTCTATTTGTACCGAAGGAACTCGCTAAACGCTCAACCGATATCGTTTTCCTTTACAGTTGAGTAAAGCTTCTCATAGGTCCAGGAAAGGTTAATAATTATTATAGGGGAGGGTACTAAAGCCCTCCCAAGTGAAATCACTCCTAAAAAAATCATCGTCTCAAATAATTTTTCATTTTAAGAAAGCCTGTTTAATGGTGTAGTTTCTTGGAAGTGTAAATATATTGCAACATGGTTTGTTAACAAAGGCTTCAATAAAAAAAATGTTTAATTCTAGAATTTATTACTTTCATACCACATTTTGTTATTAAAAATCCTCTCATTTTTCAAAAGCTTCTAGTCTACAAATCACTCGTTACGTCAAGTCAGTAAATTCGCAATGTGCTAGAAGACATTTTGCTTAAGAAATTTTGGTGAAAATGCATAACTATTCTATAAAATTAGTTTATTCGTCGGTCTTTTGTTAAAAAAAGCTAGCTAATATTTTGATTAAACTGACAAGTAAGCATCTATACTCTACAACTTATCATGTCTGTCTGTCTGTTATGCACACTGTTTTCTACCACCTGCTTAGCTTCTAGTCTACAAATTACTCGATACGTCATATCAGTAAATTCGCAATGTGCTAGAAGACATTTTGCTAAAGAAATTTTGGTGAAAATGCCTATCTATTCTAAAAAATACGTTTATTCGTCGGTCTTTTGTTAAAAAAAACTAGCTAGAATTTTGATTAAAATGACAAGTAAGCATCTATACTCTACAACTTATCTCATCTGTCTGTCTGTTATGCACACTCTTTTCTACCACCTGCTTGGCTGTTTTCTTTACTTTGTTATTCAAATGCTTTGCTATTTATGGACGTTGTCAGCGTTATCTATTTCTTATTCACAAACAGTATAAATATATATTGAATTACAGGGATCTAAAGTGATAAGACCATAGACGTCCAAGGGGGGGGGGGGGTAATGGGGCGATTACCCCCCCCCCCAAACGAATTTGGGGGTGCCGTAGGCACCCCCAAATTTTTTTTCATTTTACCCCCCCCCCCCCCATTTAAAATTTACCCCTACCCTGGGGGTGCCGTAGGCACCCCCAACCATTTAGGAGGGGGTATTTACCCCCCCCAAAAAAAAACAATTTTGGGGGGGTAAATACCCCCCCCAAAATAAAAAATCTCGAACAAAAAAAATTTTTCCACGCTTCGCGCGCATTTTTAATACTAAATTTTTAATAAAATTTAAATTACCCCCCCCCCCCAAATATTTTACCCCGGGGGTAAATTTTTTTTGGGGGGGGTAAACAAATTTTACCCCTGCCAACAGATTTCAGGGAGGGTAATTACTCCCCCCAAGCAAATTTTACCCCCGGGGTAAAAATTTTGGGGGGGGTAAAAAAATTCGCGCCATTTCACCCCCCCCAAAACCGAATTGACCCCCCCTTAAAAAAATTTTACCCCCCCCAAAAATAAAAGCTTGGACGCCCCTGGATAAGACAATGGCTGATAAATTAGTATACATTCCCAATGATGATAAACAAAATTACCCCTTCTGTAAATTACAATCAGTGGTGGAAACGTTTTGACTTACCTAAATGAACCAACCAATCAAAGTTTAATAAAAGTCCATAAGGTTGATACGCCAGCGAATAAGAAAACATTATTATAAGACCTGGGGGACTAGTGTAATAAACAGCCCAATATCCCCTTCCTCCCTGATTGACTAATGTCATCCATTGTCCATTATTTATCTATTGATTTTTCCTTCTTTTTTTTCTTTCATGTAACTGACCTAGGTATGGTTTCCTATATAAAATTAATAGGCATGGGAATATTTGAAATTTGATGAAACTAATATATTATACATAAGCACATCAGGGGGCCTTTTTAATTTTATAGAATTAAATTCAATTTAGCCCCCCTTAGGATTAGTCATTAACCACAAAGTACCTTATTTATGCAGTTAATTTCAAATATTTTTGAATAAATATGATACTTACATTTGATGAAAGGATAAACGAGGGTCTGATATTGTACAGTACACATTTTGTAAATATATTTTTTTCGAATTTTACAAATAAATAATCATTTTTGACGTAGTATTTTAGTGGTTAAATATCTTTGTACTTTTTTAACTTTCGTACATTCTTGGTATACTTGGTCTCTGTAATTGTATATTTTACTTTTTGTTTTTGATTTTGAATCGTATTACAAAAGGTCTTTTCTTTTATTGAAAGTCACACAAATGAGGTTAGTAAGTTTTTTTTTGTGAATATTATTATTTAAATTTTAAGGTTTTTTTTATATAAATAAGTAAAGTAAAAGATTATTAAGTAAATTAGAATGAGATGCGAAGCTTTCGGATTCACTGAAATCGCATAAACCACAAACAAACTTTTTGGAGAAGACATTTTCGAATGGATATTTACAGTGGATTCTCTTAGTATGGCAAATATATAGATTGGTTTATCATATGGTTTTATTATTTCCCTGTAAAGAGATTTCCTAAGGTCAATTCTTTTAAAAATAAACGGTACAATTGGAGCCTTCTTTAAATTTATAAAAGTAAGTGTTCCAGCCGTAAGATATTATGCAGTTCTTGGAAGATTTTCAAAAAACTAACAAAAAAAAATAATTTGTTTTTTTAAGAACCCGACTCTGAATTTTTATTACCCGGAAGTTTAAACAAATGTGTGAAGTTTGCAATTTTCATATTATCACTGCGTGTGAACCGGATATGTGTTTTACAATTTGCTTGGACTTGCATTATTTATTAGCATTTTTAATATAAACTATTACAAGTATTATAATGTTTGTCTGTCTGTGTATCCCATGTAATTTAAATTTATTTACAAAACAAGTGAATTGAAAGCGATGTCATTCTGTAAATAAATTTTGTTATTATTACCTGGAGGCCTCTAGGGACATTTGAGGGAAGAATAAGGAAATCGACCCTTCACTTTAATCTATGTTGTTTAAAAAAAGGTTAAAAAAATGTCAGGGGGTGCATTATTTTTTTTCTAGGAGTCATTTCTCTTGGTAGGATGGAATTGCCTTACCCCTACCCCGAAATAAAAATAAACCTTCCCTGGACCTAAGAGAAGCTTACTGTAAAGGAGAAGCATATCGGTGTACATATAAACAGACATCTTGTTGCTTGATATAAGGACTTTTATGTAAGAGTTGACAGAAAAATGGTATAGACGTTTGGCATGTAAGATTGTTAGTAAAATTTTCCACAATTTGTCATAGAAGAATTTCATTATTTGTATGTTTGTAAAGTTATAATCTTGATTTCTCAAAAAAATGAACAACAAAGTTCCTTCTGGTGAATTATAATCCTTTAATCTATATCTGTAATTTGAGATATGTTCATTTTAGTCCTAAAGCTATGAGGAAGTATAGAGGACTATTGGAGCAAAGCTAAAGTACAAATATGGTTTTTCATCTATACTATTGTTGGTTTAGTCCTTTATAATACTGATGACTATATGCCATTTAATAGAAGTGGTCATGGCTGACACAACACGAACCAAAAGTGTATATTTTAATTTAAATAATTGAATAATACTTGAGTCAACTGTAGGGAATAGAATAAAATTGGTCAATTCGACTTGTTTTTTTTTTGAGGGGAGGAGGGGTCATTGGAATGTAAATTATACTAATAATCAAAGTTTTTAAACACGATCTCTCATCAGTTGGCTTAAAAACTATGCGTACTTATATCAAATCTTGATTGGCTTGGTTATACAATCAACATTTAAACTTATTAACCAATAATCTTTTTGCAAACAAGGGGTAATTTTGTTTTTCCTCTTTGGATCTCTGCATATTATAAACAGCTTTGATTTATATCATCCTTGTTCAATTTGTTTTTCTATAGATTCTCCTTTAGGAGCATCTATAACCCCCCCCCCCCCCTCCAGCTCTGCTAATGTTCCATACCCCCTGCAAAGTCTTTATATGTAGGATTGTTGAATCAATCCTTTACAAACCAGGGAGAGAGGTGATTTGCACTGTAAATTACAATAGTGCCAATTTTTAAATATTCTAATTTATTGGCTTAAAAACATTTTTTTATATTGATTGGTTGGTACAAAATGGTAATTTCTGTCTATAGAATTGTAAATTTAATTTGATCATCTTTAAGAATGTACATTAAAGTATCGTCAATTGTCTTATCTCTTAATATCCATGGAATTGTTAGATCAATCCTTTGCATCCCCTTTTGTTTCCTCTGCCATTTTCCTCTAAACCCCCTTTTTTGTTCCTATTTACTATCTATATGAGTGTGCATTAATTTCCGCATAATAATCATTAAAACCATTTATTACAACAACTTTTTAATTAAATTAACTTACAAAATTATCTTCTAAACTACTTGCTTTGTAGGCTGCGGCCCTAGCATTGAAAGACTCTGTCGAAACGGGACGGAGGGCTAAACAATGACAAGAAAATCACATAAATTAAGAAAAAAACCTACAACCATTTAAATTTTTCCTAAAACGGAGAACATAATTAGTTTGGTGTTTAGCAAAAAAACTTTCAACTTTAAAAAAAGAATAAATTCAGTTAGCCAATAGGTAACACTATGTAGGTGTTATAATGTGCAGAATTGAATACACACCCTTTTTATGACGAATCCGGAACTATTATATGTATTATCCCTTTATTTCCCATTTCCTTATTTATCCTATAACTCAAAGTTATGGATGGCAGCAGGTATTTTAGGTGATGGGTTCGAATCCCGTTTGAAAATTGCATCATAACTGAGAATTTTAAAAGTGAACCCTATTGCATTAATTGTGAATTGATAGAACTGCCCTTGCCGATTTACGGGTAAAATTTATTAAATTTTAGAAACAAAAGTCGTGAAATCAAAGAGTTGGTTAACTGTTTATCCATAAAAAAAAACTTGAATAGACTTTATAGTATTTATTTTATTTAGTTGATTTTTATTATTTGGCGCAACCCCAAACAATTAAACTTTATATATCACCTTGATATATAAAGTATAAATTCGGAAGTGGTTTAGTTTTGAAGCCATACATGCACATACAAACACACACACACATACATGCATTATTTATTATTACTAGGATAATGGTTTGTTTCATGTCATGTGAAATAGCCCACCTATAGTTTGTCAGGGATCTTAAGGGATAAATCAATGGAAGACAACGGGTTATACATCTTATATAAGAATGGACGAAAATGTCCCTCATATATATTTTTTTTGTTTAGAAGTTTGAACATTACTGGTTTTGGAATAAACAATTACAATTTGTGAAAAGTACCCAAAGTTTCTGAGCTAACCATTAGGATAAAGTGTTTATTAAACTTTGGGTACCAGTGTAATTTACACTTCAATGTCCCCTCCATCCCTGATAGTTTTGTACACCTTACCTATGTGGTTTTAATACAGGGGGAACATTCTATTTATAAAAATATTATTATCAAATTAATACAAAAGATGTTTGGGAAATTTTCATAATATTGCTCTTATTAGTATGAACTCGTTTGACCCTTTTAGAAAGGCGAATCTCTTCTACAGATTGGGTTTGGACGTTATGGTACGTTTTGGCTATAATATAGAAGTGAATATCAGTTAAACTCAATTTATGGTATACATAAACTGTATTAATCACTGTTTTAATCAAATATCAATTGAATGCTCTAAGCTTTAATAAGAATTTTTTTCACTATCAATTTTATTCTTATATTTGATTGTCTCTGATCTGAAAACTTAAGAAGTAAGACATATACGATGAATTGAAGTCGGACACTGAACCTAGTAAAAGTTTTTGACTCAGATTATGACGTCAAAAAAAATTAACCAATGAGAGGCCAGAATACACTGTAATTGAACAATGGTAAAATTTATAGTTGCCTCTTATTGGTTAATTTTTTTGACGTCATAATCTCAGTCAGACACTTTTACTAGGTTCCGGACACTTCTTTAATTTTACCAAACAATTTAGATTTAACAAAAGCCCCTAAACAGTTTCATACCAACGAATGAGAGATCATGTTTAAGAGTTAAAATTTTAATTGAATTTATTATGTTTTATCATTAATATTTAAATGTAAGCTTCTTTTTAAATTGGCATAAAAAAGCTAATTAGTTGAAACCTTTTTTTCAAAAATTAAATAGTGCCTTTTTAATACAATTAAAGCAAAACATTTCCTATAAAAGGTAAAAAAACAAGGATGACAACATCCATAAAAGCGAAGCACTGAAACGGTAGGACAAACGGACATTAATACTTGTATAGTGTCTGAACTGAATATTCAGAATATAAAAGTATAAGATTCGAAGCAAAATTGTAAGTAAATTTGTTGAAAAACTGCTTGATACAGGATAATGTTTATGGACATACTTACATCTTTAGGGCTTGATTGTAGAGTTGCTTCGCTTAAAATATTGTTCTTTGTTGTCCCAGGAATCAATATACCAAATATCAGATCAAACGGATAATTAGATCATATAAAAATTCGTTGTTAAAAAAGTAGAAAAATCAACATGTTTAAAATGGACGTACGGACATTCTGGTAATGATTATAGAGTTGCTACGCTTTCTAAATCGTACCTAACTATTACAGGAATTACCATGCAAAATTTGAAATCGATAGGACAATTCTAACATGCTTAAATTAACGAATAAAAGCTATTTAAAAAAGTAAAAAAATTAACATGTTTAAAATGGACGTACGGACATTTGGGTAATGATTATAGAGTTGCTACGCTTTCTAAATCGTACCTAACTACTACAGAAATCACCATGCAAAGTTTGAAATCGATAGGACAATTCTAACGAATAAAAGCTAACTATCTCGGACGGACGTACGGACGGACGGACGGACGTACGGACGGACGGACCGACCCTAATTATAGAAAAGCTTCGCTTTTAAAAATTATTTAAGTAGGAAACAGTGGCAAAAACATGTGCCTTTTTGTTATTTTGCAGTAAGCCTATTAGCATAATAAGATACTTTACACTATAGTTTTCGCCTCATTTACTAAAAGCCTATTATTAAAAATTGCTCAATCGACACCCTTTACTATTTAAGGATAAAGTTAGATATTCTAAATATTAGATTAAAAATATCGCAATACAAGGACAATCATAATCATATATAACGCAACAATGAAAAATCCAGAAAGGAAAAAGAATTACAATACAGTTTATCAAATATTTAGATGACAAGTAATAGCAAACCTTGTAATAGATAGTGCACATTGAATTAAACATTTAATATAAAATTAAACAACTAATTAAAATTAGTTGTTGAAACATTTGAAAAATCAACTTTATGAAACAACAAATCAAAATTCACTGAAGTACCCAAAGTTGTTAAGCCAACAAATAAGAAAACGTTATTATAAAACTTTGGGGACTAGTGTAATCAGTCCATTGTCCCCTTTCTCTGAAAAGAAATAGTGGAATGTTGGATAGCTAACTAATTATTTATCCGATTTTTGGTTCCTGTCCTTTCATTCGTAATTCGATCAAATTTTTGTATGTTTAATTACACGTCTAGCATAAAAGGTTTCTGTGAATATTAAAGCTAATTTTCCAATGTAGTGGGAATAATGAATTGAAAACAGTGTACTAAAGTGGATTACCTACTTAATACAACATACATACATTTTTATTTACATTACTTATTCGTGTATATTAAAGCAAAACTTTTCTTTATTGGTTCAACTGGAATGTGTCTCTCTGATTGAAAAGGATCTGCTATACTTTTCAATAATATATCATTTTCCAACTAATTATTACTAATTCTTGAAAATTGAATATTTTCTATTTTAGAACAATAATTTCTTTTACTTAAGTTCATCCTCCATACATTTAAACAGTATCAAAGACAGATTTTCACACATAAGAACTGGAATGAAGACGATTTTCCTTTGATTGCCCTCTCCCCTTACCACTCTTTAATACAGGAATCCATTAAATATCCTTACTGGAATACCGCCGTAATTAATGTCATTCCATATCAAACCATTGATAATCAATAATAATACCAAAGTCGGTACATATGTGAGCGGTTTTTTTAAGTAGCGAGGCTAGGCTATTTTTGGTTTGTTTGTTAGTATGTGGATCACTAATTAATAGGTAGGTTACTGATTAAATAAATAGACAGCAAAGAAAAAGAAAAAAATTAAAGAAATTAGGGTTCAAAAATGTAATATGTAATGACATGCTTTTAGACCATCAAAAGACCTATTTTATAAAAACATTGAGTATTAAATTGAATACTTTAGGGTGGGGGGGGGGGTTCTACAACCCTTAATTTTACCAGGGGATTGAATACACCCTCTTACACCCCCCTCATGCACACCTCTGTGTGTGTGATCAATAATCAACCTATCACGCTTCGTTTTTTATTAAATGAATAAGTTGGGGTACAATGTTTGGCACTATCGATATAAGTAAATGATAAAAAAAAAACCATAGAATGCAATAATAACTTCAGATAAATCGAAGAAAATAGTTTTCATACTTAATTAACGTTTTTAAGTTTTTCTTCAAAAAGTTTAGATAAGATGCCTTTAAAAGTCGTCTATGATTTTGTCAGGGATAAAAATGTAACTTTAAAATAAGAATTACAACATATTTTTTCAATTAGTACAAAGTAAAATTTTGAACATTTTATTGATCAGTATATTTTTTAAAATGTGAAGTAGAAACCTGAAATATTTATCATGAAAATTGTGTTATGATTTGATTGTCTGCTAGATTACAAGAAAAAAGACACTGACAGTACTTGTTGGTTCTTTAAAAAAAATTAGGTAGATTACTTTCAGAACCCCTCTTTTTGCAACGTTATTTCAATAGAACAGAGCCGTAGTCTTAGTGTGCTCAATATCTAGACAGCCATCCATTGTTTTAGAATTGTTCAATTTTTTTAACTTCTGATAAAAACAGAATTAATGGTATTTTTGTAAATATTATACCTCCAGGAAATGGCTATACTTCCCAATCAGATGTTGTGTGATATTTAAGAGGAATTATTTTGATATAATGTCATTAAAATATGCGTTGAAAAAAGTGCTATTCTAGCTTATACTTCACATTTTAATGTGTATGATAATTCAAATAAAAGATAATGAAGATTTATATTATATTTAATTGTTATAATTATAAAGAAAAACCTGGAAACAGTAAAAAACTGACTTTATTTTATTGACGTAGGAAAAATTTTGTCAAATATTTGAATAAAAAAACGATATAAAACAAAACAAATTATTTTTAATATAGTCACAAAAAGGCTTAATGAGTTTAGGAAATATTTCATTCACTAATCATGTCATTTAAAGTCTATTACACTGAATACAGTGTAAAAAGATGTTCTCGTTTTAATTTTAAGTAATTTGAAATGCATTTTAATACCTTTTAATGATTTATTTTTTGAAACATCTTTTTATAAAATGTTATTGATTTTTGAAGTTATATGTTAGAATGTTTTTAAATTTTGTTAACATTTTGTTTTAAATGTAGAAAATTGGTAATTCTAAACATTCAAAAAATGATTTTATTAAATTTTCATCACTTAAATTGCATGTTTGATGAAATTTTCAACTGATAATTCAAGAAAAATCGTTTAAGTTTTATTATATTTTACTTTGAATTGTTAAAAAAATATAATTGTTGTCAAAAATGTGGAAGTTATACTTTCCTCAAAAAAAGACCTAAAACATGCAAATTAACACGTGTAATGAGAATTTTTTTCTTTCAGGTTTAATCTTAAGAAATTATTGATATTTTTTGTAAAAAGGATTTTATATAAAAAGTTTTAAAACTCGAGTTAAGTAGTGGTTCTAAAAAAGGTTGCGAATTTATGCAATTTTCTTGCAAAAAAAATTTTCTAGGATTTTAAAAATAGCAAAGGGTGTTATTAGACGTACTTACAAATACAATTGCTAAGTCATTTTGGCCAAACACTAAAATAAAGTTTTGACATCTGAGGGTCCAACCGTGCTATGTATGATAATAAATAGAATAGTATATGTATATCTCCCCTTTTTATGTGAAGTATCTCTATAAGTATTTTAGTTGTTTAATTTATCATTAAATAACCTATCTTTGATAATGAATATGATAAAACAGATGTATCTTTTTGTCTTATATGATGCATCCCCTATTAAGTATTTAAGTTCTTTAGTATTCAATAAAAATCAACCTATTTGTTGTGATAAATAGAAAAAATATAACTGTTTTCGTGTGAGGTATCTCTTTAAGTATATTAGTTCTTTTATTTGTCGTACAGCTTCAAATATTTTCGTTCTTGTTAAACATATTATTAAGGAACAAGTACATATATAGCATGTGAAAAACAACGGTAGCGCATTTCAGAGGCATAGACAAATAAAAGAATGTAAATTATACATCTTTCCAATTTCTTAAAACATTATCATTAAATTTTTCTGTAACGTCAGCTATATGTGGGCTTTGTAAAAAATTACGAACGACCGTTTATAATGAAAATACTGGTAAAAGGCGAAGGCATTCTTTATAAATCTGACTTAAAATCAGTAGTTACTGAACAAAGAATTGAAACAGGATAAGAATATCAAAAAAAAATAAAGCAAAATCATTATTTTTTCAAAAATAAGAGATGGAATGTTGTTTGAAGTTTCATTTTATTAAAACATATTCCTTGCTCTGATTATTGATCTGGTTAGCTGTCTATTTCTCCTTTTCTTTCCCCCCTTGTTTTGTATATGTGATTTACTTTAAGATTGGTTCACTTTTATCGTTTTGAATACAATAGCGTAAAACCTTACCCTGAACCATAACTAAACTTTTCATGGAACGAACGAGTTTTTAGTATTGGTACATGTATGTACAGTATATTTTTTTCTTATTTCAATCTTGAAATTCAATACTCCAATTAAACCTTTTACTAATATTTTATTCTTATAAAATCAACGCAGCTACTCTACAGAACAAAATCAGGAAAAGTGGACCATTCTAAGCGTAATCTCCTGAGTAAGGTGTATTTTTACCCGTGGAATATATTTTTATACCAGTATATCGATTTTTTATCTTCAGAGGGCGTCCCTAGCCTATAGGCGCATTTCAGAGAGGTTAGAAGTGGTGGGATATGTTGGTTAATTCCCAAAATCTTCAGTTTTATTTTATTGAAAATATATTGGATTTTAAAAGCTTGCTCCCAGACTAAAGACTTAAATAAAAGCTATTATTTTAAGATACCTCAATTAATTCTATGATTAGCAAGATCTTAAACGGACATACAGACATGTTACTTCTTTTATATTATTAGAAGCAAATATGGATGTATCTATTTGTACTATATATCGATTTATTCCTTATTAAAATGTCAACGAACGACCCTCTAAATCCCCTGCGCTTGTGTTAGGACCTCCCCCTGCAAATTGCGCACATATGAGCAATAACCATATAACATCAATTAAACAAGGATAGAAATATCAATAAAAGTAAAGCTCAGCAAATAGGACAATCGAACAGACTCAGAATTCAATGGCTTGAAAATTTATGTCTAATTTTTCTGGAAAGAAAATCCCTAAAAAAGAGATGGATAATCCCTCATTTCTATGACGTCACATGGCAGATTTTTTGAGACACTTTGTAAATGTTTATAGAGTTGAAACAATTTATATGTTATATCCTAAGAATCATGATGCAATGTTTTAAATCACATTTTTAAACATTTTTAACCTTATTTATTTTATATGTTTACTTTGAAAAGCGCGCGCGATTTGAAAATCCAGCCAATTTTCCTAACCGATTTTGCCGGTATCCACGCTTTATTATCAAAATTATTATTATTAGGCCCTTTAAATTCAAATTATCAATAGATGTTTACTTTCTATATAGTTACATATTGTTATTGGCTTTTCTGTGTGTGTGTGTGTGTGTGTGTGTGTTGTGTATGCTATTGTGTTTGTCAAAGGGGTGCACAAACGCACACCCGCATACACACACATTCATGCACATATGAATGTGACCAATTATTAATAGATTAGTCAGAAATTTTTCTCATTCCCAAAATTGTACATATATATATATCAAGCTGAAAGTGTTATCAATAAAGAAAATTTAAAATAATCTATAAGAATGATTTATAGCAATGGCGTGTAGAAGGGGGCTGTAAAAATGTGCAATACACCCCCAAAAAAATATGTGCAGTTTTGCCTTCTTAATTTTATCAGCCATTTTCTTACAAACGCTCTTAGTGATTAGACAACTTTCTCATGCTATAATTTAAATTCAAAATACTATTATGAGTACTCTAGCCTTCTAAATTCGAATATAAAATACACATATGAGGCAGGTGCGTGCAGGAAAATTGTCAATTTTAAATAAATCTGATTGTATTTATATTTTCTTTAAAAAATCAAAGCAGTTCACTAATTAGGGTTTAACGTTTTATAAACAAGGAGGCTTCGTCCAATGGTAGAGAGATATACAGAAGATATGCATACCAAATTAAGGTGAACAAAATTACCCCTAGATTATTATTAAAATTATTTCTGTGTAATTTTGTACACTCTTCATGATTTCTACCAACAATCAATATCAAGTTCCCAAAGAGTTTTATGTCAAGGAATGAGAGTGTTTCTAAACATTGGGTAGCAGGTACCAGTAGAAATAAGAGTCCCAATATCCATTTCCTCTCTGGAGCTACCTCAAAATAAGTAAATATCAAAGTCACAAAGAATCGATAAAACGCGGATCGAATCATAAAAACTAACCGATAATTTTTAACCACATTCTTTTGGCTATATAATTGACTAAATTGCTACTCTATTAATTACTTTGTTTATAAGTTTGTACCTTGTTGTTTGTTAGTGACGTTTTAGGTTATCTATTTCCTTGTAAATATAGTTTTCCCTCGCAATTTTTAATGGTGTATGTCGACTATATTGCTTTGATATTTGAAATGCAGTTTCTATAAGATACAAAAAAAATTGTAGTGCAAAATTTTGCCTGACAAAATATCAATATCAGTATACTTTATATTGTCCTATGACTAGTTTTTTCGATTGACGTAATTAATACACAATCTTTGACAGAATGAAGTTTAAACAGTGTTTTTTTTATGGCCAAAATTACTCTTGTTTTAAAAAACTTAATTTGGAATTAAGGCTTATTTATAAAGTTACAAGATATCATATTTTATACAGCCTTGAAAAGCACATGCATTGTTAGAGAAAAAGTCAAAGTTATCATATTACAACTTTATATAAAAACAAGGACAAGTATGAAAACAAGTAGCACAGCTTTCGAAGTTAATAATGGCTTTGAATAAATAGTACACTTAAATAAACTGTGGATACTAAAATATGATAATATTGACGGAAAGATTGAGCGTACCCTTGTTACAGAGTGGCTGCGCTACAAATTAACAGGTCTTTTAATATTATACCTTTTTAAACATAAAGAGAAAATTTAGAGAAAAAGAAGAGCTTGGTTATTTTGAATGTAATGGAATAATTATTTCTCGCATCGTATTATAAACGGCTTTCCGCGGATATAGAATGTACAATTATAAGATTCAAACCAGTTTTTTTAGCCCCGAGGTGCCGAGATGCTAGACATAGTTTTATTGTATGGATGAGAACCGGTTCTTATCCACCGGATTCGAATGAATACGAGAAAGTATTTTAAATATAAAAGACGCTATCATATATTCATATATATATTATCATAAAAAATTAAGTACCAAACATACTGTCACCATTTTATAATTCCAGCTTAATCTACAAATATGAATTTTTTTATCCGTGTTTTAATGACAAAATTTAATAAAGGTGCACCTGAATAATTTTGATAAAAAATATGAAAGGGGTATAAACTATAAAGCCTAGATAGTAAAGTATCATGTTTACAGATTTAATAAGATAAGACCCATTCAAGCATATGCTTTACTTTTATCTATCTATATATCAACTACTTATCTATGTTTTTAAAAACGAATCTTTTCTATAATTAGGGTCGGTCCGTCCGTCCGTCACAAACGGATAGCTTTTTTCGTTAAATTAGGCATGTAAGAATTGTCCTATCGATTTCAAACTTTGTATGGTGATTCCTTTAGTAGTTAGGTACGATTTAAAAAGCGTGGCAACTTTATAATCATAACAAGAATGTCCGTACGTACATTTTAAACATGTTGATTTTTTTTACTTTTTAACAACAAATTTTGATGTGATCTAATCATCCGATTGATCTGATTTTTGGTATGTTGATTCATGGGACAACAAAGTATAATGTTATAAGCAAAGCAACTCTATAATCAAGTCCTAAAAATGTAAGTATGTCCATAAACATTATCCTGTATCAAGCAGTTTTTCAACAAATTTACTTACAATTTTGCTCCGATTCTTATACATTTATATTCTGATTATTTAGTTCGGACTCAATATAAGCGTTAGTGCTTCGCTTTTATGGATGTTGTCATCGTTGTTTTACTATAAAAAAAAGATAATATATTTGATATATCCTGTTTTTATTGATATCCAAATAATACAAAGTAGTAAAGGTTTTTGTTTGCCAGTTAAGATGTTACTTGTTCTACATATTTTAGGGAAGATTCTTTGAGGTCTCGGGATGGGTTATAGGCTATATTTCTAAATTTAAGTCTTGTGATGGTTTTAGGCTGTTTTTCTGGCAATAACTACTCCTTTGCACTAGGATTATAAAGACGCAATCACTACTCAATAAGATAGAATTAAGTCCGCTCGTTCTTCCTTGGTTCAGATTTCAGGCTTAGCTTAAGTCCCATAGTTTTAAGACAACCACTTCCCATAAAATTGCAATTCTTATGAAAAAAATCTACTACTGTTGAAAAATTGAACTTTTAAAGCATTTAATTGCATGGGAACCAAAAAAGTATTGACTTATAACAGCCACTTGAGAAAAAACACAAGTGACTATTTTTGCTTATTTAAAAGCATCATTGCCTTTTTATTTTGAATTGTGGTTTAATTGGCATTTTTAAGGACTTTTGATTTACAAATTTTAAGATAAGGATTGAATTTTCTCATTGTTTTTTAAGCAAAGAGTTAGTACGCCAGAAACGTTATAAGCTTTTTAATTATAATTAAATAAATTATATTTTTAATCATATGATTTTTAAAACAAATTTATTACAAAACAAGTATATTACAGTTAATGACAAGTAAGGCAAGAACGAAAAGCCGGATCATTCCCTCAAAGTGTCAGGTGAGAACAGAAAATCAATTAGGGGGGAGGGTCTTCTTTTCTCTTTTGCCCTCTTTTTGAATTTCTTTAAATAAGGTTAGGGGGTCTGTGAATAACTAGGTACTTTGAGGGAAACCATTAAAATAGAAAATTACAAGCAGTCACCTCAACTTTTATTGTAAGAGGCGTGTCATAATATATAGATAAGTCTTCAAGTAAAAATTCCTACGCACACACCAGCTGATTAAAGTCATTTTTCGTCCATTTATTTGAACATTTGTTCAAGCATCTCCACATCCCCTGAGAGGAAATAAAGATTTGTTTTTGTGATTTCTAAAGCCGTGTTTTCAATAGTTGATATAAAAATAACAGTTTGGTTTAGGCTTAAATTCAACTGTCACAATAGGGTAGAAACATCATCTCCCCTAGGAGTTTTTAAAAATGCAGGAAAAAGGGGGTGGAAGGGGATGGTTAGGCAGATGGTTTATATTTGATGCTCTACTGGGCCTGGGTGTTTAGTCAAACCCGCTAAATTAGTTACAATAGTTCAGTAATCTTAACAATTTTTTTCTCTTTTGATAGTCGGTAGTTTTTAAGGGGGTTAGCTTTTATTTAAATAATTATCAGTAAAAATACTTAAAAAGCTAGATACGAAGATAATTTATATTTTTTTGTGTGATTAAAATGCATTTTTGCGCGTTTTTATTGAACACTCTACTGGCAAAGCTGAGCTAGCCAACACACACACTGATTTAATCACAAACTTTTATTTTACACCCTCCACCCCCAACCCCAGTCTAAACCCCAGTTCCTTTCCAGAAATAAGAAAAGGAAATTTTTTTATTATGGTTTAATTATTACAGTTTTATAATAAAACGACTCCTATTATATAGAATTTGTATAAGCATTAATGGTTCATATCTGCTGAACTCCTTGCCTCTTGTAGCTACATCTCTTAGACGTTTTGTAAGGTGGAACCATATCAGGTTCTAATAAAGCATAATTAAAACAGATTAATAGATCGTTTGCGTCAAGTAAAATGTTAACTTACAAATATGTTAATAAACTCAATTAATATATATTTTTAAAAGTATAGTAATATTTCTTTTTTAGAAATATTAATTTTTTAAGATTATATAATTTGACCTACCCGTTTATCCCGACTTTATTCTGGAATAGTTATTTCTCGCATCGTATTATAAACGGCTTTCTGCGGATATAATACGATGCTAGACATAGTTTTTTCGTATGGATGAGAACCGGTTCCTATCCACCGGATTCGAATGAATACGAGAAATTATATTATCACGCCTACTCAGGAATATTAAGGGATAAGACTATGAACGATGAAAATGTGTACCTACCATCCCCCTCCCCTATAATGATTTTATTCTTCATTTGTGTATTAAATTATTTCTGGACACTGTTGCTTTGAATAACCCAGTCAAGCTAATAATAAAATCCATTTATTTTAGACCAACGAAAGAGGAACGAGGTTATAAACTTTGAGGGTTATTATGATTTATTAACCAATGTTCCTTCCCTCCCTGAGTGTACCCTCCTATTTTTATTTTTTTTGTTAATCTCTAGTGGCAAGTGCATATGTGTTTTCTTTATTGTGGCGGCTGCAAATTTTAATCTAATTTGGAAAATAAAGTTTGCATCTGAGTAAGATTCATTTTGATTAAATCAATTTTTCATGGAGAATTAAGAATTAAAAAATTAAAAGAAAAAGAATAATGGGGCATTTGTTTTGTTTATTTTTGGGGGGGAGGGGGCAGGGGGATTTCTCTTTGAATGGTTGAGGCATCCTCTCATAACTAGCTATAGACCTTCTCTGGACCTATAAGAATCTTCACTTTAAAGGAGAACCATATTGATTCAGTGGTTAGCGAGTTCTTTCACTACAATGGATGAACGGTCGATATTATGACAGAAGAAAAATTGTCGTTAATTTAGTTTGCTAACATGGAGTCCCTTATAGGCCAGTTCTTTCATGCAGCATGAAGGGAGGGAATGGGGTAAAGGGGGGAGTTATTTTTGCCCGCTACGAGTTTCACTTTATTACAAAACATGAAAATCACAGTAATAATATCCATTTTCATTACACTGCACACATTCATACAGATTTTTAAATTTTATTCATGGTAATAGATAGATAGATAGCTCTGCATAGCAGGTGCAGTATAAAATCACATGCTTACAGAGCACTCTTTAACAAATCTGCTCGCAGAAGCTCATACAAAATTAATGGTTATATCTGGGTTAATAAGGGATAAGACAATGAACTTTAAACTGATGTACACCCCAAATTATGATAAACAGAATTTTTCTTTTGTAGGTTAAAATTATTAATAGACATTGAAAATGTATACCAACTAATCAGTTACTAAAGAACCCAATTATTTAATCCAAGAATAAGGGAAGGTGTTTATATAACTTTAGGTACTAGTATGATTTACATTCTTATGTACCCTCACTTCCTGAGTTAATTCATGCATAGAAAATAAAGAATTTAAACAGTCTGTACGTCCATTCGTGATGTTTTAGAATATATTTATATTGGTTATACTTCTAAAATTCATTGTAAAAAATCCCTCACTGGTTAGTATATATTTTGTAACAAGGATGACAATATCCATAAGTAGCGAAGCTCAAAAATTCTGAATGGATATCGGGAAAAAATTACTATTAAGCAGTGTCATACAATAAACATAAATCTTGGTAAAATAGGGAAATCATCAAACCTTTAAAATCATGCAACCTTATAATCATGAAAACTTGAAAATCTAGGAATCGATCTACACCCCAATTGATAGACAAATCTTAATGAAACTTGATGAAAATATGTAGAATATGAGTATATTTCATCCCTGGTGATTTCAGCCGTAAATCCTGAAAAAGAATCGAGAAAAATCATAAAATCAATCTAGCACCCTAGTTGATAGACAAATCTTAATAAAACTTGGTGAAAATAGTAGAATGTAATATTAATTAATCCCAGAAAATTTCAACCCTCTATCTTGAAAAGGAGCGGAGAAAATCACGATAACTTTAAAATCGGGGAATTGATCCCAAATAAAAGACAGATAGACAATACAATGTATAGATTAGATGGGCATATGTCATAAGAATCTTTACTAAATATTTCAGCTGTCTATCTTGAATAGGAGCCACGTTTCCCCTATAGTGTTACGGACTGACTGACGGACAGACAAAGTGAATTATAGAGTAGCTTCGCTACTAAAAACTTGCAATATCGTAGCATTTTCAATATTAATTTTATCCTACAGATTGAGTAATTTTGTGAAACATCATTGAGGGTATATCAACATCAATTTATCTCCCAATTGTCCTATCACTGGTTATTTGGCTTTGCTATGCTCATATTTATTGTAAATGTTGTCATCCTTATTTTCTAGGTTACATAAATAAACATGATATAATAATAAGAAGTTGTTATCAAAGGCAGTTATTCATCGCACCGTATTATAGACAGTTTTCCGCGGATAGTATAATTCAAAATTGGAGGATTAATTCTTATTTTTATTTCCCAGAGGGACTGAAAGCCTGGGCCAACAAAACAGTGATTTATTTTAAGATTTTTGTTCTACAAACTTTATGAGGAAAATTGTCTGTAATGTGTGCGATACATGATTTTTTCATATGGCTCAGAACCAGTTATAATCCAGCGTATCAGATTTGTAAAATCTTTACAAACATGTACATTTAAACTTATCACAAATTAGTAAATTATACAGATAAAATAGAATCATCAATTTTTTTTGGATCATATGAAGGAAATGAAGTCATTCCTAAAAAGGACAGAAATTCCCTTCCAAAAAGGACAGAAATCATCTTCCTTTTTCTCTTAATTGAAATTAATCAATTTGAGTGTAGAAACTAGATAGATAAATTCATAACATGAATGGATAGATAGAAAGATCTAAAAATCAGTTAGGTACTTGAATGTAGGAATAGATAAATAGTGCAGATATTTAGATAGATCGACAAATGCTTAAATATATGTATGCATGGATATAAAGATATCTGGTAGGCGTAGGAATCCTAAATCGTCATATGAACTCATCAACAATTAGATAGAGAGACAGAAACATGAATGATTAAATAGAAAGATAGAAAAATACTTGGATAGATAGATAACCGGCTGAAACACCAGAAATGTTTGATTATAAAAATGAAAAAATAATTGGATAGATAGATATACAGATAGACTTATACAAACATACATAGATAGACACACAGAGAGATAGATAGTCACATTATAGATAGATAGACACACAGATAGATAGATAGATAGATAGTATATAGCAGGTGTAAGCATCCTAAAATCTGCACATAGGGATCATCAACAATTAGTCAAACCCGGGCTTTATCCTTAATATTCAATACAGTTAGGGTTTGGTTGTTCTTGAGAATTTTAAACTCTTTCTTAGCTGTTCTAAGATATTAATTAAAGAAAAGTTTTAATGTTGTTTTGGTAAATTTTACTGAGGAATTACTGAACAAGATAAATATTTTTAAAAAGTTATAAAATATATAATCTAAATCTATTTAGAATTTATGGCAATATAAGACGACAATTAGAATAACAAAATAAAAATATCACTTTTATTTATCTTAGAATATAATGAATATTATTTTCTTTGTATTTCATTATCATTATATTATTTCTTATATAAAATCTGATTAAAGTATTTTTTTCAAAAAAGACCCATTGAAGCATACATCCCTCCCCTAACCAAGTACGCAGATTTGTAGTAAATCTAATTTGTAAACTGCTACCAAAGGACCTACCGCTGCTTAATCGAAGGATAGGAATAGAGATTCTCAATTTATGAACGATTATGCAAACTTAACGTAAAAAAGAATACATTTATATATTTAAACTAAAATAGTGTCTCACAATGATCTCGCAAAATTCTGAAACATTAATTATTTTTAACGGGAAATCGTTAAGTTCTATAAGTGCTGGTAAGGTTTATATACAATTTATTATGAGTTTAATTATTTACCTTAAACTACGTCTTCTCTAAAACACTGGTTTTCAGAATAGCATTACATGCTTCTAGATAATTTCACTTCCTAAAACATGCGGGCATCCTTTTTAGGGTTTCCCCCAACCCCCTAAATCCACTGAACCCTTTATAGGGACAGGTGTATAAGCGTGCTAACCCTAGGGGCATAAACAACAAGGCATGAATGAAGACTTATTTATTCAGGGAGGGAGGGGACATTGGACTGTAAAATTGTACTTGTACCCAAAGTTTTATAAACAAGATTCATCATTCGCTGGATTAAATACCCTGGGTGCTTTTATTAAATTTTGATTTCTTGGTTCAGATTTGCACATTATTTTAATCTACCGAAGGTGTAAATTTGTTTAACATCATTGGCGAGGTTCATCAATTTATCTCCATTGTCTTATCCCTCAGTATTCCAGTATTGATCAAATAGACCAAACCAATTCAAGGTTCCCAAGGTGCTAAAAGTCTTCTTACTGTTGCTATGTCAGAAGGGTGACATTTATTTCAGATTATCAGGAATGTATTACTACAAATATACATTTAGGACTTTCATAGAAATATTTGTTAACATTGAGATTTAAGAATTGGTCTAGAGTCAGTTAATTATTATTTCTGATATATTTATGAAATCAGCCAGCATGAATTTTTACTAGCAACGCTACTCTATAAGTTTATTTGCCTGTCTGTCTTTAAGCTTGTAATGCTAAGGTTGTTTACAAATATTACGTTGGCTTCTATTTGATTTTTATATAGTTTATGTTCTAATGTTGAGAATAGAATATATTCTTTGATTGCCTAATTTTCTCTATTTTTTCTTGGGATCTAAAGTGTATATCAATGGCCGATAAATTGATGCCCAACGATATTACACAAAATTACTCTTTCTTTAGTGTAAAATTAGTGGTTGAAACGTTTAAACGATCAACTTAATAAACCAACCAATCATAATTCACAGCAGTTACCAAAGTTGTTAAGCAAACGAATAAGAAAATGTTATTATGAAACTTTGGGGACTAGTGTAATAAACAGCCCATTGTCACTTCTCTCTTTGTATTTGTTCTCTCTTTTTTTCTAAACGATACGTTAATACATTATTCACTTTCTAACATCTTCGCTACTATTGGATGAACATAGTCATCCTTGTTTTGTTTTCAAATCAAAAACATTATTACTTGCACATGTTATTTGTCATAGATAAAGTTTGACTCGATTAGCTTACTAGCATATGTCATTTAATTGATGTTGTCATTTTTATTTTTTCATCAACCATTTCCAAGCCAAACCTTCTTTATTTTCAACTTGCAGCCTCGCTCCTTGCATCTATGAGCTCTGTATCCGAAGTAAAAATTTAAAGTATGAAAATAGCATAAAATCAAACTTAGATATAAAAATAAAATATCCTGAAATGATCAAGGGACCTGTAAAAAGCCTCCATATAATGCAGAAATCCATCTGTTTAGTAGTTATCAACATCTTAAGCTACAGACCTTACTACTTTATACAATAGGATTTATTATAAAAATAAGAAAGGGGGGAGGAGTTGTGCTCGCATGGAACTTTTAGGAAAAGCACAGAAATTCCGGCTTTCCTGTTTGTCATTGAATCATTTGTAATGCTACTTATAATTATTCAATATGTTCTAGATTTCAAAGGAAGCCCTTTTCTTTCACCCCTTTTCTTTTGTAACTGCCTACACAATTATAACATGGCTAGCGACAAACAATATTGGCGGGATAAGCAAGTGCATCCATTTGGAAATTAAAACAAACACACTTTACTAAAATTATATTTTTTGATGAAATGTACAAATATCCAAATGGACTTTAGTCATCTTATTTCCAATAAAAAAAATGTTGGAGGGTTTAGTGCTAGACTTGCACTTTAAGGTAAATCCCCAAAAAACGAATTGCCAGGAAGAAATGTGGATCATAAAAAAAATCTTCTAGCTAAAGAAGATGGTATATCGAAGCTTCAAATACTTTGATATTTTTAATCAAAGTAATTTTTAGTGGTATAAAAGTTTTTTTTTAGGTGCCATATTTACAAGGATAGAAGCAAATATAAGCATGGTCCCTATTAGTATTACTCATAATCTGATGGCGAATTCATTAGTAAAATTATTACATCAGTAAGTAGAGGTTTGGGACAACCAAATTTTTGAAAGATTTTTTTTTATTGTATTTAACATCCTTCCTTCCGTCGTTGCCTCGCTTTGGCTTGTGTTCAATTTAACAATCAAAGGGTTGGGATTCAGAGTGTTATTATGAAATAACCAATTTCTAATAATTTAGAAAAAAATATAGCGACAAAAATGTCCGCTGTAAGTTTTCTTGTTTTATCTAACTTAATATTATATATTAATACTAGTGGTTGCGCCCCACCAGCATCTTAGGACTCTGTCTTCAAAGGGGTAAATAGACAGACAAATAGTCTAAAACCATCCCATGGCCTATATCTAAAAATAGCCGTAAAAGTATCCCGGGACCTGTGTGAAGCTTCCATAAAAGGAAGAACACAATCAATATTCAATTCTATAGTAATAGAAATCTTAAGCTTCAGACAAAAACCTAACTAATTTTTATAATAGGATATTAATTACAGCATCTCAATGTGTAAAAATAAAACAATTAATAGTTAAAGACTTATTGATGATTTTTTTGCCAGTATATACAACTGAGCAAAAAAAATTTTACCAGCAAAGTTTTTACGGGCAATATTTAAAATATTTTCTCGTATTCATTCGAATCCGGTGGATAGGAACCGGTTCTCATCCATACGAAAAAACTATGTCTAACATCGTATTATATCCAGTTTTCTACGAATATAGAAATGTACAATCATAAGATTAAAACTAGTTTTTTTAGCCCCGAGGTGCCGGAGGCACCGGCTAAAAAAACTGGTTTTAATCTTATAATTGTACATTCTATATCCGCGGAAAGCCGTTTATAATACGATACGAGAAATAACTATTCCTTAAAACAAATATTTTTGCTATCTTTTTAAAATGTATTTTTCATAATGTATAAACATGAAAAGTAGGTATGTTGATGATGTTATTATACAAAAGATTTTATGGATTGCTTTAAGATTAGAATTTCCAGTTCATACGCACGAAATATGATTATGTTTACAATCTAAAATTTAATTCTTTGCATATTTCACTATTGTAAGTAAGGATATAAGTTTATTTTTTACATATTTGTCATTATTGAATTAAATTATACAAGTAAGCAAAGGCCTCATAGCTATGGTATACATTTCTAAAAGCGAAGCTTTTCTATCATTAGGATCTTTTCTATAATTAGCTCTTTGCGTGAATTTATACATGTTTTATTTGTCCTATCGATTTCAAGCTTTGCAAGACGATTTCTGAAACAGTTAGGTTCAATTTATACAGTATAGCAAATCTACAATTGCAATCGTTACTTTTTTGACAACAATATTTCATGAAATATAATTATCCTATTAATCTGATTTTTGAAATACAAATGACAATATAGTACAATATTTAAATTAGTTCTATATCCGCGGAAATTCTATTATTCGTAAAATCTTAAAATCAGTTAACTAGTTAAACTTCATAAATTATAAGATTGTCTTTATCCAAAAACTCATAATTAGCTTTTTTATTTCGCACCTTTAGTGAACTTTTTTCATCCTACTGTTATTTCCATTTCATCAATTGTTGACTCACTTTTTCCATAATTTTTTATCTCTAAGTAATCTTTCCTTTCTTTTGTTGTTTCCTGTTTTCCCAGTTTTTATCCTGCTTTATCCACGCATTCAATTTTTAAAGCTTTTTCTCTAAAAATCTGTCATACTAATATAAAAACCTGTAGTAAGAGCGATACTAGGGGGAAAGCCTTGGCTATTAAAGAGGCACAACTCATTACTTAGAAGAATCAAAATTACATGCATGAGCAGAATGTCTTTCTGTTTATATTTACTTTAAAATCATTCAAACAGCAAGGACGATCGCTCCATTATATTAATCAAAGTGAAAATGTTTAGACATTATCTAGCATAATCTTTGATTACCATGTGGTTTTACTTATTTTTTTCAAATACGGAAGTAGTAATCTTTGAGTTTTATGTTTGTATATGTGATTATTTGTTTAACCATCCTTCCTCTAAAAAAATAAAAACATACAAATTTTTTATTTCCTTTTCCTGTTGGGATTAATTTCCTTTTGGCCTTTGATTTATCCCCCTCTAGATAAATGGTCAGACAGCTAATTCTTTCTTTAAAAGTTTATATCATAATTATCGACGTAAATAATATTTTTAAAATCCTAAATTCAAGAAATACAGTTTTAGATGAATTGCGCCTCTACAACAGTTCTATTCTTTACATTCTTTCCCTTATTCCCTTCATCCCTTTCCTGATATTTTCTCTATTGTAGAATCATATAACTGAACTCATTCATGGAATACTAGTTGTTACGCCCCTAGTCTCTGAAAGTGGGCGTGGGGTTTTAGGAAAAAGTCTTTTAAACTTCTCTGAAAAGTACAAATCATTCAGTCAGAAAAGTAATTTCCGAGATCTTTAGCTCCAGACAAAAAAAGGACGGACCTTACTACTTTTTTATATGTAGTGTGCTTTATTTCTAATACATATTGAAGAAGGCATAAGAAAATTGGTTTTTACCATGCAAACATTTTCAATACATATATATACATATGTATATGAAGTGATGTCAGTCGGGATGGAAATGACAATTACAAAAATCAGCAAATCTAAATAAAAATGTATCAAAATCATGGAGGTATAAAGTTTCAATCGTTTTCCTCCAAAATTCTGCGATTAAAAATATTTTTTCCGTGTCGAAAAAGAAAATAATGAACTCGATAATTACTTTAAATAATTTTATCATTCTTAGCTTTCTTGTGTTTGTATTTTTACTATGTTTTTTTGAATCCTTATTCTAGTTTCTTGGTAAGCAATATGTCAAATTAAAGATCAAATTTAATTTTTACTGTGTAAATAACATTTAACAAATTTCCATTTAAATTCAAAGAATCTTAAAAAGAAGAAAAACACTTCATACAGTTTTTAAGCCATATCGTTTTATGAAACTTCTTTGTAAACAAAAAAAAATTGAAATAGATAGTACATATGACTAAATTAAATAGATATCCGTTACGTACCGACAAACGTACAGGCCCTATAATTATCGAAAAGGTTTGCTTATGACATTGAAGCCTTTTACGTGTCATTGGGTAGTTTTATGCTTTATTTTTACCTCAACTTTGAAGTAAAAGGAGGTGTAAAACGAACTGCATGGAAAATTGTTAACCTTCTAAATATGAAGCAAATAAATTTAAATATATAAATAATGCTGGATGCAAAATATCCTAGAATCAAATAATTTGGCATTTTAAGCAACATACATATTTAAATTATTTCGTTGTTTTTAGCTATTTTTGTGCGTCTTTGTGTATTTTCTACAAGGATTACAACACCATTAAAAAAAAGTAAAGTTTTTTAAATTAATTTACATGTCGTAAAGTTGATGAAATTTAATATGCTGTCTAATACGCAATGACAATTAAAAGAATACTTTAATTATAATATTTGATCTAGTCGTCCCAGGATTCAAGTTTCTAGCTTCATTAGAATAATCAAAATGTTTAGATTTATACCACATTGTCACAGAAATTCTCACTCAGGATTAAATGTATGAATCTAACTAACAGTATTTCTGATGTGAGAAATACGTTTCTGACTGACATACCCCAAATAAATTAATCCTTGCTTTTTTAAAATAACAAACTGAAAGGTTATGTTTAAATATCTTTTTACACAAATTATATCAAAAAATGTAAAAAGAAATTTTTCTGCGATTTTTATCAATTTATCAAAATACCTAACTGACAAAAAAGGTTTTGAAATGAAGTTTTAATTAAAATTCAATTAGAATAATTTTGTTATTGTTAAACCATATCAAATTTCCTAACACTTTCCTAGCATATGCCATTTCTTATTAACAAAAAATAGATTAAATATTTTGTTTTGTTATTTTATGTCATTTAATAAAAGGATAATTTTAGTATTAGATAGATTAACGCATTTTCCCCAAAATATATTTTAAACCCCTATGTAACTTAAAAGTAAGACCTATTGTTAAAATCTATGATTTTAGGAATGATAAAAATGCTCTATCGACTTGAAATTTTGCTTTCTGGATTCAAACGACAAGGGACGGAGGATGTAGTCGACAGGTACCCAAAGTTTTATAAACAGGCTCTGTAATTCGTTGGATTAAAGAATTTGTGTACTTTTATTAATTGGTTGTTTTTTTACAAACGAGCAGTGTAACACTTTTAAATTACATGGAATTGTACATCAATTTATCGGACAATTTCTTATCCCTTAAGATCCCTATTTTGAATCCCGGAAAGTCAAGGCTACGGATCAAAAATTTGGAAATCTGGATTAGTTATATATTTAAGTTTATATAATTTAAAAGGAAAAATATGTTTTTGATAATTGAAAATTATAAATGGTAAAAACTAATTATTAATATTTTTACAGTTATTATAAAAATAAATTAGAACAACATATGGAGAGGGATGGCCGTTATCTTGAAAGGTGGGTGGTTAATTCAGGAGGAGGGGTACAATTTAGTTTTCAATTGGTTTTTAAACTTTTTGGGGGGTTTCATTGAATGTTAGAGTTATATCTAGAGTATGTTTCGTTTTGGAAATTTCTTTTCTAAAAATTTAGAATAATGTATGTTCGGACTGAGTCACGCTTAAGATGTTAAAAGTGCTCCTTGTATGTTTTTAACATCTTTAGTATTACTTATACGTTATTCATAATATCTAAGAAGAGATTGATTTCGAGACTGCCTTGGCTTAGAAACAGGCACAACTAAAACTAAACAGGACAAACGCAGAGTGGACACTTATCCTAACATATTTTAAACCATCTTATAGGTAGAGAAATGCTTAATTAACTCAATATTTCAGACACTCCTTGTTTGTCCACTTTAACTCCTGCGTATGTCCTGCAACCAGGTTTAATACTAAAATGTATTACTGAAATAATCCTATCTTGCTTGCTCTACTATAACTTCATAATATATTTGTTTAATTTTGTCGCGTGTCACACTGGAAAAGCAACAACCACTTATTATGTCACCTGGACAGGGAAACCATTATAAAACAAAAATTATGAATGTTGAAAATACATTTAGTTAAAGTTGAGTATACTGTTGTTTTCTAAAAGTTTTAGTAAACGGGTGGACAAATCATTCCACATTTTCCAAGAAAGTTGAGCACTGGTGAAACTAAGTGTTTAGGCTATTTATAAAAAAAAAAATTGGGGGAGGGTGGATGGAGTGGCGAACCCTCCAACACCTATTAGAACAGAGCATATTGAGGAAAATTAAAAATGATATATCTGCATACAAGATAAGTTTAAATTGAAGAAAATAATATTAAAACTATCTAAGAATATATTTTGCAAATCATCTGCATCGCTGTTCATTTATTTTCTGGAAAGCTCGTCCCTTCTTTTTAAAGGCACTCATATAATCAGCTGATGTAATCCATACTACCACTGCAACTAACCTCTGACAGGTGGGCACAGGGGTACCTTAGGTTAGAAACTAGACAGGTGGTCAACTAGTCAAGAGAAACTACGCTCCTTTTATTTATTCTTTGGAGTATTAAATATTTCTCTAAAACACATTAAAAGAATAAGTAGAAGGTAATGCTTATTTTTTTAGGTAAGTTTCTTCTAAGGTCGTTTTAGACTATTTCCCTTGGTTTGTAAATCCCCTGGCAAGGAGCCAAAGATCTCAAAAACAACTGGTGGTTTTTTAGAGTGTGCTTTAAGGAAAAGCTTCTTATTGTTCATGGCATTTCTATCTTTTTCTTAATTAAATGATGAAAGACAAAGGACAGAGTTCCCTTTTAACCAAGTTTTGATAAGGATATCCCCTATCCACCCTCCCCCCCATCATAATTTTTTGCCTAACCCGATCAGATAGAAATGGATTACTGTAAAGCTTTTCAGGCTAATGCCTTGTTGATCAACTACTAATAGCATATGACGTTCATTCAATCATTCAAAAAATTCTATAATTTTTTAAAGTAAATATATTTTAGGTTTTTTCTTTGTCCTTTTATCCTCAAAATTACAAATTTTGTTGAAGATTCATTAAACTAAAAGGTATAATAATGATCAGTGTATTTATTTAAAGCCATTTGAATGGGGATTAAAATGTTTAAACGGAGATTTCAATGACGATTAGGCGTTCTGTCTTAAAAATATCATCTCTTCAGATATGGATGTGACAAAATTAGTAGGATACTTGCAAATACGAACAAAATTTTTAAAAATGTAATGCAAAATTAAAATGTTTGTTAGGATGCAAAAACTCCCTTAATGCAGGAAACCCTTTTTTTGTCTGTAGATGGAATTATAGAATTAAATACATTTAATATTAGACCATTTACATATGTTTTCATATTATTAAAACAGATAATCTCATTATTTTGCCAAAATTATAGAAAATTGTAAAAATGTCGTGTTTTATTGTTGATTTCTAGGCTTTAAAAGTTTAAAGAATAATACAGTAAGCAAAATAAGGACAATGATGACAACATCCATAAAAGCAAAACTTAATACCCCAGATCAACACAAGTTCCAGAATTACGTAAATACAGGATGCTTATATTTTACACTTGATTTTATAGAAGCTTTATTTGCCCTGGAATTAAATTTACTTTTTAGTTGACACACTTTATGAATTGTTTGTATCTAATAAGAGAATCATCTTGCGAATTTTGAAATCGATAGGACAATTCTAATATGCCTCAACTATCAATCAGAGCCACCCATTATTAACCCTCAATGTATAAAAGCTTCTCTTTTAATTAAAAGGATTAAAATAATACTTTCTAGAAAGGTGTAAATGACAATAAGTTGCCAATTTTGACTTTGCTATTGCAGGGATGTATTATTTGAGTGTAAGCAATTTAATATTTGAATTATTTATGATACACAAAGAAGAATTTTAATCATTGAGAACATTCATAAAAGCGAAGCTTTAAAATAAAAAGATAGAACAAAGGAACATTAACACTTATCTGTACAATATCAACCCAATAAGCTGAATATGACTTAAGAAATTTGTGGACGATGACGGGCAGATTCTAATTAAAGTGTAGCTGCACTATTTAAAAAGAAGGAAAGGATTACAAATATGAATGAAATATTTATTTGTATTTAAAGGAGTTAATATCATATAAAATAAACATTTTTTCAAAATTTCTTAGAAATATAATTAACTTTTAATCTAAATCTTTCAAATTTGATCGTCAAATGAACTAGGAATGGACTAAACATTTTCACAAAAAAAATTTTAATTGAAAAGCCCGGCAATTTTTTGGGGCATTCTTTTCCACCAATATGATTTACTTTACAATAAGGTGAAATAACCCTTTCTTTAAAACGTTAATATATTTAAATATGTAAAAATTATTTCAAATTATAGCAAGGAATAGCTTAAAGGTAGCGGAGTAGTTTTGAAATTCTATGTGACAGGTTTTTTTAAAATTCATTTAAGAGCAAGAAATATGCAGTAACTTTATACATCTTACTTTACAACGTTATTGTTAAGTGACCTAGGGACATACCCTTGCTTTAATGTAGCTACGCTTTTTATAAATCTTCATGAATAATATTATGTTATTCCTTTACACATTCAAGAATGTTTCTAATAAATACATATTTTAACAAGAAATATTAACAAATTTTGTTATTAGAAAATTTTTCAAAACATATTTAAAATAAATGTGCTTTAAAAATATGGTTTATTATTTTAAAGATAACAAAACGTTTTCAGCAGTACTGGAAAGTCATTATTGGCCGTTTATTAGGTAAAATGAATTAAAATTTTAGAATAATTCTTATTTTGTTGAACCACAGTAACTAATTCTATGATTTTGTTTTTATTTTGTTTATTTGTTTTCATTTATACTCGGAACCGACTTTAACCCGGCTGAAAAGACTCGGATTCGAAGCCACAATGAAAAAAACCTTGGATATTTATTTTAGCACATTTGAGTTTATTTTTATAAGACTTGATTTAATCAACTTATTTTTATATTTTTTGTGTTAACGAACTTTAAACCAAACAAACCATCATGAAAGCGAAAAAAGTGGCATATGTGATACCAGCATTTAAATACATCTGTGCATAGCCAACATCCAGTAATCAAAAATACATCAAAAACATTTGTGCCATTTTTAACACATATGTACATTATACACGTACACAGCATCCAAAATTGGTTTTAATCCCCTCTAAATGATCTCCCCCCCCCCCTCTCCCCTAGGGTGTGTTAATGCATCCCCCGATTGGCCTCTTACGCGCCTATCCACATATGTTAACTTTTTGGTCATATACACACTTTGGTGTGTTTCATTTATTATGTGGCTACAATAGCAGGTATTGGCTATTCATGTCGCATGTTAAAATTAACATGAATGGCATGTGTTGTACTTGTTCTAAAATGGATATTCCACCCCCCCCTCGGGCCCTCCCCCTCCGCTCTGCATAAAGTGATGAATAAGCAGGGATTTACCCTCCCCCTTTTGTTCCCTTTTTTTGTAACAAAGCTACTAAACAATTATGTATGTCTGTCTGTACGTTTAATCTTCAATTTAGGCATGCCAAATCGTTAAATCTATTCTAAACCTTACACAATGATTCCTGTAATAATAAATAGGTATTCTAGAAAAAGCGTAGCAACTCTATACCTATCATCAAAGTTTATCACAGTCCGTTCTGAACTTTTATTTTAATATTTGTGGAAAATTGTATGAAATACGATATTTTACATGATTTATAAGTATGACTAAGAACCGGTTCCAATCCACCGGATATAAATCGATTTCGAAGCCTTACTATAAATGTTTTACTCGTATTCATTCGATATCGATTAATATTCGTTGGATTAGAACCGGTTTTCATCCATACGAAAAAGATATGTCTAGTATCGTATAATATCCAGTTTTCTACGAATATAAAAATGTATAATTATTGGAATAAACCAGTTTTTTTAGCTCGTTACTTCGGCATCTCGGGCGGGGCTAAAAAACTGGTTTTAATCTTATAATTGTACATTTTTATATCGGCGGTGGCCTGTTTATAATACGATGCGAGAAGTAACTATTCCGAACTTTGCTTCTTTGATTCATGTCATCCTTGTTTCGATATAAATTCACCTGCTATATGAAGGGGAGATGGGGAAAAGGGGATAGAAAAGATGAAAGCACATATGATAGCATCCCCCCTCTCCTCAAACTTCCCTCCCGCATTTGTCCTCAATGATATTAGAGGATTTTCTATATATATGAATAATGTAATAAATAGAGGACATATGTCCCAACCATCTGTGCAACTAAATAAAACATTTATGCTAATTAAATGACTTGGTAAATAAAAGTTTTATTTTTGAAAAAGTTTGTTTTTGGAATGAATATAAAGGTTTTATACAGTATTTTAGCTCTTTTTTTGTAGTGTTTGCATCTGATGCTTTTTAAAAAATAAATGTTTTGGGATGATTTTGGGCTATTTTCCCGATTCCTCTACTAAAAGTCTATGGGAGAAGTAATTAAGAAACATCTCAAGTAAGATGAAAATAATGTAGTAAATAATAAGTAAATGGTTTCTTTTCAAAACAACTTTTAAAAATTACATTATATATTATTTCTCTTAAACATATCAAAAATAATATATCAAGTGATGACAAACATATTTCATAATGATTATACGACTTTACACATCTTAAAGATTGATGGGTTAGGTGGGGTGGGTGTTTTCGCCACCTACACCCCCCCCCCTCCCCCAACGATTTTTAATGTTTCTTTTCTATGTGTAAAATATAGAAGGCCTTAATTAATTGGCATTTTGTTTTAGAATCTTTACAAAAAAAGGAAGCCAAACAGTGTTTTTTTAGACCTCTATCTCTAACAGCAGTCTAGTTAGTAAAGAAAGGGGAGGAAGGTGTCCTCCACCCTCCCCGATCCGACTAAGAGCCCGATCTTTTAGGGTTTTCATTTCTTATTCTTGTATAAGACAATTTAAGAGAAAATTATTTTATTTCTTAAATGAATGTTTTATAATAAGTTGCCCCCTACAACATTTTTATCTTTTTATAGAAATATGGGGAGCTTTTTGTGCTATTTTTAGGGAGATTGAGATATCCCCCCTTTAAATACCCTAAATTTTATTTTACCAATAAGAAATCAAAGAAAATGTTAAAATTATTCTAATTTCTTGAGATTTTCTTACATTCTCAATTGTTATTGGCCAAGGCAATGAAATGTCGACCAATGAGATACGAGAATGATTCTCGGCGCGCGACAAATGGTATCGCATCGGGGGAATATAATAAGGGAAATCCAAAAAGGGAGGGGGGGCCCGGGGGGTATAGGAGAAAGTTGATAGAGGGGTGACAACTTTCTGCATAGGGGAAATTCAGGAGTATAAAATACAGGTGCCGAAGGTTTTGGTTTCAGTTTACTCTAGCCTTTCGAGGCAAAAAGAACCAAATCCACAAAAAAAAATTAAAAACCAAAAATAATAATGAAAAAAACTTTAAAGTGAAATAAGAGTTTACTCTAGTCAAAAAAAAGTGTATATTCTAGTCAGAAGAAGAACATTTTCATCATAAAAAGTTAATTTCTAGCTTTCGAAACAATAGAGAAGTCAATTCTAGTCATTTTGTATGAGATTTGTGCAATTCAAACAAAATATTAGTCAACATTAAGTCAATAAATACCAAAGGGACGTGCAATCTAGTCAAAACCTGCAACGAAAGTCAATTTTAGTCAACTTATTAATGTGCAAAAACCAAAGAATCGTAAAATCTAGTCAACACAAACCAAAGCTAAGTCAATTTTAGTTAACATTTACCGTGTTTATGTCCACTTTTAACCAAAGAATCGAATTAACTAGTCAACACAAACCAAAGCTAAGTCAGTTTCAGTAAACAGTAAAATTATCAATGTACAATTTAACCAAAACATCCAAAGAATCTTATAATCTAGTCAACACAAATCAAAGCTAAGTCAATTTTAGTCAACATTTAACTTGTTTATGTCCAATTTCAATCTAAGAATCGTAAAATCTAGTCAACACAAACCAAAGCTAAGTCAATTTTCAAAGAAAACCAAAGAATCGAATTAACTAGTCAAAACAAACCAAAGCCAAGTCAATTTTAGTCCACAGTGAACGTATCAATGTGCAATTTAGTCAAAACATACCAAAGCTAAGTCAATTTTATTAAACAGTCAATTTATCAATGTGCAATTCAGTCAAAACACACCAAAGCTAAGTCAACTTTTAACAGTCAACTTATCAATGTGCAATTTAGTCACAACAAACCAAAGAAGCGTATAATCTAGTCAACACAAACCAAAGCTAAGTCAATTTTAGTTAACAGTCAACTTATTAATGTGCATTTTAGTCAACAAAGAAGTGTTTTTAATCAATTTAAATCTAAATGTAGTCAATTTTGACCAAAGATGAGTGCAATCTAGTCAAATTGTAGTCACCTTTTTTTTGTAGTCCAATTATTACTTTAGTCAATGTAACCTTAACACGTAGTCAATTGTAAAACCAAAGATGAGTACATTCTAGTCATATTGTACCATATTATAGTCAAGTTTTAGTTTATTTTTGTAATAATTATTCTATCTAAATTGGCTTTTAGTCAATTATATTAAAGATGAGTCGCTTCTAGTCAATTGTATATTTTTTTGGTTTTTTTTGCTTTACTGGTTTTCTATTAAGATTTAACCATAGGCCGACAGTTGCAATATTAAATGAAATCTTCTTGTTTATTTTGTCTAAATGTTTTTTCGTACAGAAATAACTAAGTCAAGGTTATAAATGTGAGTCTAGACTGTTTAAAATAAAGTGTTGGTGTCAAAAAATGTAATAAAAAATGCAAGTTATCATACTTTGTCTAGACTTTTCAGATACTGACACTTAAATTGTATTTTTTTTATTTTTCTTTACACTTTTCATTTTAAACTTATTGAAATTTGTAAATATAACTAAATGTTTGGTATCTAATATTTGTATTTCGTTTCATAAGCATGTAAATATTTATTTGAAATGAAAACTGATGAGTGAATTCTAGTCAAAATATCACTTAAAATTAAAATTATTATATTAATTTTGAATTTGTGTATATCTGTATAAATTGAATTTTGTAAATAAAGTGTTTTGTATCAGAATTTTGTAGTTTTTTTTATTTACAATCGCAACTACTCTATAAAATAAAGGGTTTATTCAAATACGGTGCTTTCAAGCTAACATTTTTCTTGCAAAAAAAGATCCAATCCTGCGGCGGCGCCATATCCTTACAAGATACTAATGAAAGGTAAGTGGGGAAAACACCGAATATACATTTTTCATTGTGGTAGGTTGCGTGAATAATTAAAGAAAGAAAAATAGTTTTGGTATCTTTCAATTTTGAGGATAGATATACTTCCATTGATATAGCTCTGTATTCATTCTGATAAAAACAGTAGAAAAAAAAACAATTTTTTTGATGTCTGTTCCGGCTTTAGAAGCCATATTTTATTAAAGGATATCCCGGTAGAGTTAGGATTAAAAACAACTTTATTTTTATCTTGAAAAAGGAACTGTGTTAAGAAGAGCAGCTGCTCTATAATTTAAAAAATCTTGCTGTATGTCTATCACTGTAAGAGAAAATGTGGTAGATAGATGATTCACTCGGCTGCTATAAGAGATAGGATTTACAGTTACTTTTGAAGATTCCTTGAACCCAGCTTATACCAATAACGAAATTAATTCGGGAAAAAATCACGGAACCTATACGTGTTTTTCAGCTGTCGTTGGGGGGCAACACATCGTAAAATTGACGACCTCTCCATTTGCCCCCCAAATATTCTTTTAGATTTATTTCACTTGTTGGTAATACCTTATACCTGCCTTGAACCAACGAACATCAAGTATAATTTTCTTGGTCTGATTGTCATTAGATTTGTATATGAAAATTTATTTATTCAGTTGCTATTATTTCTTGAAGGCTAATTTATTTGTGTAGAATTACAATATGAATGACCAATACACATCTACTCCAGGACTTTATCAATTATCTCCTACGAGCATGACACTCAAATGCCAGGTCCAACAAATAAGGGGTGACAAATGTTAACTCTTTGATTGCACGACCTTTGTCTGAGAAGTCCCAACTGTGCATGGTAATGAGTTGCGCTAAGTTTTGGGCCAAGGCATTCCTCCTACTCTAACTATTAATGTCGCGCACCTGGCGTAGCAGTAGTAGGAACCTTTTTAACATCGTTAGTTATGATGCGGTGATAAGCCGAGATTCAAACCTTTCCCCTCCCCGACGACAAGCGGATGTTGAGCCACAGTCGCAGGTTAACTGAATGACTTACAAGGTCAGCCAGTCTGTATGAGATGCATTAAGTAATATCAAATTTCCATAGTAAAAATGTGTTTTTAGCTTTGTAGCTTAAGATGTTGTCATCCATGTTTATTTGAAATCCATGAGAATTATCTGAAATTTCCCATCCTTATTGCTGATTCATGAAAAATATAAAATCTTGCATATTAGATTATATGTCAAATAGGCTGAATCTTCACTTCCGCATATAATTAAGAGTGTATGAGAAACAAGCGTGCACAGAACTTCCCCCCCCCCCCCACACAATAATTTTTAAATAAATTGAAAACAAAGGGATTATATTTTTTCTTTATTCATAGCCCCGGGGGGGATAGGGGAATAGCCCCTTTCGTGGTAACGCCCTTTAAGGGGCGATTCGTCGTGTTTTTAAAATGACTTTTTATAGGTTACTTTAGGTTAGGTTATATTGGGTTAGATGATTGCCCCACAGGGTTAGGCAATTGGCCCTGCAGGGTTAGAGCCCCCCGCAGGGGCTAGAAATAGGAGAAAAGCTACTGTGAAAAATACGAAGAATCGCCCCTTAAGGGCCTTTGCCACGAAAGGGACTATACCCAAGAAAAGTAGGGTTGGCTCTGTTGTGTGTCGATTCTATATTTGAGGAAATGAAGACCCACCCCCCCCCCCCCACACACACACACAAATAGATGCAAACACTTCATACAGATAACCAACACTAAAAATAATGTTTCAACATTACAACTTTTTCTTAAATATAAGCGTTGAAGACCAATGAAATATATTAGGATAAAAAATCATTATATTATTATTATATTTATCGTATCTTATTAGATACAGTTTTCCCCAGTAGGTAAAATTATGGGATTATTTCCAGTTTTATTGGCCCTTATAAATGTGAAAAATTCTCTATGGTATATAACTGGTTTTAATATAGCGGAATTTCAGTTCCTGTCTAGAAACAATTTTAATTCAAAGTAAAGAGTTGTCTTCATTATGTCCAACTCATAAATGTTGATATTCATTAAAAAAATGTTTTAGCTTTTTTTACTCTTTTGCTCTCGTGTGAAAACTATAAACCAAGCAAGCACATCATACTTATAATAATACAAAAAATAGCGTGTTTCTTTAATTTAGGATACAGGGTTACATCAATAAAAGATATTCGTTGAACACAGGTGCAATTTGAATACATACAATATGATAAACAATAGAAAACCACGAAAAAAAATTTCAAAGTGTCTTTTTAGCTTGACCATAGGGACGACCAACCAAAGAAGTTGAAAGCGAAATGTTCTTTGGTTAGAGTTATCTTCACAACAAGATTTAAACATTCCCAGTATGACTTCGAAACCGATTAGTATCCTGTGGACAAGAACCGGTTCTTAGCCACACTGAAAAACTATGTATCGTGTCGTATTACATCCCGTTTTCTTCGAATATGAAAATGTACATTCATAATATTAAAACCAGTTTTGTAATTGTAGATTGTAGATTTTTATTGTGATAAATAAATATTTACGGACTGACGGTTAAAGCAGGCAAAGTAAAATATAGAATAGGTTTGCAACTAATAAAATGCAACGTACAACAATGATATAAAGATTTGATCTAATAAAAACATACAAGGTGTAAGTATCCCCCTCTCACAAAATAAATATTTTTTATTAAATCATCATCATTTTTGCTAACTAATACTGATGATATGTTTGATTAAATAACAAATAAAAACTTTTTTTTGACAAACATTTTTAATGTTAAAATAAATTTTTTTTGGAGGGAGGGGCATTATTAAACTTTTTAAAGACTATCAATCACTATTCAAGACAAAAGAGACAGACGAACATACAATCTATTTCATAAAAATAATCACGAAACCTAATAACTCAATAAGAATAACAATATTCACATTTTTACTTTTACGGACAGACTAGTAGACGGGCGGAGAGACCAAGTGAATAATAGAGTAGCTTGGCTACTTGTTTTGTTTGATGACAATGCATTTAGTGGTCTTTAAATGTGATTCCATTATCATTTGAGAATAAAATGTTTGGTTTATAAATAACCAGGGATGATAACATCCATTCTACACACAGCAATAACAAATAATTTAAATTCAGTATACGTGGAGGATTATATTTCAAATATTATTGTATAATGTTTTGTAAGAAAACTATACAGAGGCATGCAAGATAGGGGGTGTAAGGGAGTGAATCCAACCCCTGCCATAGATTCTACGTATCTACGATAGGACATTCCTAGGTTATACAGTAACCAAGGTTCTTATGGGATAAGGATAAATTGATGTACATCACCTATCATTAGCCCTTTGTAGATTAAGACTATTGGTTGAAAAGTTTATACACTACTGATTTGTACAGCCCAATCAAGATTTAATGAAATTCCTTTATTTAAATCTAATATTTAAATATTATAATAAACCTTTGATATTCGCTTTATCTATCTATATTTAAATCAAAAGAAATACTTTTATGTTTTCTAAAACTTCAGATTAATTATTAAAAGAAAATACCCAGTATTCTTATAGTTTATTTAAATAACAAAATTGTTAAGACTTAAAACATGTGATTCTTTCAAAGTTTTATTCTAAGTCACATTTAAATTACATTTGCAATAACAAAATAAGTTAAATTTTGACATATCGCTTAACCTAAATTTTTTTGTAAAGAAAAAAATTAGTAAACAGAAAGGGAAATTTTTGTATATGTGAAGCTTTTTTGGTTTCTTCTTGAAGTATTTTAAAGATTTAAAAACGATTGAGTTTCACTTTCTCTAAATGTATTTAGGTACGGCTGATGTCATACGGAAGATTTTAAAAGCCTTCCTGCTGTTACTATATCAGGTGTGTGACGTTAAGTGTAAAAATACGGGGTAAATCCTTGTACCAGAAACAGGCGAAAATTATTATTTTATGAAGGTGACAACTTCAGAATTTTTATGGACTATTAGAGACTAGTTTGTGTCTTCATGACAAATTAGTCTACATCCTGATGATTCCTATAACATTTAAGAACGATTTAGCAACTCTACATATTATCATTACCACAATGTCCGTACGTCCATTTAAAACATGCTTATTTTAAACATTTTTGATAATAATTTTTGTATAGTATAGGTATCCTATTTATATTTTGATATTATGAAGGTATTTACTATTTAGCATGCTATCTCTTTAATCTAGTCATGAAAATAGAAAAACGCAAAAAGTATCTTGTATTTAAGCAATTGCAACAAATTCATAAACAATTTTATTTACACTTTAATATTCGACTAAATAAGTTCTGACACTTTACGAGTGTTATGTTCAGCCGACTTATTTCAGAGTTAAAGAATCTATCGGATATGCAAGAAAAGGAAAAATAAATAAGATTCAATGCTGTACTATAAAATACTTATATCTTTTTAAAATTTGTATATATTATCTTTATAAAAAAAAACTTGAAGAATGGGCTATTTTTATACATAGGGTTCTTATAAATAACTGCAGGAAAATGTATTAAACTAAAAAATAACAATTTAGTTTATAATAAAAAAAATAGTAACCCGTATAGAGACTAAAGACCTTAAAATTATTCCCATTGCTGCTATGTTTAATGCGTTACCCAAATATTATGGAGATGCCCTAGACCAACAGAGGCAACGTATTTAGATGCACAGATAAAACTTCTAGCAAATTGCTTTCTGCTATTTTGTAGGCACTTGGCTGTGTTTTTATTTCCGACGCAGTTGGCTGATATTCAAAGACTTAATTGGAAGTCCTCGTGGGTAGAGTTACATATATTTCATGTCCCTCTATTATTTTACATTGATATTATTAATATTAGGGATGATCATACTGATAAAAAGCAGTTACAGAGTAGTTTTATGATTTTTACATATCACAAGGTTGCGTGAATATCATAATAAAAACTAAATCTTTTTAATTTGCATAGTTATAACATAATCAATAGACCTTTTCATGAAAATACACTTTTTCAAATTTTAGTCTTCTGCTAACCTAAATAGTTACTTTAGGAGCCTAGAAACACATGTACAAAATTTCAGTTCTCTATCTCTACTGGCGACCTAGCGCCAGGCATGTAAAATATCAACAGATAACGGTAGCACGGCGGTTTTAACAATATCTCAGCAATGTGCAGGTTTTAAGCTCTTCTGCATATTTCAATTTAAACACATAAGGACAAAGGTATATTACCCCAAAAATCTTTTGTCAAAGTCTACTCTACACCTAGCGCCAGTCAATTTTCTAAAATCGTGCATTTTATACCTATAAAATAGAAATCGCCAGCGCTAGGTGTAGAGTAGACTTTGACAAAAGATTTTTGGGATATTATATCTTTGGCCTTATGTGTTTAAATTGAAATATGCAGAACACCTAAATTCATCTTCCAAGCCATTCTCTAAGCATTTTAATTTTTTTATGAAATAACGGGATTTCAAAACTGCCCTTTGAAAAGGCCTAAAAAATATCTTTTTTTGTCACTTTTTTCAATGCTTATAGTTACAACTTATTAAGATATTATGCTCAGTTAAAAAAAAATCGGCGTCTCCAGCACCAAAACCAGCAAAAACTGGCAGTTAAACTTCTGTGCCACTACTTGCCCCCCTCTTCGGCCAACAGTTGTCTCAACCATGACACTTTGGTTGAGTGTGACTTCCGAATTAGCGGGAAGTTCTAGAGATCTTGTTGACGTACACACAAACCCCCAATACCAGGAACCATCAAGTTTCAACAGCAGGTTTGATTATAGATTTATTGAGGCAACTATTTCAAAGTCCTGAAATTACAAAATCAATTAATACAAAATTCCAGTTTTTATAACCACGTAATCTTATTTGCTTTTTAAAATCATTTTTTTTTCTACGGTTAAGAATCTTTGGAAACTTTGGCTTTAAAGGAAAATTATTTGGTTTAATAAATCATTGTTAAATGCAAAAATAAAAGCACATAAAAAATTACTAAAACATAATAATTAATCATAATAAAGTTTCATGTTTAGCTGGCTAAAGCCTTTTAAACTAAATATAATCGTCCTATACACCATTCACTTTAAATAAAATTTACAAATTCTACCTGAAGTTCTTATGGTTTCAAGCCCCTGGTATACTAGGGTCGTTCACGCACTATGAGACCAATGATAGGCCCAATTTTGTTCTCCGAAATCTTCACACACTCACATATCATTCAAAAGTAACGAACGTGGACGCATCAAAATATAAACAATCCATGCCGCGTCTCTTTAGAAAAGGAAAGTCAAACAAGACGACATTTGCGCTTAATTTGGGATAATGAATAAGGAATTAATTTCGATCTTGATAAACACAAAGCTTCCTCGAAAAGAGGTTAAGACAACAGTAGTTATCTCAAGAAGTAAAAGAGATATCACACAGAAAGAAAACTTTTTAGATAAAACTGAACTAAGTAACCATTACAGATTTCATTTTGGGACTTTCCTTTTAGGGGCTTGTGGAGCAAAAGACCCCCCAAAACACTAAAATATGAGTTCTGAGCTTATTTTTAAAGATATCAACCTGATTTTTTTTTAAAACTTTGTTAACATAATGGAACTCAGTAATATTTACAGATTTCATTTTGGGACTTTCCTTCTAGGGGCTTGTTTGGCAAAAGACCCCAAAAACTAAAAATATGAGTTCTGGACTTATTTTCAAAGATATCAACCTAATTTTTTTGAGAAAACTTGTTTCACATAACTAAACTCAGCAACCTATACAGATTTCATTTTGGGACTTTCCTTCCAGGTTCTAGTGGAGCAAAAGATCCCCCAAAACACAAAAAATATGAGTTCTGAGCTTATTTTTAAAGATATCAACCTGATTGTTTAAAATCTTTTAAAATAAAACTGAACTCAGTAATGTTTACACATTTCATTTTGGGACTTTGCTTTGAGGGGCTTGTGGAGCAAAAGACCCCCAAAAACTCAAAAAATATGAGTTCTGAGCTGATATATAAAGATATCAACCTGATTTTTTAAAAAGAAAACTTAATAATGATATATAAAGATTTCCTTTTGGGACTTTCCTTCCAGGAGCTAGTGGAGCAAAAGACCCCCCAGAACACAAAAAGTATGAGTTCTGAGCTTATTTTTAAAGATATCAACCTGATTTTTTTAATGAAAACTTTAAAAAAAAAACTGAACTCAGTAATGTTTACAGAATTCATTTTAAGACTTTCCTTCTAGGGGTTAGTTGGGCAAAAGACCCCGAAAACAATAAAAATATGAGTTCTGAGCTTATTTTTAGAGATATTGAGCTGATTTTTTAATGAAAACTTTTTGAACATAACTGAACTCAGTAACCATTACAGATTTAATTTTGGGACTTTCCTTCTAGGGGCTTGTGGAGCAAAAGACCCTCCAAAACAGGTTGATATTTTTAAATATAAGCTCAGAACTCATATTTTTTGTGTCTGGGGGGGTCTTTTGCTCCACAAGCTTCCCAAAGGAAAGTCCAAAATAAAATGTGTAATGGTTACTTAGTTCAGTTTTATTTTAAAAGTTTTCTTTTAAAAAATCAGGTTGATATCTTTAAAAATAGCTCAGAACTCATATTTTTTGTGTTTTGGGGGGTCTTTAGCTCCACGAGCCCCTAGAAGGAAAGTACCAAAATGAAATCTGTAAAGGTTAATGAGTTTGGTTATGTGAAAAAAGTTTTCTCAAAAAAAATTAGGTTGATATTTTTAAAATATAAGCTCAGAACTCATATTTTGTGTTTTTGGGGGTCTTTTGCTACACAAGCAACTCAAAGCAAAGTTCCAAAATGAAATGTGTAAACATTACTGAGTTCAGTTTTTTAGAAAGTTTTCTTTAGAATAATCAGGTTGATATCTTTAAAAATAAGCTCAGAACTCATATTTTTTGTGTTTTGGGGGGTCTTTTGCTCCACTAGAACCTGGAAGGAAAGTCCAAAAATGAAATCTGAATAGGTTGCTGAGTTTAGTTATGTGAAACAAAATTTCTCAAAAAAAATTAGGTTGATATCTTTAAAAATAAGCTCAGAACTGAGTTCCATTATGTTAACAAAGTTTTTAAAAAAAATCAGGTTGATATCTTTAAAAATAAGCTCAGAACTCATATTTTTAGTGTTTTGGGGGGTCTTTTGCTCCACAAGCCCCTAGAAGGAAAGTCCCAAAATGAAATCTGTAATGGTTACTTAAAGTTGATATCTTTGAAAATAAGTCCAGAACTCATATTTTTAGTTTTTTGGGGTCTTTTGCCAAACAAGCCCCTAGAAGGAAAGTCCCAAAATGAAATCTGTAAATATTACTGAGTTCCATTATGTTAACAAAGTTTTCAAAAAAATCAGGTTGATATCTTTAAAAATAAGCTCAGAACTCATATTTTAGTGTTTTGGGGGGTCTTTTGCTTCACAAGCCCCTAGAAGGAAAGTCCCAAAATGAAATCTGTAATGGTTACTTAGTTCAGTTTTATTTAAAAAGTTTTCTTTCTGTGTGATATCTCTTTTACTACTTGAGATAACTACTGTTGGCCGAAGAGGGGGGCAAGTAGGGGCACAGTAGTTTAACTGCCAGTTTTTGCCGGTTTTGGTGCTGGAGGCGCCGATTTTTTTTAACTGAGCATAATATCTTAATAAGTTGTAACTATAAGCATTGAAAAAAGTGACAAAAAAAGATATTTTTTAGGCCTTTTCAAAGGGCAGTTTTGAAATCTCGTTATTTCATAAAAAAATTAAAATGCTTAGAGCATGGCTTGGAAGATGAATTTAGGTTTTCTGCATATTTCAATTTAAACACACAAGGCCAAAGATATAATATCCCAAAAATCTTTTGTCAAAGTCTACTCTACACCTAGCGCTGGCGCTTTCTATTTTCACAGGTATAAAATGCATGATTTTAGAAAATTGACTGGCGCTAGGTGTAGAGTAGACTTTGACAAAAGATTTTTGGTATAATATGCCTTTGTCCTTATGTGTTTAAATTGAAATATGCAGAAGAGCTTAAAACCTGCACATTACTGAGATATTGTTAAAACCGCCGTGCTACCGTTATCTGTTGATATTTTACATGCCTGGCGCTAGGTCGCCAGTAGAGATAGAGAGCTGAAATTTTGTACATGTATTTCTAGGCTCCTAAAGTAACTTTTTAGGTTAGCAGAAGACTAAAATTCAAAAAAGTGTATTTTCATAAAAAGGTCTAATAATCAATTAGATCAATTAAACCGTTATTAAAAAATATTCCGGATATCCTTTTCAAACATTTTTATAAAAGAAAAGTGAATGAAAAAATTCCTTTCTGGTCGAAATAATTTCATTAATACAATAATGAAAATTAATCTTTTTAATAAGTTTCTCATCCATTGTCATTTTTTAGTAGCCAATCTACTCTAGGATAAACATACATCCATCATTATGTACAACAAGATCAAAATTTATGTCACAATTAGGATTATGAAGATAATCATTATTGGGGGAAAGGTTTGGAAACTCAAATTTGTTCAACTAAATCCAATTGAAAATTAACTCTCAAATTTTTAAGCTATCAAATGACAAAACGTTGATTGGCATTGAACCCCTCTTCCCTGGAATTTTTTTACATTATTTTTTACTTTATTATGACCAGGGAGGGAAGGAATTGTTGAACTGTAAATTATACTGGTACCCAACCTTTTTAAACCCATTATCTTATCCGTTAGCAGTAAACTCTGGGTACTTTTATTAAATTGTGTTTGGTTATTTTTAACCAATAAATTGCTACAAAAGGGGTAATTTTGTATATCATTATTAAGGATGTAAGTTAATTTATCGTCCATTGTCTTGTCTCTTAAGATCCCTGATTATAATACACACATTTTACTACTTTGTTGAAGAAAAATTCATTTTGCATCGCTACGTTTTGAAATAATTTCTCTTGTTTTAATTTTGTATGGCTGACAACTTGACCATAAAGAGCATATAATGAACAATTTAGAAATTCCAATAAGTTTAACAAATTAAAAATAGCTCCTTTTTGTTAAAAATATATTATCAAATTCTTTTTAAAGATAATTTACATTTGTAAAATAGCAACTGCGTAGCTATAAGATCCTTTATTAAGAAAAAATAAACTTTAAAGTGTGTAGGGAGTGTCAACACCACCTGGTGAATTGATGTGCACTCCACTGTAATCTTTTTAAAATTATAAATATAATTTTTAGCAAACTCTCTGGTAGTTAAACTTAACTTAAATACCCAGGGAACTTAAGGGATAAATTAATGAACATCCCAAATCAAAATTTTTAAAATTCAGAAAAAAATCCAACAAATGAGTGATTGCGATCATAAAACTTAAGGGCAGTATAATTTACATTCTACTGTTCGTTTCTTCATATGTTTACCTATTTTATTGTCTAGAATAATGCCATAATTATCCTTATATAAAAGTAACAGGATATCTGTCAGTGTCTAAATATCTGTAGCTTAAAATCTCGCTTACCGCTAGACCTATATGGTTTCCATTTACAGTTAAGTTTCTTCTGTATCTAGGGAAGGTTCATAATTATTTTGGTAAAGGATACCTTCATCCTCTCAAGAAAATCGCCTGTTGAAAAAATACCCCCAAATCATTTTTAAAAATTAACTTGGGCTATCCCCTCCCCACATTCTTTGCCACAAGTGCCCCTAAAGCACATAGGGCCGTAGCCGATAGTCCTATTAAATAAAATAATTTTTTTATCTGTCCAAACTATCTCACTAGCCACTATCCAAATTAATTTGTCCATTGAAGGGAAGTTTACAATAGGGCTCGTGATAAATTTAGGTTTATAATAACTACCTCAGTAATTACCATGCAAAATTTGAAATTGACAAGAAAATTATATTCTAACATTTCTTAATTAACAAAAGAACTACCCGTTCCGTAATTACGTACGTACGGAAGGACATACGGAAGGACCTACTCAAATTATAGAAAGCTTTGCTGTAAAAAAAATAAGTATAAACCTTTCCTTAAAGTTTAATGCAATTGATCCAGGATTAAAGAGAACAATAACTTGTAAGAAAACAATTTACAATTAACACTTTCATTTCTCTTAATTTGCATAATATCCTTGTTTATTAAGTGCAGTCAATAATTTTTTTTGGGTGGAAAATGGTTGAAGCTACTTTAAAAAAGGTAGTTAAATAAAAATTAGTTTATGAAAAAGTAATTTTATGGTAAAAGGTCCATCTAAATCACATTTGTAGTTCAAAAATTTTCTTAGAGTAAAATTTTCATTTCGAAGACGACATTATTATATTTATAATATACGCAGCATTTATAACAACTTTAAAATCATCGTTACGTGACAACCAGTAGACGGATTTTAGATTGGTCAACGGATTTGAATTTATTACGACCAGGACTATTTTTTTGCCACCCTGGCCGATTAAATCGGCCAAGGAATAACCGGCTACGGTATTTTTAAACTTTACTTCTATTTTATGCAATTATTATCATGTCTACAACTTTAAAATCACCGTTACGCGACAACCAGTGGACGGATTTTAGATTGGTCAACGGATTTGAATTTATTACAACCAGGACTATTTTTTTGCCACCTTGGCCGACTAAATCGGCCAAGGAATAACTGGCTACGGTATTTTTAAACTTTACTTCTATTTTATGCAATTATTATCATGTCTACAACTTTAAAATCACCGTTACGCGACAACCAGTGGACGGATTTTAGATTGGTCAACGGATTTGAATTTATTACGACCAGGACTATTTGTTTGCCACCTTGGCCGACTAAATCGGCCAAGGAATAACCGGCTACGGTATTTTTAAATTTTACTTCTATTTTATGCAATTATTATCATGTCTACAACTTTAAAAACATCGTTACGCGACAACCAGTGGACGGATTTTAGATTGGTCAACAGATTTGAATTTATTACGACTAGGACTATTTTTTTGCCACCTTAGACGACAAAATCGGCTGAGGAATAGCCGAATACGATATTTTTAAACTTAACATGAAGAAAATTTGGGCCGATTATGTTAATCGGCCAAATCCGGCCGAAGTCGGCCGATTTCCGGCCGGCCGATAACGAAAACAGCTTGCTGATACTGTTCCAATTTGGTTACACTTTTAAGGGAAGGTTTACCAATGTCTTAGGGTTGGTCTTTGTTCCTGACCTCCATCAGACTCCCCAATAGGATAAGGATCAAACAACTAATATTCTAATATTATAGCTTCTAAAATCCTTATTTCTGAACCGATTTTTAAAAAATAAAGGTCTAGCAGCACAGTTATGGGACCTGGAAAATGATTAAAGCAATCGTTATATGCGTGGATTGAATCATAACAAAGATATTAAAAACCGCATGAAGATTTAGGGTTGGCAGAGTTATAAAATTAAAAAAAAATTTTAGCTCAAGGATATAAACTTTTCAGATAATTGGCAATTAAAATCCTTATTTGTATCATAAAAGGTAATAGCTGCACTATCATTCCAAATGTTATAGCCATTTTAGAGAATATTGACAGCACTTATTGTTTATCTTTACGTATTTTAAACCAATTGCTTTACCTTCCAGAAAATCTTTAAAACAAGGATGACAACATCCATAAAAGCGAAGCTCTGAAACTGTAGGACAAACCATCATTAACACTTTCAGAGTGTCAGAACTGAATAATCAGAATATAAATGTCTAAAAGTCGAAACAAAATTGTAAGTAAATTTGTTTTTAAAAAAACTGTTTATATACAGGATAATGTTTAAGGACATACTTACATTTTTCGGACTTGATTATAGAGATGCTTCGTTTATAACATTGTACTTTGTTGTCCTAGAAATCAATATTCCAAAAATCAGATCAATCAGATAATTATAGCACATAAACATTTGCTGTTAAAAAAGTTAAAAATTGACATGTTTTAATTGGACATACGGACTTGCTATGCTTTTTTTAATTGTACCTGACAGCCATAGGAATCATCATGCAAAGTTTGAAACCGACAGGATAATTCTAACATGTCTATGTTAATACAAAAAAATTTTGTCAAAAAAGTTAAAAAATCAGAATGTTTTAAATGTAAGGACATACGAACGGACCAACTATAGAAAAGCCCCACTTTTAAAATCTTCAAATAAATAATCAATTAAATATCATAACAAAATTAACAAGCTGTTTTTTTTTAAATGTGCAACTACTTTATTAAAAGTCCTGTCAATCTGTATGTTTGGTTTTAATTGCCTCCCATCAAATAACTATGTATATCAACAACAAAAATATTTTAAAGTTGTTGTTCTGCGATAAAATAAGGGAGTGCGAGAGTTTTACGAGAGTTAGGTTAGGTTCGATTGGGTTCAAGGTTCAAAACTTTAGTATTATGGCACCTAAATTATATGCCCCGCAGGATTTGGGTGCTCCACAAGAGGTTTGGCATAAGCAACTCCACATTTGAAATCTATTTGAAAATTATAAGGAGGTAGTGTTTTGTATTCGCTAGCATTGAAATAGATCGTGTGTAGATAATTATTTAGTTAAAATATTTAAATTAATTTTTAAAAGCGAAGCTTTTCTATAGTTAGGGTCGGTCCGCCCGTCCGTCCGTCACAGAGAGTTAGCTCTTTTCGTTAATTTAAACAGGTTAGAATTGTCCTTTCGATTCCAAACTTTGCATGATGATTCCTGTAGTAGTTAGGTACAATTTAGAAAGCGTAGCAACTCTATAATCAATACCAGAATGTCCGTACGTCCATTTGAAACATGTCGATTTTTAACTTTTTTGACAACAAATTTTTGTATGTTAAAATTATCCGATTCTTCTGATTTTTTAAAACTGATTCCTATTACAACAAGGTACAATGTTATAAGCAAAGCATCTCTATAAACAAGTCCCAAAAATGTAAGTATGTCCTTAAACAGTATCATCTATTTATGCAGTTTTGCAACAAATTTACTAACAATATTGTTTGTACTGATGCATTAATATTCTGCTAATTCAGTTCTGACAATCTACAAGTGTTAATGTTCGTTTGTCCTTCCATTTCAGAGCTTAGCTTTTATGGATGTTGTCATCCTTGTTTGGTTGTTGTCGTTCTTGCTTACTGGCAATTTACGTTGATTTGAATAATGAATTAGGATCCCGCCAATTAGGATGAAGGATATCACTAGAAATAACATATTTATCTAGATACCACTTTAATCGAGTTTTGCCGTGCACAGGATTTTTCCAGAGAATGCACGAAGCCCACTTGAAAATTTAACATAAATTCCAGGGATATAAAGACAATGGCTTACTAATTTATTTACATTCCCAATGTTGATACACAAAATTACCCCTTCTACGGATTACAATAAGTGGTTGAAACGAATGGACACTCAAATTCACACTAAAAATTATGCCTAACAAAAATTGTCCTTTCTGTAGATTACAACGCCGATAGAAAAGTTTGGATACTGCTGGTTTGTACAACCCAATCAAGGATTAATAAAAGTTTATTTATCAATGAATGGGAGACCAAGTTTACAAAAACTTGGGGCCAAGTATAATGAACGATCCAATGTCTTTTCCTTATTTTAGGGAAGCTTTATGTAAGTTTATGGTTTTAGGCTATCTATTTCATTCCTTTTATTGTTTTAATCTATTCTAATGCCCACTACCACCCCTTTAAGTACATATTCCCTAGAAGCTAAGAACGCATCTTCTGGTAGGAAAGTAACAAAAAAAAGTTATTTAACAATATATCCTGTTAAATTAAAAAAGTAAATTAGTAATAAATATATGATACATCCTTATGATTATAAAATACAGGGACACAGATAAGGCTTCTGATTATTAATTAGGGCAATAACAACGACAAATTGTAAATCTTATCCAAATCAGATTTTGAAAAAAATATGACAAGGCTACATATAGTGTAGAAGAGTAGCTTTTGTCTTTGTAATAGTCTGACCTATTAAACCAACTAACAAAACCAATACATTAACATTTCAATAGTTTTTTTTAAGGTTTGATCTGTTTCGATATTATTGTGGTGATATAAAACTAGTAGCTACGCCCCTAGAGGCATCTAGAGCACCAAAAGAAAGTGGAGGAATGGGGTACAAAAAAAACTGCAGTTAACCTATAAGAAGCTTCACTGCAAAGTAGAACCATATCGGTTCAACGGTCAGCAAGATCCTTTAACACGGACAGACAAACTAACAGACACAAGAAGAGACATCTTGTTACTTTTATATAACAATACAAATACCTTTCCCTTTAAAAAAGTTTGTATGATTATTAGAGCATAATTGACAATAATTAATTTGACAGGTGACATGTGACATCATACAGAGAACTCAAATAAGAGAGAGTTAACTGGATTTCAAAAGATTTTTAGCGAAGCCACTGGCAGTTTCCTTCAAAGTGCCTAATCGAGCTAACCCCCCCCCCCACACACACACACACACACACACAAACACACACTTCTTTGAAAATATATTTTTTTTAAATAAGAGAGGTTGGGGAGTTATAGCGTGTTTCTTACTTTAGGTATATTAGTACGTTAACCCTTACAGATCGGGCCCCAATTCCCACCTTAATAGATCGGGGGGGGGGCTCAAAGAGCCCCCCCCTCTATCTCGGCTCCTAGTACAGATAAAGACGTAAAATTTTTTTCTGGTGGTTCAGGTGTATTTTTAGAGAAAATTACTTTTTCTAGTCATAGCAGTCAGACCGCTCCTTAGCCGCTTTTTAGCGGCCAGCCGCTAAATTTTAAAACAGCTGTAGAGCGTCCAATTTTGCAGCTAGGATGACCAAATTTTAGGACGAACTTTTATTTTTCATAACAAAAAAATTACTTTTTCTGATCATCGCCGAAAAACGGCAAATAACGGAAACCGCCATTTTCGGCGGTTACGGCGGTAAAACGGCGGTTGGCGGCGCAAATTAATATTGTTATCTGTTTATTATTGCTCAAGGATTTACCAAAAAAAATTATAGGTCTCTAGCTGTGATAGAAGCCACGATATTCATGATTTATATCTGTAGTAAAAGCCGGCCAAAAATCGGTCATAAAGTCGGTCAGGGAGCGGTCAAACGGTCATAACACCACTTTTCTCAGAAGGTCATTGATATCTAAGTATTCACCAAAAAAAATTTAGGTTTCTACCTTATACACAAAAGTCATAATGTAGAAATTAAAATTTATTTAGAATTTTTTCTAATTTTTTTTGCTACCCAACCGACTTTGACCGGACACCACGACCGACACAGACCAGATATCCTAATAAAATCAACTCTTGCCGACGTATAATTACTAAACTTAAAAAGTCATGAAGTTACAGCTCTCCATCTTACATACAAAAAAAATGTGATTGAAAAAACTAGAGGGGGGGGCTCTTTGAGCCCCCCCCCCCGATCTGTAAGGGTTAAGTTATATTAGGTACAGGGTAGCTCGACAGAGATATAGGGCACCGCAGATATAGGTTCCGCATGGATAAGCCCCGAAGGCTAGGGATTCCCGAAGGGGATAGGCATCTGGAAACCCATACTCCAGGGACTTTTCAACTTAAAAAGTAGGGGGGGGGCCGGGGGGGAGGGGTTACTAGCTATACACTGTGTTAAAAAGGCACTGCTACCCTAGTAGCTGTGTATCCATCTCCTTTTAAAATATGCCAATTTTCCAGACATTTTGGCTCAAAACTATACATTTATGTTACATATAAATTTTTATTGAATTCTGAGACGATTAAGTACAAAGTTTTAAGCAGTTGCGTGCAGAGGGTTTTGCTGAAGGGGAGCACGAAGCCATCCAGAAAAAAATTTCTGTACACCTCTGCATGGTTTTAAGTGAAATGTCTTTTCATCAAGTCTTGGTTTGTCTTTTCGACGCGTGGTTTATTTTTAACTTTATCAAATATCCATTGATCTATAGGACATTTACCTATCTAAGAATCTATTAGGAATCTTAAGGGATAAGACAATGGACGATAAACTGATATACATTCCCAATAAAAATACATAAAATTACCCCTACTTTAAATTAAGGTGAATGGTTAAAAGTTTGGACACTACCACTTTCGAACCAAGTAATAAAAATTCAACAAAATTTTTGAGCAAACGAATAAGGTAACGTGTTTATAAAATTTTGGTTACCAGTGTCCAATGTCCCCTCTATTCCTAGAAACTATGAAATTTTTTTCAACAGATTTTAATCTAACATTGTTTCTTAGAGATTGTAATATCTATACTTTATAAATTTGTACAATTTTTATGAATTTTTGGTTTTATAAAACCTCATAAAATTCAAAATAATGACATTATGCTGATATTTCGTTATCATGTCAGCCACGGCCACTTTTTTTCAAAGCCATATAGACATAGTTGACCGTAAACTCTTGAAATTAAAAATGAATAGCACGTCTATAGTTTAAATGGGTATTAAAGCAAGAAGTGTTATGTCGACATACAAGTATGACATGGTTGTGCCAATATTTGCCATAACATTGAAATAATAATTTAGGTTGCGTCGACATAATCAAACTATTGCTAATATGAATAAACATATTTGTAAAGTATAAATGTAAAATTCAGTCCCAAAATGACCATTGAAGTAGTAGTAAAAGGAAGATGTAAAATTACCAAGCAAAAAAATCCTCATTATTTATCCCACTTTTATACGGAAAAACCTCTAAAACCCGCAACGAATTCAAAAGCCTTAATTCACAAGTGATTTTTTATAATTAATTTATCATTTTTCTTACGTTTGGCAATTATCATCCTTGTTTCTTTTTGTTGTACAAAAATTAATAACCAGTCTATAAAAATCAAAGGCTAGTTTGAATCTTAAATAAATTGTTAAATTTTATCATTTGATTTTGTCATTATTAAATAACATTTACTATTCTAGTTCAGGGATCTAAAGGGATAAGACAATGACAGATAAATTGATGTACATCCCCAATGATGAAACACAAAATTATCACTTCACTAGATGGCAATGGGTTGTTAACACGTTTGGACACTCAACCTAATGAACCAACCAATCAAAATTCACTAAAGTCCCCAAAGTTGTTGAGTCAATAAATAAGAAAATATTATTATGAAACTTTTTGGATTAGTGTAACAAACAGACCATATTGTCTCCTCTCTCTCTCTCTGATTCTATTTGCCAGATTAGAATTTTATGGAGGGAGAGTTTGAGAGGAAATATTATTTATAGTACAAAATTTTGACTTTAAAATATTGTTTGTAGATATAATCCATAACTAAATTTGGATGTCACATCTAAAGTAAATCTACAGTGAATGCTTTTGATAAATTCAGAGAGGGAGATAACATTGGTCCCTAAATTAAACTGGTACCAATAGTTTTATAACCATGTTATATTATTTGTTCACTATAATATGTAATATTATCATATTTAATTTGTCTATGATTTGTTTAATAAGAAAAATAAATCATTTAAAACACATCTTATTTGTTCACTCAAAAAAGTTAGGTATTTTATAGAAATTTAATTGGTTGGTTTTATTTTTAATATTGATCTACAAATGTTGTAATTTTGTTTTTCGTCATTAGGGATGTAAATTAATATACCGTCCATTGTCTTATTCCTTTAAAATTCCTGGGTAAATAGAATGCAAATTTTCGTTATTGCCGTAAAATGCATAAATATTTCTTATGTGTATCATTTGTAACTGGACAAAGTGTCTTAAAAATCAGCCATGAGACGACATAAAAATGAAGGAGATGAGAGGAGAAGTGGGAAGATAACCCTCTAAAAAAGAGATAATCCCTCATATTTATGACGTCACATGGCTGATTTTTTAATACACTTTGGCCAATTACATAAACTTTGTCCGTTTGTGATGCTGTGAAATACTGTGATCTTAAGGGATCAGACAATGGACGACAAATTGATATACATTCCCAAGCATATTAAAAATTACCCTTTCTGTAGTTCAAAATTAATGATTTAAAATCTTGGACACTATCAGTTTGGAATCAACCAATCAAAATTCAATATCATAACCCAAAGTTTTTGAGCCGACATATAAGTTGTTATAAAACTTTGTGCTTCAATATAATTAACAGTCTAATGTCCCCTCCCTTCCTGAATGTCACTGAACTATGAAAAATTCAAAGTATCTTTTTTTAGAGGGCTATTGTGTGCATTAATAGCGCAGCAATTTCTATTCAACTACAGATTTGATAGTATAGATACAAGAATAAAATTGTTAATCTTAACTAAAATCAGTTCTTAATTCGAAATGTCATTGTCGACAATATGGAATGAAATAAAAGCAGCAATTGCGGATTTTATATTGTTATTACGACACATCAACGACAAATTTTGCCTATAAATCACTACGTAAAGTAAAATCGTTAAAGATATCATATATGTAGTCGACAATGACATATATACAGTTGAAATTATATATTAATACAATATCAACAGTTTTGAAAGGGAGCACATGTAATATAACTACTTATATACAGCTACTTTGGCTTGACCATCAAGATTAGATGAAACTTTTTTTTGCCCCAGTTAGTTTCTAGTCTTCAAAGTGCGTTTATCTATTTCACTTAAAGTTTAAAGTGTGCAGCTTCTCATCAAAATTTGCTCTGGACAATTTATTTTTTCTTGTTTATTGTATATTATAAAAAAAAATTCTGTAAAATGAATTTTACTTAGGTGTGGAACACTGACTCCCACCCCTTACTTTATAAAAGGATAAAATTAGTTGTTCCTCGAATGTAATTTCTTGTTATTTTCAATATATGAGAGTCTTAGAGTGTCCCTTCTAAATATAGATATATATATTATACATTTACCAAGCAAGATTCTGTAAAATTCCCAAAATGATCGTTATAGCGTTACCCAACAATAGTTTCTATTTTTAGGTACAGGTGATTTCAACTATAAATAGAATGTTAGGAAATCCAACTGGTTGTATATTATATAACGTTTAGTTAGCATCTAACAGTTATTGCAATCACGTCAAATCAAGTTTTAATAATATAATAAAAGGTAGGATGATGCCCGTTTGCCTAACTGTACTTTAAGATCTCGTCAACCTCTGCTCTTACATGGTTAGACTTCCTTAGGCAGGTTTTAATCTGTCTTATTTGTCGCTATAAGAAAAGTTCGCACCCGCAAAAGAAAACAAAATTTTCTTTTAAAATTTTAATTGAAAGTTGAGGGTCGACCCTCCCCTCTGCTCAAAGGTCCCTAGAAAGCCCTCTAGAAGCGTAGCTGCTAATCTTTATATAAAGTAATGTTTTTGTAGCTAAGGACCTCGCCAGCTGCTGAACCCATATGTTGTAACTTTTTGTATCTCCAGGAAAGTTATATAACTATTTTGTGGGAGGGTGTCTTTTAAAACTAAGATTGAAAGTGGAGGGTCGACTTCTTCACCCCTCCTTTCTTCATGTGCCTCTAGTAACCTCTAGGGGCTTAGCCGTTAGTTAATAAAATAGTAAAAATTGTTTTGTAAGTAATACGATATATTATAATCTTTACATCAGGGATCGGAAGCCGCGCGTAAGCCGCGTGTAAGCCTCAGTGAAATCGTCATTTTATCACTATAAAATTTAGCTGGATGTATAAAACTGTCTCTTTAGTAGACAATCCTTCTTTCAAAAATTTCTTTTTCTGCTCACAAGCAGGTTTAAAACTGAGGCTTATGCACGGCTGAGGCGCGGCTTCCGAACCCTGCTTTACATAAATTTATTACTTTGTTAAATTAAATATTAAAATAGTGTGTAGATTACTTGTGTTGATTAGTGAATGCCTACTCTATAACTTACCCTGTCTACCCGTCAGTGCAAATATTTCGGTACATAAAAGATGTTAAACCTATTTTGACAATTTTTCTTCATTCCAAATTAGGAATATATATTGACTGTCATCCAGGGCTCGGCAGCCAAGCGTCAGCCGCGACTAAGCTTCAAATTTAAACCAGTTTGGGTGCTTTGAAAATGTTTTGAAAAAATGGGATGGCCATATTTTGGTCAGGTTGAGACTTCCAGCTGATTTTTAAAATTGTAAAAGGTTGATTTCACTGAGGTTTACATGTGGCTGACGATGGGCTGCCGAGCCCTGATTTCTTTCATCCTTATATTCCAAATATAAATTATGGAAAAAAATACATATTGACATTGCCATAATGATGTTTTTTGATCTCATTGAATTTGAAAGCAATGTTAAATCAAAAACATTCCTATTAAAGGATCATTATAAAGAAAAAATGTTTGTGTAGTGTTAAAAATATGGAAATTTGACGAATTTTTCTCTCTCATATAACTTGTTAATAACTTTGAACTTTTACATTTTTTTATTTTTTTAATGCCTTTTATTTATTTAGTATAAAAATGTGGTTAAAAGAGATATTTTTTGTGTTTCCTGTTTTTGTATTGTATTGCAGTGGAGTTTCTATAAATTTTAAACATCTATCTACATCTCATAATGATATTTTTCCTAGGTAAGATTTTGTTTTTCATTATCTTCAACTCAAAACCTTATAACTTATAAGTATAAGAATATAAATAATATTTAGAAATAGTAGTGTCCAAATAGTTCAACCAAAATTTTTTTTATCAAAATTGGGAATGTATGTAAGTATATCATTTTATTGTCCACTGTCTTATCTCTTTTCCCCCAATTAATATTTTATTAATTTTAGAGCCAATTGTTGGGTGAGTAAGCCAGGAACACAAAATGGAGAAGCAACATTATTTCAGGTTAAACTTTTAATTGTATTTTGAAACTCAAATTAATTCGCTAACTTTGGACGTAATTGTAATTTTGGTCTTGTTATTTGGTAAAATTGAAGTTTTACAAAGTGTCTAAAAAATCAGCCATGTGACGTCATAAAAATTAGGGATGAGAGGAGAAGTGGTAAAAAAAACCTAAAAAGAGAAAGATAATCCCTCGTTTTTATGACGTCACATGGCTGATTTTTTAGACACTTTGTAACGCTTCGGTAAAATTCTTAATATTTCCCATTAAAAGAGAATGATTTTTATATCTTACAAAAAAATATAAATGTAAGATTGATTTTATACAAGAATGCCATCTTAGTCAAACTAGCCAAAATCTTACACTTGAAATTCTTCTGCAACTCATAGAATAACTCTAAAAAATATATTTTTTATTGAAAACCTTTTCTAGGAAGGATGGGCCTACGGAGGAGCTTGTGGATTTAAGAATGCCAACACTAAACATGGTAGGCAAAATGTCATACAATTTAATTGGGGGGAGGGTTAATAATTTATGATTTTTCAAAAAGATTTTATCCTTCCCCTAAAATACAAAACTTGTTTTAATAAATACCAGAAGAAAAATAAATTCATCATAAAAAAAACTTTAAAATATTTTTTTTAGCTGAAGGATACTTTGTTGCTGTTGGAGGGAAGGATTGGAATAATGGTTATGGATGTGGAGCTTGTGTTGAACTTACGTAATTATATTCATTCATAGTCATATTGATAGACAGATAGATAGGGAGACAGATAGATAAATAGACAGATAAATAGATAAATAGATTGATAGATAGATAGACAACATATATAGGTAAATAATATATAAATAGAAATATGGCTAAATTATAGATAGATAAATAGGTAGATAGCAGAAAGACAGCTAAGTATCGATAGATAAATGAATAAATATATAGATAGATACATAGATTGATAGACATATAGAAAGATAAACAGTTGGATTTTATATAAAAGGATATATAAATAAAAGTAAAAAAGTATGTAAGATTGTTTGGTATACAAGCAAATTTACACATGTAGACTTTTGATTGTCAACTAACATATTTTTTAAAAGCGAAGCTTTTCTATAACTAGGGTCGGTCCGTCCGTCCGTCCGTCCGTCCGTCCGTCCGTCCGTCCGTACGTCCGTCCGAAATAGATAGCTTTTATTCGTTAATTTAGGCATGTTAGAATTGTCCTATCGATTTCAAACTTTGTATGATGATTCCTGTAGTAGTTGGGTACGATTTAGAAAGCGTAGCAACTCTATAATAATTACCGGAATGTCCGTACGTCCATTTTAAACATGTTGATTTTTCTACTTTTTTAACAACAAATTTTCAAGTGTTTTAATTATCCGTTTGATCTGATTTTTGGTATATTGATTTCTGGGACAACAAAGAACAATACTATAAGCGAAGCAACTCTATAATCAAGTCCAAAAATGTAAGTATGTCCATAAACATTATCCTGTTTTTAAGCAGTTTTTCAACAAATTTACCTACAATTTTGATTCGACATTTATACATTTATGTTCCGATTTTTCAGTTCAGATACTATATAAGTGTTAATGTCCGTTTGTCCTACCGTTTCAGTGCTTCGCTTTTATGGATGTTGTCATCCTTGTTTCAATTATAGGTATGAAGGAAGAAGTGTGATTGTGAATGCTGTTGACAGGTAAACACTTATTTTTGCCATTTCTCTCGGTCCAGTAAGCAAGATCCTTTGGTACAAAATGAGATTCTGTTACTTTTGAATAAGGATATCTTTTTAGTTTATGATTATTCTATAATATAATTTGAAAACTTAATTTTAAGGCAAATTTAAGGCAAAAAAACATGAAAATTATTTTTTTAATGAAAATTTACCAATTCCAACAAAAATAATTTTTCAGGTGTGGAGGATGTTCCGATGGTTGGTTTGATATGGGAGGTCCAGCCTGGTATGATCTCACTAACAATGCTCCTCCAGGACATATACATGGAGTACAATCTAAGTAAGTTGATATGGGAGGTCCAGCCTGGTATGATCTCACTAACAATGCTCCTCCTGGACATATACATGGAGTACAATCTAAGTAAGTTGATATGGGAGGTCCAGCCTGGTATGATCTCACTAACAATGCTCCTCCAGGACATGTGCATGAAGTACAATCTAAGTAAGTTGATATTGGAGGTCCAGCCTGGTATGATCTCACTAACAGTGCTCCTCTTGGACATATACATGAAGTACAATCTAAGTAAGTTGATATGGGAGGTCCAGCCTGGTATGATCTCACTAACAATGCTCCTCCAGGACATATACATAGAGTACAATCTAAGTAAGTTGATATGGGATGTCATTGTCCAGCCTGATATGATCTCACTAATGATGCTCCTCCAGGACATATACATGGAGTACAATCTAAGTAAGTTGATATGGGAGGTCCAGCCTGGTATGATCTCAATAACAATGCTCCTTTTGGACATATACATGTAGTACAATCTAAGTAAGTTGATATGGGAGGTCCAGCCTGATATGATCTCACTAATAATGCTCCTCCTGGAGTACAATTTAAGTAAGATCATACATATATAATTAGATTGATGTAATAATCAATCACGGGTTAAGAAATTATTTATCGATTAATTTATTGTTGAGATTAATTTAATGGTAAATCAATTAATAAATTGATTGACTAATTTATTAATGAATTGATTAATTAATAAATAAATTGATTATTTGATTGATGAATTGATGAATTGATTAATGAACTAATTAATTAATTTATTGTTCAATTGAATGATGAATTGATTAATAAATTTAAAAAATGAATTGATAAAAAGTAGATATATCAATATAGAAAACCATACTTGGTTAAATCTTAAGATAATGAACAGTTTAAGAAAATCTCACATTAAAATTTTTTAGATGGATTGAGTGCCCTGATACTTTGACTGGAGGCAAGAACCTGCATATATTTGTGAAGGGTGGTAGCCATCCATGGGATGCTAGATTCCAGGTAGAAAATTGATGATGTCGGTTTTCATTTTATTTTTACTTTTTAAGATTTCCATTAAAATACTAAATAGAAAACTATATAAATTCAAATAATTTGTAATACTTTGTTGCTATTATGCTATTATACCCTTCATTTGGTATGAACCAAATACTTATTTTGAAAGTAAGAACACAGTAATAGTGTCTGACTGATTATGACGTAACAAAAAAAATTAGCCAATGAGAGGCGATTATTGACTAATGGTAAAATTTATAGAGGCCTCTCATTGGCTATTTTTTTTGTTACGTCATAATCAGTCAAACACTTTTACTGTGTTCTGAAAGTAACTTTATAAAGTCTATCAAAAATCAGCCATGTGACGTTATGAAAATGAGGGAGATGCAAGAGAAGTGGTAAAGAAAAACTCCAAAACTTTGAAAAGTTACTTTTGAAATCGTCAATAATCTTTATATCAGGTTATAATATCATTAAAAAAAGTTGTAACAGAAATATTGATTTATAAATTTAAATGTTTAGCCCCATTACCACGAAGCCCCTGTAACTGGAATGAGCATTAGAATTGGTGGAAAATGGATTCCCATGGAAAAATGTGAAAATTTCATGTTCTGCAAACCAGGTAAGTTAATAAAATCATTAATTTTTAAGTATGTCAAAATAGTTAAATAAATTAAAACTAGAACAATTACATTTGATTTTTATACAAATAGGAAGCAAATAAAAACTAATATAATCTTAGGTAATAAGAACAGTATATAAAGTATATGATAAAATATGCAGTAGCAATTTACAACTTTTAAAAAACGTGTATCAAATATAACACCATATAATATATAGCAGGTCTGTTTAGACCTCATAGATACCTATAACATTAATGTTTGCATGGACATAAGTTTGGACAATGACATCCCCTACATACCAACATAATCGGAAAAGTATTTATATTCAGGTGGTTATATTCTGAATGGAGCAAACAGCAACTATGCGCTCAGAGTTCACTCAGAACATGTTAACGTGGATGTAGAGGTAAAGTTCATACAATTACAGACAAAATATTGCGCAATCCTTATCTTTGAGTTTTCTAAAATAATAGATTATAATCCAGATCATTTTCCAAATAAAGGTTTAATTTATCTATTTCTACCTACAGAACAAATATACAATATACATGTAATAAATATATTTTAGATGGGTAGCATTCCAGAAGGACAATATGTTGATACTGGAAAGAATAATGGACCTTGTAAGGTAAAATTTTAAAAGAATACCAGTTTACAATGATACAATAAATAATACAACTATAATTTTGTGTGATATACCGAAAGGCCCTTTAGTTTTGGCATTAAATATTTTTAGCTCTTTCACAAAAAGTACCTCGTTGAGCACGGATTATTTCCCTTCATATTTAAAATATGGGGGTTGGGCTAGTTTATATTTTTTTGTTTATCTCTTTAGGTCAGGTTAGTTTAGGTTATATTTGGTACTGGGTAACCCTGCTTGTTTAGAACATCTCCTATGTAGGCCCCCCAGGGGTTAGGCATAGAAGAAATACCCCCTTTTATTCTATTTCAAAAATAAAGGAGGAGGGATTATCAGCGTTCAACAGGTAATTTGTGTAAAAGCAAATAGTATTTTTTCTTTTTAAGTCGGGAGGATCTGCAGCACCACCCCCAGACAATGTTGCCAAACCTAACCCTCCCCCACCAGCCCCTGTGCAACCTGCTCCCACCCCTGCGCCCACCTCAGCCCCGCCTCCAACCCAGGTTCCAGCTGCTGGTAATTGTGCAGTAAGTAACTTTTTTACCAGACAAATGAATACAAATTTTGAAAATGCAAATAAGTTTATTACTATCTCAATTATTTATTTAAATAATTGTAATATTACCAACCACCAACCGAAAGTTTCACAACCACGTTTTCTTATTCAGTGGCTAAAAGCTTTTAATGAATTTTGATTGTTTGATCCAATACTAATAGTGTCTAAACTTTTCAACCAACAATTTTAATCTATAGAAGGCGTTATTTTGTATTTATGTCAATTTATTGTATATTGTCTTATCCCTTAAAAATCCTATTTTTTCCCTAGTAATTGATATGGATACAACAATATTGATTAGATTTTGTATATAACTAGCAAACTTTATTCTAAGGTTGATGGTCTCTTCCCAGATCCTGATGACTGCTCTGGATTCATCAAGTGTGCCCAGGTACAAATATTTCAGTGCAGGATTTAGTTTTGGTAAAACCTTAGCAGGTCTCCTTCAAAGTTCCTAGTCTAGCACAGAAACCCCCGCCACTTATTTTGATATTAATTTAAAATAAGGAGGAGTGGTGGAGAGCCTTTTTATTGTTTGTTTAATACTTTTGGTCAAGTAAGGTAAGATTATAATGGATTATTCCCAATTTGAGCACCGAAAGTGTAGGCCCCACAGGGTTAGGGTCCCCAGCATTCCCACCTTTATCCTTGAAAGAAGTAAGAAGTACATTTTACAATACAAATAAAATTTTCATAATCAATTTGGATAATTTAAATATAAAATTTATTTATTAAAATTCTAATTTGAAATATTTGACAATAATAACAAATAAATATATCTTTCAAAACCAAATATATGTTTTAAATATTTCAATTTCAATAATGACAAACTTTTACATTCAAAAATTCAAAATTGTATTTTAAAGCAACAAAATAAAATTTATTTTATTATTAATCTTATTATTTGGCATAAAAACAAATTGTTTTCTTTTTTTCCTTTACTAGCCTCTAGTTCTTTGCATTGACAATAATCCTCACATAAAAGTAACAGGATTTCTTTCTGTCTGTGTGTCTGTCTGAAGCTTTAAAACTTACTAACCGCGGAACCAAACTAGTTCTTATATAAAAAGCTTCTTTTAGGTCCAAGGAACTATAAGGGGGGACTATATGCGGGAGGGTGTCTCCAACGTACCAAGAGAAATATCAACCCAATAACTCTCACTCCCCCCCCCCCCAAACATCCTTCCCTTAATATTCCTCAAGTTCCCCTAGAGGCTTCTAGGGGGCGTAGCCATTAGTTTTCATATTTTGATTAACTTTTATTTTTGTATTTTTTAAAAGGAATAATGGGCTTGACTTGCTCACTAAACTTCTTTGGTCTTTAATCAAATAAGCAGCAAATCATTTTTTTTACGAATTTAGTTTTCCTTGTTTGTACGTAACAACTTTGTATTCATAATAGTGTTTATCGCATCGTATTATGGACATTTTTTTTACAAATAATAGAGGGAAAAATTATAGGATTTATTTCTTTTTTTGTAGTCAATCCAGTACTAGTGTGGTATCCGCCTAGGGTAAATGGCAGACACCAGAGTTCGAATAAAGACTACGGCAGTGTGAACAGACGTGGACACCTTACTATAGAGAAGCTACGCTTCTCTAGCATTCACTAGACAAGAATCAACATCTATTTCAGTTGTCACTTTATTGAAGGGTTAAAGGATACTAAAGCTATATACAACAAACAATAACTACATGGATAGGAATAAATGATCATAACATAAAAGCATTATAATACATATACAATAGTCAGTTTGGGCAATCATGATTCCCCATCCCTGGAAAGGGTGGGGGGAATTAAGAATACAGTTAACCATAATATAAATACATATGGATTAGGAATAAAGATGGTTAAAGATAAATCATACAGTAAAACATAGATAATTGCAATGGTTAGGTAGATGGCTATCCCTGTCTGGGGCAGGCAGGATAGCCCATGGAGCAGCACAATAGGTAGATAAGCATAGAGGGGTTGAGTGGTAGGTCTGGGCACTAAAGAGGGAAGGTTTGATGATTACTTGTGACAACAACAGTCTGTGTGGGGGTGATTCTATCAGGTGAGGGCAGGTTTAGATCCTTTATCCTCAGGGTTGAGGTGGTGCTGATAACTTGGTGGTTGAAGGGGAAGGTTCCGGTGCTTAAGATGGGAGAGGGAGGGGTAACACCCCTCCCTCCATTTGCAGGACAACTGAGAGATAAAATCAGTACCGTTATCTGACATCTTTTCAGGTGGCTTCATAATTGTAGAATAACAGGATTTAACTAGGTGCGTAGCATCACTATAATGTCTTGGTTTCTGCATGGTCCAGAGCCGCCGCATACCACACTAGAACTAATTTAGGTTCTTATAAATTAGACTACATCATGCTAAGATTTTGGTTATCGTTAGGGGATAGGGCCGAAAAATTGTTATATAAATAGCTAATTATCAATATTTAATAGAAAAGTATATACAAGTACATTTAATGAGTTATAAACGATGTTAATGCTTCGCCCTAAGCCTTCGAGGGAGGGCAAGAAAAATGCCTATAACAAACCCTAGACTTCAAACGTTGCTACTTTATTTATAGGATAGGATAGATAGATAGAAAATCTAACTCTTCTACTTGTCAGGGTAACTCCCACAAAGGTTCGTGTGGCACACTACAATTTAACACAGCAACATGGAACTGTGACACTCCAGAAAATACAACCTGCGGAACCAGACCTAAAAGTTATTACGAAAAGGTACATTATCAGCTTTTTTAATTTGTATACTAATTCTATTTTTATTATAGGGTACAACATATAAGAAAACATGTGGAAATGTGTTGTACTTTGATATTGCTGTGTACAACTGTAATTGGCCAGCTAGCACAAATTGCGGGTCTCGACCACTTCCACGTGGCAACCGCGGGTTTGTAAGCAATGGTAACCGCGGTTTTATTAGCAATGGCAACCGTGGCTTGTTTGGTCAGGGCAACCGTGTTTTTGTATCCGCCAATCCTGTGGTTGGTAACCGTGTGAATTGGTACTGTCCATGGGGCAACTGTTATAATAGTAAGTCATGCCTTGTGTGTATATTGTAATGTACTAGGGGGAGAAAGTAATTCAAAAATCATCCACGTGACGTCATAAAAATTAGGGATTATCCATCTCTTTTTTAGAGGTTTACTCTCTCACTTCTTCTCTCATCTCCCTCATTTTTATGACGTCATGTGGATGTTTTTTAAGTGACTTTCTCGCCCCTACATTGTGTACAGTGCATGGTGGATTATTTTGGAATTGCTTTGCTTCAATGGGATTGGTTTTATTAAAACAAGGACGATATACATACGTTCAATAGAAGCTAAGCACTTAAAAATTATGAGAAAAATATACGGACAACTATTGATAAGGAAAGAAGAAAGAGCAAAAGGAAAAAACTAAGGTAGAAAGAGCTGAAGGTCCTAACATGTATCAATATAGATATTAGAGAATAGAAGAAAATGAAAACTGCGCCAATGACTCATTAATCGAGAGGAGCTCTGGTGCTCTCTAAGAAGGACAGACAGACAAAATTACTTATAGAGTTGCTATACTACTAAAATTCTATTCTCATATTTAGTCCGAGGCATTTTTTCAATTAAAGAAGCACTATTTTACATTCTATTTAAATACCAGAGTATAATAGTTAGCAAAAAGAGGTAAAATAGTTTTTTTTTATTAAAATCCTTTAAATGTGCCTAAACGTAAAGATTATATATGAGTGGTTTTAGAGTTTAAAAATAATAATACATTTTTAAGAGAATAAAACATATTATATGATTTTTTTATGCACGAATAACACAAATTTATTGTTATAACTCATCTAGGCTTTTATTTGTTTGAATTTTCTTTACTAACAATTAACTAAAACTTTTAAATTTATGTGGTCATGGGTTTCTGAAACTTAAAGGTAAAATGTTGTTTATACTCGATAATAGTTTAATACATCATTTTAGAAACTAACAAAAATACCTTAATTCTAACCATGGTTTTTAAGGGATAAGACAATGGTCGATAACTAGGTATACATCCCCGATGAAAAGTTTATTAGTTGAAAAGTTATTAGTTGTCACTAACCAATCAAAAATGAAGTAAAGAACCCAAAGTTTTTGAGCCAACTAATAAGATAACTTGGTTATATAGTCTAAAGTCCGCCTTGTTACTAAAGTACAAAAGCAGACAAACTTTACAATGTGTATTTGAAACTGAGAAAAATTAGGTACCAGAATTTACAGTCCATGATTATCCCCTTGCAACCACAGTACAAAATAAATATATTTTAAAATGGTAATATAATATTAATTTGACAGTTTTTACAGCGTTTTCTGCATATGCATGTAATGCGTAAATGAATCTTTCTATTTGTCTTAGGATGGTTTGAAGCTATATTTAACAATATGAAATTATTTTGAATTTTTTTCTTTTTTTGTAGGCCAGTAATATGTGGAACCAAGTATACAGCACAATAGAAGAATATGTAAAGACATCTGTTGAGCAAATTCCAAACTACCAAGATCTAAAAACCTATATCAGTGGATTTAATTTGTATTAAATTTGTCTCATTATTTTCATTAAATTTTACTTATTTTAAACCACAGGGTGCTTTTATAATAGAAAAAAATATTGCTTATTTAATCAACTTAAGATTGGCAGAAATGTTTGCATTGGGAGGTTTGATAATACTTAGATAACTTAATTTTGTTTTTTAGCACAATTTTTGAATTTTATCTTAAAAAACTGTGAAATAAAAATTTCTTGTCCCTAAACTAATGAAGAAATTGGATATTATCGAATTATTTCTTTAAGAAAAAGTTGGGCTAGATCAAGTAATTCTTTCTTTCCATTAAAAAACACCCTTTATAAACTATGTATGTATGTAATATATTTAAGTAATTTAAAATGTACCTAATAAAAAATAAAAATTATGTGTATAATTAATTCTTTATGAAATAAATAAACTGTATAGGTTTAATAAAAGATTTTCCTTATTCATTTACAAATTTATCAATGCTAGTAAATCAAATGCTATTTCGTCTGCGAAAATATTCAGTTATTTAAACACAACCCAATCTGTCCCGATTTTGTATCACTTTTGAAAAGTGCGATTCCTGTGACGTCATATAAAAAGGGAAGGGGGGAAGAAAATCTCTTCTCTTTTCTCCCATCTCTTTTGAAGAGATTTTCTTCCCCCCTTCCCTCTTTCTTTCCCGAAACGTATATGACGTAACTGGAATCGCACTTTTCAAAGTGATACAAAATCGGGACAGATTGGTGTGGTAATATACACCCAAGTTTATGTATCCTTATCCCTGTTCACATTCCTATACTTCTCTGGCTGAGTCAGACCTCCACTGGTAACCGCCACCATACTCCATCCTGCTGTGTTGAGGGCTAGTTGATTGTTGCAGGCCAAAGAGTGAATACGCTTCCTCCCGTCTGCACTCGGTTAGATACAAGCCTATAAGTCTAGGCTGGCGGTATCTATATTTCCCACGTGTTCAAGTACGTCGTTTCTTACCTAACTAAGAAACAGGACGTCCAAGCCTTTAATATATATATCATAATAAATATATCCTATAATAATAATCCCATTAATCTGCCTATTTCTAACCAGTTTTATATGTTTAATAAATGTGTATTTTTTAGAAATACTTTGTTAGATTATTGATTATTAAATTGTATCGGAGCTACTCTATACTCGTATTCGCAGTCTGTCTGTACATCCCCTCATACGTCATTTTGGCGCAGTCTTGTCTACCACTCATTTTTTGAGGGGGGAAGGTTTAGATAATTAGCGTACAGACAAAATTAAATTGTAAAGTAGCTTCGATTGCAAAGTGAAATTAATATTTTCCTGATAACTAAGTTTATTCACGGAAACGGTTTACAGTAACAATTTGTTACAGAATATTTATAATAATTATTTCGTGGCAAACTGCCAAATAAAGATAAAAAGGAACCCGCCTTTTATTTTCACACTAGTATTTAATTTCACACATTTTCATATTTTCTCCTTAAAACAGGAAGAAAGGGATATTCCCAAGTTCTTAAAAAGTTTCGTGGTAGACAAATCAGTGTTAACGAACACTACACTCCAGCACCATGACCGATAAGAAAAATGATGATAAACAAAAACCGCCGCCTCCGCCGGCTCCGGCCGTCTCTGGCACCTCGCAGCAGCAGCAGCAGCAGCAGCAGGCTGACCCGCTTTCCCCTGAAAAAATCAAAGATCTCATATCGGAAGCGTTAAATGATAAGTTAAACGAATATTCGGCACATTATAGAGATTTAATAAAACAAGAATCCGAGATTATGCAGCTCGAATTAGAAACAAAATGGGCAGGGTTTAAGGACACAGAATCACATCGCAGATTATTAGCCGATACCGACATTTTAGATCTAAAACGCAGAGTATCAAAACTCCCAGCGGACGGAAATCTTGGCCCATTGTTTGCGGAAAAAACGCTAAACGAAAGTCTTAACATGACTCATTTTAACACCATAGGTGATGATTCAATTAATGCCACTTTTTATGACCGTATATCGGTCCAGCAAAAGATAAACGTGGTTGAATGGGTCGCCAAGGATAGGATGACAGCCCCAGGTTGTATGGCCTATTCAATTGTAGGCTTTATAGGTCCGGCGGATAATGACAATTGGATGAATGTAAGAGAAACTTCTCTAACTGAATATGAAAAAACCTTGCTAGAAAGGATTCCCTTTATCCCTGATAGGATTAAGTCGTTAGAACCCCTCCGTAAAACTACAAGGTCTGCACCCAATGTAGCAAATAGACCCTCTACAAGAAATACGCCAAACACAGGCGCAGCCGCAACGGCAACAACTAGCGCCGCCGACGATGACTTTATTAAAGAATGCTTTATTAAGGGACAAAAATGGGATTCCGATTTTGCGAGGGATGCCCCTAGGTGGGACGGTAGGGCTGACTTTGATAACTTCTTTTCTAATATGTGGAGGGTTGCAAAGACATATAGAATCTGTGACCCAATCCTTTTTAAGGATATTTTATACCAGCGAATTTATGACTCTAGAGGGGAACGATTAGGAGACTTAATTACGCCTGAAAGAAATCAGGCCTTATCTGCTTTAAGTTATTACCTGATGATTAGGAGGCTGGTCACTCCTTTCTCGGATCCAGAAGTAGCCTCTCAGTACTTCTACAACCTAAAACAGGAGACTAATCAACCCCTTGACACCTATTTTGAAAACAAACTTAGGGTGTTCAAACTCATGAATCCTGGTCTCATACCTAAAAAGAAGTGGAAAGAATTCTATCTTAACGTTAGCAAAAATCTGCTGTATACCAACCTTGCCATAGACATGGCTAATTATGTTGAGAGTATGCAATTTTTGGACGATTACAACGCTTACTTAAATAAACTTATTAATCTCGGACAGAGATACGTTAACTGGGATGGGTCTGGCCATATTAGCAAGGAAAACCTTTCTGCTTGCTATTCTCAAGCCATGGAAATGTTCCTACCTAAAAATTCTGCGGAAACGAAAAAACAACCCATAATCAGTATTATCGAAGATAATATCCCCACTAACACGGCAATGTATAAGGAAAACTTAACCGAAGAACCTGACGAGGTTCCTTCTTGGGTAGACCATGAGGATGATCCTATTGCTTGGGATCAAATCGAGGGCGTTATAGGAGCCTTTAATGGGAGGAGTAAAAATATTAAATGCTGGCATTGTAATATCCCTGGCCATGTAGTGCAAAATTGCAACAAAAAGAAAGCTGGGGAGCCCCCAAATCCTGAGTCCCGCTTTGGTAAAACACGGAGTAAATTCACGCCCAGAAAAGCTCCAAGTAATAGTAATAAAATACCTGAGCAGTATGCGCGTAAAACTATCAACCAAATGGATCAGGAAGCCAGCGAAGAATCTGAAATAGATAAATATGTTCAAGCGATTGTTAAAAATCACGTCCTCTAAATATAAAAATGGATTTATTCGATATTAATTGTCCCTATCCCAGAAAATAAAAATTTGCTGAATGAGTTTCATATTTTGATATGAAAGATAAACAAAATATCCCATGCCAAGCTAAGCTTGCAAATTCCTTAATATCAAATATCCCTTGCCAAGCAATGCTTTGGCGCGAAAAAATAAAACAAATTATTGTTATTAAGTCTGACTAAGCAACACAAAATAAACTCCTCCCCCTCCTTTCCCTATCCAAATGTAGCTGATACAGGAAATTGGGGGAAATAGGGAAGTAACCTGAGGAGCATTTCACATGCACTTAATATTTCCATTTTTTTTTAAAAATCTAATAGTCTTTATCAAGAAGCTAATAAGTGAATACCTATTTTCTATTTAGTAGTATTTATTTTTAATATCGCACGACTTATCTAATATGTAAATATCGTATATTTTGAATGTATATATAGTAGAATCTAAAACATTCTAGTTTAATTTTTAACCGCTAGGGGAACTTAAGCGAATTATCTGTATATAAACAATGATTTTTGAGTTGAACCCTCAGTATCAATTTTATCTGAGAGTTGCTCACTCTTTGCCTCTGATTTTTGTAGCTGAAATATCTCAGCAATTATGTATATTAACTTATCCATATGGATACATATTATTGCATTTTGTACAGTGACAATAATAGAACTATATTTAATTTATTATGTATCCGAAAGATGTCGCCTAGAATGCTACCGCGGTCCGTATAAGTAAATGATAAGGTTAAGAAGGGGGGGGGTCTATGGAAAATCTGTATAAATACAAGCAAATTTTCAAATCTAATTCAGTTGTCCTTCAGTTCTTTGTTGTTATCATTTACTCATTTTTGAGCTGCAATCAAGCAGCATTTAAAAATTAAAATCTTTAATCACTTAAGATGTGATTAATAAAATCTTAAAACATTTTGATTAAATTATTTTCCGCTAGGATTACTAGCAGAATGAAATAAAAGTTAGTTCTATTAGCTTCCGCTAGGATTACCAGTGGAATAAAAATTCTATATAAAGTGAATGCACATTATTAATCGAGGCCAGTTACTACCAAAGCAGTTACTACAAACCACATCCTATTTTTTTAAGCTGATTTCAGCATTAATTATACTCTAGTAAATATATAAGCTTGTTCTACCCCATAGGTGGAAAAAATTAAGTATAAATAGTAACAATATCAGAATAATAAACCAGTCATCATTGACCCTCTTTATTATATTAACCATATCTAATAATTTTTTGAGCTATAATTTAGCGCTAACCTTAAATTATTTGTATCGTGAATCAGATACTGACTAATGACACTATATTTTGTATAAATACAGATGTAAGTCAAAAAATAAGTCAGTCTGTTTTTAATGTCTTGTTAGTTGCAAGCTGAACACTTATTTTTAAGCTACTTTGTAGCCCTTCAATCCTTTAAAACTTTTTATTTCAGTTATATTCCGATAGGTTTCTATCATATATCCAAGTATATAAATAAGGACCCGTATAAAAATTAAGTAGTTTCTTTAGAACTATTAACATTCTCATGCTTATTGAGACATTTCTGGAGCTGAAAAGCGCTTGATAAAAACTTAATGAAACCCAGAAAGCTATACAAAATTATTTTAACAATTAACCATATTGTTAAAACATTTTATTATTTAAAAAATTTCGACAGACAACTATACCTGGAACACAGGAAGTCTCTGTGTGAGGATTACCATCGCCTAACCGCTGAGGTGGGGATCTTGGAAAATATGCATCTTAGGCTTCGACTAAAAATATAATTTATTTTATAATGCCTATCTGTGCAAAACTAAAAGTTCTTAATCCCGTGGGGGGGGAATTCCTGCAAACCGCTTTAGTGGATACAGGAAATAACTTTAGGTCCCTTATTTCTAGAGAAATTTTAGATGATAATAAAATCACATTCACCCCCGCCAATCTTAGCGCTCTGTCTGTAGATTTAAAACCAGTAAATATCATAGGACATGTAAGTTTAAAATTCAGCTTTGATGGGTCAGATAAAATATTCGAAGAAACGTTTTACATCCCTGAAACGACGTCTAAAATTATAAATCTAGGATATGAATTTCTCAAAGTTAATCGAATTAATTTATTATTAGATAAGTTCTCCTTTGAGCTCCCCAATGGCGAGCAAATCCCCATAGAAAATTCAACAATTAATATAGTTGAAGAAAGTAAAAACATACCCCTAATTCCTACAAGTAATGTTCATACGGAACAAAACTCCCTTATCCCGGGAATAAATTGGAGTAACAAGGGGGGTACTGGGACATTAAAACAAAATAAAACATGCGTAAAATTAGCAAAGAAAACAACATTCTTGCCGGGGGGGAATACAACAATTATAACAATTCCTATTCATCAGAAAAATAGGAAGCTGTATATATCCCCAAATAATTCTAAAATGACAAGCCATAACGGCTTAATGCTTATGGAGGGTATTTATAATGTAAATGAGAAAGGAGAATGTTGGGTAAATTTTGTTAATTTAGCAGGAAAAAATATTACCTTATTGGATAACGTTAAAGTTGGATATTGCTTTGAATTCGAATCAGATCCCCCAAATTCCTGCAATAAAAGTATTAATCAAATAAATGAATTATCAGGAACTATACTTCTTAAAAGAATTAAATTCATTAAAGAAAAATTAGATTTAGAAAATAGTGATCTTATCAAAAACAACCCAGGGATGAAGGAAAAGGTAGTAAAATTATGCCTTGATCATTTTGATATATTTTCGGCTGATGATGCTGATATCGGTAACTGTGACCTCTTACAGTATAAAATAGACTTGATCCCCGGGGCTAAACCTATTAAGGCTAGAAACATTCAGTTAAACCCATTATACGAAGCCAAATTAAAAGAACAAATTGAAAATTGGCTAAGGGGGGGCGTCATTGAGGAGGGCTACAGCGAGTGGTCCTCCCCAATCTTTGCGGTAAAGAAAAAACCGACGGCTGGGGGGGAAGGCAAGCTTAGGTTCGTTATCGACTTTCGTGCGCTTAATAGTGTAACACGAAAAATTAATTGGCCCCTTCCCCTGATTTCTAGTAATTTAGAAAAATTAGGCACTGGTAATGTATTTACCACCCTCGATTTGACTAGCGCATTCCATGCGCTAGCCATTTCGAAGGAAAGTAAACACTTGACCGCGTTCACAGCCCTTAACAGGCAGTATCTTTTCAAGAAACTGCCGTTTGGACTGTGTAACGCGCCAAGTGTTTTCTGCCACTTGATGGATAAGGTCCTAACCCTTATCCCTGGCTTATATGAATTTATAATATCTTACCTTGATGATCTTATTATATTCTCAAAGAATGTTGATGAACATCTGAAACATCTCAGAAAACTCTTCGGAGTCCTAAAAATAGCAAAACTTAAATTAAATCTAGCCAAATGTAAATTTTTCACATCCGAATGTACATATTTAGGTCATATAGTCAGTTCCCAAGGACTTAAAATGAACCCCGAATATTTAGAACAAATTAAAAATTGGAGCAGGCCCAGGACAGGCAAGGAACTCCAGCGTTTCCTGGGCTTCTCCAATTATTATAGGGCCTATTTCCCATCATATGCAAAAAATTCTTGCACCCTAGATGAACACAGAAATGATAAAATTATCGAATGGACTAATTCCCTATCAAAAGATTGGGAAAATTTCATAAATATGTTCTCAAATTCTATAAGTAAAGGCTACCCCCAGTGGGATAATCCTAACCCCTTTATAGTAGACGTAGATTTTTCTACGAGTTATTTCGCTGGAATTCTCAGCCAAAATCAGGGGGGGGTAGAAAGAATTATTGGAATATGTTCCAAAAAATGTAACGGGGCAGAGAAAAATTATCCAAGTTATAAAGGCGAATTAGCATGTCTAGTATTTGTTCTTAAAACCTTTCTTCATTATTTAAGATTCAGAAACTTTATTGTGCGTACAGATTCGATTTCCTTAGTTCATTACAAAAAATGGCAAAAAGGAACAATAAATGGTGTAACTGTAAGATGGATTTACTTCATCCAAAGTTTTGACTTTACAGTAATTCATCGAAAGGGTAGGGACCATTGTAATGCCGACAATTTATCTAGAGGGCAATTTTTATGCAAAGAACATAAGGAAACCGATTGTGAAAAATGTACTAGCTCATTTACCTTGGATCCTTATGAACAGGATTGCCCATACCAAGACCAGATCTTTGAGTTACATTCGGCTTCGGAAGTCGGTGTGAACAATGTTTGGCAATCTGAAACACAAAAAGATCAAGTATTATCTGAAATTCGTAGGTGGATATTCGAAAAAAAGAAGTTGTCGAGCTTTGAAAAAGCTGAACTAACCGGCCGGAAAGAGGTCCTTTTTAAGCTAATAGAACATTTATACGTTATGGAAGGACTTCTAATATTTAGACAACCTCTTAGCAATGGAACATTCATTGAAAGACCCGTCGTACCCATTGGATTATATAATAAAGTTTTCGAATTGGCACATAATAATAGTATAGGTCACAAGGGGGTTAACGAAACAACACGCAAGATAAATGAAAGATTCTTCCTTATAGGAATTAATAAATTTGTCGAATCACGCATTAAAAATTGTATTACCTGCCTAAGAAAAATAGGACAGGTACCTAAACACAAGCAACCTATCACCCATTCAGCCATTAGTCACGAGATTTTTGGCCAGGTGTCAGTAGACCTTATCGGTCCTTTAACCACTAACTATTTTCAAGGACAACATGTCCGCTACATATTTATACTGGTTGACCTATTCTCTAGGTATATTATCGCTCACCCCATCAAGGACGCCACCGTGGAAAGCACGGTGAAGGTCATCCTTGAACAGGTGGTACCCATCTACGGCTTATTTCGGTCATTGAGAAGTGACAGGGGAACAAATTTTACTGGGGAAGTTTTCAAAAAGGTTATGGATGAACTAGGTATCGAAACTAAACTTATTCCCCCAAGAAACCCTAATAGTAACCCATGTGAAAGGCATAATCAAAGCATTTATGCAGGTCTTAGATCCGATGACCGATTTGAAAGTAAAGACTGGGCAAGAAAATTAGCCTTGACCACTTTTGTAATTAACTCTAGTACGTCTAGAAGAACGGGGTATACGCCTTATTACCTCATGTTCGGCAGGCAACCAACTCTCAATCTCGATTTCTTTTCTCCAATCTTGCAGAAAAGACAGGACATTGACTGCAGGTCTTACTTGAACTACCTAAAAAATTTGGAAGAAATTATTGCACAGGTTTCCAAAAAATCTAAGATTTATTTAGAGTTTCAAAATAAATCTAGGAAGGCTTCATCTCCCCTTTTCGTTAACGACGTGGTCTTTGCATTTTTTAACCTAGTCAAAATAGGGGTCAGTAAAAAATTGCAATCTTTCTATGGGGGTCCTTTTATTGTAACGAAAAAATTCTCAGAGGCCCTTTTTGAGCTCAGTCCCTTTGGATCAAATCCAATAAAAACTAACCAAGTTGTTAGTAGAGATAAAATACGGAAAATAGATTCTAAAGTAGAATTATTCGGGGAAACACTTTCCTTTAACGTCTTTCCTATTGAGGAAATCGTCCCGTCTGAGGAAATAACCTTAGGAATAGATAATACCGGGCAAACCGAAATAAACGATAATAAAGGTATGGAAAATGACGATTTTACCTACCTAGATAACGATGGTGACGATTTTATAGATAAAAACCCTGAAACTAGTCAGGATTTACCCCAGGGGGAGGTGGATTGTGATGGGGGAGGGGATATAATGGAAAAAAACTCACCATTTGAGTCACAGCCCAAAGACCAAGAACCCCCTGGCGCAGATCGGTCATCCGGTCCTCAAATTCACGTCGAAAATAGTTTCTTGGAAGAAACCGTCCCGTCCGAGGCTTCTTTCTTCGCACAAAGACCCAAACAATCCAGCCCTGAAAAGGTTATTAACGTTAACAAACAAAGCATAGTACCTAAGTATATATTAGAAGAAGAAAGAAAAACTAGGTCACAAGGGGGGGATAACCGCATACATGTCCAAATCGGACTGCATAACCCAATTAAAAGGAAAAAATAAAATGTATATAAATGTATTATATAAAACCAAGGTGGCAAATGTATATAGCTTAATCTACGTATGTATAATAACGAAAATAAACAATATATGTTAAAACTAACTAATTAACATATTTCAGAGAAAAACGAGAAGCATAAAAATAAAATGCAGCATCATTTGGCAAAGGCACCAGGAGCTCGAGGTAAATTTATTTTGGGATTCTTGGGGCTTTTTATTATTTTGGCAAAATCAAATGCGTCCGAAATAATACAAATAGATGCGACTCAATGTGTAGCAAACGAAAATCCGCGTTTGAAAATCTCTGAATGCGCTGCGTTTCTTAATATTACTAAAATAGAACAAAAACAATTTCACCTGCTGCAAAAGGTTGAAAGAAAAATTATACCTGGAATTCGTTGCCACCTCCGAACCAGTACTCATTACTGGTATTGTGGCAGATATAGCCACATACACCTCGCTGCTCCAGCTCTTGTAGAGATACCGAACCTCGTAACTTATGAAGACTGTTACACCATGTCCAAAACTAAAATATTTAACTTTGAAGGAAAATCAGTCTCAGTGTATGAACACCAGATGTCATACACGCGTTTCCTGGTAAACGGGACACTTACTTACCCCAACAACATCCTTAACGGCATCGACCCCGCCTGCGAGGGGAACGGCGTAAACATTAACGGCATTTTTATCCCTGGGACATTTGAGGAAAAACAAATAGGGGTCCAGGCTGAGCCTGTTGAATTATTACAAACAAAAGCGGGCTGTTACCTGGGCAGTCACTGGGTGGGAAACAATTGTTTAGATCACAATCTGAGATTAGGCTACGATAGGATTATCTCAGATGATAAAACTGATAGCGCACAAAAATTCACTTCTCCTTGGCGAACGGTAGACATCTTTAATATTTCATTGTTTACATTTGAAGGAGAACAGGGTACCCAAAAATATCTAGTGATCGATCCCCAAATTACTCTAGCACTAGAACTTAAAGATAAAAAACATTTTGAAAGTCTAATTCCCGAATTATTTTATTACAAAACTAATATTGATAACTTAATGGTATGGTTCACAAATGCTATAAAACCATATTTCCCACTCTTAAACGCTAAGGAAAAAGATGATATGTTACCACTAGAGATTTTCTATTCCTACCAACAATATAACAAATTAATTGTCCCCGAAACTCGCTGTTTACAGAACCATTTTCTGTCTAAAAGCAGTATTCAGACTCATCGTAAAAAACTAGTTAGGGCGCTCGGTGAGCTGGATTTAGTAATACAGTGCGACAGTCTTAAAATCAATGTTTCTTTGGGAGAAAATCTACCCTGTTTTGTGGATCATTTTTCGGTTTCATTTAATAATAAGACTATGGGAATATCCCCATTTTCACGCAGATTGGTTAATACCACCCATTTAACCCCGACTAAATGTGCCGAAAATCCAATTTTCTTACATTTGTACCAAGGAAAATTCCTCGGTAATCAAGGGCAGGGTATGCAAATACTAAATGTAAATCAATATCTTATGGATAAACCGATTAGCTTATTTCTATATCATTCTTGGCAAAGCCTAGAAAAAACTAATTTCTCAGAAAGTGCCGAGGATTTATACCTCAGCCAACTTGCCGCAGACTCCAATAATTTTGAAGTAAAAATAACTGATTCCTGGTTTATTCAAACGTATCATAAGGTGGTTGATTTTCTATCCAGTACTTGGTATCATATAGTGCTTGTAGTAGCAGCCATCCTTACAGGAATAGGGTCGTTATTATGCGTCGCTTTTATTATCTACATATTAGCCTGCACCAAAATTCACGCGTACAAGGAAGGAGGTACGAGTGAAACGCACGAATTGCGGGATTTTGCAAATAATGGGGAAAACTAATCCCCTCAAAAACGGACGACCTGTATCAAGCATATATACCTATAAAATTGTCGTCTCTAAAGGTCGTCTTTGTAAAAATATTTCCTTATTCGGTATAAGGAATTAATGACTCTTAATTTTAAGTTTATTATTTTTGTTTTAGGATATCCCAGGCGGAATTTTTCAAGGGGTTTTCACCACTCCCATGGGGCCGGTCACTCTTCATACCGTCGAGAATATGAAGAGGCACCCTTTTACAATGAAGAGGACTATTACTATGACAGCAATCATGGCTATCCCCAGGGCGGCCCTGAGGAAGCCTACTATGAACCTGATGAAAACAGGTATCAGCCGCGTGTAAAACCGCCGCGCAACCCTGAAAACCTTAGTGACCTGCAATGTGTCTCAAAGTCAATCCACGTTTACCGCACCGCGAGAAAAGATGTTCCAAAGGAACTCCTAGACTTGCAAGAAAAATTGCGGCAGGCTAAAAACTTAGAAGCCAACGAATATTCCGATAAAGCCAGGCCTAGAACCAGGCCTCTAACGGAACAAAATAGGGGAGGGGAACCGCAAAAAAATCGGGTGGAATCACCGCCAAAACGTAGTGCCTCACCTGAATTGGAGGTAGTCGCTGTAAAATCTGCCCCAAAAGCGGTAGAAAAACGTCCGCCAACACCAACAGGCAGCGGCGGCCCAGTAGCCAAAAAGGCTAAGGTGGAAATTCAACCGCCTCCATTACCCCCTAAAAAGAAAGAGACATTAGCGGAAAATAAAAGTGAGCCTAAGGCTTTTTGGGTGACCGCTGAGGAATGGAAAAAAGTCCTATCCTCCACTGTAAAAGAAGCAATGGAGGAAGCTCTTCTCCCCTTCCAGAGAAGTCTGGAAACTAAAATTGCTAGCAATGCTTCATTTGTTGAGAAAGCATATATACAACATGGCAAGCGCCTTATTGAAATTTCCGCAGAATTACTGCGGAACCGCAGAACTTTACGCGACAAAATTCGCACCGTCTCTGAGGACTCGACCGTTGAGTTAAAATCAAGAATGACCACGGTTATTGAGGCCACTAGTCGACTGTTGGACCAAAACTCTGACAGGGTAATTAAATATATTAATACTCGTTGTAATGTAATGAATGTACCTGGGCAGAATGTGGCACCCATAGAGGCATCCCTTCCCGCTGGGGACGTACCCCGGCCAGATGATGATGGAGTTGAGCTGATCTCCCATTATGGCGGTTCTGAATGCTCTGATGAGTACAGGCCTACCGATAGAGAAGGCAATCCAGAGGTCCTGGATCCTGCAGAGGAAAACAGTGACACAGAGCTCGATAATCAAATCAATGAGCTCTTTCCATCTGGAATTGATCTGCCTGTTAATCCGCAGGCTGGCGCTGCCTCTGAAGATCCAGTAGCCACGGCTCCCTGTGAGGGCATGTTAGCCCTCCAGAATGCTGTCGCTCCAGAGCCTCCAGCAGCTCCAGAAAATCCTACTCCCGCTGAACCCAATCCTGTGGATATCGTAGAGAGGGCCATGGCCGCAATCGAAGAACCTGCGAGTACCACATCAACCCGCAGAAGCCGGCGTGCAGGTCAACTGTGAGGGAATATTTCATATTCCCTCAGAGGGGGCAAGTGTGGTAATATACACCCAAGTTTATGTATCCTTATCCCTGTTCACATTCCTATACTTCTCTGGCTGAGTCAGACCTCCACTGGTAACCGCCACCATACTCCATCCTGCTGTGTTGAGGGCTAGTTGATTGTTGCAGGCCAAAGAGTGAATACGCTTCCTCCCGTCTGCACTCGGTTAGATACAAGCCTATAAGTCTAGGCTGGCGGTATCTATATTTCCCACGTGTTCAAGTACGTCGTTTCTTACCTAACTAAGAAACAGGACGTCCAAGCCTTTAATATATATATCATAATAAATATATCCTATAATAATAATCCCATTAATCTGCCTATTTCTAACCAGTTTTATATGTTTAATAAATGTGTATTTTTTAGAAATACTTTGTTAGATTATTGATTATTAAATTGTATCGGAGCTACTCTATACTCGTATTCGCAGTCTGTCTGTACATCCCCTCATACGTCATTGGGTTGTGTCAGTTATTTACGCTTAATTGAGACTACTAATAATTTTTCAATTAAAAATGTTAAATTGTTATTGCTGCTCTCCCTAGATTTAATTTTTCTTGAACTTAATTAGATAATAACGTAAATACTAAAAGGCTGATAAAATGTCCAATTGCCAAAGGAATTGTAACGAGGACCTGAAAAAAAGCAAAAGCTTTAATAAAATTATCCGAATAAAATGTCTTATCTTAAATACAAAGTAAAAGTCTTTCTGTCAATTAATAATTTTGAATATACATGTATATGTATAAGCTTTTTTACCTCTTCTATCAATTCTATATTTGTTTTAATTTACACAATCAAAACCGACTTACAAGACATAATGAGAAGCTTGGTATATAAATAATTGTATATTGATAAAATGTTTTTGTATCAAGGGAATGAAATCAAATGGAATGACAAAGAAGGTGTACCTTCATTTCCACAAACGAGATACTGTCCCAACCACCTTATTTTTTCCTAGCGGATACGCCCCCTATTTATTATTTGATTTTTTTGTGATTTCTCTTGGGAGAAATAGCTGTAAATAATAGCTGAAAAACTACCTTTAAAGGAGAACCATATTGCTAGAGTGGTTAGCGATATCCTTCGGTTTTCAGAGACACACAGACAGACACATACAGATCCTTTACTTTATTATAATAATGATTTTATTGACTATCAGTATCAGTATCAGAATATATAGCAAGCCTCAGGAACTTGGGCGGCTTCGCCATCTTGTCCAAGGCAGCGCCAAACTCATGCTTCGCACTTGTCCACAGACACTTCTGCTTTGTTTCCACTGCTCTGAGCTAAAAAGCACCTAAATAGTAAATGTTAGCGCTTTCTGGGGGTGACCTGGTGGTGCCATGTCTGCCTGATGTGTATTAATAAGCGGCTAGTTTCAACTTTTTAACGATTAGGATACATCCGATTTTAGGTGGTCTCACACCAAATTACTGTTGAGCACTGATAACCCCATCCCCATATTATTGAAATAAATAAAAAAGGATAGTTTTATCCCTAGTGTTAAGCTTAGAGAAGAACGCTAACCCTTCAGAGATTATAACTGCAATCACCTAACCCTACGGGGATACTCGGTACCCATTATAACCAAACCTAGCCTATCAAAAAGTTTTAAACAAAAAGAATCAAAGGAGGCTGGTTGCTTAGGTGTTCATTACCCCATAAACTAATAAGAAATTTGAGAGGACTACCTCCCACAATACTTTGTACCCCACTTTTAAATCTCTTTGCACGCCACTTAAGGAAGATTTTTACTGCTCAAAGGCAATTTTGGAGAATGCACCGACACATCAGATTATTACATTACAAAATCCCCAACCCCAATGCAATTCGCTTAAACATACCTTATTATTTGTTAGTATTTCTTTTGGCGAGTATGAAATAATTTACACGGTGGGTAAAATATGTGGAAGTGAATGTACACTAGCAGAGAAATGGAAATGAATAAGATAATGTTACATTATTTGTGGAATATTTTTGTTTAGGTTAATCTAGGATTTTTATGTGTTAGATGTTGCAATTTTCAGCTATCATAAATAAATCCTAATATTATTATTATATCCTATTTATTTTGTCCGTTAATATCTCATTAACCACTGAACCGATTAAGATTTCCATGTTTGGATAGCTATTGACGTATTAATGGGGGTTTTATAAATAAAAGTCTTGGAATGGCTTTTAACCCTTCGAATACAGGGCCAGACAATTTTACAAACCCAACAGCAAATTTAATCATAGAGGTTGCATAATTAATTAAGGGCCTGGAAAGTATTTGTTGTTAGCTTTTACCACTTTTATTAAATACCCAACAATTTTGAAAAAAATCAGGAATAAGGTATAACCAACAAGGGAATTAAATCCAAAATAATATTTGGGGGGCGACAGCTGAAAAACACGTATAGGTTTCGTGATTTTTTCCGAATTAATTTCGTTAAGAGCTGGATAAAATTACTTATTTTAAAAACAATAATATTACACGAACAAAAAGAAAATATATTTAGGGTCGCCACGATTCTAGAACAGCTATAGTCACAGTTTAGAAAACATAGCAGCTCTATACGTAGTACCAAAAAGGCCTTGAAATCTATTTTTGTTCGATATAATTATCCAATTCACTAGATTTAATTATTGCGATTCGCAGAATTATTAGGGACCTAGCATCCCTATAATCAGGTCTTAAATTCTCTGAAATGTTATTACTTCTCTATAATTGTAAATGCTCGTTTGTCTGACCGTCTGGTATGTTCAGCTTCGTTATTTTATGTATTTATACTTGTTTTTTTAGAATCTAGTATTTAGTGTAAAAAAAATATGTGTATGAAATATACCATACCCTCACTAATTAGCCGCTGCTCTCTTAAATCCCGACATCACAAATAAATAATATTTAGACCTGTAGGAATAACGGCGGTTTCCCCAGAATTGCTTAGTTGATCAAAAAATAACCAATTCCTATAATGTTATTTTGAAATAAATTACAAAATAAGGGATGGTAGTTTTACGTTTGTTTGTTGATTATGGCCCTATTTTGTCTTTTAGTAGAACACTGTGATAACTTCAATAAAGGCACCCAAAGTTTTTAAGCTAACGAATGAGACAGCATGTTCATAAAACTTTTAGTAACAGAATATTTTACAGTCTAATGTCCCCTCCCTCCTTGCACAATATAGAATTAGTGGTAGGGGGATTTTTTTTATAAATGAACAGGTGACACATAATCAAAACATTTCTAGCCGTTCCCAGAGTTTTTTTGTTGTTAGACTATCACATAAGGATTTTGTCAATCTTTAACTTTAAACATTACAGAAGAAAATGAACTTTTGAAAATATCCTTTTAGTGTATGTAATATTATTCTAATTGAGCTATTTTAGAATTATTTTTGATTGAATTTTGTTTTAAATTTGTTTGATAATGATTTTAGAATTGATTGACTAAGGAATGACCAATACGAAGCTTCACCGAATATTCTATTGTTCCTATTATATTTATAACAAAAATGTTTATAAATCTTTTTAATTATTCAAAAACTAATATGTCTATTAAAAATATTTAGAAATATTAGCTCTTTAATTAAAAGATTATTTGTTGAAGGTATTTTAATATTATTTTTCTTCATATGTTCAAATATTTTTATACCAGATAATTAAAAAGGGAAAACTTATTTTGTGTAAAGTGTAACAGGGATAGATTAATGGTAGAAAATCTTCCTAGATTTAATGAGATTGGCCTATAATGCGGGGATCTAAAGGGATCAGACAATGGCCGAAAAATTGATGTACATAAAATTATGTGAATTAGAATTATTGGCTGAAACATTTGGACACTCAATTTTATAATCCAACCAATCAGAATTCACTGAAGTCCCCAAAGTTATTAAGCCAACAAATGAAAAAAACTTTGGGGACAAGGGTAATAAACAGTCCATATTGTCTAAAATAGGCCTTTTCTAAGAACGAATATAGCTAATCATAAAGGTAACTAAAAAAAAACTATTATCTTGAGAAAAGGGACGGATAGAAGGACAGGCGGACAGTAATAGTAATTGAAGAATTTTGGCAATATAAGTAAATATGTAACAATGTTTTATATTTTCCTATTAGATACAGTATGTGCTAAAAATATTTGTAATTAAGAAAGTAAAATGTAAGCATTTTCTATGTAATATATATAGGAATTTCCTATTCAGCTTTTTTTGCAGATTTTAAAAATTATTTTTAGTATAATCTCTTAAAGCGTCCTAAAATAGGCTAGCTCTACAGACATCTCTATAAGTAGCGAAGCTACTCTATAATTAGCCCTGTTTATCAGTCCGTCCGTTCGTAACTCATGTTTTAGTATTAAAGACAATTTTGTACTAATTTTAAAATTAAAAATCATAACATTTATACCAGTTTAGTTAGACCGGACCTTCGGGCCCTGAAAACTGGAATCAATCTTCAAATTTTAACTTCGGTCTTTAATACGATGGATAAATAAATATTATATTTCTTTGTTGTTTTTGATGATGAATGTAATGGTCCTTCCTAAACGACAATCTGTCCGTTAGTGTTTGAACTATTTAAACACTTATTTAACCAAAATACACTTTACATTCATAAGATTATTCTTTGTTAACAATTTTAAGTAGATATTTCAACAACCATAAACACACTGCCTTGCAATCCTTCCATTGCAGGTCTTTTTGCACACTTTGCTTGGTCGGAGCGGCGTGGAGCGCCATACAGTTTTGCAATGTTGCAGAAATATTTGCAACATTAGTCAGTCTGTTCGTTAAATCACGTAGGTTGTTCATCAGTGATCTTAACAATGGATGATGAATGTGTATAAATCCATGATGATGATAAAAAGTTTCCAATCATCGCATTAGAATTATTGGTTGAAAGGTCAGGACACTGAGTCAACCAATTAAAATTTAAGAGTATTATCCAAAGTTTTGATACCAGTGTAATTTTCAGTCATGTGTCCCGCCCCTGCCTCGATTCGCTAGCTTTGCTTTTATGGATATTTTCATCCTAGTTTGTTTGTATTTGTATTGTATTGCAATGCAATGGTAAAAGCCTTTGCACCTTTTTTTTGTTATTTTAATATTTTTGCCGCTAATCTATCACCAAAAGGATATGGGATACGTAAATAGATGATAAATCCCAAGAAGTATCTTTATAAACAACACGGTTTAATCTTTAAATATTGTGTGGACTTTAGTTTTATCGACAATATGAAATTGTTTAAAATTGGTTTTATCGACTTATTAAAATTGGTATCATCGACTTGTTAATATAAAAGAAAAATTTATTGAATATTATTATATAATGTAGAAATAGTTCAAATGAGAATTGAATAATATATTTCCCATTAGCAAATCATTGTTTCCCTACTCAACAAAGTTTATATTTTTCAGGGTAAAATTGAAATAAAATGTTGTTTAGCGAAATAGTTGAATATTATGGTATTTTATGCATTAAATGCTTTTAGCTTCAAGAGATTTAATGCAATTTATATTTTTAGTAGTTCGGCTACTCTATAACTTATGTACAATCCGCCTTTTGAGTTTTGACTATAAGCCAACGTTAGCAAAATTACTATTTCTACATTTGATTGTTTTAAATGAATAATAGGCCAATACAAAGACTAAATTACCAATTACAGGCTAGTATACATTTCAATTGATCAATGGTAGGCCAGTATGACGTCATTTTTTATATAAAAAGCTTCCTTATATTTAAGCTGCTCTACTTTTATACATATTTGTCCTTTTAATTAAGCTTAATTTTCTTTACTCCACTAAATGATCATACTTTTAAATTAAATTAATTAAGCGAAAGTGATCTAATTATGAAATACCAAAATGATAAAAGTTTTAAAGGGTAAGGGCAAAAGAAATAGAGAGAAGGAGATATAAATAGAGAAAAATATTGTTATAGAATAGATAGATAGACAGCAAGGAATAGAAGGCGAAGAAAATATATTTCCGCCCGAAGACAATCTAGAATAAATAATGAAAATAAACTTTTCCGCTGCTAGAGAACCAATAGGAGAAAAGTACGCACACACACACACACAAACACACACACTTACACCAAAGGTATTCCGTCCAATTTTGATACACTCTCTTGCGTGTATACCAATCCACAGTGGCTTTTTATTTTATATAAAGGAAGATTAAAAAACAGGATATGTTATTTTTCACACTTCTTGGTTAAATAAAACTTAAATTTTTAAAGTATAATAATGGTTTTGTGCTATTTTTAAGAAGACAAAACATTTTATAAGAAGATTTGTTTTACAAAATGTAATTTGTTTCCTCTAAACAAATGTATGTAAAAAAAATAGATGAAGGTTTTGATTAAACAACTTATACCTGGCTGTTTTTTAAATCTTTTTCTCTTTAACAATTTGTTAATTTAGCATATACTAGCATCTGAGCCTCTAGAATGTAGGGAAGGATGTGCAGTAAAATAGCCTAAAACCATCCCAAGACTATTTTTTTCTAAAATACCCTTAAACCTTCCTATGGCCTATTATTTTAAATAGATATATATTAACTAAATTTTATTTCAGTAAATTATTTTAGAGAATTTAGGAAAAAATAGGAATTTACTTTTCAAAACTCCTTTAAGACACCACTGTATGAATTTCTTCTCGCTTAAACTTTCCCCTCTCACGTATTTTTCTCTCTTTGATTACGGAGGGGGCTTTACTGAGAGGCAAACGGAGAAATAAATTCTCCGATGGTTGTATATACTAGCACTTAATAAAGCTAAATTTTTACAAAAGGTACAGAGAAAGAAAGAAAGAAAGAGAGAGAGAGAGAGATAGGGATATTTTAAATAAAGGGTGGTGGGTTAATAGGGGGGGGTTTATATGCCAACATTTTTAAATATTTTGTCAAGATTTTTATCTTTTTAGTATTGACTTTGATTTCTTCAGGTTAGGTTCTAAATAACTGTGAATTAATTTAGCTTTTATAAGGTAATATTTTAATGAATATTTTGTAAAGAATGTTTTTTTAATTAAGTTAGCTAAGAAAGGAAAATTGTTCTAAAAAAACAATAAAAAATATAGGACAAAGTTAATTATTAAACTTTGTCTATTGATTCTTTTATTTTTTCAAAATTTTTAACTTCATAACCAGACAAAAAAAGGCTTATATAATAGATAAAATTATTTTTTTAAAGAATATGATTTGGATGAAAATACCGATTCAATTTTTGCCATATTTTCATAAATTTTTTAATTATAAATATTTAATTTTTACCTAAAGTTTGTTTGTCCTGTTTTTATAGAACCTAGTAAAAGTGTCTGACTCTGATTATATCGTAAAAAAAATTAGCCAATGAGAGGCCAGTATACTCTGTAATTGACCAATGGTAAAATTTATATTGGCCTCTCATTGGCTAATTTTTCATTATCAGAGTCAGGCACTTTTACTAGGTTCGTTTTTATAGAATATTTATCTCTTTTAAATAACAAATAAGGAATTGACGTAAAAAATATTTTGATTTAGGAAATCCATAAAATTTATCTTTCTAATCCTTTTCTTTATATATAGCATACGTCAGTTTTGATTAATTTTAAATCTTTTTAAATGAATTAAATTATATTTTCTTGTTTAGTTTTTTCTTCATGAATGACATTCCAATTGAAATTAATTTTGTTCAAGTCTTTTTCGTAATTTCTAATAGTTTAATAGTTAAATAATTAATAACGTTTAAGCGTTTTAGTAAAAGAAAATTCATCTAAAAATAAGTTAGAAAAAAACGATTCAGCTGAAAAACCGACTGATATTTGTAAAGAATGAAAGAAAATCTTTTTTTTTCAACATTTATTCTATTAAGTTGGATTAGGGTATTTCTCTCGAAGCTATAGCTTTACTAAGAGAAAATTTCTTTTTATTTGTTAAAGATAATCAGATGTATTAGCCTGTTAAAGATATAATAGCAAAATTTAAGTCATGGTAATTTAAATATTTATTGTGACTAAACAACATATACATTTAATATCAACATTCATAAATGATAATTACATTGCATTAAAAATTTATTAATAAACTATTTTTTAGTAAACAATAAATACTATAGGTTTAACACAATATAATTCAAGTATCCAATGACTGAAAAACGCCTAAGGGGCGGTGTTGAAAAATAAATCTAAACTATCTTCCAAAAATTATTTCATTGAATTTTCTACTCATGTATACTCATATAACCGGTGGCGTACACAGCGATTCATCAGAGGGGTGTAAAAACCTTTAAGGGGTGTAGGTTATTCTGTCTCGTTTTAGGGGAGAGGTTGTTGTCACCCCTCTACACCTCCTCTGTACTAAGTATAAACTGCTTTTAACACAAGATGAATGTATTACTGAAATATTTTTTTATCTTCAAAATAGCTATAAGCATCTTGAATATAAAAAACTTTTATTTTATTTCTTTATGAATCTTTATAAAAAAAATAAGAGATTTTTTATATAGTGATTGGAATCATGTTTTAAATCAGATGTCTTAATATAAAAGATTAAGGGGAAGAGATAAAAAGAATATTTACTAGATAACATATAAATTTGTGTTTGATGTGTTTTAATATATTTTTTTTCTACAAACCTGATAATTGTTCATAAAATGGCACCAGAGAAAAGGGATGCTTTGTGCAGACATTTAATTTTAATCATTTATCTTTCTATAAAAGTAACAAAATGATTGTCTGTTTGTGTGCGTGTATGTGTAGCAAAGGATATCACTAACAGCTAAACGAAACTACAAAGTTAAAATTGAAAGTTTAGGGTCGACTACCCCCCTCCCTAACTTAAGGGCCCCTAGAGACTTCTAGAATATATTTTCTGTTGATATCATTAAAGCACTAAAGCTTATATTTGTAAAGCAAAGGAAAAAAATTAGCTGGATTTTTAAATGTTTGGGGAAAAAATTAATTAATATTTTAACATTTATTTATATTACCTTTGTATTAGTTTTGTTATATGGCTCAGCAATTAAACAGTTTTTCTATCATTTTTCTCAATACCTGTATTTTTAGAATTATATGAAGCTCTAGAAATTGACTGTGGATGGATTTAAAAAGAGAAGTTCCCTCACCCGATATATCCTCACCTGTTTGCGGGCCAGTGGTATCACTATCTAGTATGTCAATGTTATCTGGCCCAGCAGTGTCTCTCCCACCGCATGTACCGCCATCCTCACCACCTCAGTTAGTGTCTGCCTATCATTTGCAGCAACAAACCAAGAATTCTCATTTACAACAGGTAATGTCTTTAAATCAGTGTAAATTTGTCTTTTTGTATTAAGTGAAATGTGTCCTTTAAATTAGGATTTGGTGTAAATTTTTTTCGCGTTTTTTTTCTGCAAAGTTGCGTTTTAGTGTTTAGTCAAATGCGCTTGTTCAATCAAACTGTTCCTAATTTTGACCAAATGTATATATATATGAAATAGTTAAAATTAAGAACAGTATGACTTAGTAAGCGCATTTGACTAAAGGCTAACACACAACTATACAGAAAATACGCAAAAAATTCCCCAGTTTTACTAATCTTAAAGTCTTTCAATTACACATTATTTATTTACATAAAAAATTATAAAAATTATAATTTTCAGGAACCTATATCAGATTATGTTGGTGTACCACGTCTAGCCTGGCCAACACCAACCTACAGACCTTGCTGGCCTTTGCCAGGTGCCTATCAACACAGGTAAATTTCATCTAATTTTGACGTCACACATAAACAAGTTAAATGATGAAATGTTGTGTTAGTTTTTTTTCAAATTAGATGTATTTCAATGATTTTTATTTTTCGCATCGTATTAATTATAAACAGCTTTACGCGGATGTAAAATGTACAATTGTAAGACGAAGGCACGGGATAGAAAATTTGGTTTCAATCTTATGACTGTACATTTTTATATTCGTAGAAAACTGGATATAATACGATGATAGACATGGATGGATTAGAACTGGTTCTCATCCATACGAAAAAACTATGTCTATCATCGTATTATATCCAGGTTTCTACGAATATAAAAGTGTAGAGTCATAAGATTTAAACCAGATTTTCTAGACATAGTTTTTTCGTATGGATGAGAACCGGTTCCTATCCACCGGATTCGAATGAATACGAGAATAAGTATTAAATTTAATTTCATGTTTTATTTCAGACCACTTCCATTTCCTGTACACATGAAGGCATCTGACTCTGAAGGAAGTGATAAAAGCTCGTCTTTGTATTCAAATATTCAAAGTAGCACAGGTATGTTTGGTTTGAATCTAAAGATTTTTTTTCACAGTTCGTTCATTTTATTCTTGCTCTTCAGGGACGGTTATTCATCTTAATTTTAATACTATTAAACCTAGGGGTTTAGGGGTATCCAAAGTTTTTAAAAAAAAAACGTTCACTGATACGTTTAATTAAATACGTTGAGTAATTTTAGTTAAAGTGTTTAAACTTTTCAACCCTTAATTCTAATCTAATATGGGTTGATTTTGTTTATCAATATTAGGATCTTACATCAATTTATCGGCAAATTAAAATTCCTTCTTGAACCTGTTACATATATTTTCTGAACCGTCAAAATTGGCATTAAATACACAAATTTGTGTACGTACATGTAAATTGAAAGAACAAGGCATTTTGCTTTTACTTACAAAGTAACCAGCATTAGTACTTTAATAATTTAATTATTCAGGGTCCTGCCATAGTCCTGAGCAGACAGATGACTCTGTATTTGACAAACAATCTTGTCGTGGTGGTAGTAACAGTGGCAGTGGAGATGATACAAATATTTCTCATTCAAGTGACGATATAAACTCCTCTGGACATGTCAGCAATTTGAGGTAATAACAGGGAGAAAGGGAACATTGGGCTGTGTACTACACTAGTCCCCAAAGTTATATAATGTTTTCTTATTTGTTGGTTTAACAACCTTGGGGACTTTTATTGAATTTTGATTTGAGTGTCCAACGTTTCAACCACTAATTGTAGTCTACAGATGGGGTAATTTTGTGTATCGTCATTGGGGATGTACAATGACATAAATTTATCAACCATTGCCTTATCCCTTTAGATCCCTGGGTGATAATAACTATCAAGCTTGCAGTATTTTTTTGTAGATTATCAATATCAGTTAGACATAAATAAACTGATAAATTAAAGTAATTATAACTTTTTAAAATTCATTAAACGGATTATGAGAAAATAATTTTGCTTGGCAATATAGAAATATTAGAAATAAAAATTGTATAATATTTCTTACAACTAAATGCTCCAATCGACTTTTTAATTCTAAACTAGGCTATTTTAAAGGCTTTTATTATGTACCAATGTTACCTCAATTAAGAAACATATTAATAAATTTTGTTCTTAGATCAGGGATGCCAAGATATTCACATCTTCCTGGAATGCCAAATCACCCATCAACACTGATTGCAAGATCTCTACAGAATGCTGCTGAAAGAATTCAAGTAAATAAATATTTTTGGAAGGTTAATTTAAACCAAAGGAGTGGGTGTTATCCTATTCAACAAGTAATAAGATGCTAAAATAAAATTAGCACATTGTAAACTATCAACTATTTGATTTCATTGTCTTTGACCTGAAGTATAAATTCCTTGATTTGTAATGTCTTATATGTAACTAGCGGCTTCGCCCCTAGCCTCTAGGGGCTTTGCCCCATGAGGTTTGATCAAACCAATTTTTTCGTATTTTAGATTTAAAAAAAAAAAAAAAATTTGTGAGGGGGGATTTTTTTTGGGGGGTTAGGGGTAGTCGACCACACTATTTGAATTTTAGTTTTAAAAAGAAAAAAAAATCTTTTTTTGGGGGGGGGTATTTTTAATTTTTGGGTGGTTGGGGGTGTCCCCCCAGAAAATAGTTATAAACCTTCCCGTGACCTATGAGAAGCTACCCTGTAAAGGAGAACCTGATCGGTTCAGCGGTTAGCGAGATCCTTCGCAACAAACAAACAAACAGACAGACAAACAGACAAACAAACGAACAAACAGACACACATCGTTCTACTTTGTATTATAGACTAGCGGCTTCGCCCCTAGCCTCTAGGGGCTTTGCCTAAAGAGGTTTGATCAACACATATTTTGGTATTTTAGATTTAAAAGAAAAATTAAAAAAAAAAAATTTGGGGGGGGGTATTTTCTATTTTTTGGGGGGGTTGGGGGTGTCCCACCCCCCAAGAAAATAGTTATAAACCTTCCCGGGACCTATGAGAAGCTACCCTGTAAAGGAGAACCCGATTGGTTCAGCGGTTAGCGAGATCCTTCGCTACAAACAGACAGACAGACATCGTTCTACTTTGTATTATAGATTGCATTTACACTAGCAGTAGAGAGAGTATTCAATCTTTAATAATAAATTGACTAATATTTAAATCTACTAACTCCCTAACCAATAGCGGATGTGTTACTTTAACCCAGTATGTTTATAATCTCAATTATTGTTTAGGCTGATTTTATGCAGTATTGCCTAGCCAAAGAATCTGCCAAATTGTTCTACAATAGACTTGCAATTCTACAGGTAAGACTTTATGGAAAGTTATCAATACTTAATTTGTGTAGAACTTAAAAAAGTAAAAAACAGAAAAATTATAGTGTAACTTATGCTGGTAATTAAAGTTTTTTTCTTATTTGAAGTCTCTAAAACCTTGAGCTCTAATTAGATCATGGTTAAAACATTAGGAGTGGCTGAACTTTTCAACCAATTATTTTAATACATAAAAAATTAATTATAGTTCAACAGTAAAAAGATAATAATGTATTTATAGGATGAATAAATCTAAAATAAAATATTTAGGGCCAAGCAGCTCGCCAACAAAATCTTTCTGCCCTGTACCAATCCCAGACAGGAGCCCATCCACCTCCACCTTTTCCACAATTTGCTCTGTCCTCCCTACACTCTCCTCAAAACCGGTTTGAAGAAGGGCTGAAGAGAAAGAATGATGATGTGGATGGGATAGCTGAACAGAAAGGAAGAAAAAAGAGAAGACAGCAGAAAAGAAAAGAAGCTTTGGATGATGATATCAGCCCGGTTTCTGGAACTTTTATCAGAAGGTAACAATTTTTTTATTTTTTAATTATAGATATTTGTAAATTCAAACATTTATGCTATGAATAAATACAATAACAAGGATGACGACATCCATAAGTAGCGAAGCACAAAAATTATGGATGGAATCCGGCGAAAATAAACTGCAGTTTCATAAAAAAAAATAAACTAAAAAATGACAAAACCTAGTAGAATTTATAACTTGAAAATCTAAGAATCGATCTAGCACCTCAACCAATAAGCAAATCGTAATGAAACTTTGTGGGGATATGTAAATTGTTGACTTATATAATCCCTATAAATATCAGCCGTCTGTCTTGAATAGGAGTAAAGAAAATTATGAAAACTTAAAAATCTAGGAATCGAACTAGCACCCTAACCAATAAACAAATCTTGATAAAACTTGATAAAAGCATTCAGAATATGAAAGTATTCAATCCCTGAAAATTTCAGCCGTCTATCTTGAATAGGAGTTGAGAAAATCATGAAAACTTAAAAATATAGGATTCGATCTAGCACCTCAACCAATTGACGAATCTTGGTGAAAATATGAAGAATGGTAACAAATTTAATCCCTGAAAATTTCAGCTCTCTATCTTTTATAGGAGCCGAGAAAATCACGTTTCCCCCTCTCTGTCTCAGACGGACGGACGGACGGACATTTCGAATAATAGAGTAGCTTCGCTACTAAAAACTACAAAAACTAAAGGGAAAGAATGGGTGAATTATTCTTTTAAAACCTTTTTTTCAATCCCTATTTCTGTCATATTTTAAAGATTACTAAATTTTCCATTTTAGGCATTCACAAACTGATTCTGAACCTATTGGAGTTAAAACAGGTAAAAATCTTTTCTCGTATTCATTCGAATCTGGTGGTTAGGAACTGGTTCTCATTCATACGAAAAAACTATTTCTAGCATCGTATTATATCCAGCTTTCTACGAATATAAAAATGTACAATCATAAGATTCAAACCAGTTTTTTTAGCCGGTGCCTTCGGGGCAAAAAAAAACTGGTTTTAATCTTATAATTGTACATTCTATATCCGCGGAAAGCTGTTTATAATACGATGCGAGAAATAACTATTATCTATTTTAATTTTTAACTCTTAAAAAATCATGTAAGCATGTAAATTCTTCTGAAATACTCAAAAGTAAATGTTCTTAAACCATTGCACCAGTCATATTAAAAATAAGATAAATTCATAGTTTATTAATTCTAAATAAAAGATAAACAAACTATATATAGATTTTTATAAAATTAGAACTAAATATTATGTTTTAAAGAAAACATCCCTAAAGGATGTAACTGTTTAAGGCTTCTTTAAATGGAAAATGTTATCCTGTCAAATTTTTCATCACTTTTGTTTCTTCTTTGGTAAAAAAAATCTTAAATAAAAAACACCTTAAACAAAAATACATCTTGATTAATTTTTTCTGTATTGATTTCAAACTCAATTAACTAGGAAAAACAGGTTTTAGAAAGCCTAATTAGTTGTTTTTAATATAGACAGAAATAAGGATATTAGAAAACTGTTTAATTTAATAATAAAAATAGATATAAAGTATTATCTAATCATTTTTATAAATTCCAAATTTAAATTATCAAAACAAATAAAAATACAAATGAAAAAGTAAAGTTTATTGTCTCTCAATTTAAATGCCTTTTCTGAATGTTGAAATCATCATTTGCCAAGAACAGACATACCTAAAGCTCCAATAATTTATATTTCTTTTATAGGTGACATTGATCCTAGTTTTAACATGGTTGAGGTGACTGAGGAGGCTAAAGAAGAATTGAGTAAAATTGAAAATAGGTTAGTTAAAAGTTCTTTATAACCTTCAAGTAGACTTTGACTTAATCTCGAATAAACTACTTCATCCAGATGGGAGTATCCCCCTAGTTTATAACCCTTTAACAAGGGTCTACATACCCCAGATACACCCTCTTAAACCAGCCAGGGGAGAAGTAAAGTTAAAAATTTTACACCCCAGAAATTGTGCAAAATTAAACACCTTTTGTGTCTTTAAAAAATTCTAACTTAACATAATTATCATAATTAATCACATTCTTCAAGATTTCATATTTTATGAAAATCATTTTACAATTTGAATTAAGAGAAGACAAATAAGATTGCATGTCTTATTTGAAAAATTTCATATTAGATTCCTTTAAATATCATATTATGCTCAGCAATTTCTGTTCTAATTTTCTTTCCTGGATTATTTAATTATAGAAATAGACTATAGATATATTCCAAAAAATATTTGGGTAAAAGTAAAGCAAGCCAAATTAACTAAAATAATCATGTTCAGTGCGCAATCTCATTTTCACCCATTGTTTTCATACAGGCCATCCTAACACTTTGTTTAATAATTTAGAATAGGAGAATACATCTGCTGTCTGTGTAAAGAAGTATACAAAGATGCTTTTGGTCTTGCACAACACAGGTATGTTTGGATCATTTTATTGTTTTAACTACAAGGCAGTTTTAAATGCTAATTTTCTAAAGAGAAACTGAAGTAACTTTTAGCTGCTTGTTGTCTTTTTGATCATTCACTTAAAGGACGCCTGCAAGAAATACCACGCTATAACTGCTGAAAAACTGCCACAAGTAGACCCAATACCCCAAATTTAAAGCCTTCAGCTTCAATAACAAAAAAGTTCTAGGCATTTTAAAATAGCATTTTAAGTACAATTAATATTTTGAAATATTTCCAATGCTTATAAAAGAAAAAAAAATATTAAATTATGTCGCCTAGTCACAAAATTATGACTTTATCTTTGTCAGAAACTTATATTGCCGGTAACTGATTACATTTTTACAATAAAAACACCACATCTCATAGTCGAACACAGTAATAGTGTCTGACTCATTATGACGTACCAAAAAAATTAGCCAATGAGAGGCCACTATAAATTTTACCATTGGTCAATAACGGCCTCTCATTGGCTAATTATTTTTGTTACGTCATAATCAGTCAGACACTATTACTGTGTTCCTCATAGTCAAAATCCATGAAAAAAATCGATTTAAATTGCATTTTTAAACAAAAATCATAGCGGAAACAAAGGGGAAACTATTACAAGCTCAGCTGTGATTGGTTGCTTAGCTGATTCAGCCTTCTGATTGGCTACAGTACACTTTGTACAAAGCAAGTTAAACTTAATTTTTTAAAATGATTTTGACTATAAAAATGGGTATTTTTATTGTAAAAATATAATTAGTTACTGGTTGCCTAAATTTATGACAAAAATAAGCTTATAATTTTGTTTCTAGGCCACGTAGTTTAATTTCAAAATATCTAACATTAGCACTATAATTCTTTCAAAATTTTCATTGTACATAAAATGTCATTTTAAAATGCCTAGAACTTTTTTGTTATAGAAGCTGAAGGCTTCAAATTTGGGGAATTGGGTCTACTTGTGGCAGTCTTTTAGCAGTTAAAGTGTGGTATTTCTTGCAGGCTTCCTTTAAGAGACTATAGCATTGAAACTTTGGTGAAAATAATTACAAATATTTTATTCAAAATTCTTACAGGTGTTCTATGATAGTAAATGTAGAGTACAAGTGTCCTGAGTGTGACAAAACATTTAACTGCCCAGCCAACTTGGCCTCCCATCGTCGTTGGCACAAGCCCAAACCAGGTGCAGGCGGGGAAAACCGGTTTCGTAACGACTATGGTTCTTCCTCCCCAAGAAATCATTCCTCACCTGTGTATGGCATTGGGGGAGGTAGTGTGGATGGGGGAAGTAATGGGAGGTACAGCCGGGTCGGGTCAACCAGTTCTGCTTGTGGCGAGGAAAGTGTTAGAATGAGCAGGTCTAGTAGCTCAGCTGGTGGGGGAGATATCATGGGTCTTAGTAGGTCCAGCAGCAGTGGCAGTGGAGGAGCTAGCTTTCCAGGTCATGAAGCTGTCAACAACAATAACAATGAGTGTAAATCATTGAACAGTTTAAATTCTTCTGAAAAAGATGAAGAAAGCAGTGCCCCTATACCAAAAACTGTAACTGAATTGTCATATTCTATCTTTAGTTTACTTAATAGCCAAAGAAAATAAATTAAGTCAATTTCGATAACTTAAGTTCTTAATCAATGAAAATTTTATTTAATAGATTATGTGTTTTTTCAAAATGCTGAATCTTATCCTTTTTCTAAGATATTTTTCAATTCATAAGAGTTCCTAATTGAAAGAAAAAGTAGATAAACAAAATTAAATTTCACTTCTAGATTAAGAAAAAGACAAATTGTTTGCCAAAATATATTTAAAAGTTTTATTTATTAGTGATATTTTTATATATTTGTATTTGTCAGTATATATTTATTAGATTTTATTTAGGAATATTATATGTTTAGAATTTAGTGTTGCTTGTCTTTAATGTACTTTTTGTACCTAAATTGTTTAGATAATTAATTTAAAAATGTAATTTTTATCATATAAAGAATTAGTTGAAATGAAATGATTAACAAGCTTTGGAAAGTCAAAAGTAATAGAAAGTGTGTTTGCATTTGGAATGTAAATTTATAAATGGGATGAGAGTGTAATATCTTAGAAATAGATGGTGGGAGAAATAGTTTGTGGATTTTTAGCCAAACAAACATGACAAAATCCAACGGATGGGAAAAAATTTTTAAAATATTTTTAAGAGGATAATACAACTTATTACATTCAGATTACTGTATAAGGTCAAATTTACATTTTCTGAACTTTATTATAGAGATGCTTTGCTCATAATATTGTACTTTGTTGTTCTAGAAATCATTATTCCAAAAAGCAGACCAATCGAATAATTTTATCACATAAAAATTAGCTGTGAAATAATTTAACTTCTACAGGAATCACGATAAGACAATTTTAACATCCTTAAATTAATAAAAAGCTTCGCCTTTTAAAAAAACTAAAATAAACATTTTACTAATACTTTTTTGACTTGTTTATCATTTCTAGACTCAATATTAAAAATCTACCAACTTATTTAGTGTAAAATGTGATACTTAATCCTCCATAATACACCTGTTAAATGGTGGGGAATTTCAACAGTCAAATGTACACTCAAGCTCCTAATGTAAAATTCACTTTTAAAGAATATATATGTATGTATAGGCATACTTTTTAAAATCTGAAAATCCATTTTGAAACAAAAATATGCTCAAAAAAAGACTAAGAAAGTTTTAAAGAACACACATTGTCCTTTACTACAAATGGGATTTTAATAGTTTAGCTCTTGTTACAATATATAAGAGCCAAAATCTATATAAAAAAAAGATAATAAATATAATACACTTAAGCGAATAGTAATCCACATGAAACCCCACACTCCCTTATAATAGGATTTATAGAATTAATCTGTGACAAACTTATATCTCTCTCTTGTCATTCTAATTGTTGTTAAATGTATCTTGTTACTAACTAGATGTATATTTATTATATATGTTATTATATAAATGAAATAAAATTTTGATCATCAAGGTTATTTTTTATATTACGTTTGTGTCTGTACGCCATTTTAATAATTTGTCACAATGATATTGCCAACGAATCGTGATTGCTAAGACGAATAAGTACAAGGTTAGAAGCTTAATTAAAATTACGTTAATTACAATTAAATAGGGTAGCTAAACCCCAGTTGAACGATTTACTGGAGTCGAAAAAACATATATTATATAAAATTTTAAGTACTGAATTTTACTTTAAGTTTTACTTGTAAATTTTGGTCGTTTGATCTGAGAAATAATATAATTTTGTACTTTTAAACAATATAAATTTTGTTTTTATGTTTTTTCTATTATTTGTCTTGTAAACAATTGTTATAATAGTTGTGTATATGATATTTTACATCACCAAAAACCTCAGAAAGCAAATAGTTAATGACATAATGTTATTGATATAGGTTACAAAGACAATACAGACTTTTTTTACCAACCAGAAGGAAACATAACAAGTATGTTATAGGGGGCATTGGGCTGTTTATTATATTTCAATGGGTATAAAATAGCAGAATAGCCTAAAACCATACCTAGACTTAAATTGAAAATAAAAAAAAGTTGCCTCAAACCATCCTGTATCTATATGAAGGTTCTCTACAATGGGGAACCTAATCGGTTCAGCGGTAAGCGAGATCCATTGTTACAGACAAAAAAAACCTTACTACTTTACATAATAACAGCGGCTGCTCCCCTAGCATCTAGGAGCTCTAAATTCGAAAGGATATGGAATGGCAGAAAAGTAGGTTAAAAACTTAAAACCATACAAAGACTTAGTTATAAAAATAAAAAAAATAACCTAAAACCATCTCAGGGCCTATACGAAACTTCCCTCTAAAGGAGAACCATATCGGTTCAGTGGTTAGCGAGATCCTTCGCTACAGACAAAAAAAGGTTAGTACTTTATATAATAGGATTAATCCTTGTACCTGCTGTTTAGATTTGATCATGTTTTGCCATAATTCTTTAGTTTTGTGCCTACTTTTGACAAATAAAGACATTAGCTATTCAAACCACCTGTGTTTCATTTTAAGGCGTAGGAATTCTATAACCTGCTAATTTGAAGCTAAGGCTTTTTACAATTAACCTTGTCCAACAGAACGTTTCCACAGATCTCACGTCTATCCCACTACACAAACACAATTTACACGGATTTTTTTAAAGACTTCAACAATGGGATATTGAATGGGGGACTGCCATTTACACATCCAGCAAATTTACAGTGGATGTGTTTTCGCCAGTGCAATGGATCTATTTATGACAAGCTGAATTTTTACTGTATAAATGACAGTAAAATCTATTTTCATGCAATAAATACATCCAACACTGGCAAAATACATCCATTATTTTTATACATGTCAAAAATACATCTGACACTGGCATTTACACATCCATACGTTTTCAATTTTATGTTATAAATACATCCAACACTGGCATTTATACATCCATAGAAATTTAATTTAAAAATAATAAGAAAACAACTTTTATATTATTTTAGTTGTAATATATTTGTCAGGTTAAAACTAAGATTAAAATAATTGAATGCGTTGTTACTTTTAATATACATTTTTCAATGTTATTTTAACTACCTGATTTTATGAGCGTTGCTTTAATGGATGTGGTAATCCTTGTTTTTTTTTTACATTATTATTGGCTGTATAAAATTTGACACTATTATATTTGATCGCAAGCTATCATAAAATATTGACACTCTGCAATCAATTTTGTCACATTATTTCCCCATGAAATTCAAATTTTAATGGTTAAATTGAAACATTTCGACGTCTCCTTTTGGTGCTTTAAATATAGTTTCAAATCCTTATATTTAAATAAGAGGATGTTTGTCTGTCTCTCTGTAGCTTTAAATCTCACTTTTCGCTTGAACGATATAATTATTATCTACAGTGAAGCTATTCAAAGGTTCAGGGAAGGTTTATAGCTTTTTTAGGGGATGGTATGATATAAAGAACTTAGAGGGTAGCTATAAACCTGTCCAAAAGCAATACAAAGCTTCTTAAAAATTATCTTACGGTATTAGATATCGTAATGAACTTAAAAGCTAATTTTGTTTGGTATAAGACTCAAAAGAAGCTGTTGACAATTTTTATAACAATTTCTGATGTAGAATTTTGTTAGATTTATTGATGGTAAGTTGACATGATTGCTACAAATAATTGGATATTAAATAGATAGATACAAATTCACAGTATGGTTAGTTATATCTTTTTTTCCAGAAGGCCCATAAAAAGAAAGGGCTAAAATAATCGGAAACATGAAGACAAATGAGCGAGACAAATAAAAAAGAAAAAGATTTAGCAATCTAAGAGAGATAAATAGATTTCGTCTACTATGCTTCGCTATTAAAAATTTCATAGTCATATTTTTTACGTATAAAATTATTATCATCTGATTTGAATGTATGGGATAATACATTATTCTTTTGGCTCATACTGTAAAATCTTAAACCTAAATCTTTGGACTGTATAGATACAATTTTCCACATAAATAGTAAATATCAACAAAATAACATTTTTAAAATAAGTTTTCTTCAAGCCCCCCACCCCCGCCTCCTCCTCTGTTCTATTGTAATTTAATGGCAATGATAAAACAAGCATGTCCATGAAAGCGAAGTTCAAAAATCTGTCAGACAAAACAGACATACGATCATTATCAAATATAAAGTAACAACTCATTTGAAATATTTAGCATTATTTAGCAATTTGATAAAAAAACAATATTTCTTGAATACAGAACGCTTAAAATGAACATACTTACATTAAAGACTTGGATATAGAGATGATTGACTTGAAACATTGTACCTAATGTACCTAGTAATCATAATACAAAAAAAGTAATAATGTTGATTTCAATAATAATAAAAGATATTGTGCTTTAAAAAAGCCAAAAATCTTCACTCAAAGTTTGAACGATTAACGGACGTGCGGACTGACCCAAATTAAAAAAGTGTGGGAAAGTTGGGGATACTTGAAAATAAAGGAAACTGCATAAATATTAGAGAGGTAAGAATTGATAAAGGTAATTGGATTGACACATAATGTTGGTTACTCTACAATATAAAATCCAACTTTTTGGAGTGGATAGGGTATAAAAAGACCCTTATTACAGTCATTTAATTGAATTGTATGATTAATAGCTGCATTTGTTATAGAATTCCATTTGGTTTATGTTTTGTTTTTTTGGGGGGCCGGGGGGGGGGGGGGATTAGAAATGTGACAATTTTACACCCAGAGAAAAAAGATGGGGAAAGGAGGAGAATTTTGCCGCACTCGCTTACCATTAACTAAAATTAAGTGACGGAAACACGTGCGGACAAAGTCTAAGCATACAATAGCTGCGATACTTAAAATATAGGTCAAAGGATGATAAAAGTATAGAATCCTAATTAAATAGGTTTAAAAATTGGGTTTTGCTGAGGTTAAAAGTCTAAAATTTACTGTTCTTCATTTGGGAGGTTTAATTTTTCTCACGCACAATGAAAAAATTTGGGATATTGGTAAATATTTGGTTATAAATAATTGACACTATTTCACCAATTAGGGTAGGATTACCAACATACACTGTCATAATAGACAGGGATCTAAAGGGATAACACAATAAGTTTATGTATATCCCGAATGATGATTACCCCATCTGTAGATTATAATCAGTTGTTCAAACGTTTGAACACTCAACTTAATTAACTGACCAATCAAAATTCACTAAAGTCCCCACAGTTGTTAAGCCAACAAATAAGTAATCGTTATTATAAAACTTTGGAGACTAGTGTAATAAATAGTCAATTGTCCCCTCTCTCTCTCTCTCTGCATAATAGAACATCTTGTTATTTAGTAGCGTACCTACATGATAAGTTTTTGATCACCTTAAATAAGCATATTATCGAGTACAAATACACTGGGAGTAAAAGAATCTTAGATGACAAGTATGTCATATTATTATTTGATGATATTTAATGTTTCATGTATTATTTCTGTCTGTCAAAACTTAAATAACAAATATTTATACTGCAATGTACTCACAGGGTGAGAGGGATATTCACAGTTTTTTTTATGGTTTTCCTAGGCTTACTAAGAAGGACAACAAAATGCTTTGGCTGTAGCAAAGCTCCCTCAAAGAGCCTTTTCGAGCACTGAACAAGTGTTACTTTTGAATAAAATGAAAGTAAGGTAGGTTTTCATTACTTTGTTTATTAAATTAGGTCTGGTTAGGTTATATTGGGTACTGGGTAGCCCTGCAGGGTGCATCACGTGCTACATATAGTTAGGGTCCCTCGAATGGGTAAGGCAAAAAAGTTCCCATTTTTTCATTCTTTTTTTAATTGAGTGGGCAGTAGACCAAAGTTCTTCATGCATTATTTGGGAAACCGTCAATATTTTTACTTTTAAAGTCGCGGCAAAAATGTCCCTTGCCCACTGTTTTTTACTCCACACACATTTACAATACCAATATGGTTGTCTCAATATCACAGGAAGCTCTTTATAAAGCCAATAAAAAAAAGACGTCATACAATACAAATGACCAATGATAAGTCAATACACAGACTAAATCGCCAATTTCAGGTCAGAATACATTTTATTTGATCAATTGTAGGCGTCTACCCCTAATATTATGTTTAATTCTGCCTGTGCTAACTTGTAACCATTAAAGAGAACGAAATATTTTGGATACTCTTATCTTCTTACTATTCTATATTATTCTATGTTAAGTAATATTTTAGTGAAAGAATGATATGTATTAATAATAAATGTTGCAATGTCTGATTCTATTTAAACTTGGCGCCAGCCATATCCTTAATTTAGAAAGCATCGATTTTAGAATATTTTTATATCATCATGAAATTTTACTTTTCTTCAAATGTCCTTTTTTTAAAAGCGAAGCTTTTCTATAATTAGGGTCGGTCCGTCCGTCCGTCCGTCCGTACTTCCGTACAAACGTCCGTTACATTTAGCTTTTTTCGTTAATCTAAACAGGTTAGAATTGTCCTATCGATTTCAAACTTTGCATGATGATTCCTTTAACAGTTACGTTCGACTTTGAAAGAACAGCAACTCTATAATCGTTACCAGAAAGTCTGTACGTCCATTAAAAACATGCTGACTAGAGATAGATTACTTTTTTAAATTCCACTGAACAAATTTAATAACTGATTTTACAGCCTGACAGCCTAAGATAGGCTTTGATTTTAGTGAATTGTTTTATGTTTATGATTACTTACAAGGACATCCTTGTTTATTTCTAAAAGCTTCTGCGGCGAACAAAACTTAATCATTTGTCGATATTCTTTTTTGAAAAACTAGGGGATGGGGTTTATTGCTTAACAGGTACTTCGAGGAAAACCACCGAAAAAATTGTAGAATCGACTCATAACACTGTTACAATGATATACATTTTACGTATTGCCGCTAGACATTTTATCACAGTAAAAAATATCACTGTGATGCATTTTATTATTTGCAGCACTGCTACTTTATAGTAATTATGTTTCCCTCAGTATGTCCATTTAATACTTATTTATATTCATATACTTTATGTATTAGCGATAGGCATTTTCTATTAATAAAAAAATTTACAGCAACATAAAAATTAAATCGCAAATATTTAAAATTAAAGAGCAGCTGAATTTCTTCAAACTAGGGTTTTAAGGGGTAAGAAAGGAGAATTTCGAGGGGATGATAACACTCCCCTCCTGCACACCTAAGCTTTAAAATGTTTTTTTTTTTTAAATCAGTTACGTACGGTTAGTGGACAAATGGACAGACAAAATAAATTAAACAAAGCTAAAGATCCTTATTTTAATGAGAATTTTTATAAACATATCTCATATAGCAGCTGAGAAAATCATTTTCTTTTGTATAATAATTTGAATGAGTTCTTTTGTAAAAGAGGCCGCATGGTGAAAATGTAAATAATATAATGTAATAGGGGAATTTAAAATTTATAGAGAGGGTGGGGGAAACATATTTCAATTGGTTTTTAATCCTTTTTTTCTCCACGTAATAATAGAGATAGGAAAAGGGGTAATAAGAATAAAGTGATAGTTAAATAAGAAATAATTTATATTTTTTATTAAAGGGTAACTTTGAAATGCAGATAGCGCAATAATTCAATAGTAGTTTATGACCGTAAAATTTTTAAACTGATTGAGCTATAGTTTTCAACAAAGACTGCTTGGAATTACTACACTTATTATAACATAATTTTTCCTTTTTTTGTATATTTAATTAAATTTTTAAAATACCTGTCTTTAATATTTTTGAATTTGGCTATCAATATTTTCCCTATCCCTAATGTCCTTGAAAAAGGTAATATTTGATAATTCCAATGTGTATATATTTTTTATTTTTATTTCAAATTTGATTTTATATATAATTATTATGTCTGGAAATTAAAAAAATACAGAGGGAATAGATTTTTTTATGTAAACCAAAAAGTTTTAAACAGCAAAGTGTAGATGCTTTTTGTACATATAGGACATTTTATAAAATTTGAAATATCTGCCTTTAATAGCAATTGAGACAAATATATTTCCCCAAACGGAGAAAATTAACTTTTGCACAAGGAAAATGAATTATCCTCAGAACATTACAAACAAACCGTCGGATTAAGGGAGTTGTTGAAGAGATGCCCATTAGTAAGCAGAATTACCACACACAAAAATCAGCCATCTACCTCTAATTGTATTTCATATTTCTCCAATAGAACTTACAAACGAAAGACAGACAGACAAATTAAGTTATGAGTAACCCATAATTAGCAGGGCAATTATCAAATATCATTACATATTGTAGGACAAAGAAAGTTATAAAATAAATACCTACTTAATTATCAACGTCTTGATTAATATGTGAAATAAAAGACTAAAGATAATTCAGATTCAATCAAGTGACTTAGGTTGTAAGATATAAATACATTCATAAATAACAAAACAAAAATTCAATAAAAACATTTTATCAGTAAAACTGGAATCATTAGGTCCATTTAAAGCGAAAAATAAAATCAAAATTCAAAATATAGAGAATTGTACTGTGTATTATAACAGTATATATAAGTTGTAAAAGAAAAATGTTCCATCATATGTAAGTGTTACAGACCACCAGACAGACAAAGACACTTCTAATATTTAGAGTATCTTCGCTGCAAAAATCAGTGAGGTTATATCATAAAAGCTGACAAATCCATCATAAATATTGCAATAAAAAGTTGTAAATTGATAAAATATTGACAGGAGTATGGCAGGTATTCGTCAAATCAACCCACAGTTCTTTTATACAGGCCAGGACGGGTGGATATCTTACTTTTTTTGACTATTTTTCAAAAGATAAACATAGTTTTTTTTATTAAACTTTGTTCCAAGGGATGATGTAAAAGCAGTTTAGTTTTGCATTTATAAATGACTTGAGAAGGCTTTAGGCTATTTTTTTAGATTAAAGTTTTAGGCTATTTTTCTGCTTATTTGTTCTTTTCCACTCTTTTTCTATACAGAGCCCCCAGATGCTAGTAGTTGCTTTAAACAAAATTGGTAAAGTATAATAACATCCACACGGTTATTTTTTTTAATTAACATTGAAATATTTTTGTCGACCATATGCTACCAAATAAAAGTGGTCAGGGCTATAATAGTATCTACACAACCAATTTTGTATATGGTGCCGACCAATGATCAAAAGTTTAGAAAAATTTGAAACCCCATAAAAGCAAAGTCGAAAAGAAATGTATCCGTTACTCCCTAAATGCCTATTTGGACATTCAGTTACTACCTAAATAAATAATAAGTTTTATTTTAATAATTAAGATTTTAATCTAAAAAAAATCCGCCCTTCACTGATCAAAGTTTAGTGCAAAACACTTCATTTCACAATCCAGAGAATAACAGAATGCCTCAGCTTTTAGTCAAATATTTAGGTTTATACATTACAATCAAAATTAATTATTATCAAATAACAGAACATTAAAGAACAATTTAACGTGATAGAATAATGCCTTAGTATTTAGATTCATTCATAATAACATAAAAATTTGATTTTAGAAATGCAGCTACTTATAAAAATACTTAATAAGAAAACTAGAGGCTCTGTATTTGAGTGGGCGGAGATGTAAAAAAATTGACCTAAAATAATTTTATGACCTATGTTAAAGTCTTATGAATGCGGTGTAAGGCATTCGCCTGGTGGATTACCCTATAGACCAATCCTTTAATTACAGGACCTTTGTCTGGAATCCAAACAAGACATTCCCCTTAATCTTAGTTTATGTCGCGTCTGACATAGTAGCATTATTTACCACTTTTAACGTCACTAGTATAACGCAATGTGGTCCAGACTCGAACACGACACCTCCCTGACAGCAAACTGACACATTACAAATTACGCTAATATTATAAACAGCTCTCCACGGATATAAAATGTACTATTATAAGATTAAAACCAGTTTTTATAGCCCTTAGAGATGCCGAATATTATTTAATGGATATAATACGATGTTAGACATATTTTTTTTCGTATGGATGAGAACCGGTTCTAATCTGCCGGATAATAGGAGAAAACTTATTATTTGCTTTATCACTCTAGTTTGAATAAACACTGAAGTTCCACAGGGAATGCTAAAAAATTGGGCTATGGGGAAAAAATGAGGGAGAGAAGGAAAAATTGATGCAAATATTTTTAGAAACTTTTCACAAACTTAAATGTTTTTTTTCTGTCGATTGTTTACATTGCATTAGGAATAATACTTTGATTTTAATGTACAATTATTTTAAGTTATTTTGGGGATGTTTTAAAATTAACTATAAGATATAATAAGTGGAATGTTTGGATATCTAATTTCGTAAGATCCCGATAACGGCTTGACAGATTTATTAATGCCGCCAGGAGAAGTTAAAGGGCCTGTACATTAAGACTGTTGTCTTATAATCTTGTCATTAACTTAGCAGCTGAAGTAGCTATAATATTCAAACAGCTAAGACAAAACTAAAATAGCAGTCGCAACTAACCGTGCAGATTAAAAAAATACTGGGCTGCTTGGAGAAATGATAAGTCACCCTAAGCTGTAGCCACCATCAGCCGTAGCTACGAGGCTGCCGACTACTGTGATAACACGTAATTTAAGAATTATTTTTTCGTAGGAAAGTTTCTCTTTAACTAGGATATGTCCGAAAGTCAGTCTGAAGGGCTCTATATTAATTCATCACAGTGTAAAAGTACTTAGCTTCCATACAATTTTGTTAATTTCAAAAAATCACTTTTTAAAAGTATAATAGTTTACTGTTATTCTTTCTTTATCCAAGCAATTGTTAACTTATGGACATAATGCAAAATTGTCCATTATAGTAGCATAACACTTGTCCCCTAATTTTATAAAAGTACGTACTATTAATATTATATTGGCGTAAATGCGATAAAATCAAGGACATAGGAAGGGGATAATGGATCTTGTTTCGGCATATGACCGAAAATCCAGATCTTTCTTTCAGTTTTATCACCCCAATACTGCTGTCCGACGGATATATAACACAGGAGTTTACGAATCTTTTATTTGAAGATGAAAACTGTTTGACCTGAAAAATACAAACATCATAAGAAATTGGTACATATAAATGCAACTAATGATACTATTATCAATAAGGTTCATTACAACTCCATGGAATTACAGAATTCTTTGACATTACTTAATGATTCAAGCATAATTAAAATACATTGGTGATTACGAGATCATGAAATACAATTTAAACATAATATTACTGTTAATACATGATATAATACGATTGGTCTTTTCAATAACTGAATTAAAGATTGTTTATTTGTTTTACTCAAAGAAAAACTGCTCTATAATTAGCCCTATGTTCATCACGCATGAATTCATTCATACCTGGTCGCATTCCGTGCAAGCAGGATAGCCGTACGGGAGATTATTCTTAGCCCACATACATTTTCTTTCAAAATCTACATGCACATCTTAACACGTGCATTCTCTGGACACAACAGAACAGTCTAGAAGTCTCTCAGAGCAAAGCGCACCATGCTAGGAATGCCTCACTTTCTGATGTCTCTGGAAGTAGGGAAATGTCGTCATTGCTAAGTTTGGAGTAAGGATTAATGGGTATTAAAGGATTTCCATAATAGCACTCGACACAAAGGATGCTAGGGCAGCTTCCTTGCTGATACAGATCTAAAACCAACTCTTTAGGTTTCTTGGATTTTTGGCACTAGAAACAATGCAACTTCTTTCTTCTTGGTTAATTTTAAAAGTTTGAGCACTAGCGCATAGAATGCCGTGAAAAAAATTCTATTCTCTTAAGCAGACAAATACTAATCTGAAGCACTAGCAGACAAAAAAAATAAATGGGTTTATTTTGGTTGGTTCTAAAAATTTGTTCTTCTAAAAGGTATGAGTACTAGTAGGCTAATGCAGATTCAGAAACTATTCTATTCTAAAAAGCTAAATTGTTCTACCGTGCCCTACAAAATTTAGAATCATTTGAAATGGCTTAAAGTCATTCCTTGTATGATATTTACAGCATTGTGATACAGGTTAATATTTTAAAATAGTTTTTAATGAACCCTTACTTATTTCTGATTATCTAATTTTAAAGAAGATTGCTCCAGCATAATTGTTGTAATTTTTATAAATAGATCTGGTATTACAAGTTAGTTCACTAGAATTCCAAATTAGAATTAATTGCCTATTGTCCCATCCCTGCATAAAACAATTACAATTATATTCATATGCAACACAACAAGAACAATTCAGGGACCTAAAGGGATAAGACAATAGCCGATAATTAAAGTACATCCCTGATAATGATACACAGAAAAAAACTTTTCTTAGTGATTTGAAACGTTTGGACACTCAACTAAATATACCAACTAATTAAAATTTAATGATAATCCCCAAAGCCAACGAATAAGAAAACGTTGATATAAACTTTAGGGACTAGTGTACAAAACGGCTCTTTATTGTACTTTTTAATTTACTCTATTCTAGGAAACCTGTCCAATCCATTTATAGCTGACTTACAGTCCAATAGAATGATCATAATTTTCTTTGATTTATTTCATTTGGAAATCAGATTAAAATATGCTATAAATAAGAAAAAAAAACCGATTAAAGACATACACTTTTTTAGTGTTAAAAGATTTGTTTTTTTTTGTGAGGGGACTGAGGGTTAAAGACTGAGGGGAGAAGACTGAGGGCCTGAGGGGTGATGGTAATAAATAATAACACATATTTGTGAACTCAACTTAAAGTTCATGCACGGATTTTTTGTGTTATATTATGGATTTTTATTGGCTTTTACTGAGATGATATCTTTTTCTGATCTTCATGATGTTCTTTTCTTCTTAAAAATCACCAGAAACCAATAGGTTCTTATACAATTGTCAGCCATGTTAATTACAAGCTAACTGCATAAGAAAGACTGAGAAAATTCAGTCTTACAAAAGACAGGAGCTCAAAAGGGATACGTGTGTATCCTCCTATTACAGCTAAGTTATTACTGGCATACACTTTTAAAATCTTCAAGATATACCAATTTTTTATCATTTTTTTTCATTAATTGACTTTGTCAGATAGACAAATCCAAATTATGAAATAGCTTTGCTATTAAAGACAAGATAAACAAATAGGTTATGACGAAAAAAAGGCATTTCTCAGGTGTAATTCCGACCTATTGAATAAAATACATTCATGCTGTACTCTATCTATCTATATCTATAAAATATTATGTATAATGGTGTAAAATATCACGTTCTACTTTTAGGAGCTACTCTATTCTTTAAAACTTCCGTCTGTAATAACATACTAGGGTAAATGTAACTTACCAGCGGCTATTTAAGATAGATAACTGAGATTCTTTGTATATATTCCCTTTATCGATGAGCAATATTAATTACTTGAACCGTCGGTGTGCCAGTCATGCTTCAAAAGACCATATTTTCTGGTTTTTATTGTCTATCTTTTTATTTTATTATGACACTGAACATCTGTTCTACAATTTGTCCTTTAGCCTATCCATGATTCTTGGTGCTTCGCTACTTGTCTGTTGTCATTAATGGGGAGGTATATCAATTAAGGTCCTTAAAGTAATAAAAGGATTCATGAAAAAAAAGATTTATTTCTTTAATTAACCTTTCACTTTATCTAAGGGAAATTCATAGAAATATCCTAAATCATCATTTAAACATGCAGTATTGCTAACGTAACTAAAAAGTGTCCAACAAAAAGTTTTATACAAAATAATAACATATTTAGCAGTAAAGTTAAAATTAAATTTATAAGTTTTGCTCAACATGTTTAAAAGATTTTCCACACTAGGGTCGTTCAGTCAGTACCTACTAAATTGATAAGTCTAAACGTTAACTTCGTCTTGCTACAATTATTCTAACGATTCCAAACTGTTTGTTTTTCATTATAAATTTGTCCTTAATAAAATGACAATTATAATCAAGAATAGCGCAGCAATAATACGATACTCAGAGAAGACTGTATTGCTAGAATTATGTGCTTGCGCACGGTCTTAATATATGAAGAAGCAGAACTTCACTCAACGTACTTTAATTGACGGACAGACAGACCAATTAGTCTTTCTTGTTTAGTTGCTGTACAAAAGAGAAATCACTGAAGCTTGAAAAGTAATAATTATTCTTTTAATGAGATGCTGTTATTTTCACAACCATTAAAAATGCGTTTGTATGTTTGTCAAAATGGAGAAACCACTGCCAAAAATACTGCCATATCGAAAGTAACTGCCATAAATACATCTTATACTGGCGTTTTTACATCCATGTCCATTATCAAAATAAGTTTAATTTTTTAAAAAATAGTATGTTTTTTTAGATAGACACACGACTACCTTGAAAGAGGATTGATAACTGGATAAAAAAATTTTATTGGACACTCGACATATAACGCAAGTTGAATATGATAAAAGGACATAATTATACAACAATAAATATTCAAATGTAATTTTATATAATACACAAAAAGTCAACTGTAATACATTATTTTTTCTGTAATATTATGATTGTTTTTCTCTCTAAAACTCGCTTATTTTTATATAAAACAAAAACAAGGATAAAACCATCCATAAACATTAGGCCTAAATAAAGTAAACTTTAAGAAATCGATTGCATCGTTTAAGCTTAATGCTTGTCCCCTACCATCAAGGGAAGGAAGGGGTAAAAAGACCTTCAAACCTTCACAAAACCTCATTTTCGGCATAAAATAGCCTTAAACAATGCTGGGAGCTATGAGTAGATTACCTAAGGTGTAGATACAATCGGTTCTGTATTTAGGGAGATATTAGACATAATAGGATAGTATTTATAAACAAAAATTTGCTTAATCGCCACTGTAATGAAACATTATAAAGTTTTAAACTATTAGAATAATTATTTCAACCTTAAACTGTTAAATTTTTAGAAAGCCAGACAAACGGATGGATATGCCGCTCTGTAAAGTTGCTTCGCTGCTAAAATTGAACAAGTGTAGCTTATGAATTGCGTAGGTTAAAAGTAAATGCCACAATATATGTATATAATATACATACATACATTACTAACACAAGTTTGTCAAAATATGAGGATTAGCAAGTCATTCTATAAAATGTTACAGAATTGGGAAAAATTTTCGAGAAAAAAATCATAGATCTCAAGTAATGTTAAGCAATTAATCTAACCCCCCCTCACCCTTTATCGAAAATGAATAAGCTAATGATTAATAATAAGATTTTAACAAAAAAAATAAGATAAAATTAAATTTGTCCTCCGTTGGCTTATTTCTGATTTCTATGGTCTTTATTACAAATCATTTGTTGTTTTTATAGAAGAAGAGATCGGGGAGGGGGGTTCAGCCGCAAAAAAAATAAAAGCCAATAACCAGCCACCCCCGAAAGGGGCTGTTCAAGTGGCATTTAATGTCATATATCATGTCGCACTATTTTCAAACCGCAAGCAAACCATCTTAAATAACAATGTGCGGCTATCGAATCCTGGTATTTTTTTACGTTTTGGAAAAACCAAGTTTACTATATAATGATATTTTCATTTTAGTATACTTTAAGTAAGCGTTTTAAATGGTGTATTTTCTTTAATGGTTTACATTAGCAAAACTACTTTATAACTGGGAAGTGTCTGTACGTTATATATATAAAGTTAGTGAAATGGACTTTTTAAATGTAATCCTCTATAAATAAATATTTTGTAATTCAGTGATAATAAAACTAAATATGCCTTTTCAGTGAAAAATCCTTCAGTTTATCTAACACTAGGTAAATTCATGATTTTTTTATTCAAGTGTTTTCTAATATTTACTATTTCATTTACAAATACCCGCAGTTCAAATTTATTTGTTATAAGAGAAAGAATTAAATCAAATGTTTTTTTTATTATTTTTATTTTGAATGTTATTATAGTTAGGGTGGGGATATTGGACTGTAAATTAAACGGTATCCTACACATTTCCCTAATTTTATTCCCACTGTTTAGATTCCCACAAACGGATTCCCCGAAATCTGATTCCCCTAATGTTAAATATCCTTTGTTATTCTTTTCCCAGTGACACTTTGGCCTGATGCACTTAGCCTAAACGTCTTAAAGAAATGAGATCATATTCCCTCTTCTACAAATTGCCGCATCTAAAGATATCCATTAAAACAACATTCTTTTATTAGTTCAAGTATTCTCTTTTGACATATGATTGTTAAATACTCTAATTACAAATAATGAGATTTAAATGGCGGGAAATTTAATAAGTTCCATATGACCTTGCTGGGACACTCTCACATTATAATATTATAAACTTAGCAATTTTTAGTAGAAAGCTATATTCTATAATTCGAAATATCCTTTTGTCTGTACGTCTGAAACTTTTCTTGTCTCCATAAAATATTTTTATAAAATGAATCTTCATTTAAAATTTCCTTCAATATGTAGCATAATTAGGTAAACCATTGCGGTCGGACTGCTTTTAGGAAGGTTTTTAGCTACTTTTATATTTTTCAATTTTTTAACAGCTCCTTAAAAAGATAGTAATTTTAATTTTAGGGTGGGGAGGGGGGGGGGGTATTTACCTGCTTTACTACTAGTCCTAGAAATTGGAAATGTTCACAAATATGTAATGAAATATAAAGAAAATCCTTTAAAATGGTTGAGTGCGAAATCAGAAAATTATAGACTTAACTCAAATTTTTGTCTGATTCTACCTTGTTAATTCAAAATAGTGAAGCTAATTAACATTAAACATTTTCCTACATTATATGAGATAAACGGTAACTTAAAAAAAAAAAATTTTTCTTCACTTTTACCTGTACAGAGACCACCTGGAGGCATGAATTTAAATTTAAAACTTCGTGAAATTCATCTTATAAGAATGATTTTATCTTTAATAACCTATCCTCTCAGTCCAAAGATAAAGCCTAGGTACCAAGTTTACGCAAATGTGTCAAAACTCCCCCCCCCCCCCACTTAGTTATGACAAGTGTTAATTTTACCATCCTTGTTTAAAATTACTATCAAAGAAATATAGTCCCTTAATTCTGGTGAGAAAAGATTGAATTCGTTAATGTTATAATAAAAGTATTAGTATGTCTTCACTTGTGCACTTTCAATTGAAAATTTAAGGTTGGGGAGGTAATTTTGGGTGATTTCTAGTGGGAGATTGGTGGTACCCTCCCTTAAAATAGTTATAAACCTTCCTTGGACCTATGAGAAGCTACCTTGTAAAGAATAATCATATCAATTCAGTAATTAGCGAGATCCTTCGGTACAGACATAAAATGAGATACTTAAACAAAAATCCTATTAATTTATTATACGGATTTGCAAAAAAAAACAAAGTAACTAGAACATATATGGTGTTTTTGGGCGAATGGAATAGTTATTGTAAAATCTTGTTACGATTTTTAAAGTTTGATACATATGCGGAAGTGCAAGTACACCAAAAGTGTAGTGTTGTAAAATAATTAAGAAGGAGGAGAAATAATGAGTATTTGTATAATTTGGTAAGACACATAGGAGAATTCTTGGCTCTACTTTACAATACCCGCCCCCTCCCCCACCCAAAAAAAAATGAAAAAAAGATTGTGATTCTCCAGTGTGGTTTTGCGATTCACAAGTTTTTGGGATAATTCAGCATGGTTAATTTAAGTATTAAAATTTGATCATGTTGATTTTTTAACTTTTTGACAATATTTTTATATGTTATATAATTATCCTATTTATCCGAATTTTTGAAATATTAATTCCCAGGACAACAAAGTACAATTTTATGAGCTAAGCATCTCTATGTTAAGTCCTAAAAATGTAAGTATGTCCTTAAACAATATCCTTTATTTAACCCTAATCGTCCGGAGGATGTCGGGCGTTTTTGCCTTCTTCTGTTATTTTTTTGCTCTTGTTTTTTTTCTAGGCATTGTACTTGATTATGCTCCATATTAAAAGGAATGTTAACAAGAAGTTTTAGCTTTCTAACTTTTATAGGAGATGAGTAAATCCCATTTCTCCCTAGCGTTATGGACTGATGGACGGACAGACAAAATGAATTATAGAGTAGCTTCGCCACTAAAAATAATAGTTAATATCAATCTTATTTTTGTTGCCATAACCCCAATCGGCTTTTGTTTTTAAATTGCTGAAAAAATGGGCGGAGTTTGTAAGGGTTTAATCAAGGAAAATGGAAGTTACAAATTATTTGGAGTAAAGGAAGTCAAATAATGATTAAATATTACTCGTAAAAATTGATGAAAACAAGGATGACAGCATCCATAAAAGCGAAGCTCTGGAAAGGTATGACAGACGAACATTAACTCTTGTAGAGTGTCAGAATAGAATATACAAAATTTGGCTCACATGAAGGAGACTAGCACCGAAATCGAATAATGAAGAAAGCTAGCACCAAATGTCTTAAAGTGAAGAAAGCTAGCACCTAATGTTTTGACCCTTCTTAATTGTATTATGTATTAATCCTATTATATAAAGTAGTAAGCGTTTTTTGTCTGTCCCGAAGGATCTCGCTAACCGCTGAACCGATATGGTTCTCCTTTACAGTGAAGCTTCTTATAGGTCCTAAGAAGGTTTTAAACTATTTTTCGAGAGGGTGTCTTAACCCCCCTCTCCCCCAAAAAATAATTTTTATTACTCTTTGGAAACTCAAATTTATTATAGGATGAGGTCGACTTTTCCTTCTCCTACCAGTGCAGTGCCCCTAGAGGCTACTAGGGGCGTATCCGCTAGTAATACATAAATCGCTCCTCCCTCTTTCTCACACAAAATATGTCCCGGCCCTTTTACACCTAAAATCCCTCCCACTATTAGAAATCTTGTAAATCTTCAGGATGAAGAACCCTAGCACCAAATGGTGTAGAATGAAGGAAACTAGCACCAGTGCTAGTCTCCTTCATGTGAGCCCAAAATTTGAATATAAAAGTTTTGACAAAATTATACGTATATTTGTTACTTCTTAAATACAGAATTCAGTTTAAGGACATACTGACATTCTTAGGACTTGATTATAGAGATGCTTCGCTCCAAATATTGTACCTTATTGTAATAGGAATTAGTAATCCAAGATCAGACCAATCGGATGATTTTATCACATATAAAATTTTTGTTAAAAAAGTAAAAAATTAACATGTTTAAAATGGACGTACGGAAATTCCGGTAACAATTATAGAGTTGCTACGCTTTCTAAATCGTACCTAACTACTACAGGAATCATCATTTAAAGTTTGAAATTGATAGGACAATTCTAACATGCCTAAAATAATGAAAAAAGCTATCCGTTACTGACGAACTGACGAACCAACCAACCCTCAATTATAGAAAAGCTTCGCTTTTAAAAACAAGAATGACAACATCTATAAAAGCGAAGCTCTGAAACAGTAGGACAAACGAACATTAACACATGTAGAGTGTCAGAACTGAATAAGCAGAATATAAATATATAAAATTATATTTGTTGAAAACAGAATAATGTTTAAGGACATACTTACAGTTTTAGGACTTGATTATAGAGAGGCTCCGCTTATAACATTGTACTTTGTTGTCCTAGTAATCAAATGATTTTATCAGGAATCAAATGCAAAGTTTGAAATAGATAGGACAATTCTAACATGCCCCTATTAACGAAAAAAGCTAACCGTTACGGACGGATTGATGGACGGACAAACCTTCCCTTTTTATAGAAAAGCTTCGCCTTAAAAAAAGCAAAGCTAGAAGAATTAAACAGTAGATTATAAAAAGTATTGGAAAACTGTATCCTCCATCCGTAACGATTAGCTTTTTTTGTTAATTTAGGCATGTTAGAATTGTCATATTGATTACTAACTTTGCATTTGATTTGTGTAGTAGTTAGGTACGATTTAGAAAGCGTAACAACTCTAAATTCGTTACCAGAAAGTCCGTACATACATTTTAAACATGTTGATTTTTAACTTTTTTAACAACAAATTTTTATGTGATAAAATACTCAGATTAAAATGTAAGTATGTATATCCTTAAACAGTATTCTTCATTTTAGAAGTTTTGCAACAAATTTACTATAATACTTTGCATTTTCAGTTCTGACAAAAGTTACAAAACTTAATGTTCGTCAGTCCTACCGTTTTAGAGCTTCGCTTTTATGCATGGATGTTGTCATCCTTGTTAGAATAGATTTAAATATACAATTACAAGGATGACAACATCCATAAAAGCGAAGCTCTGAAACGGTAGGACAAACGGATATTAACACTTATATGATGTCAGAACTGAATAATCAGTATGTAAATGTATAAGAGTCAAAGCAAAATTGTAAGTAAATTTGTTGAAAAACTGCTTGATACAGGATAATGTTTATGGACATATTTACATTTTTAGGACTTGATTATAGAGTTGCTTCGCTTATAATATTGTACTTTGTTGTCCCAGGAATCAGTATACCAAAAATCAGACCAATCGGATAAATAGGTTACATACAAATTTGTTGTTAAAAACGAAAAAAATCAACATGTTTAAAATGGACATACGGACATTCTGGTAATGATTATAGAGTTGCTACGCTTTCTAACTCGTACCTAACTTCTACAGGAATCACCGTGCAAAGTTTGAAATCGATAGGACAATTCTAACATGACTAAAATAACGAAAAAAGCTATCCGTTACGGACGGACATACGGACAGACCGACCCTAATTATAGAAAAGCTTTGCTTTTAAAAAGTGAAAGTGGACAGTGCTTAATTTTACCCTTTTCAGTCTTGAACATATACTTCCACTATTTATCTATGTAATACAATACAACCCCTTTCGCAATAGGCAAATGAATGTAGAATTTAGAGACAGTTAATAATAATTTCTAGGGTATTTAAGAAGGATATCAAGGACACGTGGAAATGTAAACTTTAGGATATATGATCTGTCGCCAAAGTGTAATTAGGATGAGTGCATTATGGATATCATAATTTGGGGGTATAAATTTTAATGGGAATTTAAATTGGGGGAATCCGTCACTTTGGCAAAATGAAGTTTGGGAATTTAAAAGAGGGAATTTGATTATGGGGAATCGATTTGTGGAAAAGTACCTAGAACCAAATTAAACTGATACCCAAGACCATTTTATTTCCTTCGTTGGCTCAAAATTTTTTATTAGATGTTGAATGCCTAGATCCAAATTTTTAACCAATGATTTTAATCTACTGTAGTGGTAATTTTGTTTGTCATCATTGGAGATTGTAATGTTAATATAAAAAAGTTATATTAAATTTAGAAAATTAGAAATGTACTCACAGAATGAACTTTTAAACAGCTTTTAGGACTTTTTAAACTCCAGAACCAATTGTAAATGAGTTACATCTGAATTTGTTGGTTTTAAAACTTTAAAAGAAGGTGTATCAACTATTTTTTTTATAGCTAGCCGGTTCTTTTAGTAAGTAGTAGATGTAAAATTTTTCATAGAATTCAGATATGCAATCGGTTTTTTTATAGACCTCTTATTTTCTAAGTAATTTAAGTTTTAAAAAAAAAAATTAAGTCGATTTTAAGGTACTAAAATGCAACAAAAAAAGAAAGAAAATGGTCATTATGAACAAAAATAGTAAGATCTTTAATTTGACACCTTACTTTTTCAATTCTGTCAGGTAATTATTGAAAAAATCGATTTTTTTTAACCCACGAGAATAAAAACTTTGAACTTAATTTTATTATTTCACAAATAAAAAAATATGGGTTCATATATACCTTCAGAATCAGAAAAATATTACGAATCCATTGTAAGCAAAATTGAAAAAAAAAGTTTACAATATAGTATATAAACTACAATAAAAGGAATTATATGAAAATATCATATTATATTGTACAGGCAACGTCTTAATTCTTCAATTGAGTATAAAAATGGGAAGGGGGTAAAGAGGGGGTAAAAAAGGAAAGACAATAGTGTTGTCTGAACAAAAAAAATAATTGGCCATTTCTTTAATTTTTTAATTTTTTAATTTTTTTCAATTTTGCTTACAATGGATTCGTAATATTTTTCTGATTCTGAAGGTATATATGAACCCATGTTTTTTATGTCTGTTTGAGAAAATATTTAGGTCTAAAGTTTTTATTATACCGAGGTTAAAAAAATAGATTTTTTCAATAATTACTCAACAGAATTTTAAAAGTAAGGTGTCAAATTAAAGATCTTACTATTTTTGTTCTTACTGGCCATTTTCTTCTTTTATTTTGTTGCGTTTTAGTACCTTAAAACCGACTTAATTATTTTTTTAAAAAACTTAAATTACTTAAAAAATAAGAGGTCTACAAAAAAACCGATTGCATATCTGAATTCTATGAAAAATTTTACATCTACTACTTACTAAAAGAACCGGCTAGCTATAAAAAAAAAAAGTTGATACAACTTCTTTAACAACAATTAGTAGAGTTATTAGTCAAACGAAATATTATGGTTGATTACACAGACAATAATTATAAAGTATAGCTGCGTTACTTAACAATCCAATATTTCCCAGAGATAGATGGTCCCCAAAGTTGTATAGTAACGTTTTCTTATTAGTTGTTTTTACAACATTTGGTGACCTTAGCGAATTTTGATTGGTTGGTTCATTTAGTTTAAACCATTAATTTTAATATACAGAAGGAACAATTTTGTGTATTATTATTGGGGATGTACGTAAATTTATTGGCCATTATCTTATATCCCTTTAGATCCTGTAATGTTTCCGGGTGCTATATTAATTATTTAAAACGTGAATCCATAAATAAAGATAAGGAAAATAGGTTTCCAGTATGGCTTCAGAGTCGATTAATATACGGTTTATATAAGGACCGGATCTCAGCCATAATCAAAAATCATGTAGAGCAATTTCCACGAATACTAAAATAAAAACCATAAAATTAATACCAGTTTGTTAGTCTATATCCTACGTATAAGATATTACGCGATAAAAAATGATTCTTGCTATTTTTAGTTTTCTTTTAACTATCATGTAAGGAGTAGCAATTTTAATTTATTTTTTGTACTAAACTTTATTTCTTAAAAACGTTTAGAATTGCATTTAGAAAATCAACGTTTATTAAAGAGAGCTACAGAGCAGATGTTTAATGGTAATAAAAAAAAGGAGAATGGAAAATTTAAATGAGGGAAAAAAATATTTAAAAATCTTCACCTATCATATCATCATATACATATATTTGTATTTATGGCATGTACAACAGACCATGTGGGTCAATTACTAGATGTACAGTACATTGGTTTAGAGAATCTTCATACAAATATCCAGACGCTTATTCAAAATAGGACTTTAAAAAGTTTTTACATAAATATTTCCCATCTCGAATTATAGAGTAGGGTTTGAGTATATTTTATTTTATGAATCAATTTTATTAAAAGCCTTTAAAATTTTCTCTTATGTGATGAAATATAAAGACTATTTGCTTCAATATTAAAAGATAACAACTGTTTTATTTTTACGTTTTTACATATTTATTTACTTTGTTGTTATATAATTGTTTATATAACTCGTGAAATTGTATATTTTTTAGGTTTCATAACAAAATGGAAACAGAAGTTTTATCAGATGAAAGTATTGAGGTATTTATATTTTAATGATATTTGGTAAATTGGGTTCAGCTCTATGTTTATTTTTTTGGTGATTATGGAAATCATAAATTGAAACTTAGATAGGGGTAGTTTTTTTCTCTATGCCTAACCCCTGTAGAGTGTACTATCCATGGGGGCTACCCAGTACCCAATATTACCTTTAACCTCACCTTTACTAAATGTTGCCCCCCCACCCCCCACCCCACCCAACGACAGCTGAAAATCACGTAAAGGTTCGGTGATTTTTCCGAAATAATTTCGTTGCTGGAATAAGCTGAGGGTAACCGCCTTTTTTTTAGCTGTCAATTGAATTAATTATAAAGTTATTTATTTCTTTAATACATAAAAAAAGCTAGATTTTAAGCTACAGACACACACACTTAAAAACAAACATCATGTTACTTTTATGTAAAGACTATCCAAAATTGCAACACTGCTCCTTTTCCCCTCCTCTAAGAATTAAGCAATATTTCTTGTTTTAGATCGAGTGTTTAGTTTGTGCTGGTCCAGCCTCTCATGTCAAGCATTATGGGTCAACTGTATGCTATTCATGTAGGTAGGATATTAATCTTGCAGGACCTACCTTAAACATCCTGGCGCGCTAGAATCCTTGAATTGGAGAACCAGATTTCTGGTACCTAGAAGCTATTATTTAGATGTAAATCACCAATTTACCTAAAACCGTATTTAAGAAAAACTAATGGAAACTAATAATCTTTATGTCTAAGGGCATTTTTCCGACGGTCAGCTCGACGCAGAACCGAGTTGAAAAGATATGCTAACTGTCATGGAAAATGCTTTGTTGATCACAGGTTTAGTTTTACTTTTTAATTTCTTTTTTTCTGTATAATGTTAATAATAATTTATTAACTTATCCTAATTTGCCTAAACACTTTAGCTTTTAGAAGCAAAGATGCTCTGTAAATATGTTTATGTCCAAATAAGTTAGGGAAATTAACAAAAGCTTCCTTAGTTTTTGGCATTTTGAAAAAAAAAATTATTGTATTCATTTTACTAACAACTAACAACATTTTGAAGCATCATTTGATTACTGTTAAATCTTTCTCCAGATCTCTACTTCAGTCCTGCTGGTTTGTAATTTTGTGCTTCTTGGGTTTTTCTCAATTAACAGTTAGGGATTTTAAGAAAGTTGATTTTGAAATTTTGTTTAGAACACGGACAAGATGCAAATGGTGCAGATTTTTAAAGTGCTTAAAAGTTGGTATGGTTCTAGAAAGAGTTGATCGTAGGTAAGAATAATACACAATATATATTAATAAATTATGTAAATATACTGTTTTACATTAAGTGTTTTGTAGTTTAGTAACACTGTATATATATCTATAATACAAAGTAGAACGATGTCTGTCTGTCCGTCTGTTTGTCCCTTAAGATCTCGGTAACCACTGAACCGATCGGATTCTACTCTTCAAGGTATATACCTATTGGTCCTGTGGTGGTTTTAAGCTATTTTCTTGGGGGGTGGGACACCCCCAACCCCCAAAAAACAAAAAAATCCCCCCCCCATTTTTTTTTTTTTTTTTGCTGAAGATTTCCTTGGTCCTTTAACGAATTTCACCTTAATTTTTTTATCACCTCTAGGGGCGAAACCGCTAGTGCTGTATTAAAGGGACTGTGAACAAAAAAATTTCTCATCAGATTATCAAACCCTGACATCATCTCATTCATATAATATCATAGATATGGCAAAACGGGCTCTCGTTTCCTTCAAAAACGGCTTTTTCCGCTGATTTTTACTTACTACAATATTCAAAGAAATTTTCCGGAGTGTATAGATGTGGAATTATTTGTCTTTTTCTCTGTCTACAGATAAAACTAAACTTTTTTTACATAGTTTTCTATTTTTCCTAAAGGTTAAGCCTTTAATTCTTGCCTTTGACCAATGTATAGTTACTTAGAAATTGATAAAATTAGCAATATTTTTTATTTAATATCAAATACAATAACAAAGTAACTCCAGTTGGCCCATCTCTCGCCCACACTTTTGATTACAAATTTTAAAATAACAAAGGTGCAATATTTCTTTATAAACAGTCTGATAAAAGTGTAATATAAATTTCCAAAGTGGGTTATTTATTGTCCGACACAATAAAAAAGGATATTATCATTTTAAATAACCTCTGAGATTCAACCATTTGTAGACAGTAAGGTACTTTTTGTCAATAACACGAATTTAAAATAGATCTTTATTTCCTAATTACTATGTTATTAAAATATGAATTGGCAATTTTATGTCACAAAACGAATCATTAACAGTTAGTTAATTGTTTCAACTATATATGACAAGTTAAATATCCCTAGAAACACTATAATAAACAAAAACGTTCAGATTTTCCTTGTTTTTCCACTTTTCCCTCCCAAAATGCCGCAAAATCAAGGTATAAATCCTCGATATAGTGAAAGGTGCTTAGAAAATTTAAGATTTGATAATATGATGAGAAATTTTTACATTCACACTCCCTTTAAGAAACATAAAGAGAATGGTCAAATTTAAAAGTGCATCTCTTCTCCAAACTATGAAAAAAGTATAAAGGCCTGTAAAGCTAATTCATATATTTTTCAGGGGAAGGAAAAGTTCCAAACCTGGGCGGCCTAACTGTCAACCTGTAAGAGAAATAGAAAACCTGCCTCAAATAATTGTAAGCCCATACAATGTTGAAACAATGAATGAAGATGATTCATATCCCAACGAAGTTTTTCAAGATAATAGAAATACACTTGAAAATGACTCCCATACTCTTGATAACAGGACCCATCATTCAGCAGTCATCACTAACAGTATTGAAACAGCTATGAGTGCGTTTTATAATCTTGAAAATGCAATTGATGATATTGTACCAGACACAATCAATGAAATTACATATGATAACTTTACAACAATTAAAGAAGTTCAAAATATAGAAAATAATCACAATCTATCTTCAAAGGATAGTTCAGAGTATTCAAATATAGACTACAGTGAAACCTGCAATATTGTACAAGAAAGTTATTCAAACAGTGATCCTTACAATGTTTCATCTTTTATAACTGATCCAGATTACACAGTCACCTCAATACCATCATTTAACCCTTCTATTGACTTGACAGCAGAAGAAGAACTGAAAATGCATATGCTGTTTGAAGTTAGAATTAAGGTACACATTTTTTTTTGAAATATATTTCAGCTTAAAATCAATAAAAAACAAAACAAATATGAAACAGCCGAATTGATACTTTTGTTTTTTAGTGCATAAATGAGATAACAGAGAGGATAGCAAGCTTCCCTGATAGCTGTGAAAAAATGAAGATCTTTCTAATGTCTATAACTGCCAAGAATGGAATACATACCATCCAAAGCCAAGATTTGTTAGCAAAGCCAGGTATGTGACCAATTCATTTATCATGTTTAATAACAAATGCCCCCATCAAAAGCCACTGGGTGCTAATAAGAAGTAACCTTCCAAATTGTTTGATAACCTTAAACAAAAAATGTACATAGCTTCCCTGAATCTCACAATTCTATTAGTTGAGCTCTTTTTAAACTTCTTTTGCTTCAAAATTCAAACAAAATAATTTAAGAACCTACATTATTGGATTATCAAAAGCCAAAAATAGGTATTTGATACAAAATTAATCAATTTTTTTATTATGATTGTGTGGTAATCTGTCTTTCAATTGGGCAATCTGATTCATATTCCGTCCACAGTGTGATATTTATTGTTTATTAGAGATTAATTATAATTTTTTTATCTCCAGGTGAAACAGTTAATAAGTTTTCTTTGGGAGGAATGGCAATGAGGTAAGTAAATATTTTTTATAAATAAAAGAAATTTAACTGTTTCTGATTATTTTTATGTAATTCAAATAATTTATAATGTTAAGGATTTCAAAGAGCTATTGGCCAACAATCTTGGATTTCAGAGACATCTACCATAAAGGAAAGTTGATGAGTTTATCTTTTATAACTTTAAACTTCCATTTTAGAACTAGCAGTTGCCCAAAGCTTATAAGGGTGGATATAAAGAAAACAGCATAAATCATTTTATTTTTGTGGTTAGCAAGATCAAAACAGACAAACAATAAAAATTATTATTAAATAGGACTAGCTAGTATGCTGTAACCTTTCAGAATCAGTGGGGTAAAACTTTACCTTCAATTTTTCTGCAAATTGTGAATAATGCATCTATTTTTTTAGTTTTAAATTCTTACACATAAGAATTTTTAATCCCATAATTTTGAGTCTGACTCTAAAGTTTTTCTGTAAAAGCTAAAATTAAGGCTTATAGTTAATTCATCTTGAATTAAACAGTGAAGTTTGATTGTGTAAGCCAAGTATGTTTCAAAGCCTATCCTGTTATTGTTGGAGTCTATAACAGGTAACTAAATAGAATTTGAGTTTCTTTTTAAACTAAAAATTCAATATTTATATTTTTAACATAATCCTAGAATTCTTTTAAAATCAAATCAAATTATTTAAGTGAAATCAAATTTCTAATAAACATATAATTCTTTTGGGAGTTTAAGTTTAACTATTAAAATATAATAAAAATGTTCAACCAGGTTACTTCTGAAAGTAAATGAGCATTCTGGAGGATTTCTTGAGCAGCATAATGCAGCAGGATTACTCAGTCCTCATATACAAAATCTTTACAATAAAGCTGTACATGGCACAGGTAATTTACCTCGATTTTAATACATGAATTCTTGAATAGGGAGAATGCCTTGCATTGGTCCAAAAAAGTAACTTCTCATTATGATATAGTAAAGTATGTTTTTTTTAAGTCATGGAAAGTAAAATGGTTCCAAGTTTTGATCCTTTACCTTTTTCATCTCCAGAATTTTCAACTTCTAAGGTAAATACTTGATAAATAATTAAAAATGATTACTTGTTTATTGCATCATATTATAGACAGCTTTGTCTGTAATATGATGCTAAAATGATTATTTAGTAAGACTGAGAACCGGTTATAATCCAGCAGATATCAATCGCTTTAAAAAATGTCTAAACATCTATTTAATCATTACCATGATATAAGCACCAAAGCAGATTTTTATTCTAAGTAATACTCCATGTAAGTCATGATATGTCATGATTTGATTTAAAAGTTGGGCTGATTAATTATTTCTTACAGCAACATAATAAATAGTGGCTTTGCCCCTAGACTCTAGATTTTTTTTTCTAAGGAGTGAAGGGTATGGACTTTTTTATTCACTTTTTAAAATGTATAAAAAAAATGAATTCATCATTCAAGCCTCTAAAAGAGGTTGTCGGAATATAAGAGCTCCGATTAGCTCAATTTCGACTTACTTAATTGATGAAAATTTAAACAATCAAAATACGAAAAATTATAAGTAAAATAATTGTGTTATGTTTGTCTAAATAATACTAATTGTAGAGTCGCTTTCGCTACATATTTTTAACAAGCAAGGCAACTCAATAATGTCATATTGTATACACATGAAATAGAAGGATATATCACAATATGAAAACAATTACAAGTTTATTTAAAGCACCACGGGTATATTCGCTGAATATATCCGTGCATTATCAATTTAATAACAACGAATTAAATCTATGTCTCATAAGATACTTAATTTATGCCTTTTAAACAATAAAACTTTGGCTGAAAGTTGTTAAGTTCAAAGATATTCTACAAAGTATAAAACAAATTTATAAGAAAATTTAACTTGTTTATGCACATACACTAGTAACAAAATTGAATGGTGTTCCCAACTCAAGATCAATAAAGCAAATGATGCATTCTTAAAATTTGCCGGGCTATGAGACAAAGATAGCATAATCAAATACTCCAATCTGGAATTTTCCCGTATGTGTTTTACATATATCAAATCCTGGGGGAATGATTTGCCTCAAAGAAAAAAGGGAAGGCAGATTGGTTTAGTTACCTCGCGGCACTATGACCCCGCAGGCGGGGAGGGGGGGTTGACGGTCACATGTGCAGCCCGCAAAGATATCAACTTATGTGTGAATCCTCCCAAAGATTTAACTTTTAATCTCTTCAATCTTTACATTCACATGAATTGATTAAATATTTTTATGTATCAGAAATAATCATAGACAATTAATGCAGCATGAATCTGATGCGATTTAAACCATTTTGTGTACCAAGACAGAGGTCATTATTCTATTAGGGACAATCTAAAACCTTCCCAGAAAATTTTAAAATGTTTATTCCTGCCGTTTATGAGCTATGTTACCGGGCATACACACACACAACTTACTACTTTATAGTATAGGGTTCATTGTTCTTGTAAATTCAACCTGGATTAGTAGAATATTTTAATGTAAACCAAAAATAGAAAATCTTTTTACTAATCCCAACTATATTGTAGAAATCAAATATAACGACAGCACTGATGAGGTTAATACGAGGGGACCGAGTTATCCAAGACTTGGTATTTTTCCTGATCCTGCTGACTCCCTGGCCCCTCACCTCGAGTCCTGATACTGCTGAACTACGCCTGGCCAGGAATGAAATTTGTTTGCTCACATACAGGTACAATTTTTTCAGAAACTCTTTGTTTTTCCGTGGAGATTTTCAAAATACTGTAAATAATTTCTTTGCTAAAATACATTTTTTCTGCAGACGTAAAATACTGCATAGCCCAATTTAAACACACAAATTGCATGCAACAGAGATACTCTATAACTCTTTGAAATCAAATTATCTCCTAAACATTTTTTAAAAGAAGAGTATTACTTATTAACTCAGAAAATATTTTCTCCACATACAGCTTGCAAATTTATTCAGGTACTTAAAACTGAGAAAGAGACTGGGACCAATACTGGCCAATGAACACATGCAGAATATTCTATCTGCTGTTCATAGCTTGTATACAGGGATATAGCAATTGAAGAATATTTTCTTCTGCCTGTAACAATGAAGAAATCATTTGATCTAAATGTAATTTATGTATATGTAATATATTATGTAATATATGTAAAATCCAATATGCCACTTATGTCGTCATTCTACTAATATGGTTTTATATGTTGTATAAGTTGTATAATTCATTTAAATATATAATTTTAAAAACTGAAGAAAATTTTTTTTTTTGAATATACATATACTATCTATATTATGTAAACGTCATTAAATTTTATAGTTTTAGTTTAATTACTCTTGTTAAAGGACGCCTGCAAGAAATAACACGCTTTAACTGCTGAAAGACTGCCACAAGAAGACCCAATACCCCAAATTTAAAGCCTTCAGCTTCAATAACAAAAAAGTTCTAGGCATTTCAAAATAGCATTTTATGTACAATGGAATTTTTGAAAGATTTCCAATGCTCATAAAAGAAAAAACAATATTAAATTACGTTGCCTAGACATAAAATTCTAACCTTATCTTTGTCAGAAACTTAGATTGCCTGTAACTGATTACATTTTTACAATAAAAACACCACATTTCATAGTCAAAATCTATGAAAAAAATTCGATTTAAATTGCATTTTTAAACGAAAATCATAGCGGAAACAAAGGGGTAAACTAATACAAGCTTAGCTGTGATTGGTTGTTAAGCTGATTCAGCCTTCTGATTGGCTGTAGTACATTCGGTACAACGCAAGTAAAACTTAATTTTTTTTAATGATTTTGACTATAAAAATGGGTATTTTTATTGTAAAAATATAATTAGTTACTGGAAACCTAAATTTATGACAAAAATAATCTTATAATTTTGTTTCTAGGCCACGTAGTTTAATTTCAAAGTTTTTAACATTGCAATTCTTTCAAAATTTCCATTGTACATAAAATGTCATTTTAAAATGCCTAGAACTTTTTTGTTATAGAAGCTGAAGGCTTCAAATTGGGGGTATTTGGTCTACTTGTGGCAGTCTTTCAGCAGTTAATGCGTGGTATTTCTTGCAGGCTTCCTTTAATGCTTGTACTTTGAAGAAAATCAAAAATTCTCTACAAATGTTATGTTTATGTGTATAGTTTTGCTACTGGGTATATTATAAACTTAAATATCAAGGAATACAACATCCATAAAAATACTAAACACTAGGACAAACATTAACACTTGTAGATTGGCAGCACTTTATTAGCAAAATATGAATACATAAATTTAAACAAAATTGTATGCAATATTGCTACACTTATTAAATCACATTACTGTTGTATGAAGATTTAATTTTAGAGGATTTATTAGGTTTATAACTCATTATTTGAACATTAAAAACTTTTCCACAAATATTTGTAATTTTAGAAAAAAAACATGTTATTAGTTCCTTCAGAAGGCGCTATCGATTAGGGATCATATCTATACGGTACGCTATTTAGCATTGGTCTTTTCACCTTTACTTAAACTAAGCAAACAAAAATAAGGATAAATTATCTCTCCATTCTTGTTTTATGTTCTATTTGCGATACGAAGGAAAACAACAAATACCCAATTGATGAGGATTGCGGCGTCCCAGATATTACGCAAATTCTAGATAATTTTGTGTTTTGATAGCCTAGGAGTTAGGGTTTTAGTCTAACAGACTCATTACTTCTATGGTAGCCTTGGAAACTTTCATAGGATTTGGCTCATCAATTGTTCAATATATTACTAAGCATTTATCTTTTTGGACAGAAACGGAAAGTCCGATCTCCCCGATAACAGAAAAATTTAGGGTCCAATTTTGTACAGTAATAATTCTCGGGTTTTACTGAGAGATTTATTTCTTAAAACATACAAAATAAAGGGAACTTTAAATCCAAATATTTATAAAACTTTAAGATACAATATGGCAATGTTTATTCGCCTTTGTTCCTTTGATCCGTGCGTACATATTCGTTTTACTGGCTGGCTGTCTTTCAACAAATAAATTAAAACATCGTACTTTTTTACATCATTAAAATTGTACAGTTTCAATTTAATTGCCTGTTTGTACTTTGGGTACTCTTACACAAATTGCCACTCCAATACTCCAAACTGCCAATACCCGCCACTCTTTTTTAAAAAATATGCTAATCCCTGCGGAGGCCTTAACCCTAAGAGGTCTATTTTCAATTTATTTGAAAACAAGGTGTGTGTGGGGGGGGGGGTATAGCGTTCACTATGGTACTTTGTGTGAAAGCGCCGTACTTTGTTTTACATTAGGTACACCACAAGGTTAATTTTATCCAAGGTTATATATAAGTAGCATAATAACTTATTATGAGCAGAATATAATTTGTATTGCAATTTACTTTTCTTTTCCTTCTTGATTTACAATTTCATATTTACTGCGCTGGTTTTAAGTTTTTTTCTCGTTTAGTTTTTATTGTAAGACAATCATATTTTAAACCTTACAGGCACCACGTAAATAAAAGCTTCTCTAAACAGCATTCTATACAATTTTCTAGTGTATATAAAAACATATGTATCATAAATAGTATTTAAATATATTTGAATTTTAATGCATTGTTTCACAGATGTAAATATGCAAAAATATATTAGAATATATGTAATAATTCAGCTCTTTCTCTTAAATTATCTATCGAGCCCAGAGAGAGATTTTTATACCAAATATAACCTAACCTATTTTGATTAATCGTCCATTGTCATATCCCTTAAGATCCCTGACTATTCGAGTATGTTTTCAACATACTTGTAGTTTCATTTTTTGTAAAGGTAATATTTTTCCTAAATGTAATTAATCTATATTTATTTATTACATACCATACATCGAGGGAAAAAATAGATTGAACGCCCTTTAGGGACACTAGTGGGGGGAGTTAAGTCAATCACCCCCTTCCACCATTTTCAACTTTTGTTTTAAAAAGGAAAAAAATGTAATGATGGGGTAATTTTTTCTATGGGCGATTTCTTCTGTGGAGGTTATAGTGCCCTCTCCTAAAATTGTAATAAATCTTCAAATCATATCAGTTTAGTGGTTAGCGACATCCTACGGTACAAACAAACAGACAGACATTCTGTTACTTTTAAATACGGATTAAAATTTTTTGTGGACGTTGTCATCCTTTTTGAAATAAACATGGCTGATGTGTTCAATACTTTGATTAATTGATTGATTGATTAGCCATATAGTCTCTTAGGGTTAGAACCTTAGTAGTCATGGAGTAGGGTTAGACACTTTTGTATAGCCACTAGGGCTATCAAGCTCAACGTTCAAGCACATTATGACTTGACCCGCTATCTCATGAGAGCTACTCATTATTACCTCACCCTCGCCAAGTATGGCAGGTGTCCCAAATTAAGTCACCGTAATGAATGACGCTCACCGCAGATGAGCTTGGGATAAGGGTAGTACGGATATTATGTACGTGACTATTAAGTATATATCCAAACTTACTCAATAATCCCCTTCTTACACAACCAGGGGAAGTTGCGTGAATGTATTCAACTGAGAAATTCGAGTTGCCACATGGCGACTAGAACTCGAACTCTCATCACCGTAACTCAGTGCGTTACCACTGAGCTACGACGCCCCTTACTTTGATCTACCTCTTTAATTTATTTGTCTATGTTGCTCACATACCATTCCTCATATTTTGTTACTTTTCAAGTATTTCAAGTGGTATCAGTTGTTGTGTAGTAGTGCAGTCTAGTGTTTTCTAGGAATGTGAAGGGATAAGACAATAGACAATGAATTAATAACCGTTCCCATTGATGATAAACAAAATAAACACAATAATAAATTATTGGTTGATATATAGTTTAGACTAATTTGCAGCCAATTAATTAAATTCAATAAAGGTACTCAAAGTTAATGCGTTTATAAAACTTTGGGTACCAGTGTAATGTACAATCCTAATTCCCTTCGTCCCCGAGTGTTTACTAGGAATTCTTTCATATTGATTTAATCTGTCAGGAATCCGTTTCTACGATCAAATCTCGTGGTATCTGACAAAAAGGCAACCAGCTATTGTGTTTTATTAGCATACCATTTAGAATTTTAAATGAAAATAGTTATGCAATCGATTCATATGAATTTTGCAGCAAAAAAAAATCATGTAAAATCAAACAATCATCATCAACAAAGTTAGGTTTGATTTATTATAATCAAAATATTTGACTGGAAATTACACTGGTACCCAAAGTTTTATAAGCAGGTTATCTTATTCGTTGGCTCAAAAACGACGGGTATTTTTATAGAATTACGATTGGTATTAGTATCAAAAAAAGAGTCCAACCCATTATTTCTATCTACAGAAGTGAACATCATTGGACACCATCATATTCCTAAAGGCAATGGACGATGAATTAACGTACACCTAAAATAATAATATACAAAATTATATTTCTGGTAGTTAAAAAACTTTTTAAAAGTTTCTACATTCCAAGTATTGACCAACCAATCAGAATATAAGTTTTTTAGCCAACAGCGCGGCTGATTTAAAACTTTGAGTTCCAGTGTAATTTAAAGTTTAATGCTGTTTGCTTGTCATACAATTTCCGTGTCGTATTTATCTGTGAGGTTGGTGTGTATTTTAATTAAAAGATTCCTGTGTTAAGAGTGTCATTATGTACTCGAATTTTCTAAATCTTACACTATGGAATTTGATGGGCGGATTGAGGTAAACCTTCTCAACATTTTCAATTTATATATACAACATATTTCAAGCATCAAATGATAACTAAGGGTTCTTTAGGGATATGATTCTTAAATTAAAATTATGGCAGATCATGATGTTGAAACTTGGTTAAAGAGTAATTTACAGTCCAAGGTTCCTTCCCTCCCTATGAAAATGTTAATAAAATATAAATTTGTTGCAAAATTGCTTCAAGAGAATCGAGTACTTGATTGTAGAGATGGCCTTTTACAACAATTATTATACCAAAACTCATAGAATTAGCTATCAAAAATGTTGAAAAGAATTTAATGAACCTACTCTCTGAAAACGATGATAGAAGTAATACGTTTTAAAAAAAGATATCTTAAAGTCCGCCCTTCATTTGCCCCGCTATTTTTGGAGTTGATTACACAGATACTTTGTGTTCTCAGGATATATAATACAAACATTCTGGAGGGATAAACACACATCTACTTTTCTAATGCTATATACAGACGGACGGCTACAAATTATGAAGTGGTTGCGCTTGATAAATGTTTGGCATTTTGCCTAGTTCATAATAAATGTATAAAATTAAGAACAGTTTGACTTAATAAGAGTATTTGACTACAACATAACACCCAACTTTACGGATCGAATTAAGCGAAAAAAATGACCTTCTTTGTCTTTTTTAAAATTATTTTGATATTTTGTTGAATGACTTTTTTGATTAAAGTATAATAGCTTGTTATTACGGCGCAAATAATTTCTAGTAACGTTAATTTAAATATAGCATCTAACAAAAAACTTTTTAGTTAAAAATATTAAATTTTTTCTATTGATATAATTTTCCATAAAAGAAAATATTATATCATTTTATTTAAAATATTTTATGATAGAAAACTGAAACTTAATTTTCAGACATTATTGTAGTAATTTGTATCCTGGTTCTTTAAGACTTTTTTCGGTGGCAAAGCATCTCTATAACTAGAATATTAAGGTACGTCCGTCTGGTCGTATACATAAAAATTTGCTATTTAAAATTCATTATTTTAATTGTTAACTTTAATTTTCTAGTTCATTTACATTTCTACATGCAATACTGTAACACCCAAGGATATTAGGTTAATAAACATCCCACAGACAACCAACCCTTTGATCTCACGACCTTTGTCTGAGAAGTCCTAACTGTGCATGGTAATGAGTTGCTCCTCTTTCTGTGCCAAGTCATTCCCCCTATCCTAACTATTTATGTTGCACGCCTGACGCGGGTCTATATAACAAATTAGTATTACTGTTCTTGACTAGCTTTTTAGAATAATTCTTTGTTCTTGTATTATCTTATAAGACTTTTTATAGTCTTCAGATAATGTCAAAAACAAAAGAGTTACAACAGTTAAAAAAGAATCATAAAAATGTCTTTTAAATTTTCTTAAAAACGTGAATTAATCAAAATACTTATAAAGTCACTCTTTGATCCAGAAAAAAATACTAATTCGCTTCGACTTTTAATAATTCAAATTAAAAGGTGTTGAGAAAAAAAAATCGCTTCACTTTTTTCAATGAAAATTTCTCCACAGGGGGCCAGGTCTTAAGCTGCAGTACTCTGAAGAGGTGAGTAGATTCAAAATTCAATAGTGTTTTCTAATAGTCATTTCTTTAGCATAAATTTGATAATTTTTTATTAGATTTTGACCAAAACTGTAGGGTTTTTATTGAAAAAAGTTAATAATGGCTTTTAAATATCATATTATTTTCTTAATTTGTTTAAACATCATGTGATAAATGCTCATTATCAACAAATAAATGATGGCCATACAACATATGCCAACATATAAAGAGAAGCTTCGCTGCTTTGTTTGTGGAAATAGTAAAATGATTTTAATAGAATCAGACAAGTCTTTCATAGAATTATATACATTAAATTAAAGTATCAAAGGTTTTTTGGCTAAAGCGTAGAATCTCAATAATTACATAACTAGTTTCTCTATTTTAGGTAATCTTCTAATAGGTCTCGTGCTGATAATAGGCTATTTCATTTACAGATTGTAATCTTGGGATGGTTTAAAATTATTTTTCTCGCCCTTTTAGGCTCCTTTGAATACATAGCCCCTAGATGAAAGGGGCGAAGCCGCAAGTGACGAAAAATGGAATAGATCTGAATATCCCTGTTGTACTAGTGTCGTGACACACGGACTCAAATTCTAGAAAGGCTTTACTTATGATAATTGCATGATATCATGACGTATACCCAGGAGGGAGTGGACATTAGACTGTAAATTATTACAAAGATTTAATAATTCATAATATTTTTGTGCCTAAAAAACTTTGGGTTCTTTTATTAATTTACCAAATAAGAACCCAGTAATATTGTCGAACTGATTATGACGTAACAAAAAAATAGCCAATGAGAGGCCATTATTGACCAATTGTAAAATTTATAGTGGTCTCTCATTGGCTAATTATTTTTTTTACGTCAGAATCAGTCCGACACTTTTACTAGGTTCACCAAACAATTGCAGTTTCCGAATTTTTAAACCAAATTTTTAAATCTATGTAAGGCGTAATTTTGTTTTTCATCATTGGAAATGTGCATAAATTAATCACTCATTGTCTTATGCCTTAATATACCTGTGTGTAGGTAAATGTATAGAAATGCTTTGTATGATGGATACAAAATTATTCCAAGAAAATGAAAACTTTAAATTCCAATGTTGGTGCATTGAATAGAAATATTAGAATAGAAGCATATTCTGAACCCTTTTTTTGTCAAATCTTAGAAGGAACATTTCTAGCAGACAAAAGTATTGTTTAATTTTGACTCAAGCTGATGTGGATTCTTAAAAATGATAGACTCGCTACTCGATAGTGAGGCAAAATTATTTTTGTGAAAAATCATCCAAAAGCACATTAAAAATTAAAATTAAACAAACTCATATGTTAAGATTTATTTAATTTTTGTAAATTTTTTTATTCGATGTTGGAGGATTTTTCTCAAAAATAATTTTGCCTCATCCAGCGAGTAGCCAGCCTAACTTTTTTTTTAAGAATCCACCTCTGTTTGAAGCTTTCAAATTGAAGACGAAATTTTTGGGCAATTAATTCTGATTCCGCAAAGCTTTCTACTAAGAAAATATACTGTTTACAGCTGACTTTTATCTATGTATGAAATGAAAAAAAACATGCGTTCGTAACAAAATGTGTACACAATTTTAACCAATGAAATTAAATATATGTACCGATGCGATTCTCCTATTGGCTCAATCAGACATTACCTCTCTTTCTTAGTACCTTTATTGTGCATTGTTAGACGGATATGTATATTGAAGAAAAAAACGTGATAGTTGATTGCCTGATGAGTGTTAATATATCCCAAACTATGCTTAATTGGAAATCTACAATTATAATTACCTACACGTGTACATATTTTTCACAATTATTTTTTTATCTCTCCTCCATTCCGCTAACAATAATATTTTTATCCAGTATGACTTCAAAACCGATTGATATGGATAATAATCGGTTCTCACTGAAAAATCATGTATCGTATCGTATTATATCCAGTTTTCTACGAATATAAAAAAGCTTAAGAGAAAAACTGTGTTTGATGTCAAATAAAAGGTTTAAAATTTTGCTGAAGAAAAAAAATACATGGAAATTCTTTTCCAGTATGACTTTGAAACCTATTAATTCGCTGGATTAAAATTGTTTCTAAGACATAATGAAAAATCTTGTATAATATCATATTAGAGACATTTTTCTACGAATAATCAAATAATGATCATAAAATTAATACCAGTTTTGTCAGCCCGTGCCAAATATACCAGTAAACGTCCTTTGAGGTCAAAGGGCGGCTTAGTAAGCTTATTAGTTACTTTGCTTTAATATGTTTAGTCCCCTTTAAAATTTTAATTTTCTTGGATTTGGATGGCTTTTAGGACAATCTGCCTGCAGTTGGTGGCGGAATTCCGCAACATACATTTTTTGTTTAGTCGCTGCCTCTTAGTTAGGCAACAATGTACAGTCAAGCCAAGGGACCCTTCTTTAATTACCTTTAAAGATTCAGCAAACAAAAAAATGGCGGATGAAGAATAAAGTTGTATATGAATGTTTTTTCCTTCTCCATTTCCCCCATGTTTCCCTTTGAAATACACTAGTTCCCTTTCTGATGAAGGGTAATAAATATCTGAAAATAGAAATGACGCTAATGATATGCAAATTCTGATCACAATTCTCAAATAGCTATTAAAACAATTTTCAAGCATAACTTTTATTTTATTAGGATAAACAAGAAAAATATTTTTACCATATGAAATTCGTGATCAAACACCTAATTGAAAAAAATGCAAGACATAGCTTTTATTTTAACCCCTTACAGTTGGGCCCCTTGCCGCACCTTAATCAGTCGGGGGGGGGGCGTTCAACGCCCCCCCCCCCCTATTATCTCAGTTCCTATTAGAGCTAGAGGGCTAAAAATTTTTGTGCAAGTCCCCTGTGTTATGATGAATTTCCGACCTTAAGTAAGTCAAGGTCAATTTTCGCTTCCTTTACCCTTTTATTTAACAACCTTTGTTTTTAGGTCCTATTTTACTTAAAAATTTCAAACGGCTGTAATTTTTTTATTTTTTAAGCTAGAATAAAAAAATTTTTGCAGAAAAAGTTTACCTTTATGCAAATTTTATATTTGAAATATCAAAATATAAATTTCAGCGGCCGCAGCTGTACTTGGCAGCTGCCAGCTGCCGCAGCCGGCGGTCAGCAGGAAAACGGCGGCAGATCTTATGAAATTTTAATACGTTATGTAGACATATAAGAAAATCTTAAGTTTGAAATTTGAAGTCTCTAAGTCAAAAATTGTGGCCACAGGAGCCTTTTACAGATTTTTGGAGACCTGGAGGATCAGGACCTGCAGGATCATACCTGGAACCTGAAATTAACTTGAACACCTGTATTTAATATGAGGATGTACTACTAGAGGATATTTTAGTATTTTAGTAAGATAAAATGCTTTGTTTTAGTCAAAAAAATATTTTTGCTCTTTACCTGGATGACCCTGCCAGGCTTGCTGGCATCCTGTGCCTGCCAGGATGGAGATATTCAAAAAATTTCAACTCTCTGTTATGTCTCATACCCACACTTAAAAAGTCAAGCAGTTTGGGCTCTTTATCTTTCACACACAGAAAATGAGATAGAAAAAACCGTTAAGGGTTAAGAAAGACTAAGGGCAACAAACGCCCCCAAGAAGCCTCTAGGTGTTCTTAAGGTGGGAGGGGGATAAGTCAACCACCCTTATACTTTTTAATTTGAGTTTTAATAAGAAATATTCAGGAAAAAAAATTGGGGGGGTGGGTTTAAATTGGGAGGGTTAAGATACGCTCTCCCAAAATAGTTAAAAACCTTTCCTGTACCTAAAAAAAAGCTTAATTGCAAAGGAAAACCAAACAGATGTCATTTTTTAACAATTTTATAAGAAAAAAAATTGGCGCACTTGTATAAACACCTTATCACATAATAGATAATCCAGAATTATCCACTTCAAAGGGAATGTAAAAAGAGAGGGGGTAAATCAAGTTTGAAGATATTCGAAAATAGTTATGGTCGCCAACTTCTACCATCCCCCTTCTTTCCCGCCCTTTCTAACTTTTCCCTTTCATTTAAACTTCCCTTTTCTTCCATACCTAGCAAATTTTCTTTCTATACCCTTTTTCTAAAATAAGGGGATAGTTCAAGGAAAAAAGTAAAAGAATAATTAGTTATCGCATTGTATTATAGACAGCTTTCTGCGGACGTTAAAGTGAAAAATTATAAGATCAAAACCAGTTTTTAATTACAAAGTTAACAAAACTTGGTATTAATATGTTGATTTTATTTGATTGTTCGTAGAAATATGTTTTTATTACGTTTTTTTTTCTTTATTTTGACTTTACTGCCAAACCTATCGACACAGTAAGTGTACCTTTTATTTAACAACAAATACAGTTTTTCTCTTAAGCTTTTTAAAGAAAAATAGTCTTCTTAATTTAAAAAACTATATTTTTATGGTTTAAAATGTATGATATGGGAGAACATTTAATTTTTTCCTGTATTCCTTTTTACCTGAACCATAATGACATGTTCCAGGAATCTGTGAGTGATTCCGGGAACTTACCTGGATAATTCATCACTGGATATCTTTCTATCTGTCTATTTGCTATCTATTTATGTCCTTGTGTACATAATGGTGTAACTTGTTCTATGTCTGTTAGTCTGACTACCCAAATTTGTTTTTAAAATATCATTGACTCGACATTAACATTCCTTTTCTACTTCATATCAGCTGTGCCAATAGCTTCTAAAAAAAATAAAATAGAACACTCATGGGTGAAGCCAAATCTATTTTATTGGATGAATTATGAAAGTACGGACACGCTATTACGCTTGCAGCTTTTTTAAAATCTTTCATCCTTTTCATTTTCTGAGGAGAGCAAAAAAATGAAATGTTAAATTCATATTTTGTTTGTGAGTTAACCTTTTATAACTATAAAACTTCTAACAGAAAAATAATTTTGTATACACGCAAAAGTAGTTACAATTATCTATCTATCTATTAAAATAATTACTATCTAACTATGCATTGAAATTATAACTAAATATTTCTAGGAATTCTCCTCTATAATTCATTGCTATGAACACTAAACACGCAGTAGTAGGAGGTACATTGGTATATAAGTTCAGAAAAGTGTGAAGTGTAACGATCCTAAGTATGTTTCAACTTTTAAATTTTTAACTTGTTTTATTCTGTGAAATAAAATACATGTTTATAACCAGGGACATCCAAGGGTCGGGTGAGAAGGGGTTGATTATCCCAACCCCCAAACAAACGTAGGAACCCCAAATTTTTCAATATGTAGCTTTTAACAAACTCCATCATAAAAATTTTAGCTCCAAAAGTTAACGCTAAAAACCCTTGAAATACCCCCTCCCCCCCCCCTCAACGAAAAAAGAACGGCCTTATCTTTAGCCTTAAATTATGTCTTATTGATTACATATATTTATTGTATAATATTAAGAAAATTTGGAAACCAGTTAAGACTTCGTGACAAAGGTCTTAAAATTAAACTTTATTATGTCCAATGATATTTTTGATATGCTTTTGTGAATGAGTAAATACTATAATGCTCCTCTGCAATTTATTTAATTTTGCACTACGCAAATTTTTGCTATTTTCATTCGTGGATTTTTCTTATTAATGCATATAATTGTGTTTTTAGCACTTTTTATAGGTAGTTAATACAGAGTTGCTACGCTTTCTAAAATGCGCCCAATTTTGAAAGTTTGAAACGATAGTGCAATTCTTACATGCCTAGGTTTACGACAGTGCCTATTATTTACGGACGGGCGCGAGCAAAAATCCAAAATTCATTCTCAAGTCACCATATAATAAAGTAAAATGATGTTTGTAGAAAAAAAATTATCCCCCCCCCCTTAATTTTAAAAAAATTTTCTTTATAAATCTAAAATAAAAAAAAAATTCAATCTTCCCCCCCCATCCCACCTTAAGTTCCAATAGATGCCTCTAGGGGACGAGCCGCTGGTTAGTCCATAATCAAAAAGAACGCTAAATAGTTGATCACTTTTGAATTTAGTAAATTTTTTGTTAATTTGTGTATTCTAGACCTAATCAAAACGTTTGATTTAAAAATAATATTTGTCCGAAGCAACTTAATTAACTCTGTCTGTCAGTCAGTCAATGTGTCATTCCATATCGCTATGGGGGAAATGAAATTTTGCTCGACTGCTTTTCAAGATAGATTGCTTATTTTTTTGTGAATGCCCCCTCTTTAATTTACAACTTACTTTGTTAGTCGGTCCGCTACTTATGGATATTTGTAATCCTTGTTCAAGTGGACAGTTTTCATGGAAAGATAGAACACTGGACGATGAGTTTTATCATAAATTTGTTCTAAAATAGCTTTGTTAAGTAAAAAAATTAGCTTAACCTTTGAAATTACAACTATAAATCCTGTATTAAAAATGTGTTTACCTAAATTTGTGTTAAGGTTTAAATACCTGGAACATGAAGCATTTAATCTCATTCCATTATGGAAGAAATCATTTTTAACAGGTTTATGCTTAGTTTTCTTTATAGCAAAACTTTTAGGATTGTTCCGTACTTCTGTCCGTAAAGGACTTATGAATTTAGCCTGTTATATTTGTCCTAGGTCTGACCTTTAAACTGTTATTTTGATGAAGACAAAAAATATCTATAATTACTACTCAAAGTTTCATTTATTTATTTTTTGTAAAGTCTAAAATAAAATAAGCTTAATACTACACTATACTGATTGCTATTCGTATGTCACAATGTATAATTTATTTAGCTACGCTGATATTTATGTTGTTATCCTTGTTATTTAATGCAGTGCTATTTTTAATTTCTGACAGCATTCTGTTGCTTTGTTGTTTATGGATTACATATTCTAGGAAATTAAGTGTAAACAAGGAGAGCAATATCTATTAAAGTGAAGATAAAAAATTCCAATAGAAGAGCAAAGGACTAGTGACAATAATAAAGTAGAAACGGTTTATATTATATAAAGTTTTTTTTTAAGAAATTGCTGAGCCCTGCATACAGTTTGAGTTCTCCATTTTAAGGGAGCTTCATATAGGTTTTGGGATAGGTTTAGGCTATTTATTTTTAAATCCGAATTTTTAAATAAATGTTCATAACTTTTTTCTTGATGCATATTTGATGTCTTTAAATTCAAAAGTATTGCGTTTTGTTCTTTAAAATGTAAAACAAAAGACTTTAAATAGCCTTTTAAAAATAGGTATCTAAATTTAAAATTTTATTTATAGATAGTTAAATAACACAAATTTATCTATAGCCTATTGAAATTTGAAACAAAGGATGTGAAGCCATTTGCTAAAACAGAATAGCTTTTCTACAATCGGGGTGATTAATATTATGTCCGTTTACCCGTTTGTCCGAAAAGGATTCCTCTATCAACTGGGTATGATCTTGGAAGCGTAGCAACTCTATAACCATTATTATATTGTCCCTTTAATTCAAGTGGATTTTTGTTGTTTGAAAACTAACTTTTTAAAAATAATTTAAAATAGTGATCACCGGGATGATTTGGCAATGATAATAAAAATAAATTTGTACGTTCATGATAAGACCCTATTTCAAAAAGTATAGCGTTAAAGGTTCTTATAAATATTATGTTTCTTGACAATTATAACTACTACTAATCTCTACTTTATAGTTCATATTTTAGTCATCCAATTTAGTAAGCTTTACTTGCACATATATTTTTATCCTTGTTAAAATTGTTAATTGATTATTAATTTAAAGGATATTAAAACAATGTAATACCAGGATATAATGCAAAATTAAGATTTTTTAAAAAGGAACTTTTGTCGAAAACTGTAAAAAAAAGTCCATTCCACATAGCCTGGTTAAAACACATTTAAGGAGCAAAGGGTGGAGAGGTTATGTGGTTAGGAATACTTCGCGCGCCTAACATCTATGGGCTTTGTAGTCAAATGGGTAAGGGAAAGGAAGAAAAATTGCCTAAAACCATTGTAAGGTATTAACATAAAAGTAAAATAGTCTAAATCCATCCCAGGATCTATATGAATTAGTTCTGTAGTTATTGAAATCTTAAGCTTCAGAAAAAAATCGTACTACTTCATGTAAAAGAATATTTTTAATGTCGAAGGGTTATCCCCACTAGCCTGCTGCATTACAGACAGTCGAACAAACAGACAAACAGACTCGAATACGACTAAAATCAAAACTGCACAATTTTACCATATCCGACTATTTGCGTTACTCTACAAACATACTTTTAAAATCATTATAAGGAATTCATTTGTTTTTAAAGTTTTAAAATTTCTTTATTATATTATGCGTATATAAAAAGCTTTTTTATCAATAGCTACTTTTTAAGATATTTTGAAACACACAAAAAGAATGTTATTTTTAACATTTTATCAAAGGAAATTTGAAGAATTATCTTTCTTTAGGTTTTGTAAGGTTTAGGATATGGAAATAATAGATATTATAACTTAAAATTGAGCAAAGGCAATTCATAGTTTTTTTTCTATGCTCGAGACTTTATCCCTTTAAGGATTCGGTTTAAAATAATGCCACGGTCGTAGCGGTCATGCGTCTTGCGTCATATTGGAAGGGTAACGCAAAATTTCAGATCTCAGTTTTCGCCGTTTGATTTAATATTTTTCTCTATAAGATAAAAGCAATGCTTGCTAGGTTATCTAATTCGCTATAATATAAAGATAAATTTTTCTCAAATCGCCAAATCTGAGGTCTGAAATTTGCGTCACTCTTCCAACCTGAAAGTGGGGAAGAGAATAGGGGATGGGGTAGAACCGGTTATCATAATGTTTTATCTTCTCGACTTTAAGTTAAACTCTATCCCCTTTAAGACCAGCGATGGAGGGGATACAGGACTAATAATTCTGCTAACCAAAGTTCATAGCGTCAAATAATTTAGATATCTACCTTTATTAAATCCTGAGTTTCCAAACTTTTCTACCGATAATAATCTTTCACTCTAAAAACTTTGGGGAAAGATAATTTTTACCCACTTGTGCCATCCCTACATATTTGAAATGACTTGTTACATTAGCTCATTAGAAATGTAACTTTAATCATGTCTATGCAGTATATAGTAGGCCTACTTACTTACAGTACAGGCCTACTTACAGTATTTTTATTTGTTTGCCTAGCCTTGCCTTGCTTGCCATACCTTGCCTGAGCATTTACAGATTTGCAAAACAAAAACTTTTGCTTTTGCAAATAAATTCAGTGAAGTGTCAAAATTCAATGCTATTTCCTTTCTCACTTTAACCAACCATTCGCAGTTACAATATAAAGTTACCAAAACTTTGCTATAGCAAAACCATAATAAAATATCAATTTAATATTTAACAACAGGTTTTTATAAAAAACAAAACTTATTAAAGCAATTATTAACAAATCAAAAGATTATACAAACGAACCTCAACAAATATAGAAAACTAACGCATTTTATATTCAACATTACATGAAGTCTGAACGAAAAGTTAATATAAATTTACCCTTAAAATTACTTGAGCTTAACATAAGGACATTCTTACAATTTAGAACTTGATATAGAAATTATTTTAGAATGATAAAAACACGGACTTTCTGATAATGATTATATTTCTACTTTTTCACAAAATTAGAAAATTTTTACTTCTAATAATATTTTTGATATATTCCCATAACTTTTTTGACAGTGAGTAATTCCGCTAAAATCACTGCAAAAAATTAGCAGATTTTTATAAACATCCAGAGCCATTCTGCCGCCATATCCCCTCCACCCAACTTATCTACCCCCCCCCCCCCCCCGACCCAACCCTCCCCAACTATAAATTGAATGATTATAGAATATTTAAAGGAGAAGGAACATTATGATAGAATAGAGTGGTGTTATTTTGCAATTCAATCAGGCAAAATACAGCAGGGATATAGAGATATCACAACTGACGATAAGTTATTGTACTTTCAATTTTGATAAAATTTCCAGACACGTTTACTTTATTCAATCTATTCTTGATTTAACTAGTATAAAAGCTAACAAATGGCAAAACGAGTTTATATACTTTTGTGGGTGCTTTATTGTGTAGTGTCCTTACTCTTTCTCTCTCTCTCTCTCTCTCTCTCTCAGGATAATATTTATGGACATACTGACATTTATAGGACTTGAGTATAGAGTTGCTTTGCTTATAATAATGTACTTTGTTGTCCTAAGAATCAGCACAATCGGATAATAAGATCAAATAAAAATTTGTTGTTTAAAAAGTAAATAATCAACATGTTTAAAATGGACGTACGGACATTCTGGTAATGATTATAAAGTTGCTACTATTTATAAATCGAACCTAACTACTACAGGAATCACCATGCAAAGTTTGAAATGGATAGGACAATTCTAACATGCCTCAATTAATAAAAAAGCTATCCGTCTCGGACAGACGGACGTACGGGCGTACCGACCCTAATTATAGAAAAGCTTCGCTATTAAAAATTTGTTGGGAATTTCACCTAAATAACGCTAAGAATTTCTACCTAATAACTCATATCATCCGGGCTTTTTAGTCACTGTCGAATTACGGAAATGTAATTTACTTAAAAGTTATATGTAATAGGGTTATTAGTTTTCTTTGCGCTTTTGCTTTATAAAGATTTCTTCAACTTTAATACTCAATTTATTTGTTATTCTGACGTAGTCTAGTATTTTTTATTACATTTTTGCATCGCTATGCATGAATGAAGCCATCCTTGTTATATTTATATATACTTTGTAGCTTCTAAAAATGTTTGTAAATAAAGATCTAACCATCCTATTTCTTGAAAGATATGCAAACTAAAAGCCTTTAGTGTTTTAACATTTGCAAAACTATTTATTTTCAAAATCTTTAGCCTTACTTAGAGATAAAAGAATTATTGAACGAATTTAATTAAAGATATTAATTAGCGAGGCTACTTTGTAAGTTTTTTTTCTGTCTGTTTGTAACTCCAAGGATGTCTGATTTTATCAACAACCCTTGAATGTATACATGCATAATTTTTTTAAAGCTGCTATGTAAATCCTAGCAGCTACCATAGCCTCTAAAATCTTTGGCAAAGAGAAGGAATTGGAGGTTCACAAATCCGAACAGAAAGGTTAACGAAATGGGGAGATCGGCGACCAATCTGTACACCAATAACAAATTCCAAGCTTTTCTAGTATGGCTTTAAAGCCAATTAATATCCGCTGGATTAGAACCGGTTTATCTTCCATACTGACCCTAAGAGCTAACAAAAATGTTTTTAATTTCATAATTTTTCATTTTAATATTTGCGGAAAGCTGTCTTTCATACATGCGATAAATAACTTTTATAAAGTCTATTTTCTTTTACTTTACCTCTGTTTATTACAATTTCAATCTGAAGGGGAAAAAATGCAGCGGCCCGCATTTTTTTGTAATGTCATTCCATAGAAAGTGACAAATTGTCATAGTTAATACATTTTATGAATAGCCTAAAACCTGTTCGGAAAAAAAACATAGAGCTCTGTTAGATATATACTTGTAAATGGTTGACACTGACAAAATTAACAAGACACACACCCTGCTATTAGATCACTGAAAATGTTCCTAATAAGATATGACGAAGATGATTAAAGTCATTCAACAGATTTTGACTTCATACGATAAAATAACCAATGACAGGCCAGCATAAATTTTACCATTGGTCAATTACAGTGTATACTGGCCTCTCATTGGCTATTTTATCGTATGACGTCATAATCTGTTGAGGGACTTTAATCATCTTCAGATGTGACAAGAAAACAAAGACCACAAAAGAAACAATAAAATGGTATATACTCCTGCTAAGTCAGACGTGTGATACTAACATTAAAAGAGTGGGATTGTTTGGCCCGTAAATTATCACAGTTTGGACTTCCAGGCAAAGGTCTTTCAATCAAAGAGTTGGTTGTCTGTTGGATGTTACTTAACCTAATATGCAATAGTAAGCGCTCGATTTTTTGAAGATGGTCTAGGGTTTTTCAGCTGATATATTGAAATCGTGGCAACTAAGATTAGCTGTTATAGATCTCAAAAACACTGAACAAATAAGCTTTAAAAAAATTTACTTGAAGTAAATCTTTACATGATAAGCTACCCTGAAAATTACAGACCTATAGACAGACAAAAAAATACATTTATCATTCATGAAAAAAAAAGTTTTTGATAATGGAAAAAAAACTAAGAAGTGGGTTTCGTGGTATTTTGACAGTAGCTTTTGATGGGTTATTTTAGGTTAGGTCATGTTAGGTAAATGTCAACAATTGCCCCGCAGGGTTAGAGCCCCCAGCAGGGACTAGAAATAGGAGAAAAGCTACTTTGAAAATACGATGAAACCCAATACTTTATTTTCTTTCCATGATCCTTTTGTTTTTTTAAATTGAAAATACTGCAGCTATTATTTCTAAACTCTGTCTGGCTGTCAAAATTAAGTGTCAACTTTATTGAATTCTTTTTCACATTTCTTAGAATTGTTCACAAATTGATAAACAAGACTGCGACTGCCTTTTCATGGAGTAATATCAAAGAGTTATATTTAGCACTTTTTGACATAGACAAAAAACAATTTAGTTAATTCAACAGACCGAATGACTTTTCGAGTAGTCAGTAAAGGTTACAAGTCCTCTCCACGCTACTTTGAACATACTCTGCGTTTTGAATTGTAGTGTAATACGCTTAATCGCCAAGGGTATTAAGTTTAAAGAGTTGGTAGTTGTTACGACCATTGTCTAGAAGTCTTAACTGTGCATGGTAATGATTGCGCTCAGACATTTCCATACTCTAACCATTTATGTCTCACACCTAACATAGCAGCAATAGCAACCATTTTTAACGTCTTTAGTTATGACACAGTGTCAGGCCGAGTACCGAACCTATCACCCTCCTGACAATGAGCGGATGTACTGAGTGTTACGCCACAGTCGCGGGTCAGTAGATGCAAATATGCCAGCGAAATCTTTATGATAAAATTCAGTCATTTATCTTCAATAGCACCTGTGAAAAGAAATTCGATGTCACTCCTAAAGCATTGACAGAGTGTCGGACCACTGAACTAAAGAGAACAAGCTTATTAATAAGTAAAATCTTTACAAAAAAATTTCATATGTAAAATAGTAGTCTAGTTATAGCATCGTATTATGGACAACTTTCTGTGGATAGTAAAATGAAAAATTATAATATTAATTATAACATTTTAGTTTACCCATCCCGAGGAGACGAAGGCCCGGACCAACAAACTGTTATTTATTAATAGATTTTATTTTGTAAGTCGTGTTTATAATACGATGCTATACATGATTTTTCAGTTTGGCTCAGAACCGATTCTAAGTTTTATCATAGGCCAAAGTGAAAAAAATAAATTTGATACAAAAAAATAGTTTAAAACGTAATTAAATTTAATAAAGCGGAATTCCTTGCATAATTAAATATGTTTTTAACCAATTAAGATATGAAAAGGAATAATATTTTTTTATAATTTTTGATAAATATTTTGTTGAGGTCATGAGTCATAACAACACAACAAGGATAATTGTTTAAAAGCAGCGCAAAAAGAATAAATCCTAAAGGTATGAAATAAATGTAGAAAATTAGATGTATAATCCAGACAACTACCAGCCTTAAATGGTGGAGAACCTTTTCGTCTGGAAGCAAATTGCTTTTTGCTTTGCAAATTGTGTTTAAGTTTCCGACGCTATGAGCTGATTTCCAAGACCCAGTACAAAACCGGGACAATTTATTAGCAGATAAACTAATCTTCTATAAATTTAGATAGTGTTATTCATATAACAGGATGCATGTCTGTGGTTGTCTGTCTGTAGAGAAGAATCTTGCTATCCACTTAACGTATGTGGTTTTCCTTTACAGTGTAGCTTCTCATAGGTGCTGGGAGCTTTTTTAATTATTTGGAGGGAGGGTACCAGAAATTTCCCCTAGAAAAAAAATCACCTACCTATCCCTTAACTGTATAAAATCCAACTGGCGGATTTACAAGCAGACAGTTGTTAATTATAAAGTAGCTGCAGACTATGAAATCCTGTTTTCATCTTGTTACACATTTTTGTTTAATTGGACATGATTACCGGATAATAGTTTTCCTTCAAATTTTTTTTTTAAATAGGTTTAATGAGGATGTATATGTGTGTATTTTAGTCTCAGGAATATACAGAGAGGTAGTGGAACTTGGACTGTAAATTACATGGGTACCCAGAGTTTTAAAGTGGGGTGTGTGTATGTATTTTAGTTTTAAAAGAAAAAGAAAGAAAAAAATTTTGGGGGGTAATTTTTTATTGAGAGGGAGAGATCAAAAGCTTACTACTTCATATAATATTGATTATACTAATTAACACTGTTTTTAATCAAGATAAAACTACTTTTATAAATTCCTAAAATTTCTAATCACCTCAATCAAAAATATTTTTTACAAAGTCAATAATAAAAATGTCTTGAATTAGTAAAAAAAATATTGTTTTCATTATCATAAAATTCTTTTTTTAGTCATTAATTGTTACTTTTTAGCTTAAGTACAACATTTTGCGCATTAAATTTTCAGTCGCTCAGTAGTTCCGAAACCAGTATGTATTTAACCAACATTTAGCCAATTGTCTGAAGGGCGTTTGACCATATAATCATGCATTTCATAAAGCAAAATCTTGTGATGTATTCTGTCCTCTATAGGCTTTATAAATTTGTATAACACTTAATTACAGGACAACGTTTAGGAATTGATTTTAAAGATGTTTCGCTTATATATTTTTACCTTGTTGTCCTAGGAATCATTATACTAAGAATCAGATAATGAAAGAATTATATCATATAAAAGAAGTGCAGTAAAAAAGCTTTAAAATCCTCATGTTTTTTTATGGCATTACGGACTTTTTAGTAACGCTCATTGAGTTGCTACGCTTACAAATCGTACCTAACTAATACACGAATAATAATGCCGAGTTAAAATCGATAGAACAAGAATAAAAATCCTAAATTGATAATAATAGATAAACTTTACAGACAAAGGTACTTACAGACCTTAATCATAAAAAAGCTGCACTTTTAGAACAAATTTACCCCATCAAGTATATGTAATTTAATTGTTTGAATATTGAATGGCGTCAAAAAGAAATCTAATTGTCTATAAGTATGTGCTTATAGAGTTAATATTAAATAAACAACTTAAATTTATAAGCACTTTTTATTCCAAAACTACATATTTTTCCTGAAAAGTATACACACATATCTATGTCATGTATTACTAGTACCCAAAGTTTAACAATCACGTTATTGGTGGTTAAAAAACTTTGGTGACTTTTTTTTAATTTCAATTGGTTGGTTCCAAGCTAATAATGTTCAAACTTTTCAACCATAGATTCTAACCTAAAAAGGGGCAATTTTGTTAATCACCAATAGGGTTATACATTAGGCATATACCGTTGTCTTATCCCTAAAGTTCCACGGAAAAAATGTTCAAACAGAAAAATATCAAAATTTAATATTCAAGTTTCTAACAAATTATGAACTCTATTGTATAAACTTTATTGGCGCCAGGGTTTATAATGTTTAAATTGAACATGAAACAAATCAAATATCATATATCTGGTTGAGGTAGGGACTTGTATAAAGTGAAATTTTCAGACAGGCATACAAATGGATAGAAACTAAATAACATTAAATAGTTAGAGTAGGGGGAATGCATTGGCCCAATATATGCGCAACTCATTTTCAGAGCAATCAAAGGGTTGGTTGTCTGGGCCGTTTGCTGATATAATCATGCACATCATTAAGTAAAATTTGGCTCAGAGAAACACCAAAATAAGTTTTCGTGGTGTTTAACGTCCTCTATAGGCTATTTGAGGCTTAGATTACAATAAAATAATAACTGAAGTAACCTTAGATTAATTGTCTACGTCCATGAAGAATATAAATAAATATATGTACCACTATTTTATACCACAAAATAACATCAAATATTACGACAATTTCCAAATAAATTCAATACTCCTCCCCTGCCCACCCCCCCACCCCCCCAAGGATCTAATATAAGGGCTAAGACAATGGCCGATAAATTGATGTACATCCAAATTGACGACACGCAAAATTGCCCCTTCTGTAGATTAAAATAAGTGGTTGAAACGTTTGAACAATCAACTTCATAACCAACCAATCAAATTCAGTAAAAGTCCCCATAGTTGTTAAGTCAACAAATAAGAAATCGTTATTGTAAAACTTTGGGGACTAGTGTAATAAACAGCCCATTGTCCCCTCTCTCTCTCTCTGGAAAATAATCTTATTTTGGATACTGAGCTGCTTTTGTGGCAATTATCATAAGACAGAATAATATGTAGCCATAATTATTTAATGCCATATAGGAAATCCCCATTTTACATGATTCTGATTTCATTGCCAGAAAAAAAGGATGCAATCGATAATACTAATTCTATGTATAAAATTTACAATTTTTGTTTAAGGGGGGTTAGTTGTAAAGTACACATGAAATGGATATTATTACATTATTCCGAGAAAAAGGAATGGATTTAAACTTTAGTAATAATAGCATGCATTCACAATTATATATTTACAATAGAGTTACTCATGAGACATATTGTCTGAATAGGACAATAGGAGAATACTGACGGAACATACAAGAGATCTCATTTTACTGATCTTGGTACGTAGGGCATAATTTTTTTTTATTTCGTTCGCATTATAAGTCAGCTATAAATTGTCGAATGTATTGGGAAAGGGCTTTTCTTGGGTAAATTAAATCGCGTAAAAGTGAAGCACATGACAAATCACGTAATAAGTTAGTTATGAATAGCTTAATTTCTTTATATAAAGTTAGCTTTCTAAAAATTATATCGTAGAATAAATCAGTCTTAAATTTCATCGCCCGTATCTCGTATATAACAAAATGTAAACAACACTTTCTGTAATTTCCCTTTTTAATTTTGACAAAAATGGGGTCAGTTGGATCATCTAGATATACTATGTCTATTATGTTTAAGAAATATTATCATTCTAAAATTTTTGATAGGTATTTATTTTTACAACATCCATAAAAGCGAAGGACAAACAAACATTGACACTTGTAGTGTGTCAGAACTCTCAGAAGTAAGCAGAATATTTATGTTCAAAGTCGAAACAAAATTGTAAAAATTATAATTTTTTCGAAAAACTGCTTAAATAATGTTTAAGGACATTTTTAGGACTTGTTTATAGAGATTCTTCACTTATAACATTGTACTTTGTTGTCCTAGGAATCAGTATTCAAAAAATTAGACCAATCGCATATCGCATAAAAATTAGTTGTTAAAAAGTTTTAAATCAACATGTTTAAAATGAACGTACGGACATTCTGGTAACGATTATAGAGTTACTCTGCTTTGGAAATTGTACCTAAATACTACAGAAATCATCTTGAAAAGTATTCTTAAAAATCACATATTCCCCCGTGCATTAAGGACTGACGGACAGATAAAGTGAATCATAGAGTAAACTACTTAAATAGCTATAGGTATTTAGAATTTTAAAATTTTATAATCAATATTTAAGATTACTTGGAAACATGCATATTATACATATGTATTGCATACGTAGCTGCTTTATAAGCTGTTTATTAGAATGAAAAAGAAATATGCATTTTTCGCATTTAATATTCATATTACTAACAAATTGATTGTTTAATACAAAAACGCAATAAAAGTAAAAGCTTATATACAAGAGACCTTTGTTCTAAAAATCCAGACAGATTTTATCTATGGTTGGTTTTTAAATAAAATAGAAGACGCTTCTGGTTCTAGCCCTCTGCACGAACCTTTGAATATACTCCGCGTCTCATAATTCTAGTGTGTAGTGTCCGTAATGAGACTCGCAGCGGGCTAAAAAAAACCTCCATCCCTCCCAATTTCTCCATCTCCTCCCCTGCTATCCTATTGGATGAACGCCATGGCTATTAAATGAGTTCAATGTTAGCAATCTAAATTGACGACATTTTTTCCCTGTCATAATATCCACGTTTTTTTTGGATCTAAGTTTCAACTGAGCATGTCAATCTTTTTAGTTTAGCAACCAGTTAGGACCAGGCATCTCTTTAATATCTAGTTAACTGATAAAATCCACGCTACAGAATGTAGACAAATATTCAATTTTGTTTTGCAGAATACTTCACCATAGCTCTAATAATAATATGCATTTAAAATTATATGTTTTGTAAAACTACGGAATTTAATAAATAATGCAATACATAATCCAGTTAAGCTTTATGTGTTGTTATCATTTATTTTACATAAGTATAGTTATTTTTCATTCCTATTATTCTGATGATCTTAATATAGCAGCTGCGCCCCTAGAGGCTCCGAATTTAAGGAGAAGGAATGGTCTGTGTGAAGCTTCGCTAAAACCGAGAACTCATTCGGTTTTGTATTTATCCAAATCTTAAGCTAAAGAAAAAAAAACTTCCTGCTTTATATGACAAGATTAATTAACACGATATCTGTGGACTTAGAGACGTAAGTATACGACAAATTAGCTCTTAGAATAACCAAAATAAGGCAAATCACTTTTCTTAAATGGTCGACAATATAAAGCATTGAAAATATACTGGGATCTATAGGAATAAGACAATGGCCGATAAATATTTCGAATTATAATACACAAAATGACCCCTTTTGTAGATTAAAATTATGGGTTAAAACGTTTGTACACTTAACTTAATGAACCAACCAATCAGAATTTAATAAAAGTTCCCAAAGTTTATAAAAGTGCAATAAACAACCCAATGTCTCCTCACTCTCAGGAAAATATATGAATATTTGTAATGTTAGTTTAAATTTAATATTTAATTCATTACATATTTAACACAATTTAAATGTAACAAATTGAACATTACTGTACGAAATTTTGTGCATTTCACTGCCAATTTTAACCATGGACCCTTTTGGATAAGACGATAAATTAATGTACATCCCCAATGATTAATATCAAAATTACCCCTTTTGTAGATTAAAATAAATATTATTGGGGAAAATTTTTTGGATATTGCTAGTTTGAAAAGGTTTAATAAATTTCCAAAGGCCAACAAATGAGAGAACGGATAATGGACCAGAATGATATGCAGTCAAATAACTTACTCCTTGAATTTACCTCTAATTCATAACAAAAGGTTTCGTGACTTTATTACTCAGAAAAATTTGAAGGTTTGGAGATTTTTAAACCTTGTAATTAACAGGATGTTTGTGTGTCTCTCTGTTTATGTGTACTAAAGTATCTTGCTTACCGCTGAACCGATATGGTTCTCAGAGTTCAAGGGAAAGATTACAACTATTTGGTCGAGGGTACTACAACCATTTCAAGGGAAAACACCAAAGTAAAAAATTATTCTCTTCCCCTCAGCAAAATAAAATCACTTTTCTATAAAATTAATATTGAAAATGGCCCCACTTCAAGTGCTTATTGAAGCCTCTAGGGGTGTAGCCGCTAGTAAATTATAAAAAAAATGAAACGGAAAGTAAAACATGATTTATTATACAAAAAGAAGATATTATATTTACAAACAAATATTTATTTACATGTAAGAAGAAACAGTCATTGTTGAGATTTTCTCCTTTTAAAATCTTTGTTTTTTTATTATGTGATTAACAGATATAGATTTAAACTTATTTTCAACATTGCATTGTCATTATATTAGTTACGTCTTTTGCGTTTTGAGAAAAAAAAAGTTTATGAAACTAATTTAAGAATTCTAAAAGGTAAGACAAATGACATTAAATTTATGTATATCCCCAATGATAGTTTTAAATTATTGGTTGAAAAGTTAACAAAATGGAACCAACCAATTCAAAATTCAATAAAACTTTGGGTACCTCTGTAATGTCCCTTCTCCCTCCCCGAAAGAACCTAATTATTTGCATAAAAACAATAATGATTCTTTGATATCATACAATTTTTTTTTCTTCATTAGAATAGCAGGCTTGATCTTTCATAGACAGAACTTGAGGTTGAATAATTCTTCATTAAGACATGGCGGGATTGGTTAGGTCTGGAACAAATATTTTCATATTAGATAAATGGATTAATTGTATCATTGATTTCTTGATAATAGTTAGTTAAAATAATAGATAGTTAAAAAAAGATATGTGGTAGAAAGATAGATAGATTGATACAAATACAAAGCTTCTTTCCTACAAGGTTCCCTTCCCTTAAAATATTTTTAGAAAAATATTATTAGAAGGGAGGGTTAGAGTTTTTTCCTATGCCTAACTCCTTTGAGGAGCCAACCCTACTTAACTACCCAGTATATAACCAAACATAACCTTACCTAAAGTAAGATACAAACAAACACCACCCCACCCCCCACCCCCAACCTAACAGATAGATTAATACTAGATTTTGTTGTATATAATTAGAAAAAAAATTTAAATATACATATAGAAAATTAACCTTGTTCTGATAATATCCGCAGGAAGTTCTGGGTAAGCATCTGATTCCTGTAACAATAAAGAGATATAACAAGGATGACAACATGTATAAGTAGCGAAACACAAGAAATAATTGATGGGTATACGGAAAAGGAGATTTATAATTTTTAAAATCAAGAATAGGACAAAAAAAACACGAAACCTTTCTCACGTATTCCTATATTTTCTAATATTTATATTTTGTAACATGACTGATAGACCGGCGGACAAAGTAAGTTACATACTGGATGCTCTATGGTACAAGTAAGGCCTATTTTAACATGCCTAAATTAACAGACGAACGGACGAACCGACACGAGTTATAATAAAGCATTGCTTTTGACAAACTTATTACCTTTCTCTGAGTACAATTATCAGTCTCGTGTTTAACAACTACAGGTTCTGGGGGTGCCTAGATAGATACATAGGTAGATAGAGAGATATAGATTCATTGGATGGATACATTGGTACATGGATACATAAATACATGTTTGACAACAACGGGTTCTGATGGTGCCTAGATAGATACATGGATAGATAGATACAGGTGGTAAAGTATGCTTATTTTTTACTTTAGGTCAAGTTAGGTAATATTGTGTATTGAGTAGTCCCTAGTCCATAAGGTAGCCATAAAGTCACTACAGAAGTTAGGCATTAAGAAATGAATTTATTTCAATTCATTTTAAAACAAGCTTACATTTCTTATATAAACTTGACTAAAACATTAAATTATCATATGGACATACTTTAATGCAGAGCTGGTACTTTCCAACAAAGACTGACCCCCTTTTAAAAAATTATAGGAAAGGCAGTGTTATTTGTGTGTTATTGTTGCAGGTAAAGGTCCTGAAGGGTTGGAAGCCAAATAAAATAAAGAGGGGGTAGGTTTCTGTGCACTTTATATGCACTCCTAGGGCAAGTACCTACCAATCAACAGAAAAAAAGTACCTGTTGCTCTGTGGCAGGGATGAGGTACATGACAATATTTAATCCACAAACAATCAACACAAGTCCCTAAAGTAAAATATATAAATTATTATCTAGCGGGCACATAAGGTGTGGGGGGAGAGTAATTTTTTTCTTGAAAGGTTGGTGGTACCCTTCATCAAAATAGTTGTAAATCTTCCCAGGACTAACATTGTAATGGAGATCCATATAGGTTCAGCGTTTAGCAAGATCCTTTGGTACTGACAGACAGATAGAAATTCTGGTACTTTTATATAAGGATAATCAATGTTATGGATGCTTGTTTTAATTTTCATATTTCTGCAATATTTCAATATGATGACAGACAGACGGTTGATCGACGTACAGTCATTTATATATTACTATTTCCAAACTAAAATTAAAGCTACCTGTAAAACTAAAAGATTATACTGAAATCCAACAGCGTCATATAAAACACCAGATATAGTTGGTCCACAGAAGTTACCTGAAATCACGAAACCTTTCAGTTATTTGTATATTGTAGATTTCTTTCAGTATACGAGTTTTTTTTAGTTAGCACTGGATAGCCTATAGAGGACAAATACATCACATGATCGTATTTAGGTGTATCTCTAAACCAAATATTGTTTTAATGACCTTTGTCTGCAAGTTCTAATTATGAACAGTAATGAGATGCCTCTGTTTTAGGCCACAGCATTCCCCTTTCTCTAATTATTTATATCGCACCCCTGGCATAGCAGAAGGAGGAATTATATTTAATATAATAGATAAATAGTGATCATGTATATCTTAAAACATTATTTCAACGTACATGGAGAAACATTATAGAGTGGATTGTTAATTATACTGAGACCCAAATTTTATACCCACATTCGTTTACCTGAAATCTTAGGGTACATTTATTTTAATTTGTTGTTTCCAAACTATTAGTGTCAAAACATCATTGTATATAAATTTATCTTGCATTGTCTTTGCCTTAAGAACCCAGGAAATTAAGGGTTTAAAATAAAAAGAAATTACCTAAAGCAAAGAAAGAAGTAAATAGTCCAGAAACTACAGCTCCAACCTCCATTCCATCTGGTAGTCCAGACTGTACTGCTGCCAACTATAATAACAATAACATTATAAATAGTCCAGAAACTACAGCTCAACCTCCATTCCATCCGGTAATCCAGACTGTACTGCTGCCAACTATAATAACAATAACATTATGAATAGTCCAGAAACTGCAGCTCCAACCTCCATTCCATCCGGTAGTCCAGACTGTACTGCTGCCAACTATAATAACAATAACATTATAAATAGTCCAGAAACTACAGCTCCCACCTCCATTCCATCAGGTAATCCAGACTGTATTGCTGCTAACATAAAAACAATAACATTATAAATAGTCCAGAAACCACAGCTCCAACCTCCATTCCATCCGGTAGTCCAGGCTGTACTGCTGCCAACTATAATAACAGCAACATTTTAAATTTTTAAAACTGTACAAACCTTTTGGAAACAATGTGTCAAATCCTAAAAAATCATCATCCATGGCCTTTTATGACTGTATTGACACAAAGATTACAACATCTATTAGTAGCGAAGCATAAAAAACGCATGGATGGACGAAATGACAAAGTGAATTTTAGAGTAAATGTTCCGTGGTCATGTAAAAGAGATGACGAAATTAGAAAGAGGATATAAAAATAGATGAATTAGGAATGCTAGAAAATCACAAAAACTTTATAAAAAAATAATTTATGTTTTTTTAAAGCATTACTGACGGACCAAATAAAATTTAAACTTGATGCTCCTTATCAAAAAATATCAGCAATCTATCTTAAATAGCAGACGAGAAAAGTTTACCTGTGCTGCCCCGAAGCTGGCAACCAGAACAGCTGCCTGGCCAAATCCTTGGGCCACCAAAGAACCACAGACTAATAAATAAGTACCATTTAAATTTGATTTTTTTAAATTCGTTTCAAAATTTAAGAAATTTAGAAAGGGAAACGTTGTATTGCTTAGTTCTAAGCCATACTGATAAATCATATACCGAATTATTTAAAATTTCGAACGAAACATAAAATAAAAATCATATAGTTAATTCCTGTTTTGTTATCCAAGGACTTAAGCACTTCTAAGCCAAAAAAACTAGAATTATTTTAGTATTTTTTTTTATTTTACTATCCGCAGAAGACTTTTAATAATACGATGCGAAAAAATATAATGAAAGAATAAATAACTTACCTAACCCAAAAGATTTAGGAATAAAGTCTAGGTAGGGACAAGGACCAATGAATACAAAGCAGATAAACATCAGAACAGAACCACAAGTTGACACCATCCAGGGAGAAAACTGCAATTTGTTTTCAACTTTTATCTCGCTTAATTTCAGTAATGAATCTATTCTATAATTAGTGTGTCAGTCCGTTTATAGACGTCCTAGGATAGGGGTACTAACACTGTAAAAATACAGTAGATTACCCATTCTCCCTCCTTAAACGAACCTAGTAAAAGTGTCTGACTGATTATGACGTAAAAAAAATTAGCCAATGAGAGGCCACTATAAATTTTACCATTGGTCAATAATGGCCTCTCATTGGCTAATTTTTTTTTACGTCATAATCAGTCAGACACTATTACTAGGTTCTTCTATTTAAAGGTTTTTAAATTAAGTTTGATATAATCATGCATTACATATTTATTAAGCTTAGCTACCCTGAATCTATGATCAAACTTACACCATTTATTTGCAGACTTTTAATTTTGAGATATTATAAGGTACTAAATATAAATGAGATAAAACTTTCCTTGTGATCGCAGAGGATTCCAAATAGTGGTGTTGCAACAACTAAAGAAAAGATTATTAAGATAACATCAAACTATAATACATTAATACCCCAGCGAAAAAAATCACTTCTCTTCTTAATGGGAGCAGGTAAATTTTTTTTTCATCAAATTCCAAAATTTTACCCCGGAGGTAAAATTTCCATGGAATTCCACCAAATTCTTTTGTTGGGGGTTAAACCCACATAATAATAAACGTGTCTAAAATATTATTTCAAAATTTGTTATTAGCTTCACACCAAGGACCTCCAAGGGGTGGGTGTAAAAGAGTAATTACCCCTCACCCCCCCCCCAAAAAAAAAAATTATTTGGGGCTCAAAATTTGTAGAAAAAAAATCTATTTTACCCTCTCCCCACCCTTGAGCCCCCCCCCCCTAAATAAAAATGCTTGGATGTCCTTGTTACACATCTAAAACTTCTTTTCCATACCTGAAGAACAAGACATGATGAGAAATGCTACGGCTATTATCTTCACATCAATATCCATGGTAACCAAGAAAGGTGATAGAGTTGCCTACAAATAGATAGATAGATAGATAGATAGTTAGATAGATAGATAGATAGATAGATAGATAGATAGATAGATAGATAGATAGATAGATAGATAGATAGATAGATAGATAGATAGATAGATAGATAGATAGATAGATAGATAGATAGATAGATAGATAGATAGATAGATAGATAGATAGATAGATAGATAGATAGATAGATAGATAGATAGATAGATAGATAGATAGATAGATAGATAGATAGATAGATAGATAGATAGATAGATAGATAGATAGATAGATAGATAGATAGATAGATAGATAGATAGATAGATAGATAGATAGATAGATAGATAGATAGATAGATAGATAGATAGATAGATAGATAGATAGATAAATAGATAGATAGATAGATAGATAGATAGATAGATAGATAGATAGATAGATAGATAGATAGATAGATAGATAGATAGATAGATAGATAGATAGATAGATAGATAGATAGATAGATAGATAGATAGATAGATAGATAGATAGATAGATAGATAGATAGATTAGATAGATAGATAGATAGATAGATAGATAGATAGATAGATAGATAGATAGATAGATAGATAGATAGATAGATAGATAGATAGATAGATAGATAGATAGATAGATACATAGATATATAAATAGATAAATAGGTAGATAGATAGATAGATATTACCTCAATTGTACCTATACTGTAAGCTCCAACTGAACATGTTGCTAGGGCCACTAGAATCCTAGAAAAAAGCATCAGATGTAGAATTAACTTTAAAAATAAAGAATAAAGAAAAAGCCACTTCCTTCTAATATATTTATGGACACCCAAATTATCCAAATTGGAAAGACAAAAAATAATTATGTGCTTTTATGAAAAATATTTTGAATAAGGTGGAGGTTAATCATTTTCTTATTCTTAACCTCCTTTAAGTTTCCCTAATCCTGTGGTGCTACCCTGAACCTAACCTGATAAAACAACGAAAACTATTCTCCCCGCCCTTTTTCAAAATATTTGGGGTTCAGTGCTCAACAAGGTTTACTTTGTTTGAAACTAAAAATTAGATGAATATTACCTTGGATTACAGAGAACTCTATGTACAGGCAAGTTTCCATCTCCATGATCAATTACTGGAAACTAAAATATGAAAATTTAAAAGTATTAAAGTTTTTCAGTTGCCTCCTCTAATAAGAAAGCGGCAGGGACGTCTAAGCTTTTATTAGGGTGTTAAAATAAAGGTTTTTAAAATTTTTAGTGGGTAAACACCTCCTCCCCCCCCCTTCAACGTCTATTGAAAACGAATTTTAAAATGATAAGGCCTAATTGACAGTTAAATCCTTACATAAAAGTAACCCAAACAGAATAGAAGAATACCAAAATTATTTAGATATTTAGGTGTCATCATTAAAAACAAAATATATTTATATAATTTAATTTTAATCTAGATATCCTAAAGTTTTACCTGTGTATCTATCTATTATATGTACTTTTACATATAGAGAGAGGACAATGGGCTGTTTATTATACTAGTTTCCAAAGTTTTATAATAACGTTTTATTATTCGTTGCTTAACAACTTATGAAACTTTACTGAACTTTTATTAGTTGGCTCGTTCAGTTTAGTGTTCAAACGTTTCATCCCTACTATTTAATCTACAAAAGGGGTAATTTTGTTTATCATCATTGGGGACGCACATCATTTTATTGGTCATTGTCTTATCCCTTACTTACATCAGTAGTCATGAGAACAACAATTCCGCTGACAAGAATAAGGCTGCCGGTCACACAGAACGGTAGGAAGAATCCAGCCGCATCGTACATCAGGGCACCAAGTACAGGTCCTACGGTCAGGCCAAAGTTAAATGCAGCATCGCACCAGGCCTAAAGAAAATATTAACTTTATTGACAACAACTGCTGATTACTTTAACTAGAAAACTAGAAAATCAACTTATTTTCAGCTGGATATTTAATTTGGGCATAGAGAGAAAAACTATTTTGCTAAATATTTTGAAACGGTGTATAGTGTCCAACTAAAAATGACAATATACAATACAAATGACCAATACATTTTACCATTGGTCAATTACAATGTATACTGGCCTATCAGTAGTCATTTGTATTGTATGACGTCATTTTTTATTGGACATTATACGCTGTTTTAATCTTTTTAAAACTTATCAAAAAAAGTTTAATTTTAGAGGAAAATTTGAAGAAAAAGGTCATAATCATTTTTTTAACAAATGATTTTTTTTATGTTTAAAAGAATCCCACATGTCAATATGTCAAATTAACAAGAACTTTTATAAATTTTTGTAATGTAAAATATGAATATTGAATAATGAATGTTTATATAACAAAATTAACAGGAATAACACTTTACAGAGGTTAATAAATACGACTTAAATTTGAAATACATTTCTGTATTCTCTTGTACAATATCATACTTATATAGTTATCAATAAAGAAAAATTATCAGACTCAGATGTTTTAAAATAGCGAAATAGTTATCTATCGTATCGTATTATAGACAGCTTTCCGCGGATATGCGTGGAAAATTGTCTATGATATGATGCTGTACATGAATTTTCAGTTTGGCTGACAACCGTTACTAATCCAGCAAATACTAATCTTTCTAATCTTTTTATTCAACCTGATTTTTCAAATTTTTCCTTTGCTGTGCAAATGGAAGTTTTTACCAAAAAATTTTGGCTTTGTGTACTTAAAAGTCGTTGTCCATAAAGTTTTCTTGGGAATATAATGTAAAATAGTGGGATTATATCTTATTAGATTAACAAATAGAATGTAATAAAACTGCACAAAAATATTTACAGAGCTGCTGCGCTTTCCTAAAAAAATATGCAGTCAGACTGCAAGTTGAAATAATCACATGACTTTTTAAATAAACAGATGCAGAAAAAAGGAAATGCTTAGTTTCTTTTAACAAAACGAGGTGCTTTACCTCAAAGTGATGAGCAAGCACAGAATAGTTCCCTTCTAGCCCTGCGGGGTTTATATATCCAGTGCCATAACCCTGCGGGGCTACCCTTTTCCCGATTTAACATAACATGCCCAAAGTAAAGACAAACACGATAATAAAACACCTTGTACCAGATACCTATCTTTAAAAATAATATAGGAGAATATATTTGTTTGACTAGGCACTTTGAGGAAAACCGCCCAAAAAGACTAAGAAAAATATATCCTAACTTTGAAATTTACTCTTAAGTACCAAAGTAACTGGATATGTGTTTGTTTTGAATTATTAAGTATGCTTTCCTTTTAATCTTGTAGGTTCTTAACTATTTTTTAATTTAATAGCTCATAAGACAAGCATATTTCGTTTTCATAATTTGAAATTACTATATTTGATCATATTGAATATAAAATCAGAAAATAACCCACAAAAAAACTATTAGTAGACATGTATACTTTTAATCTAAAATAGAACAAACAAGTAAGAATGTACAAAAATGCATTTTAAAACGCATTTAAAACATTTAAATACGCATTTTTCCTTGGAAAAGTTTTTTTTGTTATTACAATTTACATGGTATTTTTTTATTAGGGACTCTACTAAATAAGTTTTGGTTCCTCCTCCTTTGTATTTCTGTATGTCTATTTGTCCTTCTGTCTCACATATTTATTCATATTTGAGATAAAATGGTCCTACGACAAACGCAGGAGTTCCAAACGTCGGAGTGGACATTTAATAATTTAAATAATAATCTATAGCATCGAAAATCAGCAGAATTTTGCAATTTTTAGGAATGAAAAAGAGGTTAGGTTTAATTATTTTAGGATTGATTATGAATAAAACAGATCTTACATGAAAGATGGGTTTACATACAAGTATACATTTTAATTTATTTTAATTTACTGATTTGTAAAAAATCCGGCAACGATAAATAATATTTTGTTGCTTTCTTTTTTAACCGAAACAAGGACAGTTTTGTGAACAAGACGCGCAGCTTTTAACCAATTCCCAAGATTTACAGTAATTGATAAATGACATCCCTCCCACAGTTTTCAGAGTAGATTTCTGCCTTTATTAGCTTTTAAAGTTTTTTGGAGAAAAGATGGGTTTATATTTTGATTTGCTTACTGTCTTTTGTCACACACGCTACAAAAATCTACCAAAATCCATAAAGCAACATTTAAAAATCATAATACATTTTTATGTTTTAATCCTGACCTTTTTTGTAGACGAACTAATGGCTGGATATTTGAATTATAGTGTAGATGCGCTTCTAATAATGTGCGTTTTTAAAATAAAATAAAGTTTAAACTTGGACAAGTAAAAGATCTTATCGAATACTTTCTAGATACATATCATTTATATATTTGTAGCTATTCTTTAAATAAAGTTGACGGAAGATATTTGTTTGATAATAAGAAAATTTACATTTCTTAAATGCTAATCTTTTTTTTTATAAAAAAACAAGGATGATAACATCTATAAAAACGAAATTGAAACAAAATTGTGAGTAAATTTGTTGAAAATCTGCTTCAATATAAGTAAATGTTTAAGGACATACTTACATTTTTAGAACTTGATTATATAGATGTTTCGCTTATAAAATTGTACTTTGTTGTCCTAGTAATCAGTAATCCAAAAATCAGATCAATCGAATAATTATATCTAATTTAATTTGTTGTTAAGAAAGTTAATAATCAACATGTTTAAAATGGACTTACGCACATTCTGGTTATGATTATAGAGTTGCTACGCTTTCTAAATCGTACTTAATTACTATAAGAATCACCTTGCAAAGTTTGAAATCTATGGGGCATTTCTAACATTCCTAAATTAACGATAAAAGCTCTCCATTACGGACAGACGGACTCACCCATAATTATAGAAAAGCTTAGCTTTTAATAACCGAATTGTTTCCAAAACTGTAAACCATCAAGGAGTTTAGAATTCTTTATACGAACATACTTTCGTTCTAAGACTTTATTATAAACTCAACATGTTAAAAATGATCACACACACTTTGCTATAATAAGCAAGGGCTTTTTCATTTGGGTGGGGTAATCTATCATAAAGGTAAGGACGTCCAATTTTGAGGGGGGTAAAACTTCAAACTTCAAAATCTTTGGGGTGCATAATTTTTTTTTTTTTTTGGGGGGGGGGTTATCACCCCTTTATACCCCCCCCCCTTGGATGTCCTTAAAAATAAGTATAAATTTTCTATTTGTTATTTAATTCGCCAAATAAAGATTTCAAATCGATAGGGCGTGTCTTTTTTTAGCTGTGTTAGAACTTTCTTGTTTTTATGATATTCAAATAATTTTTAAATTGATAAGAAACTTCTTATAAACAAAAGAAACACAAATATTGATATCATATTGGATATCGGGATATTGCACCTCAAGATGATCATTTTTTCAAATTTATGAAATGATATCATTATAAAACTTTTAAAGTTTTTTTTTCAATTTGAAAAAAAATCTTTATTTTTTTCTTTATCTTTGATAAAGCTGTACGAAATTTTGACTTGAATTTCAATTGACTTGTATCCCAGGGATCATGGGGGTAAGTTAAAATAACATAAATTTATTTTTAGTCACTTGAAAAGGTATAATTATTTTGAAATGTTGGTTGAAAGATAAATTTGTATAAATATTTATAAATGAATCACGATAACATTTTGTCCAGAACTCGAACTCTATGGGATTTTCAATTTGTATGTGTCATGGACCTATCTCTGTGCCCTTGCCTCGATGGTCAGTTTTGAGCTTTTTAATCAGATACTAAAGTACAATTTTACCAAACAAATAAATTATAAAAGAAGAAGAATCATTTCCATAAGTAGCGCAGCAATAAATAGTGTGAATAATGTTTTGTAATAAAAATAATAAGGATGGCTATAAGTAGCGAAGCACAAAAAAATCATTAATTGACAAACTGACAAAGTGATTTATAGAGCAAATATTCAACGGTCATAAAAAAGAGAGGAAGAAAAAGAAAGAGACGAATGAGCGAAAAAATCTATTCGTATAGTAGCTGCGATAATGAAAATATTGTTATTTTCAAACGTTTAAAATCATTTTAAAATCATAATTTTATTAAAGTTTTAAGAAAGAAGACATTTACAAAATGTTTTTTTTAATAAAAGATTATGTAGCTTGTTTTTACTGATTTGATATTGTTTGTTAATATCCTTTCTTAAATGTTCACAATTCATAAAACCAAAAATTCCTCTCAAGAAGACTTGTTTAATAAGTAAAGAATTATTCCACCACGGAATACGGATATGTTTGTTCATTATTAGTAGCTTTGATGATTGAAATATGCACTTTAGAACCATCCTATCAACCTCAAACCATTTTTCAAAATTTTCTATGACAATTAGAATAACTTTTAAATGCATAGGAACTCAATTATCATGATCACGGCCAATTAAAGAATATTGCTATTCTAACAACAAACTTTTTATTTTTATTTCTGGGATGATTAGACATAATATTACAAGCAGAGCAAGCAAGATTATTTGGAAAAATATATTTTACCTTTACTGTAGCTTTTCTTTCAGGAAACTTGGCCATCAATATTGACAGGTTTGATGTCCAACAGGCCGCAGCTCCGACACCCTACAAACAACAATTTGCAAACAAATACATCTTGTCACAAGGCAAGCAAATTATTCAATAGAAAAGATAGGTTGGTTCCTTTAAAGTTTCTTGTTGAACACAGAACACCACCTCTCATTTTTACAATAAATTGAAAATAAGGGGAGTAGCATTTTGTTTGTTTATTACTTTAGGTCTATAAGGTTTGTTTATATTGAGTACTGGGTAGCCCCGACGGTTTAGAGTCCCCACATGGAGTAGACAAAGGAAAAAAACTATCCTACTTTATTTTCATTATTAAAAAATAAAAGGTGGGAGTTTCAGTCCTCTAGAGGCACTTTGAAGGAAAGTAGCGACATAATTGAAGACAAATATGTGACTACTCCAGCATTAAACAACCAGATTTTAATGCAAAAACAGACTTAATCTTAGAGGATATGACAATAGACAACATATTGGTCAAAAATGATAAACAAAATTACCCCTTCTGAAGATTAAATCATTTGTGGAAAAGATTGAATTTAATGGTTTCTTCGACTCAATCAAGATTTGATGAAAACTTTCAAATGTTTTGAATCAACAAATGAGAGATAAGGCTTACAAATCTTTGGGTACCAGTATACTTGATAGTCCTATTTCCCTTCCCTCCCAGATTCATATAGAATATTTACCTCTAGAAATCTGATAAGATAGCTGAACACTAAAAAAGTGGAGGTGTCCTCAACCCATTGCAGCAAACCAAAAAGAATAAATGTCCCTCCATCTATGATAAAGCCAGCTGGGAAAATTGCCTGGTAAAAAGTTTAACTAAATAAATGATCTGAATAATTATATGTATTAATGTACAATATTCCCATTGGATTGGTCGAATACCTATCTTAAAATGTTAAAACTTTCAAGGCGAAAATTTATAAATAAAAGAAACCGAATACTCTGTTTTTGATTGTTTGATTCTTTGAATGGAATACATACTTAGATTTACCGCTAGTTGTAAGCAACATTATTGTCGTTTATTTCATTGTTTTGTGTTTTTTTTAAGGCAGTGCTCGTTAGCCGCAGATATAGGTGCAGCATCAGACACGACCAACCGGTTTGCATTCAGCAGCATCAATAAGAAAATGTAAAAAATGTTTGAATCTTACCTTGACACCCCAAATAGAAAGATATTTTCCAACAAGTGGACCTAGAAATACAAGTAAGTGATGATTATATTCTTATTGTCAGTGCTCGGCAGCCGCGCGTCAGCTGCTACTAAGCTTCAAATTTAAACCTGTCTGGATGCTTTTTAAACTTGTTTTAAAAGAGGGATTGTCACATTTTGTCACAAAAAAATATTAACAGCATTTCTTGCTTTCCCTTAAAGTGCATTGCGAGCACTGAACTTCCCCCCTTTTTTTCAAATAAATTGAAAATAAAGGTAAGATAGTTTTCCACTTTATGTCCTAATCTATCAGCGTTTCACAGTGCCCAAAATAACCTAACCTAACCAGGCTCAAAAACAATCAAACGAAAACCCCCTATATATTTTCAATTTATTTCAAAGATAAGTACCAAAGAACAAAATAATTCAAGGACTTTTAGACGGAAAGACAGACCCAGTAACAGTAACAGACCCAGACTGGATTATCATGGATACATGGAGTCCTTACCAAAAATTCCAGCCATCTATCTTAATTAGCAGCCTAGAAAATTCCTTTTCTCCCACAGCATTTAGAACGCAAAAGAGTGAAGGACGGACGGACAGACAATACTAATGCACTTACCAAAAATGAAAAGAGAAAGATGAATGATACCAAAGACAGCTCCAAACTGAGAAGCTGTAGCACCTTTACTCTCTGCTTCTATCGGATAAAAAGTGGCCTAAAACATTAAGAATTTCAATTTTTCATCATTTTTTATTGTTTTCTTTATTGTTAAGTAAATAAACTGCATATAGAAATATACTGTTTATATAGGATAAAAAGTGGCCTAAAATATTAAGAATAACATTAGAATCTGTTTTATTGCTCATGTATCCTTTTAATTTAATAAAATTAAGGATAAAAAATACATACTCATACTAGTTGTTGATGTACTCTTTTTAGAACAAAAAGTATACAGTTGTAATATTTAAATTTGTTGTTTGCTTGGATTATAAAAGAAATAAAGTACGAATTCTTAAATTTGTTGTTTATTTGTTAGATTTTGTTGATCATGATAAGAAATAAGGAAAAGAATTCTCAGCAAGGATGATAACGTCCAATAATTGCAAAACAAGTACTGGAAAAAAATCGAAAACAACTTTTAATGTAAACAAAGATATAATAGACAACATAAAAAGACACGAAAAATTTAGGATGGCTAAACGAACAACATTAGTTTAAGAAAATATTCTCAGATAAATAGTATCTCATAATTACGGAGCCTTTATAAAGATGGAGTAGTTTTTTATTTTGGAGTATGGCCGATGGACTGACCGACAGAACAAATTTTGTATCAGACGCTCATTGGCAAATTGAATCTTAACCAAAGTTGTCTATCTTAAATAATATCCGAGAAAAATATATTTTCCGCATAGCGATATGGACCGAATAATGAACAGACAGGCAAAGTAAATTAAAGAGTAGCTTACACACTAAAAATTCGACTTATGGAATAATAAATACAAAAATTTTACCTGTAACGAAGCACAGAGACCAACTGACATTTGTAACAACAGGAAAGGTATTATTGTTCTGGTTAATTTATTCACTTTTATATGTGGTATTCGGCAACCGTGAGCCATGCCTATGGCACCCCTGACCGGGGTTCGGGGAAGGGCCAAAGGCCCTTCCCCGAGTCCTGGGGAAGGGGTCTGCCGACCCCCTCCCTATGCCTAAAATTAATGATTGAATCTGACAAGCTTTATTATGGTTAAGCTGCATTGTTAATTCCCCCCACCCTTTCCAGGGATGGGGGATCATTATTGCCCAAACTGACTATTGTATATGTATTATAATGCTTTTATGTTATGATTATTTATTCCTATCTGTGTAGCTATTGTTTGTTGTATATAACTTTTGTAACCCTTAGACCTTCAATAAAGGAACAACTGAATAGATGCTGTTTGTTATTTAGTGATTGTTAGAGAAGCGTAGCTTCTCTATAGTAAGGTGTCCACGTCTGTCACACTGCCGTAGTCTTTTCGAACTCTGGGTGTCTGCCATTTATCCTAGGCGGATACCACAACTTTTGGTGACAGCTGTGTGAGATTACGGCAAACCACAAGTGTAGAGCAGACGCGCAGCTGAGGCTAAGGTACTCCCAGCAGTGAAACTGGCAAAACTGACACAAGCAACCTGAATTACCCACCCTGGATAGCAAGGTCTAACTCTGCATCCGGCAGTTGTGGAAGTGAAACAGCGAAACTTGACGGAGAACCGCGAGAAGCGCCGACATCTAACGGAGAATTGAGCGCTCAAAGGGCTGAAACAGGCCTGCGGACTGGCTGAAACAAGCCAAATAAGTGCAAACGGCTGAAAATAGGCCAACATTTACTGCAAGAGATAGCAGGATCCGAACCAGCGGCGCTAGCAGGACGGGACATTCCCTGCCGCCATCAGCCGGATTCGGATACACGGCGCTGCAGGACGGGACATTCCCTGCCGCCGATAGGCTGAAACACGCCACATAGCTGCGAGCTGCGAGCCAACATACGAGTGTAGTGTACCAAAGCAGAGAAAACTACGTCAACTCCAAGTATCCTGAGAGGCTACAGCGCAGCCACCCATCTAGAAAAACAGATATTATATCACATTGTAGGGATTACCACCCTAGTGTGATGGTTAAACAATAGATTTATGAGCAAGGATTGGCAAACAATTTGTTGTGTATTGTGATAAAACTAAAAATAGAACAGGCTTGGATTTGTTGTGTATTGTGATAACAACTAAAAATAGAACAGGCTTGGTAAGCAAATCTGTTATGTATTGTGATAAGGCCAAAAATAGAATCTAGATGTAATATAACAATGCCTTGATAAACAATCTAACCACCCAAGCCTCCAGCACAACAAAATACACCCCTTATTCCAGAGGAAAGGGAGGGGCCCACTCTCCATTGAAGAAAATACAATCAAGGTGACATAACAATAAAGCCTAGGATTAAGGAGAAAGGGCACCATTACCTCATCACACAGTTACCTCAAACCCACAGCACTCCCCCCTTCCTCACAGGGGGAACGGACGGATTTACCCCGTCCCCTCACGCGCTTCCCCCCTCCTACCCACACTTGACTAAGTCCGCCCACGGTGTGGAGCTAGCGACCGGGAAAACAGAGCGCCATTTATGGGTCGCGCAACGGAGTTCGGGAAATATCATAAAATTCAACGGACAAAGCGGACCAATGAGAGAGCGAGTTGAGGGATAAGTGCGCGTTTTACCTGTGTGCGCGGATTTGACGGTGCGTAAGCGCGCTGCAAGGAAAGGAGATTTCACGCACACACACACACACACAGGAGCGGAGCTACTCCATAGCATCTAACAGAGGTATTTTTAGAAAATAAAGCATTACAAGCTTCTCCCTCCTATCTATAGTGTGATAAAGGAAAACCCAATCAGTTCCTGACAGCAGTTCAGACCCTCAACAGCTATCTACCCCTACCAGCCTACTCTACAACCTCAGAATAAAACTAGTGATAAGTACAGCTAAGTTATATCTTTGTAACTAAACTACCAACCTAGTGATAAAACAGTGTTGGCTGTTAGGCTAGAAAGCCTCAAGTGATAAACCATTTATAATATTGCCTTATAACTTTGTGTCCCGCCGTTGAACCGTTGACCCGATGGAGCAGCCGCAAGCGCCAGGAGGCGACCAAGCCCAAGGATGGCTCCAGGATGACCCCCAGCCGGCTCCAGCCGAGTACCGCAAGCTGATGCTGAGTAACCTGCCGGAGTATAGAGGACCGCCCAAGCAATCCTGGAGTTCCCACATCCGCAGACTCGAGATGTCATGGGCGGCTTACCGCGTGCCGCCCCATGACACCCTCAACCGCCGCAACGCCCTTTTACTGTCACTGGTAGGGCAAGCGGCGGAAATGGCTTCTCATCTGTTTGGCGAGGCAGGCCAAGCCTTGACATACGAACAGGTCAAGGCCGAGTGTGAAATGTTATTTCGTCCCGCCTTTGAATCCCAGACTTTGAAGCAAGCCTTCAGGGATTACAGGCAACACTCGACAGAACCTATACAAGCATACATATCCACAAAGTGTGCCTTGTATAGGGAGGCCTACAGCCATGAGGATCTCGAATTATTAATCGATGAATTAAATCGTGGCATTCGTAACGCTAATGTGAAACGTGAAATGATGAGTCATGAGATCGCCTCTGTACCTGAGTACACGAGGCGAGCCATGTTCACCGTCACAATGATTACCAAGCAGCTGAAGTAGGGTGTGTGCCTAGTGGACGCCACCGACGGGCTCACGGGATCAGCCAGCGTCCAGTTGCCCAATTACGACGAGTCGGAGCCAATGGAGATTGGCGCCTTGGCTCCGGGTCTCCACCAGATGGGGAAGGTCGCTCCAGATGACAAGATTCCAGGCCGCTGTTTCCGCTGCCAAGGGAAAGGCCACCGAGCTCGAGACTGCCCGACGCCTATGGAAGTCAGCCTGGAGGAGAGACGCACCCAGCCACGCCGTGACCGTCCTGCCAAGTGCGAGCGTTGCCACTATGCTGGCCATACGGCGGCCGAGTGCAGAGCCGACTGGGACCAGGTAGCCGGCCGTAGGCGCACCGCAGACAAGGGTGCTCCCCCAGGAAAGCCCAGCAGAGTAGCCCACATGGAAGGGAGCGCGCCCCCAGCACCACCGCAGCAAGCAGCCGCCCCCAACGCAGCGGGCCGAGCCGACGGAATGCCGCAGTTTGGGACCGTTCCAGCTAGGATCAACGTACTGGGAGGCGCGGCTGAACCCAACCGGGTTGGCCTGGGCTTCAGTCTCAACCACCTGGGGCCGGAGTTTGTGCAGCCCAACAACATCGCCGAGCCAGAAGTTCTGAGGCCCCAGCCTTTTAGCCTAAACATGATGGAGCCTGCCCGACCGAGCCTACCCAGCAAGAGTGGAGGGGCGCTACCCAGCGTCACTGAGACGGTGTACGGGGAGGCCCTGGCGGCCGTTGAACGAGAGAGGCAGGAGGCGCTAGCCAGCGCATCAGAGTCGATTTATGGGGCGCCACCCGGTGCCGCCACCTGCGATGACTGGGGGGTGCTATCCAGCGCCTCCAACCTGGTGCCTGAGGCGACAACCGTCGCCGCCACCGAGATACCTGGATCCTGGAACGAGCCAGCCTCCAACCTGGTGCCTGGGGCGACAACCGTCGCCGCCACCGAGATACCTGGATCCTGGAACGAGCCAGCAGTCCCAGAGGAAGGGGTGACACCCGTCACCCCCAGTCAGCCAGCGCCACCAGCCTGTAGAGAGAGGGATAAGTTAAATTTAACAAATGTGTTGTATCCAAACTATTGTAAAACCCCAACCTTGCCTGTGCCCCCTGCACCAGAGGATGGGGAGATTGAAATTTGGGGATATAAGGACTTGCCTGTGCCACATGCACCTGAGTTCCTAGGGCAGGGGAGGGACGTGAGTCAGGGCGAGCCTGTGCCACACGCACTTCAGCCCCATGCCACTGGGCATGCCATGGACAAGGGAAGGGACCCCTTGGGGCTAGGGGAGCCGACACCCAGGCAAGCGCCAGTCGCCTGCCAGTCTGTCATTGGGGAGGGTATCGGGGTGCCCCGGACACACAAAGATAACGCTCAATGGAAATTTGTATCTAGCCAGGAGCAGCCCAGCCGTGTCCAGCCCCGAGAAGCAGCCGTGATCCGAGCCGAAGATCCCCAGCCGCGTGCGCGAGGTAGATGGCTGTCTGGTAGCTTCTCACACTGGTGGATGGTCCTGTGGGGACTACTGCTGGCAGCCGTGTGGCCTACAACCAGCTACGTCCTGGTGGGGTGGGACTGCGCCAACCCCACCCACGTCACAGCCTACAATAAGGAAAAGATGTGTAGCACGGAACCGCTACACCAGGAGGTGCCCCTGGGCCATGAAGTACACGTCCTGCAGCAAGTCAAGATTAGGGAAACAACAGGATACAGTTGTCAGCTCACTGTGTCCCAGTGGACATTCAGGTGTGGGGTATGGGGTCACCTCAAGGTGACCTCGGTCCCCACCCTCATGAGGCCAACCAAGATCGATCCAGAAACGTGCCGAGACCTGGCCAGGAACCGAGTCTACACGCTGCCAGGCAAGACCCAGCCACTGACGTTCCAGCTGAACCATCCCCTGTTCTTCACCCTCGATATGGTGGGCGCCCTTGTCAACAGCCCCGAGGGGGTGGGTTGTGAAGGGGAGGACGTCCACTTCGAGGGCCAGCTGTACCGCAATGAATTAGTGCTCCAGGAACGACGGCTGCTGGTCAAGGAAGAGACCTACGTAGTAGAGGATGGACGGGTGGAGTCCCAATCTGACCACCTGGCCTTAGAATGTCCCCATTCTGAGCTGTCTTGCATCACTGGGGAAGCAACCTACGTGTGGGACCACCTGGGGAGAGATTGCCCCTTGAGGCTGATCCGCAGCCTCCAGCCTAGCCTAGTGATGGATGCGTTCCTGGTTGACCATCAAGCCCAGTTTTTCATCAACATGACCAACCCCACCTCAATAGTGAACTGCGACTTTGAGACCCATGCCACCAACCACCCAGCATTGTTCGTGGCAGCTGACCCGGCCGCGGCAGCGCTGCCCAGAGTATCGGCCAGGGATGTGGATGTCCCCCTGCAGGCCCAGATACATGCAGGTTACATTGGATTCACCCTGGAGACACGCATGAAAAGCACAGCGGCAGAAGAAGTAGCGGCCAACTGCTGGAAGCTCCAGCAACTAGACCCGGCCCACCCGGTGCGTGTCCAGGGGAGCACGTTCTCTGTACTGAGGGGAGATGTCCTGCTCCAGCTTACCTGCCAACGCAACAAATACGTTGTCCGTGAAAGCAAGGAATGTTGGGACAAAGTACCAGTGGAACCCACAGGATTTGTAGACGCCGTGACACGGGTGTATAGCGGCCACGCCACCAAGATTCCCTGCTCCTCCACCTACCCCCTGACTGTGCACGCGGAGGAAGGCTGGATAGAACTAACCCCCGCACCTAAGAAGAGGCCACCCCCGCTGGATACGCCCAAGCAGCTGCTGACAGAACCCTTGGATGACTTTAGTTCAGGAGGCTTGTATTCACAGGCTGAGTTGAACGACTGGCAGCAGCTGCTAGCATTCCCAGCGTATAAAAGCGCCATGCTGACCGGCCTGTCCTATGGCTCGTGCGTTCAGCAAGGTAGCTGTTCGGCCACTGGAGACCATGGGATCGTGTCCTACAATATCGACCGACTGGCAGAGGAAGGAGAGGCCGCCCTGGATGTCTGGGCTGGGTTCAGACAAGCTATTCATGAGTGGGGAGATGGCGCAGCCATACTGTGCTTACTGTTGTTGATCCTCAAACTGCTGGGGGATCTGACCATTATTTCCCTGGCAGCCGCACAAGGAGGTGTACGGGCCGCCATGAATGCGATGTCACAAGTGTTCCTGTACCATCCAACCTTGTACAGGAAGGCCTTGGCCAGAGCCCGGCTCACACATGCCAAGTCCCGGGACTTTTCAGTAGACTGGGATGCCATTCCCATTGGCCGGGAAGCCGCCGAGGAAATGGTGTCCATGCAATCGACCGATAGCGGGCATGACCGCCCAGGCAGGCCTGGACCGCCCTCTGGAAGACCCCGCGGCCCCTCGGGAGGCCAGGCTGCCGCTCAGACGGTCAACTTGGCAGCCAGTGCCCCAGCCGCTGCCAACAACAACCAGAATGCCCCGCTGCTGACCGGCCCCGCAGCGGCTGTGCCCCACGCCAACCTGACACCTGCCGGCACCGAGCTACGTGTCCAACCGAAGCCAGCCTCTACCTTCTATCCCACGTTGGGAGCCCATCAGCCCTGAAAAATCACCACTAGGATTCCATTGAATCATTATCATTTGTATATATCTTAGCCCTAAGGAGCGGGCCGAAGGCCTCAACCACTGTCGGAAGTCTGGTAGGGAGACCCTCTCCCAGCCTTCCGAGGGGAGAGTTGTGGTATTCGGCAACCGTGAGCCATGCCTATGGCACCCCTGACCGGGGTTCGGGGAAGGGTTAAAGGCCCTCCCCCGAGTCCTGGGGAAGGGGTCTGCCGACCCCCTCCCTATGCCTAAAATTAATGATTGAATCTGACAAGCTTTATTATGGTTAAGCTGCATTGTTAATTCCCCCCACCCTTTCCAGGGATGGGGGATCATTATTGCCCAAACTGACTATTGTATATGTATTATAATGCTTTTATGTTATGATTATTTATTCCTATCTGTGTAGCTATTGTTTGTTGTATATAACTTTAGTAACCCTTAGACCTTCAATAAAGGAACAACTGAATAGATGCTGTTTGTTATTTAGTGATTGTTAGAGAAGCGTAGCTTCTCTATAGTAAGGTGTCCACGTCTGTCACACTGCCGTAGTCTTTTCGAACTCTGGGTGTCTGCCATTTATCCTAGGCGGATACCACATATAAAACAGAATTCGTAATATTTCTGAACACTTATTTTAAATTAAATGAGTATGAGTAAAAGAAAACTCCCAGTGCAGTAGAGTAAAAGTGGGGGGAATGCCTTGGTTCATAATCAGGTAAAACACATTACCAAAATTAAGATGCCAAACAACTTTCAGAATTTCTATTATTCGGAAATTATTGAAGAGTGAATTAATTCCTGATAAAATAAGCTTTTGTAGCTGGTTGTCTGTTTTGTGGTCTAGTTAATAATGGTGTTATTTCACCCAGTTCTCCGCCCCCTGCCATCTTCTTGTCGTCACTTTCAGCCCTGTAATAGAATAGTTATTTCTCGCATTGTATTATAGACAGCTTTCCGCGGATATCAAAATTTACAATTATAAGAGTAAAACAAGTTTTGTTAGCCCCGAGATGCCGAAGGTATGGTCTTACGAACCTTGTTTTAATATTATGATTTTACATTTTTATATTCGAAGAGAAATGGATATAATACGATGTTAGAAATAATTTTTCAGTATGGCTCAGAACCGAATCTAATCCACCGAATATTAATCGGTTTCAAAGCGATACGGGGAGGGGATTTTTTATGAGCTACTATTAGCAATTAAAATTGTCAACAAAAATGCTTACAAATTTCGGTGCTAGAGATTAATCTATTGGAATTTATTCTTTACCCTAATATGAAAATAACAGGATGTCCATCTGTGTGTATGTAGAGAAGTGAAAACTTTACAATGAATCTACCTATACGTCATATGAATGTTTATAATCATTTTAAGAAAGATTATCACCGCCCTCCCAAGAAAAATCGTCTCTGGAAAAAAATTACCCCTTCATTTTTTATAACGTAAAATTGAAATTGGGGGGTCGACTCCTCCACTTCAATTACTACTAGACCCCTCTTGAGACGTAGCCGAAAGTATTATACAAATGACTTATTATATTAAATATTATATGAACTTGGAAGAAAAAAAATAATTTTTACAGGGTTTTTTTCCTTTTTCTTAGATATTGTCTGTAATACGATGCAAGGCACTAAAAATTATACAAAAACATCTTTTTAGTACTGATACTACTTTGGTTATCAATGTCAGTCCTTTAATTATTTTTGAAAATAGAGGGGGCTTTAATGGCTTGAAACACAAGAAAAGGATTTATAAATTGTACTTTAAATGTATTGTGGGTATCTCTAAATTTAATCTTTTAAGCACTAACAATGGAGGAAGGTAAGGACGTACCCTTACTATAGAGTAGCAGTTCGCTTCAATATTCCAATTTTACAAAATAAATCTTACTTTTATCTATACAACTTAACAAAAACTTTATATTTCCTCTATCTTTACATTTTTTATTGGAAAAAGCAAATAACTTTTATAATTTTTAGTAGAAAAAATTATGTTTTAACTTTAACTGTGTATTAATGTATCTGTATAGATGTGATTACTGCATGCTAAAAATATTAATAATGTGTGTTTATATATTTGAATCATGTGATGTTAGACACACGTATAATGCACATGTCATTTCAAATTATATTAATGGGCAACTCATTTATTAACAACTGTTTAATTTTCACTTGTTTAGGGATCTTAAGGGATGTTACAATGATGTACAGTTCCAATAAGTTACGATAGACAAAAATAGTATTCTGTAGGAAATGGGAGGGGAATTGTCAATAGCTTTAAAACTATTTTAAAAACTTTAGAAAACTTCCCTTATAAGCCAAATTGGCCCAGCTATTTCAGAGATCTTTTGCTCTAACTAAAAACTTGCTACTAAGTTATATACTTTTTTATTCATTCCTAGCCTCTAGGGGCTTTCCTTTGTGAAAGGTAACTTGTTTAGCAGCTTCGATGCTCTGCAATTCCAAATATCCGTCCATAAGTTATGAAATGTGGGAAACGTGAGTTTCTCGACTGCTATTCAAGATAGGTAGCTAATGAGCATCTATTATATATTTTACTTAGTCAGTTCGCCTGTCTGTCAGTCATACTACAGGGTGTTTCAATAGAAACGTTTTTTTTCAAATCTTAATTAGGCATAAAAAATAAAAACATTATATAAAATGCTTTATATATTTGGAAAACCTATTCTGGGACATTTATGTTTCAAATATTTGAAAATGATTTTTTCAATAAATCATGCCTTAAAAAACGGTTTTTCCAAAGACCTTATTTTTGAAGATTTACAGATTTAAAGATTGTGGAAAAAATGTTCACATTTTTAAAATTCAAATTGCGCGGCTTGTATTAATAGTAGAAAAACGTTATGCATACCGTTAGAATTTTCATAACCTCTAGTTCTTGGATATATAGGAACCATTCCTGTTCTATGTATAGTATAGGAGCTACGTGGTAAAATGTTCCAATTTTCTTAAAACTTTAAAACCTTTTTCTCACATTCTTCAATGTAGCTCCTAAACTACAAATAGCACATCAATAATATTTATATTTCAAAAAACTAGAGTTTATGACAATTCTAACGATATGCATGACGTTTTTCTACTATTAATACAAGCCGCGCAATTTGAATTTTAAAAATGTGAACATTTTTTCCACAACCTGAAATCCGTAAATCTTCAAAATCTTTTTATGTCCCAGAATAGGTTTTCCAAATATTTAAAGCATTTTATATAATTGTTATATTTTCTATGCATAATTAAGATTTGAAAAAAAACGTTTCTATTGAAACACCCTGTACAAAAGACGTATATGCAACTTATATAGAAAGCTCTGGTCATTTTTTTATTTTCGCTGAACATCTATCTACACTTTATCTCAGATTATCCGTTTATAAATCCATGCATTTTGTGCTTCGGAACTTACAAATGTTGTCATCCTTGTTTAAAATCTAGCCTAAAACAATTCACATAAAAACAGTACAGCAAAATGGAGTTAATTATACAAAAATCAATTTCTGACTCTCCCTTTAACATCTCTTCCTCTACTAAAACTAATAAATATGTACATTAATATCCCCTCTAACAATTTTAATCAAGTATTTTTTATGCGTAAATTGCACTCTTTTTCTATAGCCTCTAACAAGTATTTTTCTGTATTGTTAGACATGACAAAAAAGTGTGATTTTTGGGGGCGGATTTTTTAATATGATGGAAATTTTAGTGTAATTTTAAAGTTTGTATTTATTCAAAGTTAAATTATATTTTTGGGCTGCTTATTTTTAAAACAAATAAGTTATGAATGTACTTGCATGTATTTATGTTAAGTAGAGAAGCGACTCTATTTACTAGGTTCTTTTCGTCTAACAGCTACTGTACAAAAATGAGCCTGCTTAGAAAAAGTTTCAGCATATTTTGATTTTATCCACTCTATACTTTTTCAGTTTTTCTGTCATCCTTATAATAAAGTAACAGAATGTGTGTTTTTCTGTCTGTTTGGTTGTACCGAAGGATCTCGCTAACCGCTGAACTGATCGGGTTCTCCTTAACAGGGTAGTTTCTCATAGGTCCCGGGAAGGTTTATAACTATTTTGGGGGAGGGGGAGGAAATCACGAAGAAATAAAAAAAATTACTTATAGAGACTCCTACTCAACATAGCTAGGTTTCGTAGAAAAACATAGATAGGTATAGTATTATTTTTTAAAACATTCAAAGTGCCACTAGAGGCTTCTAGGGGCGGAGACGCTAGTTATTTAAATACTATCAATTATGACTACATAAACTTTTTTTATGTAGATTCTCTTAATTAACAGAAAAATAAATTTATTAAAAAGTTTAATTGGCCTTTTTTCGGCTACTTTGTATTATCTCTGATCTTCAATTTTTTCTTCTATTTATTTATCTAAATTTCTTATTCTTAGTTATCTATTTTTATTTATGTTAATCTACCAATTTATAAATTTTTGTCCCAATTTTTTTCTCTATCTTTATTTTATTCTTTTATAATACTCCTTTAACAATTCAAATATTTCTTGAATTGTAGCTCAGCTTATATAAACATTTCTGTGCTTGTTTAAAATTAATCAAACACTAATCATACATAGTATGAAATATCTAAATAAACATCAGTAGCAAAGCTACTCTATACTAGATGGTCCGTTTGTCTGTGAACATCATCTTTTGTTCTATTTTGATAACAACATAATGGTGTAGACATATTATGGTATAAAAAAATGGTTACAGATATGTCAGCCATGTAGGACGTAGAGAGAGAGGGGACAATGGGCTGTTTATTATACTAGTCCCTATAATTATTATACTATAATTCTATTTTGTTGACTTAACAAATTAGGGGCCTTTAATTGATTGGTTCAATAATGTGAGTGTTCAAATGTTTTAACTACTAATTCTAATCTACAGAAGGGGTAATTTTGTGTATCGCCATTGGAGATGTACATCAATTTGTCGGCCATTGTCATATCCCTTTAGATCCCTGCAGCCATGTCAAATATAATTTGATTCCATTTAGTCAAGAATCAGTTCAATTACTGTGTAATATCTACTGTTCTTATATTAAATATTAAATTATTTAGCTTGTAATAATTAGCTACGCTACTGAAAGTCACATTTATCCTTGTTTAATATATTTATATTTATGTATTTAAGTCAAAAGTTGCAATTTTGGATTTTAAGTTTCCGTTAGCAAAAATAAGATTTGCAAATGAACAAGTTTGAATAGAAAAAAAAACATAGATAAATGTTGCAAATTTTTAGTAGCGAAGCCACTCTATAATTAGATTGACGACTACAAATTCCTGGGATTAAATAAGTTTTACATATTTTCTGCAAGTTTCATTACGATTTGTTAATTAATCAATTGGGGGGCTAGATCGATTCCTAGATTTTTACGTTTTTGTGATTTTCTCGGCTCCTATTCAAGATTTATCCTCGTTTAGTGACTAAACTACTTTACAAGAATACCAGCAACCTTGTTGCTCTTTTTAAATGATAAGAGTTGACAAAATTCTTTGAATTTCTTTGCCAGAATAGGGTTAGTGTTTCCTTAGCCTTTTATAGTTTAAAAGGAATATGTGAGACTTAGAAATAAAGCTCTTTATGACTTTTGTATTTATTGTTAGGTAGAATCTTAAGTTAACTAAGACAATTATGTTCATAAGCAGTGCAGCATTCATAGTTCTCAATATTTAAGATGGTATTTTATACCTTCCCCTCCTCCCCCAATCTCCTGCTCCCCTTTTAATTTTGGTGAAACAGGAGTTTTACAAGGATGACAACATAAGTAGCGAGACACCAAAAATCCATGAAGGGCAAACAGACAAAATGAATTATAGAGAAGATGTGATAAATATTCAATAATTCTTAGAAATCATAAAACCTTTCTGATATATTAATAAAAAAAAATAATTTTATGTCATTCATACATAACCGACATATTAGCGGACAAAGTTAATTAAATAATTGATGCTCTTTGATACAGGGAATCTTCATCAAAAATTTTACTCTTCTGACTTCTATCATCAATTGCAGTCGAGAAAATCGCATTTCCCCCATAGCGTTACGGAAGGACTAACTGACAGACAGACAAAGGTTCGTTGCTAAAAATCATAAGGGGTTGTAAAAGAATCGCGTTAATTAAAGAGTAGCTACAATGTTATCAATCTAAAATGATTCAGATGTTTAGAAAAGTTGCTTCGACAGAAGCGAATAAGTTTTAATAGATTTCTATAGTGTCAATATTGAACTGTTACTTTTACCAGATGACAAGAAAGTCTACAAATGATGTTTGTTTGTCTGTCTGTGTCCGAATGAAAGAATACAATATCTACGCAGACAATATCCAAAATGCTTAATAAATTATTGTTAGAAAATTGCATATACTAACTAAAGATTTATTTTTATTAACCGTTCTTTATCGAAATCAAGAGATTAAATTGTCAGAAATTTAGATAATTTGTCGTTGTAAACTTGGGGAAAAAAATTATTTGCGTTATTACTAAAAGGAAGTGGGTAATAAAGGGATGAATAAGGGAGTTATAGCTTAAATGACACAACTTTAAATTTCTGTATAAATAATTTACCGTTCATATGAACCAATCACGAAGCTTTTTAATTTCCGTCATACTGGACTACCATTGGTCAATTAAAATATATACTGGCCTACCATTGGTAATTTAGTCTGTGTATTGGCCATTCATTGGTCATTTGTATTGTATGACGTCATTTTTTTAAGACACTATAAACAGCTTCACCAATCATGTGTCCCTCATAGTCAAAAGACATCCAATGATAGGCTGGTATTCTGACAAGTAGATATGTCATTGGCTTATTCAAATTATTAACCAAGTTCAGAAATTCTAAGTTGTTCCAGAAGATGCAATTTTAATTGTCCAATAATAATAATGCAGTCGTAGCAGGATTCGAACTCATCACCTACCCTGGCCAAAGCAGTGGATACCTTATCCTTTTCGCTAAATATCGTAGGACAAATTTATCGGCTATGTAGGAGCACTTATTCAAGAAAGGCATGTTATTAAATTCTAGAAATGTTTGCCGCTCTTCAAAATTACAGGGAATAAAGGATAGGACAATGGGCGAAAAATTATCGATGTGTGAAATTCTGCTATTGATAGAGAAGTATATTTTTTGGTAAAGTAAATCATTAATTCCCTTTAAAATTGAATTGTAATTGGTTTGAAGTAATAGTTGTATGGTACTTTATTCTTGGCAAATTGTGAAATCTTTTAAGACACAGAAAATCAATGTCTAACGTCGACTATTTATCATTTAAGACAAGGATGACAACATCCATAAGTAGCGAAGCACAAAAAATCATGGATGGGAATGTGTACAAGTAGATTTAAGTGTATTTTTTAAATCAAAAAAAGATTTATCAGAGAAAATAAACACGAAACCTTGTTTTATTTTGTATGATGACGACAGTCAAAGTAAATTACATAAAAGATGCTCATAACAATTGGAAAAATATTTTGATACTGATATCCCAAAAAAGTTTGTAAATCGGACCTGTCTTAACCTCTTTTCGAGGAAGCTTTGTGCTTATCAAGATCGAAATTAATTCCTTTTCCTAGATTTCCTCGTACGGGCAGGATTACAGTCCAGGACCTTTTCGACTTGGTGTACTGTCTAGGTCCTGGTCCAGCAATCCAGGAGAACTAAGGATGACTGTCACGCACCCTTTTCTGTCCAAACACCCAAGGATATTAGGCTAAGTAACATTCAACAGACAACCAACTCTCTGTGATGCACGACCTTTGTCTGAGAAGTCCCAACTGTGCATGGTAACGAGTTGCGCCTGTTTTGGGCCAAGGCATTCCCCCTACTCTAACTATTTATGTCGCGCATCTGACATAGCAGCAGTAGGAACCATTTTTAACGTCTTTAGTTATGACGCGGTGTCGGCCCGAGATTCGAACCTATCACCTTCCCGACGACGGGCGGATGCGCTACGTGTTGAGCCAGGGTCGCGGGTATAATTAATTCCTTATTCATTATCCCAAATTAAGCGCAAATGTCGTCTTTGTTTGACTTTCCTTTTCTAAAGAGACGCGGCATGAGTTGTTTATGTTTTGATGCGTCCACGTTCTTTACTTTTGAATAATATGTGAGTGGGTGAAGATTTCAGAGAACAAAGTTGGGCCTATCATTGGTCTCATAGTGCGTGAACGACCCTAGTATACCAGGGGCTTTAAACCATAAGAACTTCAGGTAGAATTTGTTCATTTTATTTAAATTGAATGGCATATAGGACGATTTTATTTAGTTTAAAAAGCTTTAGCCAGCTAAACATGAAACTTTATTATGATTCAATTATTATGTTTTAGTAATTTTTATGTGCCTTTATTTTTGCATTTAACTATGATTATTAAACCAAATAATTTTCCTTTAAAGCCAAAGTACCCAAAGATTCTTAACCGTAGAAAAAAAGATTTTAAAAAGCAAATAAGATTACGTGGTTATAAAAACTGGAATTTTGTGTTAATTGATTTTGTAATTTCAGGACTTTGAAATAGTTTCCTCAATAAATCTATAATCAAACCTGCTGTTGAAACTTGATGGTTCCTGGTATTGGGGGTTTGTGTGTACGTCAAACAAGATCTCTAGAACTTCCCGCTAATTCGGAAGTCACACTCAACCAAAGTGTCATGGTTGAGACAATTTCAAATAACCTGATGTTTGAAGGAGCTGCACAAGCAATTTCAAATGGTTGAGATCAATAGCATATAGTGTATTGATGCAAAAAACATTGACAATTTTTCTGTGAAATAGTACCTAGTGAATCAATATGGTGCTCACTAAAAAGCAGAAAATTGAGCGAGCTATCGCTATTGGCAGTGAAAGGCTAGAAGTGTTTGATGAACAGATAAAAGTGTTTTATGAAAATCTAAAAGCCTGCCAAAGTTTTAGTTCATGTGAAAATGTGAATTTAAAATCAATTCGTGACATTTTTAGTGAGGTCAAGGACCAATCTGACCTAATAAAAAGTCTAAAATCTGCCGTGGAGACTAGTGAGATGCGCGAGTTTAAGCGTGATTTGGATGAAGCTAGTGAGCAGAAAAATGTTGCAGATAAAGTTTATGCATCGTTGGAGCAGTGTACGAAAATTCTGCACTGGCTTGACAATGATTCAGACGACGCGAGGTTGAGCACTGTCGCCAAGAACCTCGACGTCATTGAGAAGGTGAGGATGGACATGGGAGTGCTCAAGATTTCCATGGAGTTGCGCCAAGAAGTACGTGATATGACCGAAGGCTTAGAGAGATGGAACGTCGTTCATCTAACTTGGATGAGAGTGGGACACCTGCCATACTCTCCAGAAGTATGTCCGCCGTGGATATTCGGAGTTCCAACCCGCAGTATGGGCGCTGGGACAACAGTTTGTTGCCGTCCTTTGACGGTACTGACATGGATTACTCCAACTTTAAACAGGTCTTTAAAGATCTATGCGCTGGTTACGGATTTTCTGACCAGAGGTTAAGTCTGATGTTGTGTATGGAGAAGGTGATAACCAACCTGGAGCTACGCAAGCAAGTGTCAGCGATTAGAGATCATAATGAACAATGGTTGTTTTTGGATCAGATGTTTTTATCAAACACCCGCCGGTTTTTGAAGATTTTGACTAAGCTGAACAAGATGAAACCTGTGGATAAACCTGTGGACGTGGTCAGTGCAATTGCTACCTTCAAAAGCACCATGCAGGAAGTAGAAACCATCGTTGGTTCTGAAGCTAAGGATTACCACCACTTAACTCTTATTCATATTTTCAAAGACAAATGTCCAGATGCCCTGAGAGAGAAAATTATGATGGAGCTAGGCAGCATGAACCTGCCAAACATCAAGAAGATTGTAGAACTTCTGGAGAGGACAAGGGGAGCAATGTTGGCTGGTGATATGTCCTACGACACTGGTGCCGGCAAGAGGAACCGTGACAGAGCTGCCGCCGCGCAAGTATCTGGCCGCAGTGACAATGAGAATGGACGGGCTGGAAAGGACAAAACTTCCAAGTGGAATAGTGCATGTCCTATTGAAAGTTGCAAGGATAAACATCCAATTTTCCGTTGTCTCACGTTTAAGAAGATGGATGTTGTTGACCGAAAAAAAGTTGTCCAGCAGAATAAGTTGTGTGAACTCTGCCTGTGTGATGGTCATGCTGCTGACAATTGTAATAAATCGGATAAGCTTGGTGTCTGTGGCACCAATAATTGCGACAGTTATCATAGTCGTATGTTGCATGAGGCTAGTGCTAGTGTGAATACAGTCTACAAATCAAGTTCTGCGCCTAGCACATGTACCTTCCTGCTGCAAATATTTCCAGTTGTAGCACCTGGCGGCGGCGCCTGCCATGCCGCCGTCATGTTTGATTCTGGTGCGAATCTACCACTTATATCTGAGAAGTTGTCCAACAAGTTGAAGCTGAAATCTACCGGCAGATATACAAACATTTCTGTTGCTGATGGTAGTGAATCATCCTGCCGCAATGTGGTGTTCTATCTGAAGGACAGGGATGGTAATTTGAGAGAATTTGAGGCAGCTGTTATGCCTAACCTCGGAGGTGGCAACGAGATGCGCTCGGTCCATCCGGAAACCGCCGCCGAAATATTTAAGATGCCGCCAGAAAGATTCACATATATTAGTGGAGGCTTGGATATTATCATTGGAAATACCCATCCTGACGTGTTTCCGTCAACCTACCAGAAAGTGGGCCAGTCTATGTTGTGGAGAACCATTTTTGGAAGTGGTTTTATCTGTACAAGTGCTGACTGTGGAGCTGGTCAGCAGAAATCTGCGTATAAAGCTGTCAGTGTTAGTGGAGGCGCCTTGCCTGATTTTTTGTCCTCAGAGTCATCCAGGTACAGATTGGGTCCAGAATGGTTGCGCCAGGATGAGAGTGCGTGGCCGGTGAAAACTGCCGTAGCTGTTGATAATGAACTGGTTGGTACTGCCGTAGCTGTTGATAATGAACCAGTTGGTACTGCCGTAGCTGTTGATAATGAACCGGTTGGTACTGCCGTAGCTGTTGATAATGAACCGGTTGGTACTGCCGTAGCTGTTGATAATGAACCGGTTGGTACTGCCGTAGCTGTTGATAATGAACCGGTTGGTACTGCCGTAGCTGTTGATAATGAACCGGTTGGTTCTGCCGTAGCTGTTGATAATGAACCGGTTGGTTCTGCTGTAGCTGTTAATGATGATCCTGTTGGTTCTGCTTGTGATGCTGTTGTTGAGAAACCTGTTATTTCTGCAGTTGATGCTGTTGTTTGTGTTGCAGTCAATTCTGATGTTAAAGATACTGCCGCAGCCGTTGACAATACTGCTAGGGCGAGCACTGCCGTAGCTGTTGATGATGAACCTGTTGGTTCTGCTTGTGATGCTGTTGTTGATAAACCTGTTATTTCTGCAGTTGACGCTGTTGTTTGTGTTGCAGTCAATTCTGATGTTAAAGATACTGCCGCAGCTGTTGATAACATTGCTACGGCGGGTGAGGCTGTAGCCGTTCACAATGATGATGCTGAAATTGGTTGTGTTGCAGCCGGTTCTGATAATGAGGTTGGTGCTGTTGTGAATCAAGAATCGACCTGGCTGCTGCCAAGCTGGCCGCCCGACACAGGGTAAAGGGCCTGCAATATGGCGGGTGTTGCCGCTAGAAAGTTATTGAAAGTCTACCAACCCCACAAATCTAATTTACAACATAAACTATTTATGTGTGAAAATGATCTTTTAAAGAAAAAATATTACAAGTTATATATTAAGCTTGTGAAGGGAACCTAAATGGATTCTGTAAAGAATAAGTATTCATTGCTCAACTAATTTTATTGCTCATATTTAAGCACAAAAATTCTACAAAACTGTTTAGACTTTTAAAGCAGATTTAAAAAAAAAAAAAAGGATTTTGTTTCTTTAAGTATGATTTTGAAAAGCAAAAGTTTGTGTGTATTAACTACCAAATGATTTTTGCAGATTTTTTTAGATTGAGAAAAATAGATTTTTTAAAAATTATTTTTCGAGGTATTTTTTTCATGGTTCACGTTTGCTTAAAAAATGTTATTTCTCAGATTCTCATATGAAATAATGCATTAAAGTAAAGAACACAACATGTAAAATTATTATGATAATGTTTAAAATATTTCTTATTATTATTTTCAAAGATTATCGCAAAAAATAAAGATATTTGTTTTAATTTGTAAGCAATAAAGGTTTTTCTTTCACTCCGGAGGCATGGATTCCTAATAATCCACGCGTAAAGATTTTTTCTTCATTCCGAGAGCAGAGATTCGTAGTAATATATGTACCTAGCGATTTCGGACAATTTTAAACCTTGAGAAAGTATTTTATAGCAATTATTTTCCTAGGTACATATATTTTCGTTCATGTTTAAAAATGTAAACTCTATTTTCTATGAGATAAGCATTTATAATAATGAACACGATGTATGATATTATTAAAATATTGATTATTATTTATATGAATATCACAGAATTAATTTAAGATAAACTATGCATATTTTAAATTAACCTTTCCTTCATTTTTATCGCAGATATTAAAATACTAGCCTACAGCTCACGTTGTTCGCTGGTCTGTAATGCTATTGAGAACATTAAATATCTGTAGGGAAAGGGTATAATGCTGATGCCATTATAAGAGTAATAAAATCCGGTAATGAAGAATTCGTTTAGGGCCTGATCTTTCAGGGATAAGACAGAAGGCATTTTTATGTTTGCTGACCCATGCACCTCTACTCTATGAATAACATTGTCCGGTGATTTATCGTTAATGCTCTAAAATATTTTTTTTCAGCTTTTATCAATGATAATCTTTTTAAATGTTGTGTAAATATTCAAATACCACTAAGCATCATTACTTACTATGTCTGTCTGTTGTGCACCATTTTTGCTTTCATTTGCTTTGCCTTTTATTTTTTTAATTCAAGAGCTTCTATAGTTATGGATGTTGTCATCCTTATTTATTTGTTAAAAGTTTTATTTCTCACCTTCTTCGTTATTCTGTCTATAGTGCTTTGAAATTATTAAAATTACTGTAGGGAAAATGTTTATTTTCCCCTCTGCTATAGAAGATTGAATTTTTTTGAGACCAATGCACTTCTGCCCGCCTAACCGTCGATCAATCAGTACTGCATAAACACAACTTTTTTTTCTGATGTCAAAGACTGCTAATATTTTGTTTGAAGATTTGTATGACCACTGCACTGATCATTGTTCGTCATTCTGTCAGTTATGCCCCTTTTCCTTCTTTTTGCTTTTGTGTTTTTACTTTTACAATTAGGAACGTTGCTACATGTGGATATATTATCATCCTTGTTGATGATTTTTAAACTCATGGATCTTAGGAGATATTGTACTATATTTATTTTACATCCCCCATGATGATAAATAAAAGTAAGCCTTCTGTTGATTGAAAAGTTTGGACACTTCTTGTTTAGAAGTGACGAAACACAGATCAAGTTTTTTAGTCAAAGTGGTTACTAAACTTTGGTTTACAGTGTAATTTACAGTCAAATGTTCCCTCCTTCCCTGAGCAAAAGAAATTCTGGAATTGAAACTATCCTTCTTACTCTATAATTCACATGGTCCATTAGTCTCTTGGATCGAGATTTCATATTTTAATAGCTAAAATATTTGTTTTCTCAGCTGCTATCAAAATTAGATGGTTTAAATTTTTAATCAATATTATAATGACACATTTGCAAAATTCATTTTCATTTAGTAGCGAAGATTATCTTTAATTCAAAATGTCCTTCCGTTCGTCTGTTGGCTATGATTAGAGGAAAATGTGATTTTCTCATTTGCTATTCAATGGCTGAAAAGTTGTGTAAATACTCCCTACATAGCTTTCCAGTATGGGCCTCATTTATTGGTCAGTTCATTCATCCAGTAAGAGGGAAGGAAATGGGGTAAAAGGGTTGTATAATGTTGTTAATGATCTATTTCTTGTTAAAAGCAAAACTTTTTTACAGTGGGGGTTTGTCTGTCCATCCGTACGTCTCTAACAGATAGTTCTGATTGTTAATTTAGGCATATTAGAATTGTCCTATTGAATTCAAACTCGACAATAAAATTCTTGAAACTGTTATGTCCTGCAATGAAGTCAAAGTAAAAATTTTTTTTTACCATTGATTTACATAGTTGCCCTATCACCATGACGTTAGTATGTCCAAATAAAATATCTTGTATTTAATTTTAAGCTATTAAATAATATAGTTACTATTTATGGTAAATCTAGATATTTCATCTTAAGTGCAATTACTCTAAATTTCTTATATAGAATTGATCGAGTTTCTCTTTTAAGGATTTTGTCATTCTTGTTAATCTTATTAATTATCAGAGATAATTACTCTTTTTAATTAATAATTACTGTCGCTCTTTGCCTTACAAATTTTATTCTCTTTTTCTTCAATTAAATGAGTCATTCTTTCTCCCTCTCCCCGTTCTCTCTCTCTCTCTCTCTCACTCTGTCTCTCTCTCTCTCCCCCCTCTCTCTCTCTGTCTCTCTCGCTCTGTCTCTCTTTCTCCTTTCGTTCTCTTTCTCTCCTTCCCCTAATCTCTCTCTTTCGCTCTCTCTCTCTTTCTCTTGCTTCTCACTCTCACTCTCCCTCTCTTCATACTCAACAAAATAATAAGTTACAACTTTAACGTCTTCGAATATCTGTTAACTTATTTATTCAGTAATTTGTTTTATATTTACACCCAATGTAACAATACACGATTTAACGTTTTGCTTCATTTTTATATATTTTTTAAAAGATTTAAATTCTAATATTTTTCATTTAAAATTTTCGTCCTGAAAGGGTTAAAATGATTAGTTTAATATTTGACCGCATTACAGGGAGTGTCGCACGAATCAATTCATTATAAAACTAAGTTTTCCTATGTTTACTATATTATTAACTTAAGTTTTCTGTTTTATTAATACAAATCAAATAATTCAATGTTATTTAAATAGCAACATGAATATAAAAAATGCATTTATGATGCAAAAAGTAGAATAATGGGTATTATCGTTCTGGGCAATGAGAGTTTAATAGTGATCATTGAAGCACTATGAGTTTTGAACAATTTACGTTTGGAAGATTCGAGCTCGTTTATAGACGTTTATTTCCTATATAGATCTGTCATGGATCTTGATGCAATAAATCAGGCCGTTTTGTAAATGTTAAAAATTGGAAGATTTCATTAAATAAAAGTAATCTCAAATATACTTAGTAAAAAAGCGGTTATTAAAAATTATGATTAATAATTGATTCTTATTTTATGGAAATTGAGATTTTTTTAGTAAAAAAGCCACATTTTCATATGTCTATTTTTATGCCTAAAATAAGAATCAAGCGAAATGCGATTAATTTTTTATTCTGTTTCATATGCTCAAATTTAATTTTATTGAGTTTAATTTCTTTTCAAAAGTACAATTCATTATAAAACTTACCTGAAAAGTTTACCAAAAAAGAATAAATGTGTCGAGGTTGCGTGATTCGATATTTATTCTAAGAAAAAATCAAGTATTTTTTTAGCAGATTTTTTTTAAAAATTACATATGAATTTCAATCAAGTAAAACATTTTATTCAGATCAAGGAATGATTGAAAATTCATATTTAAAATTCTCATATTTTTACAAAGAAAAAAAATTGGTATTTTTTTTCATAATTTTGATGAAAATTCTAACAAAAATATTATTATTATTTTGCTATTATCTAAGTATTGAAAAGTTTTATTGTTGATTAAGATAGTTACAGTTCTTATTCATTAAGTTTGAAAAACTATCTGCCCAAGGATTTTGAAATATTTTTCTTACTACTCTTTTTGATGCTTAACAAATTTAGTTTTAAGTACCTATAAATCTTAATTTTCTTGTCTAAGATTTATTTCGTTTTATATTCTTACCATTATTTGTTTACATTTCAACCAGATTTCGTAGGTACTTATTGATTTATTAATAATGATTTATTACCTATTGATTATGAAATGATTATTAATTAGTATAAGTTGTTATATTTACAACATCATGATTAATAGGATTGTCCATTTTAGGATTTTGTGTATGTGATCTTGTGAGTGTCATGTGCCGGGAATATTGTATGGTACAAACCAATCCCCATCCTTCTATCCTAAAATGTGAGGTATTATGAGTCCTAGTCAGGAGTATAATATTGTGTATGCATTTCACGGGGTTTCATTTAGTTAGGAGCAAAAATTGTCATGTTTTTCGGGATGTGGCCATTCTCATGTGATTATGGTGAGTTGAGTTTAGTGAGAAATGTTGCTAGTGCTCAGCGCAAAAAAACCTTGAATCTCGTTAAGGAAGTTAATTTGACTTTCAAACAGGGGGTGTGTCTTAACCTCTTTTCGAGGAAGCTTTGTGTTTATCAAGATCGAAATTAATTCCTTATTCATTATCCCAAATTAAGCGCAAATGTTGTCTTTGTTTGACTTTCCTTTTCTAAAGAGACGCGGCATGAGTTGTTTATGTTTTGATGCGTCCACGTTCTTTACTTTTGAATAATATGTGAGTGGGTGAAGATTTCGGAGAACAAAGTTGGGCCTATCATTGGTCTCATAGTGCGTGAACGACCCTAGTATACCAGGGGCTTTAAACCATAAGAACTTCAGGTTGAATTTGTTCATTTTATTTAAATTGAATGGCGTATAGGACGATTTTATTTAGTTTAAAAGGCTTTAGCCAGCTAAACATGAAACTTTATTATGATTCAATTATTATGTTTTAGTAATTTTTATGTGCCTTTATTTTTGCATTTAACTATGATTATTAAACCAAATAATTTTCCTTTAAAGCCAAAGTACCCAAAGATTCTTAACCGTAGAAAAAAAGATTTTAAAAAGCAAATAAGATTACGTGGTTATAAAAACTGGAATTTTGTGTTAATTGATTTTGTAATTTCAGGACTTTGAAATAGTTTGCCTCAATAAATCTATAATCAAACCTGCTGTTGAAACTTGATGGTTCCTGGTATTGGGGGTTTGTGTGTACGTCAAACAAGATCTCTAGAACTTCCCGCTAATTCGGAAGTCACACTCAACCAAAGTGTCATGGTTGAGACAGGACCAAAAACACTAAAGATATGGGGAAATGTGTAAAATAGCCAAAAACCTGCTAAAAGACAGCCTGACCACCATGTTGGTCTTTTAAAAAAAAGACAGGAAATTTAATTTTGATATCTATAACTGAAAAATTTTGAAAATCGGACCATAAACACGAAAGATATGGAAAAAAATGTGAAAATATAAAAATAGCCTAAAACCTGCAAAAAGGTAGTCGGACCGTAATTGGTGTTTTCTTTAATCGACGGGAAATTTAATTTAGATATCTAGAACTAAAAAAATTTGAAAATCGGACCATAAACACCAAAGATATGGAGAAAAATGTAAAAATATATAAATAGCCTAAAACCTGCAAAAAGGCAATCGGACCGTCATTGTTGTTTTCTTTAATCAACAGGAAATTTTATTTAGATATCTATAACTGAAAAAGTTTTGAAAATCGGACCATAAACACCAAAGATATGGAGAAAAATGTGAAAAATAAAAAAATAGCCTAAAACCTGCTAAAGAGCGGTCTGGCCGCCATTGATGTTTTATAGTTAATTGTGCTCCTTAATGATGGGAATGTTGTCAAACAGTTTCAGCCTTCTACCTTTTATAGGAGCAGAGAAAATCACGTTTCCCCCAATTCATTAATTACGGACAGACGGAAAGACGGACGGACGGACATTGTGAATTATAGAGTTGCTTCGCTACTAAAAAGTAATCATAACTAGTATATCACTTTTTTATTCAGCTACAGTACTATACTATATCATCCTATTATATAAAGTAGTAAGCGTTATTTGTCTGTCCCGAAGGATCTCGCTAACCGCTGAACCGATATTGTTCTCCTTTACAGTGAAGCTTCTTATAGGTCCTGGGAAGGTTTTAAACTATTTTAGGGGAGGGTGTTTTCACCCCACTCCCCCCAAAAATTAATTTTTACTTTTTTGAAATGGGATGATGTCGACTTTTCCCCATACAACCTTAAGTGCCCCTAGAGGCTAATAGGGGGCGTAGCCTCTAGTCTATATTACAAAGTAGCTTGATGTCTGTCCGTCTGTCCCTTAAGATCTCGGTAACCACTGAACCGATCGGATTCTACTCTTCAGGGAATATACCTACTGGTCCTGTGGTGGTTTTAGGCTATTTTCTTGGGGGTGGGACACCTTCAACCCCCAAAAAAAACAAGAAATCCCCCCCCTCTTTTTTTGGTGAAGATTTCCTTGGTCCTTTTTTTGTTGCTGAAGATTTCCTTGGTCCTTTTACAAATTTCGCCAAAAATTTTTTTGATCACCTATTGGGGCAAATCCCCTAGAGGCTAGGGGCGAAGCCGCTAGTACATAATAAGAAACATATATCTGATATTTAAACTCTGTAACCTGTCTCCATTGCCTAATCCCTATATCCTTTCATGATGATAATCTATTAAAGAATACAGAAAGAGAAACAACCAATTTAACTTTAAATGAGATATTTCCAGGGATGTAGAGGGGTAAGGTTCTGCCAGATTATTTAGCTGACCCTAATATTGCGTCTGATATTTACATTGTTTCAAGTATTATGGTAAATGTTCATTTTTTTGGTTCCTTAAAAGTTCTTAGTTTTCAAATACTTTTCTGAACTCAAGCTATAAAATCAAACTTTAAAAAATGCAAGGTTGTTAAAATATTTTGTTGCTTATAATTGTAAAAAGCTTCACTGTAAAGAAAAAACTGTCAAGAAGTTATTTCAGTACAGACAGACAGACACACATCCTTCATTCATTTTTTAATTTGCAGTGTTAAATTAATTTGCAAAATAAATTGCATGAAACAGGCTTGGCTAATTAATATGACTTTTTCAACAAATATTCGATAATTACTTACTAGATTTTACTACTTTTAGCACAATACTTTAGTAACAGTATTCAGTATTATAAAAAAATTGACAATTAAGAAAACGCTCTTAATTTCATTTTAGAGCGAAGTAGCTCTACAAGAACTACTTTCTTCCTTGTAGTTTAAAGGTGTAAAGTAATTAGTTATGGCTGTTTTAGGATCAAGGCATATTCCAATATCTTTAAATACATGCTCTTGACAAAGCAGGAGCATCCTATTATTACAATTTATTGTTATAGCATTATAATCTTAGATCTAAGCACTTTCCCTATCTATGTGAAAAAAATGTGCAACCTTATTGCGTAATTTCCGCTTGCAAATTTAGTTGTCGCGAAAACCAGATTTGCCAAAATTTTCGCACGTATAAGTTAGGGTTTTTCAAACTCTTAATATTCGTCCAAGAGAAAGAATCCCTAAAATTGAGTACCCTAAAACCCACCAAAAAATATTTTTAAATTCTTTTTTTTTTAATTATAAGGGTGGTAGATGTTCGTTCTTCCTAGTCATTTCTAAGAGCGCAGCCGCTATTATGAAATAATGTACTTACAACAATGTCCAATGTTCCTCCATTTTGGATTTTCTTTTACTTGTTTTTTTTTCTGAAATTTCATTAAAATTTATTTTAAGCTATACATTACTTAAAATGATGATTCCTATGCCAATTAGACAAGATAAAGCTACCCTTAAAAGACATAAAAATATGCATATTAAAACTATCAAAGATTGTACATGAAAATAATCACATTTTTCACGAGAATATAAATATTTTAATCATTTTATTGCTTTAATACTTTCTATATACTAAACCAAATAATAGAATGTTATTTGTTTAAGCTTATAAATGATAAGATTTTACATAAGATAAGGTTTACTTAAACCCTTCTTATCTAATATCTAATAACTTTCTGGATTTTTATCATTTTATCAGTAAGGATATTGAAATTATTTTGATTAATTTAGAGTGGATAATAAAAGGCATGCAGAATTGTATTGGGGCAATTGGATTTTTAGATTTATGTCATGGGATGGTTTTAGGCCGTTTCATTGCTTTTGCTATCCCTTTATGCTGAGCTTCTAGATGCTAGGGGCTTAGCCTCTAGCATCTCATAGAGTATGTCTGTTACATAGCATTTATATTTCTACCATTTCTAAAGTTTTGTTATATAGGTCCGGGGATGGTTTTAGGCTATTTAACTTTGAATTAATAATTTGGGATGGTACGTCCAATTATCCCCCCCCCCCTTTGAATGAAACGGCCCGAGAAGCTAGGGGCGCAGTATATACAAATCATTTCGACATCCCAACTTGTTTGACCCATTTCTACTTATGATAAGAGAAAATCAAATTTAGATAAATAATGAAATATATATCACTACTATTTTAGGTTGATTTTGTTAGTTATTCATTTTTTGTGAAATTATAAAAATCTTTTTATAAAATTTAAAAATTATAAATGTTATTTTGAAATGTTATCTTTAACCTTATTATAAAAGTAAAAGGATGTCTAAGTGTCTGTCTGTAGAATAAGATCTGGCTAACCGATCGACCAATATGGTTCTCTTTTACAGTAAGAATAATAAGACCTCCCAACATTTTTGAAAAATTTAAAATGTAAATAATTCACATTTAATCGGTTATTTTTGATGAAACAGGTGTGTTGTAGGTTGGACAAACACTAACTATAGTTAAGCTAAACTTATTATAAAATTTTTTATCAGTTTATGAGATGTTTTAGTATCTTAGATTGTAAAAACTATTAAAATTATATATTTCTTCTTGTTTAACAAATTTGTTTTAAAATGCCCTATTGGTAATTCACAGTTGTAAAAACTTCTGTAGGAATACCCATTTCGTTTAAATGGACCTTTATTAATGCCCCCCCCCCCCCCTATAACCACGTGCAAGACCCTTATTAACCTAACCTTAAATGATATGGTACGTTTTTTTTTTTTTGGGTGGGGGGGGGGATGAAAGAGCTTTTTACAAAACAAGAACGATTACGTCCAATAATAGCGAAGCTTTTTGAAACTATAAAATAAAAATGTATGGTCAAACATTAAATGTGTAGAGAAAGAGAAATTAAACAGTAAATGTTACAGCATTTTATACATTAAAACCCTTTAACATTATCGAAAGAAAGGCAGAAGGACAAATAGACTTATAGAGTAGCTTTGCTACTAACAATTAGGCACTGGTGTATTTTTCAGTTCCTACATAGAATAAGTGAATAGAACCTATACATAAATGTGTCCATTAATTGTCTGGTAACCAATACATTGATTATAAGAGTATGACTGTGTTGTGTTGATAGTAAAAGTATGGGGGATGTCTTGGTCAATAAATAGGATCAACATGCGGTTAGGATATCTAGATCAAGATCAATTAAAGAGTCAGGTACCATTCTCAAAATTAGTTTTATATCTTGATAGATACTTTTTAAATATACTTAAATACTTTTTTCTTAATCTACTTACAATCTTTGATACAAAAAATAAATTTTACTTACTTTTTATATTTTTAGTAGCAAAGCTGCATAATAATTCAATTTGTTTGTCCGTAATGCAATGCTTTTCTAGGGGGTGTCTTTCTCCCATCCCCTTCCATTTCCCTCTACTATGACGTCAATAGAACACGTAAGCTGAACGCGGTGACATCTATCCCCATTTTGTTAGGAAACTATAGACAGCTGAACATATGCTCTATAACTCACTTTGTCTATTTTTCCCTGCCATGATTTTTTTGCTTCGTTTCTTATGTATGTTGTCAATCTATGAAAAGTAATACCTATCTTAATATCTATTTGTTTTAATCTATGTCAACTCAATAATATCATAAACTTCGTCATAATACATGCGCGAAAGCTATAGCTTAGGAATTTTATCCAAAAGTTGAAAATTTAACAGGTTAGATTTGTCATGTCGATTTAAAACTTTGAATGATGATTCCTTAAACAGTAAGGTACAATTTAGAAAGCTTTAAATATTATCTTTCAACGACAATTTATGATTTTTAAATATATTTTAACATCAATATTTAATGTGGTGTAGTTGGCCAATGGCAGTTATCATATTTTTTAATAGCGATTAGTAGGACAATAGGATACAAATAGGCAATAAGCGAAACATCTATGCAAATAAAGATTTGGGGGAAAAAAATTCTTTAATGTCAAAAGTTCGTTTTACGCCTTCGTAAGAATTTAAGAAATCAAACTTTTCATTTTCTAAACAATAAAAATCGTGTAACTAAATAATCTTCAGTGGTCTATTACAGGGATATTAAGGGATAAGACAATGGAGGATAAGTTTATGATTATTTCTTCATTGATGATAAACAAAATAACCCATTCTGTAGATTAAGTTTTGGTTAAACAGTTTGGACACTTCTGAGGCAACGAATTATATAACTTGGTTATAAAACGTTATGTAAAATATAAATTTCCAGTTGAATGTTCCCGTCCTCCCTGATTCTAATAGTATTGTTTCTCTCTTATCTGATATTATGAGTTACAACTCATATTTAGTTTTCAATTGTCTACCATTCATATCATTTATTTCAAATTTGTGATTTTTAAAGTTTAAAACGAATTTCCAAAATACCAAAAAACGTGATTTCTTTATTTTCTTTTTTGTATTAATATTTCCAAAAACTCTTTATTGAAAGGATAATTTTCAGAGACAATTCTATCACTGTAAAGGATAACCAAAACGGCCCAGTAATTATTGATAGAAAGACATACTGTTATGTAAGGATCAACAGCTATTAACAGATTTATATTACAAACTTTTAACAGTTAACTTCTACTGCTTCACAACCAAATATATTTAAAAGAAAAAATCTTAATTATCAATCGCATTTCTTAGTGAAGTGAATCAAGCAAATATAGCTTTGTTGGTCAGTTTATTACTGATTATTAAAAATTTTGATGGTATGTTATTGCTGAGCTACTATTAAAATATTTGTTATTTTTCAGAATAATGGATACTCTAGATGATTTTTATTTTCTTAGTTTAAATATAATACTATGGATTATAATATTTTCTGGTTGTTATATTCTCTTCTGGCTATTCTGTCTTCCCATGAATAGAATAAGAAAGGTATTTTAGGAGGTTTCCCTCAAAGTGTCTATTTGAGCACAGAAATCCACCCTCCTCATTAATTATGTAATTATGTAAAAAAAATAAAATGTTATATCTGGGTTAGGTTAGGTTATATTGGGTACAGGGTAACCCAAGACACACAGTGATCAAGCATTCAGATAAAGAACAACCCCATTCCCCCCTTCACTCTTTCAATTTATTTCAAAAACAATGGGGGATCTTCTGTGCTTGCCAGGTACTTTGATGGAAAGCACTTCACTCTTATCAGCAAGGGCTATCAGAGAGTCTTATGAAAATTATTCATAACATCCCATATAGCCCACTTTAATAACGAATTCATGATTTTTTTTAGTAACGACGGTACTCTATAAAAGTTCTTGTCACTCTGCCTCTGAAGGCCTGGCCCGATTTTTATTAGAAATGTAGATAATTCAATATTATTCTATTTCACCTTACTTCATTTCTCTTTCCTACCCATCCCTGTAGCTGTCTATAGTGCCATAACAGAATGGGGATAGATGTCACTGCTTTTGGTCTACCTATTCTATTGACGTCAGGAAATACCCTATATATACCCCATCTCTTTTCTAGGGGGTTCCTTTCCCCCTTCCCTTTATCTTTCCTTCTACTATAGAATATTTAGGCCTAAAGCTGTGACATCTATCCCCATTTTGCTAGGGCACGAAACACAGCTACCCCATCCCTCCCATGTCCATTATTTATCCAACCCTAACTCTTTAACAACAAAATATTAAAATGTTTTAAAATTAGCAAAAAGAAGTTTTTTATTTAGTTGGATGAAACAGGATGGAAGCATTTGAATTATGGAGGGGGAAAGCACAAACAAAATATTTGGATTGCTAGGAAAAACAGGTAATTCACATTGATGATACAAAAAATGTTGCTTTAGATTTTAAAAAGTTTATTATTAAATGGCTTATTTTGTATTCTATCTGCACTATATGGTTTGTTAGCATTTGATTTTGTCTTTTATTAAAAAGTTTAATTACATAATTGTACATAGAGAATTATAATATCACGATTAAAACAAAGAATGAAAAGTATATGTAGATTCAATAATTATTCTTTTTTTCTTTATAAAGTTGTCATCAAATGAATCTGAAAGATTATATTGAGAATTTGACTCTTATTAGCGGTTAAACTTTGTTTTATTGTTTCTATAAAACAGAAGTATGTTATCAAATATGCTGAGAGCACTAAGTCCCAGCCACAAGCCTAGAGCACTGCCAAGATCAACAACCAGACTAAACAAGTCATAGGCCAACACATCTGTAACAACTGTCACAGCATCTACAACTTTAAACTTGACAGCTCCATAGTCGGGTTGGTTAGGAGAATGATCAATCAAATTGAATTTAAAACTCATGGAGAGGCAGGGACTTAGGCAATGTTTAAACAAGTCAAGATCTCGCAAATCTAAGAACTGGACCATCTCATTCAGAATATTGTCCTTTAGGTCAGCATTTATCTTTTTAACATCCCTATCTTGCTCACATGTAAATTCAGTAACCCAGGGAGGCAAACATCCATACCATTCAAGAAAACTATCTTTCATTGCAGTCTCAATGCATCCTCCAAAACTTGATCCAACCTTATCATAATCAATGCAGCTATAACCATCATAAAGTGTGGAGTCATGTAAGATAATTTCCACATCATAGACAAACAGATCATGAAAACCATTAAGAACAGGTCCAATTTCCATAACTCCTGTATTTTTTCTGGACAATCTGATGGTGTTCTCTTTGAGGGGATCAACTAAAAATATCAAGACTTCCCTTTGAGTTCTAATCTCAATTGCATTTGTAGATTGTTTGAATTTTAGACAGGTTCCATAAGGTGCAATGTAGATCTTACTAGATGATATGTTCTCAACAGATTTATATTCTCCACCAAGCACAGTCAAAGAATTTACAAAGTCATCATTGAATAAAATCTTTTGTAGTTCACCAAATGTCCTATTTCCAAACTTTCCTTTCCAAGTTATCTTATCAGAATCTGTCAGCATTCCCAAAACATAATTTGAATAGTATTGATAACCATTCTCTCTAGCTGCTGGATAGTCAAACTGTGCTCCATCACAAATACAAACCAGAGGCTTAGGGATTTCATGAAATTGCAAGGTTGAGGTTTGTTGAACTACAGGCCTACTCACATATTTCTTGATTGAATTTTGCATTTGAAATATAAATATTCCAAGTGCAAATAATTGAAATGCTATTCTGATAAATTCTGAGGATTTCATTTTATTGTGTTTAACCTTTCATGAGGGTTGATGTAATTCAACTAACAATAGGTATGACAAATTTTTAATTAAGTTGACTAGAGTCAACACTTTATTACAATTACTTTTATAAAATAATTACAAATTGTTAGGTTTTAAATATAAGAAATAGTACAAAAATTTCAGTTAAAAAAAATAATTAAATTGCAGATTACTTTTCATTGATGAGGCTTGCAATGATTGCACTTAATTTCAGCCAATTTATTTAGATAATAACAAAATAGTCAAATAAAATATTTGTCAGCAAGCGAAATGTGTTCAGTCAAATTATACTAATAAGGGTGGAATATTCTTAATACATCCTTTTGCTAACAATTGCATTTTAAAAAAAACTTGCATTTAACTTTTAAGACCTGTACCCTTGAATAAATAACCTAATTTGGATGGGTAAATACATAAAAGTACTTTTTATTTTTTGTTTGCTTATTCTTTTGTAATGAAACATTATTGTTTATTTTTAATAATCAATAGAAGGCTAAAACCTATAAGCCTATACACTATATACACATTTTTTACCTTAAGTGTTTTTAGTAGCAAAGCTATACTCTAAAAGTGTTTCTATCTGTCCTTCTGTCTGTAACGATAGAGTTGTCTGATTGGTATTATAAGCTCTTGCAAGTATAAACATACAAATATAAGGAGAAAATTTGGCAGGCACTCCTAGCTCCGCTGAATGTGTGTTAACTGTAAATGACAGACAAAAATACGGTTGCATGCATAAGTTTAAGTATCCTTTATTGCTGTACAGTCGTTCACCGCTTTCTCTCTATTTTGTAAATTAATAAACAATCAAATGTTTTACTCCTTTCTTTTATTTTATTTTAAATTTGCTTCTATTAGAACTATTCGTTCTTGTTTATGATAAACTTAGATAACAAAAAAAACTTAATTTGGCAAAGCTATATCATTTCTTTTCTTGTTTAGAAAGCAAGGAAATTATCCTGCTCCTTTTCCAAATGGATGGTTTATAATTGCAGGTAGGATTTCCTTATTTCATTCACATTCAAAAGTAGCGAAGCACAATGACTACTTGATTTACAAACGGACAACGAAAATATTCTCTGGACAAAAAAATGGGAAATAGGAAAAAGGACATAACAATAGAAGGTAGAAGAATAAATCATAAAACAAATTAATGACGAACCTAGAGACAAAGTAAGTTGTATACTGGATAAAATCACAAAAAATCAACAATCTCTCAAGTAGCAGCCCCACCCGCGGCATTACGGACTGACAAACAAGCAAAATAAAAAAATAGAGTAGCTTCGCTCATATTAATAAATAAATAATAAACAATATTGATTTGAGTTATTATTTTCCAGCAGTCAATAATTTTTTATATTGATTAAATATATTTATATTTCGGACCTTGGACAAAGTAGCTTCGGACAAAGTAGCTTCGGACAAAGTAGCTTCAGGACAAAGTAGCTGCAGGACATTTACTTAAGAAAAGTAGCTTCTTAAGAAAAATTATTCTCCAATAGAAATAAAGGTCATAGCCGCAGCGCTCGGCCCCCTAGCCTGCCTAGCCGTATTGTTTTTACAAGTTTAAAAATGATGTTTTTACAAATTTTAGGTTAGGTTAGGTTAGGTTATAGGCTAGGGGGCCGAGCGCTGCGGCCATGACCTTTATTAACAGTGGAGGCTACTTTGCCCGAAGCTACTTTGTCCGAAGCTACTTTGTCCTAAAGCTACTTTGTCCTGAAGCTACTTTGTCCTGAAGCTACTTTGTCCTGAAGCTACTTTGTCCTGAAGCTACTTTGTCCGAAGCTACTTTGTCCAAAATCCTATATTTCTATATCTATTCTTATTACTAGAATCCAGAGAAATAGGGAAAGGTCAAATACGACAAGTTGATGCTCTGGGCAAAACTTTTGCTGTTTTTAGGTAGAAGTTTTCTTTTAGTAAGATATTAGGAACAGTTTGAATTTGATTTATTAACTATTGAGATTTTAAATTATTTTTCAACGCCATAAAGCTTTATTCCCATTTTATTTTATCCTCTATAATACAAAGTAGCTTGATGTCTGTCCGTCTGTCTGTCTGTCCCTTAAGATCTCAGTAACCACTGAACCGATCGGATTCTACTCTTCAGGGAATATACCTACTGGTCCTGTGGTGGTTTTAGGGTATTTTCTTGGGGGGTGGGACACCCCCAACCCCCTCAAAAATAAAAAAAATCCAACCCCCAAAATTTTTTTTTTACATTTTTTGTAAAATCTCAGTAACTGCTGATCAAATTGGGCTCTACCCTTCTGGGAATATACCTACTGGTCCTCTGGGGGTTTTAAGCTATTTTCTTGGGAGGTGGGACACTCCAACCCCCCCAAAAATAAAAAAATCCCCACTTCCAAAATTTTTTTTTTATAATTTTTCTAAACAAAAACCAGTAATTGGGGTGGGGAAACCCCACTGCAACATGGGGCAAAGCCCCCATGAATCCCCCCTCCCCAAAAAAATAATCAAAATATAATTTTTTTAATTTTAATTTTTGTGTTTGCGAACAACCTAGGTCTAATTTTTACGAATTGAAATTTTTTTGTATACGGCAAACAACCTGGGTTTAATTTGTACAAATTAAAATTTTTGTGCATAAAGCGCACAACCTGGGTTTAATTTTATCACAGAGTAATTAAACAAAGAATTTTTTTTGAATATTTCTATTAAGGAGGGTTGACTTCCCAAAACTATATAGGGCAAGGCCCCTAGAGGCTAGGGGCGAAGCCGCTAGTTTTATATAAAGTAGCAAAGTTGTCCATTTAGATCCCGCTAACCACTAAACTGGTTGGCTTGTTCATGTCAGGGAAGTTTCACATGGGTCAAAGAATATGTTTATGACATTTTTCGACACCCCTTCCTCCTTTTATGAATACAGAGATTTTATATCAAATGCTTCCATCTAGTAGTAGAAACCAATAATAGAAAAAAAAACAGTATATGTCATTAGGAAACATTATATTTTTATTTTTTATTTTTTAGGGGTGAATCTGGACATATTTACATAACAGAGGCTTACTGTCCACATTTAGGTAATCCATCATTCTAATTCAATTTATTTTATAGAGTAGCTTTGCCAAATAAATTGTGGCTAATCAAAACTGATATTAAGGGCGTCCAAGGTTTTTCATTTTTTTTTTGGGGGGGGGGGTAATCTTTATATCATATAGGCAAGGACGTCCAAGCTTTTTAATTTTTGGGAGGGTAAAAATTCAAACTTCAAAATTTCTCCCCCTCCCCCCCAATTGGACGTCCTTGACTGATATACCAAGTACTTGCCATTAAGGTTTCTTCTAGACTTTACTTAACCTATCCTAACATACAATAATCATTAAAAAATATATTTACTTCGAAGCAGCTATTAGTGCCTAATAAAAAATGACGTCACACAATACAAATGACAATTGATAGGTCGGGGTACATTTTACCATTGGTCAATTAAAATGCATACTAGCCTAACATTGGTCATTTGTATTGTATGGTGTTATTTTTATTAGGCACTATAAGCTGCTTTATTTACACTAGCGGCTTCGCCCCTAGCCTCTAGGGGCTTTGCCCCAAGAGATTATCAAAAAAAAATTAAGGTGAAATTCGTTAAAGGACCAAGGAAATCTCCTGCAAAAAAAAAAAAAAAAAAAAAAAAATTGGGGGGGGGATTTTTGTTTTTGGGGGGGTTGGGGGTGTCCCACCCCCCAAGAAAATATCTTAAAACCACCACAGGACCAGTAGGTATATTCCCTGAAGAGTAGAGCCCATTCGGTTCAGCGGTTACCAAGATCTTAAGCTTCAGACGGACAGACAGACGGACAGACGGACAGACAGACGGACAGACATCGTTCTACTTTGTATTATAGATTACTCCATTATTTTCAGGTGCCAATCTGTGTTCTGGTGGAAAAGTTGAGAATGTAAGTAAATCAACAAATATCAACTAATTTGAAAAAATAGTTTATCTAAAAAATCTCCTAACCTCCACAACAAAATTTTCCAATATTTTTTTGTTATTGGATATTTTTATAATTCGAATGTCCGTGTGTCTGGTAACAATAGATTTTTTTGCTATTAAGATAGATTGCCTAAATTTTTTGTAAAGATACATCTTTCCAAAGTACATACAATATACAACTTTCTTTTTCTATCATTTCGTCCATATTGTCTGTTAGTCAATACATGATATTTTTGTTCTTTGATACTTATGGATGTTGTAATCCTTGTTTTATTTATTATAGGATTGTATCACATGTCCTTTTCATTCTTGGAGTTTTAGGTAATTATTTTTAAAGGAGTAGTGTACTTATCAATTGTTTTGAGTTAGTTAAGTTGTCTGTTGAAATTAATATATTTATATCTTCAAACTTTTTCTTCAGAGGGCAAATTTCCTAGGAGTTCATTAGCCTTTCATAGAAATAAAGGAATACACATTAAAGACTTAGACAACCCTAACTCCCAGGTTAGCCTAGGAAATTTTTCAGATTTAGGTCCATTGTACCCAGGTTATACCAGAAAAATTATGATTTCTACGCCCCTAGAGGCATCTAGGGGCGCTCAAGAGATGGTTGTATGTGCAAATTATATAATGTTTTTGGGCGGAGATTTTTCCTTTCTCATTTGGATGGTTGAGGTATCCTCCCCAAAATTGTTAAAACCTTCCTTCCTTAAAACTATAAAAAGCTTCACTTTAAAGGAGAACCATATCGGTCCAGCAGTTAGTGAGATTTTAAGCTATAGCCAGACAGACATCCTGTTGCTTTTACATAAGTGCTTTAATTTGATATTATTATGTAATAGTGGTTTGGATGGTAGCTGCTCTAAGATTCCATACTCAACACAAAAACCTCCAAAGGTAAGTTATCACATCGGGGATGGTCAAAAAGTTATTAGGTTTTAAATAAAGAAGAATGATTTTTTGTCAGTCTGTGAGATTTTGCTGACGATTTATAAAATGATTGATTTTAAGTTTTGATAACAATTAGACACTTCTTTTTATATAAAGACCAGTGGCTTTGTCCCTAGCCTCATCCCAAGAGGAAATAGAAAGTCCCCCTTCCTAAATAGAATCGTTCAAAAAGCTATAGCTTTATCGTTCAAAAAGCTATATTATCAAAGTTACTCACTGGCAACATTAAACATAGGATAAACGCCCATGGAAATAGCTTAAAACCACCGTAGAATCAGTAACAATCGGTTCAGAGGTTACCAAGACTTGAAGCTTCAGACAGACGGACGGACAGACAGACATCGTTCTACTTTGTAATATAGGTATGGAAGATTTTAATTGTTTACATTTTATTTGTTTCAGAATTCTCAATTAAAAATCTACCAAAGTCTGGAGCAAAATGGCATGATATATGTTTGGAATCATAACAAGGCAAGTTCAGTAATTATCATACTGGATTTACAAGGATATAATTATCCAAAAGTAGCTAAGCATAAAAACAAGGATGACAACATCCATAAGTAGCGAAGCATAAACAATTGAATAATAATTTAGATATAGTTGACAAAAGCATGTATATTAGGAAAAAATCACAAAACCTTTTCAACATTTGTTTTTAATTTCTTAATATTTATTTATATGTCAGTACTATGACTAACAGACTGATGGTCAAAGTAAATTACATACTGTATGCTCAGAACAACGGGAAATTTAATTTTTATATTTTTAACTACAAAAATTTAAAAAAAAATGGACCATAAACACCAAAGATATGAAGAAAAATGTGAAAAATATAAAAATAGCCAAAAACCTGCAAAAAGGCAGTCTGACCGCCATTGATGTGTTCTTGAAACGAAAGGAAATTTAATTTTGATATCTATAACTGAAAAACTTTGGAAATTGGGCCATAAACACCAAAGGTATGGAGAAAAATGTGAAAAATACAAAAATAGCCTAAAACCTGCTTAAAGGCAGTCTTACCGTCATAGTTGTTTTCTTGAAACGACAGGAAATTTAATTTTGATTCTATAACTGAAAAAATTTTGGAAATCGGACTATAAACACCAAAGATATGGAGAAAAATGTGAAAAATACAAAAATAGCCTAAAACCTGCTAAAAAGCGGTCCTATCGCCATTGATGTTTTATAGTTAATTGTGCTCCTTGATATTAGAAATGTTGTCAAAAATTTCAGCCTTTTATCTTTTATAGGAGCCGAGAAAATCACGTTTCCCCCAAACTAAGACGGACATACGGACAGACGGACATTTCAAATTATAGAGTAGCTTCGCTACTAAAAATAATTGATGGACACGCGTAAGGAGTGTAATAAACGTAAGGAGTGTATTAAAGACCAAATGAATAAATTAAAAATCACAAAATCTTTTGCATAAATCTTTAATCAGTTCAATATCTAAATTTTTGTAGCCTGAACAGACCAACGAACCAAGTAAATTATATACTGGATGCTCGATGGCATAAGGAACATTCACACAAATAGCAGCAGAGAAAATCACAATTTCTTCTAAAAATAGCTGACTGACAGACAGACGGACATTTCAAATTGTAGTTTAACTTCGCTTCTAAAATGGGATAAAATGAATGGAGCAAAAATGTAAACCTTACATCTGTTCACCAAATATTATTTATAATTATTTTGTTTTTTATACCTACACCTGGTTAGAATGACCCTTGTTTAAAAGTATCCTTATAATACGTACTGAAGTGTCTCGCTAACCGCTGAACCGGTATAATAGCTTCTCATAGGGAAATCGCCCAGAGAAAAGAATTAACCCTCCACAAAAAAAAAATCCCCCCCCCCAAAAAAAAAAAAAATTTGTATACTTTTTCTTTTTCTTTTTAAATATAAAATAAAAATGTGTTTACGAATTTAGCTACCCCCTCCCCCCTCCAAGAGGTCTCTAGGGGCGCAACCGCTAATAAAAAAATAAAGTAGTAAATGTCATTTTCATAATTACTACAGACAAAGTTTTTTCTTCTCATTTGAAAGTCATGCCAAATGTTTATAATTATTTTGAAAGTTCTAAGAAAGTTTTAAATTATACCATTTTTGGGGGAATTTTATACAAACTAACACATTTTCTTAAAGTTTTATTTTTTGTATATCTTTTTCATTAAACTACCGACACCCCCCCCGGGCCCCCCCCCCCCTCCCCCAATTCGCACAAACTAAAATAATTTGAGTTGTTTCGACAATTGAAGACATTCTAATCTGTAAAATATATCAGTAACAGGATGTCTATCTGTACGAGTATGGATGGATTTCGCTAACCATTGGAACGATATAATTATGTGTTGTGAAGCTACTTAATGGTCCAGAGAATTAATATACATATTTTTGGGTAATGGTACCACCAAGAGAAAATACCCATCGAAAAAAATCCTTCATCCCTAAATCTAAAATTGAACGCTAAGGGTCAACTCTACCCTCCCCCCCCCCCTTTCCCGCAATTGTCTTTAGCAGCCTCTAGGCTAGTATCATATATAAAGATATAATTGAATATGCGTAGAAGACGAGTAAATAAGATTATTTGCATCATTGCCTGAGCGTAAAATTGCACATATTCCTAACGTAGCTAAGATTTGCAAAAATACCACCAATTTATATGAGGAGGCTAAATATATTTCTAAAGATATGTAAAGTGTAAATAAAGTAAAAATAGTAGTGATAGGAAGTAAAGAAAAGTGAATTATAAAAATCAAGCTACCATAGCATTGCAGACAGACGGAAGAAAATAAAGACACATACAATTATAGAGTAACATTTGCTTATAAAAACTTAATATATTTCAATTTACATGATAGCGTTACAGACTTTTAGACACAATATACTAGTAGAGTAGCTTTGTTTGAAAACAACATGTACAAATCTTTCAATCGAGTCTATCATATCATTTCTAAAGTAATCCATAGAGTATTTTTTTGCAAATTTTATTGGCAAAACTTGGCATCTATGGTAACTAATTTAGAATACTGGAAAGAAACTTTTAAAATTGTATGGATTGTGTACTTTTCATTAACTTTTTATTTAATTGAAATTTTTCTTCTGATTTTAAAGTAAAAACTTTAATTTGCTATGGTGTATTTGATTCTAAAGATTTTTTTCTGTGGCAAGAAAACAGTTTATAAATCAACGCTATTCTATAATTTACTTTGTCTGAATGACCGTTTGTCCCTCCGTCCATCAGTCCATAACGCTATGGAAAACATTTTTGAGAAGAGCATCCAGTATACAAACTACTTGGTCTGTCAGTCCATAGGACATAGTATAAAAGACATAAGTATATTTTTAGATTTTTGCGATTTTCTATTATTTTTCTATTCTTCTTTTTCAATTTTTTATGACCATTGAACATTTGTTCTAAGATTACCTTGTCTATTTGTCCAGTCATTATTTCTTTTGATTCATTACTTATGAATGTTTTCATCCTTATTTGAAACTAAAATAAATCATGTTATTTCCTTTATCAAGGCCCTTATGTCTGTTGCCTCATTAGTTAAAGAATAAGGGAACAAAAACTAAATAATATTTATTAATCCACCGGACTTATTTTGTATATTTATCCATATATCTTTAACCCAATGATTTTAGAATATAAAATAATAGACAATACATTGATTGTCATAATTAGCAGCCTTGTCATCAAGGGTATTATAAATATACTAAGAATGTGTAAAATTGGATTTTCACATTGTTTCACTGTTAGTATATTTTGCCTTAAATTTTAGAAGATTTTTTTTTTAAATTTCAATTTGATTAATCTTTAATAAATTTCATAATTTAGGTTTTTGAAAGGATTAAGTCTCTTGTAACATTAGATCTTTTGTAATGCAGGCAATTTATAGGGTTAGATCTTTTGTGATTAAGTCTTTTGTAAGATTAGACCTTTTGTAGGGTTAGGTCTTTTGTTAATTAGATCTTTTGTAGCAACGCCTGCAATGTTTAGGATGAGCCTGCAACCTGGTGGCCAGATGTTATACCTGAAATTGAAAACGGACAATATATTTACCAGGTATGAGTGATACAATCTTTTTTAATATTACCCTCAAAGTTCCTTGAGATTGAGTACTGGGTAGCCGCACGGGGTTAGGCATTACAGGTACAGCCCTGCAGGTTTGAGCCACCTGCAGGAGTTGGGCAAATGAATAACCTACTTAATAGGCACTTTGTGGGAAAGCAGCACATCTTTTATGTAGACAATGTTTATGACAATATTCAATTTGAAGTGTTTTAATTTTTTTTTAGTTGCGAATCTTATATATAATAATTATTTGTAGGGTAGGAGTGAATATTATGTAAACTGTCACATACAAGAGATTCCGGAGAATGGGGCGGATGGTGCACATCTAAACAGGAATATCAATAATCAAATTCTTCTATTTAGATAATAATTTTTTTTTGATGATATGATTGATTGATAATATTATCAAAGGAGAGAGGGGACGTTGGGTGGTTAATTATACTGGTCCCATAAGTTTTATAAACATATTTTCACATTTGCAGTGTACAAACTTTTATGATAAAATGATTATTTTTTTTTATTCGTTAAAGGACGCCTGCAAGAAATACCACGCTTAAACTGCTGAAAGACTGCCACAAGTAGACCCAATACCCCAAATTTAAAGCCTTCAGCTTCAATAACAAAAAAGTTCTAGGCATTTCAAAAAAGCATTTTATATACAATGGAAATTTTGAAAGATTGCTGATGCTCATAAAAGAAAAAAACAATATTAAATTACGTCACTTAGACACAAAATTATAACCTTATCTTTGTCAGAAATTTAGATTGCTGGTAACTGATTACATTTTTACAATAAAAACACCACATTTAATAGTCAAAATCTATGAAAAAAATTCAATTTAAATTGCATTTTTAAACAAAAATCATAGCGGAAACAAAGGGGGAAACTTCTGCAAGCTCAGCTGTGATTGGTTGCTAAGCTGATTCAGCCTTCTGATTGGCTACAGTACACTCGGTACAATGCAAGTTAAACTTAATTTTTTTTAATGATTTTGACTAAAAAAAATAGGTATTTTTATTGTAAATATATAATTAGTTACTGGCAATCTAAATTTATGACAAAATTAAGCTTATAATTTAGTTTCTAGGCCACGTAGTTTAATTTCAAAATTTCTAACATTAGCATTCAAATTCTTTTAAAATTTTCATTGTACATAAAATATCATTTTAAAATGCCTAGAACTTTTTTGTTATAGAAGCTGAAGGCTTCAAATTTTGGGTATTTGGTCTACTTGTGGCAGTCTTTCAGCAGTTAAAGCGTGGTATTCCTTGCAGGCTTCCTTTAAGATCCAAAGTTTGTGTATCGTAATTTGGGTACTTTTGACATTAGCATGATGTTTAACGAAGTAAAGAACAAAACATAAACATTTTCATTTTCAATTTTTTTTAAAGAAAAAAAAATTGGGGTGAGGGTAATTTTTTTAGATTTCTCTTGGGAGGGTGGTGATACCCTCCCCTAAAATAGTTATAACCCTTCCCGGGACATATGAGAAGCTACCCTGCAAAGGAGAACCCGATCAGTACAGCGGTTGCCGAAATCCTTTGGTACAAAAATACACAGACAAATAGACAGATTGACATCCTGTTACTTTATTACAAGAGCTGGATCTTTAAATCATTTAGTGCAGCCACTGCCACTGCCACAGCAGCTGCCGTAGCCGCCACCACTGCCAGTGCTGCCAATAAAATATGGATTTAAAAGATTTAACGACAGTTCAATGCCGGCTATCCTAGAAATATGGATCTTAAAAATCTTTTATGGGTCGATATTTTATACATACTTTAAATAATCTATTTGTTAAAACCTCATTTCAATGGTATTACGATAGTTTCGAAATAAAATAATACAATTAGTTATTAAAATATCAAAAGTGGCTGTCTTTGTGGCTACGTGGCAACGCTAAATGACTGTGGCCACGCCATTTTGATTTAAAGATCGCTATTAGTTGAGCGGCTGTACCTCTGGCAGTGACGACGGCTTCACTAAACGATTTAAAGATCCAACTAAGGATTTTCACAAAATAAAAAATAAACTTTAAATAAAGATTATTGATAATATTTTGCTAGTGTACACAAAGCAGGTAAATATTTTTAGTAAAGCTACTCTATAATTTCAAGTATTTGCCTGTCCTTCCATCCGTCCGAGCATTAGTCAGGATCTTCCGACTAGCGCAACCTTGACGTTGGGTGGGGGGGAGTGTGAGAGATGAATTTTTCCCCTCCGTTTTTTATAACTCATTTTCTATGTTTAAAAGATACAAGGCTGAAATTAAGAGACTTCTAACAAACTGGCTTGCTTATGAATTTTACAAGTTGTTTTGATTAAGTTACTGTTTTTTTTAAATCTATAACCTTATTTCAAATGAAATAATATTTAGCATTCCATTCTTTATTTTAATATAACCAAAAAGGAATGTTTTAGTTCTAAAAGATCTAACTTATTGCTGGAATGAAAGAGGTGTTCTTTAGTTCCTATCTGCCAAGTTTCTTGTATATTTCCGAAAACGATTTTTATATAGAAAAACAACTCATGTTAAATCTTTAAAAATGGGCCAATCACATTTCTCACCAACCACCCCCACCCTCCTTTCATTTCCTAATATTGCTCTAAGATTCCTCTAGAAGCGAATTCATTAGAACTCTTTATAAAAGATATTACTTTAACTGCATTGTGATATATAATTTATAATTCATCTAGGAATTGTGTGTGGTGGGGAACCTAATCCGACACAAGCAGATTTTAGCACCAAGATTAGGTAAATTATATTTAGAGTTCATAAAAAGTCATATCAATTGAAAAAATTAACTTTCCAGTATGGCTTTGAAACTGATTAATATCCGGTGGATAAGAACCTTTTCTCAGCTACACTAAAAAATCATGTAATGTATCATATTCAGTTTTTTTACGAATATAATAATGTACAATGAAAATATTGAAACCAGTTTAAATTTTGTGGCCCACAAAACTGGTTTTAATCCTATAATTGTACATTTTTATGTTTATGGAAAGCTGTTCATAATAAGATGCGTTAGATAATTATTATACATTTCCATACTAGTATTGTTTTATTGACTTATTCCAAGATTTTAGTTATGTTTCCTTTCAATTACTACAAAACTGCTTTAGATATTTTTCTTCTTTGTGGGTTTAAACTAGTTGTGTGTGTGTAGTAGGTCGAGACACTTTTGTATGCTAGCACCAGGGCCAGCTCAAGGTCCACGCTCATGTACAAGTACTTGACCCGCTGTCTCAAGGGACCTACTCTTTATTACCTCACCCTGGCCAAGTATGGCAGGTGTCACAAACTATTTTGTCTTTAAACTAGTTTGTTTGCAGTGGAAACAGTTGCGTGCACAGGATTTTGCCATGGGTATGTGACTGTGAGTCTAAATGAGCTTAAAAAAGGAAATAATGGCCTCTCTAATTTAAATTAAAGTGGGCGTATACAGACATCCCTTTCTACACAAAAATGAGGTGGTTAATGAGATGTAAAAGAAATTTAAAAAAAGGATTTAAGTTATAGCTTTTTTGCTGATAGTAATTATAATTTTCAGTAACCACAGTTGGAATATTACTTGGGAACCATTGAAAGAATCTCATAAAGCAAGGTATGCTATTATATTTTTTATTTGAAAAAAAAATTTTACTAAAAAAAGTCAATTAGAAAGTTGTGTGAATTAATTAATTTTCTTAAAAACATGTATTTGTAATGCAAGTACGAATTAACTTGTATAATACTAAAGACATTTAAGTTTTTACCAACTGCTGTAAAACAAATATGAAACACAACATATATAAAAGGAAAAATCTTGAACCATTAACAAGGACATCAAAATTCATATCCAATGAATTGGTTGTCTTTATTGTGCCTTTTAATATTCATTTTAATTTGCTAAGTAATACAAACAGATGATTAATGCATTTTTTCTTTCAGAATTCAATTGAATCATGCAATGGTGCTGTTCAACCGGTTCAAATTATTTAACCTGAACCTAGAGGCTGTACAAATTGGTCCTGCTTCTGTACACCTACATTTTCAATCTTTTATGGGTAAGGCATATTATTTATGTTTAACAGTAACAATATTCATTAGTAAGAGAAAGTAAGTTCAAAGTTATTTGTTCCGATTAACAACTAAACAGAATAATTCATTATAATTTTGCATCTGAAATGGCTGTGTTGTAGAGTAGCTGCTACAAAGTTTTGCTTAGGGATGAATTTCCTAAACCTATCCTTTGTCAATATGTATTATTAAAGAAGGCTAAAGAATATTTTGCCTTCCTGAAAAGTAAGTCAATTGATAAAATATTTTTTAAGTTTTCAAGGTTGTAAAATAATGACACTTAAAATTTGGCTTTATGATAGCCCATGGATTACGTAAAAATTCTCTAAACTTCCCCATCCTGATTAACTTTAAAATTGTAGGTCGTGGAGTTATGGTACAAAGTGTACTGCCAGTTCAACCTATGGTACAAAAACTAGTACATGTCTTCTACACAGGAGTGCAGTCAATCAATTATAAAAGTAAAGTTAAGAAGATACTCGATAATAGGTCCTATTAACTTTTATAAACCTTGCAAATTGTTTAATAACTTATTAAGTAATGAAGGTTGATAGCAAAATATAAAATTATCATTCAATATTCAACAATATTAAAAAATCAGATGAATATAAAATTATGTCAATTACAGTTTTATATGTTTTAAATGGACATTTCAGACTTTTTGTTTATTAGTATAGAGTTACTATGCTTTCTAAAATGTACATATCTATAACAGAATATTGCCAGAATATTGCCAAGTTTAAAATCAATAGGAAAATTTTAACATGCCTAGATTTACAATAAGAGCTATCTATTATGGATTGTTCCAATCCTAATTATAGAAAAGTTTTGCTTTAATTGACTGTACTTTGTTTACCCAGAAAGGTCATGGCTGCCCCCCTATGCAAAGCTTGTCCTTCTTGGTGAAAGTATACATGTTGAGCGAGATATTAGGTAAGAACAATCCAGTGTAAGTCAGAGATCTTAAGGGATAAGACAATGATTTACATTATCAATGATGATAAATAAAATTACCACTTCTGTTTATTAGAATTATTGGTTACAAAATTTGGACACTATTGGTTTGGAACTAACCAATCTAAATTCATTGAAGTACCCAAAGTTTTTGGATCAGTAATATTTGACATAAAATCACTTTACATAAATTCATTTCACATAAAATATTTCACATAAAGTATCATTTGACATAAACTCATTTGACATAAAGGTACATTTGACATAAAAACGTTTCACATAAACTCATTTGACATAAAGGTACATTTGGCATAAAGGTATACTTGACATAAAGATACATTTCACATAAAGGTACATTTCACATAAAGGTACACTTAAAATAAAGGTACACTTGACATAAAGGTACATTTGACATAAAGGTACATTGCATGGCAACCGGTGAAAAGAATCTCAGTTCTGCACCACAAGCCTCGCACGACTGAAGTCCCCATGTCTATACAGTCATATTTTTATGAAAATATTTTTTGAACATCTTTTAAATTTTTTTAAATCTTAAAAAAAAAATAAAAAAATCTTCTAAAAATATTTTCATATAAATATGACTGTATAGACATGGGAACTTCAGTCGTGCGAGGCTTGTGGTGCAGAACTGAGATTCTGTTCACCGGTTGCCATGCTCGGGGAAAAAAATGACAACCTCGGGTACACTTTGAAATGTATCTTTATGTGAAACGTTTTATGCCAAGTGTACCTTTATGTCAAATGTACCTTTATGTCAAGTGTACCTTTATGTCATACGTACCTTTATGTCAAATGTACCTTTATGTCAAATGTACCTTTATATCATATGTACCTTTATGTGAAACGTTTTTATGTGAAGTGTACCTTTATGGCAAATGTTTTTATGTCAAATGTACCTTTATGTGAAGTGATTTTTATGTCAAATGTTTTATGTGAAATGAATTTATGTCAAATAATATTATGTCAAATATTACTGATCCAAAGTTTTTAGCCAACGAATAAAATGGACTATGGACTTTAGGTGCGTTGTGACGCTTCGGGTACAAGTCCTCTCCACGTCACCTTTGAACATACTTGGCTATGTCGCGCATCTGACGAACGTGATGAGGTACGGCCGGTCGCGGGTAACGAATAATATAACATATTTATGAAACTACGGGTACCAATGTGATTTTCATTCTAAAGTCCAATGATTTAAGAAAAGTTAAATTTATTACTTACAGTTTAACCAGGTATAGAAAATCCAACGGTTATTTAGGAATAAGACAATGGATGATAAACAATATAACTCCTTGTGTAGATTATAACTATTGGTTTAAATGTTTAGACACTGCTAGATCAGAACTAACCAATCAAGATTCATCAAAAGTAAATGAATTTTTTTAACCACTTTTCAAGCCAATAAAACTAATATTGGATTATATTCTACGTTATCTCACTTCTAAATATTAACCCTATTCTTAAATTGACCTATCCCCGACTATTAACCTTTTTTCTTCCATTGACCTATCCCCAATTATTAACCTTTTTTCTTCCATTGACCTATCCCCGACTATTAATTTTCTTTTCTTCCATTGACCTATCCCCGACTATTAACCTTTTTTTCTTCCATAGAGCTATCCCTGAATATTAACCTTTTTTTTCTTCCATTGACCTATCCCCAACTATTAAACTTTTTTCTTCCATTGACCTATCCCCGACTATTAACCTTTTTTCTTCCATTGACCTATCCCCGACTATTAACCTTTTTTTCTTCCATTGACCTATCCCCGACTATTAATAATTTTTCTTCCAATGACCTATCCCCGACTATTAATAATTTTTCTTCCATTGACCTATCCCCGACTATTAATAATTTTTCTTCCATTGACCTATCCCTGACAGTTAACTTTTTTTCTTCCATTGACCTATCCCCGACTATTAACCTTTTTTTTCTTCCATTGACCTATCCCCTACTATTAATAATTTTTCTTCCATTGACCTATCCCCGACTATTAATAATTTTTCTTCCATTGACCTATCCCCGACTTTTAACTTTTTTTTCTTCCATTGACCTATCCCCGACTTTTAACATTTTTCTTCCATTGACCTATCCCCGACTATTAATCATTTTTCTTCCATTAACCTATCCCTCAATCTCTCTCTCTCTCTCCGAACCGTACTACAAATCAAGTTACTTATAAAAAATTCCTACGACTTTTATAGTTTCGTTTATTCATCATTTTTTAAAGATTTAATGTCCCTCTCTCTCACTTCCCTTTTCTTCCGTCTTTATTTTAATTTCATTTTTTTATTTAAAACCGTATTTATAATTTTGTCTCTCTTTCTTAAAACTATTTTAGGATCCTAATGTTTTTTGTTTAAAATTGTCGTCCTGAAAGGGTTAAACTATTTAGCTAAATGTTAAATTTTAGTTTAATATCTGAACACATTCGGGCGCGTCGCTAGTATCATATTACATTAAAACATAGTTTTCCTTGATTTACTATATTATAAACTTAAATTTTCTACTTTATGAATATAAATTTAATACTTCAATATAATTTGAATAGCATAATAAAATAAATGATTTAATTTATTCTTCATAGAGTAAAATAATGGGTCTTATCATTCTGGTCATTGAGAGTTTATTATTGATTATTGAACCAGTATGAGTTTTAACATCTGACCTTTGGAAAACTTGAGCTCGTTTATAGACATTTATTTCCTATATAGATCTGTCATGGATCTTGATGCAATACAGCAAGCCGTTTTGTAAATGTTAAAAATTGGAAGATTTCATTAAATAAAAGTAATCGCAAATATAAGTATTAAATAATATTTTTAGGGGAAGACTAATTTATCATATTTGCTTTATTTATTTTATTTTAGAGTGTGGAATAATAAAATGTATGTGAACAAGCCAGTTTTAGTTAAAGAAGACGCATACATTACTAAGTTTAGGTAAACCTTTATAAAAGAAACCCGCAGGGGTTTTGGAACAAGAATTTACATTTTAGCTGCTAATGGTCTTTTCGAATGATGATTTACTGTTAATAACGGTTAATATCAAGAATGACAGCATCCATGAAAGCAAAGTCCAACAACTAATTCAGTATTTATTAATATTAGATAGGTGTAAAATAACAAAATAATTTAAATAATTTCGTTTTAAGTTCAGACACTCTCCTTTAGATAATGACAATATGATTATTTTATGCTTTATCAGTACAGGAATGTAAAGCTTTGCTTTTAAAATTAAGTTGCTATAACATTATTTTCAGTGTGGCTTCGAAACCAATTAATCATATAATTTTTCATTTTAATATCCGCGGAAAGCTGCTTACACTACGATGCGATAAATAACTATCATTATAGTGAATAATTCTATATTTTAGGCGATGGTACTCCCAGTTTTATCCAGCTATAGAAGTGGAGGAGAAAAGTTCAGATCCTGTAGTTGTTCCTAACACTAGAGACCTCTCATGGTGATATTTCCAACTAAATAGTTCAGATCCTCTGTAGTTGTTCCTAACACTAGAGACCTCTCATAGTGATATTTCCAACTAAATAGTTCAGATCCTCTGTAGTTGTTCCTAACACTAGAGACCTCTCATGGTGATATTTCCAACTAAATAGTTCAGATCCTGTAGTTGTTCCTAACACTAGAGACCTCTCATGGTGATATTTCCAACTAAATAGTTCAGATCCTGTAGTTGTTTTTAACACTAGAGACCTCTCATGGTGATATTTCCAACTAAATAGTTCAGATCCTATATAGTTGTTCCTAACACGTACTAGAGACCTCTCATGGTGCTATTTCCAACTAAATAGTTCAGATCCTGTAGTTGTTCCTAACACTAGAGACCTCTCATGGTGATATTTCCAACTAAATAGTTCAGATCCTGTAGTTGTTTTTAACACTAGAGACCTCTCATGGTGATATTTCCAACTAAATTATAAACAATTGCCTATCAAGTATAACCAGCCATAAATGTGCAATTTAAATTAAAAACAAAGAGGACAATACTACAACTAGAAAAACACAAAACTATCAAATAGTTTTTATTACAAAGGACCGACGAACAAAGTAAGAAATAGAATAGAAACTCATTTCAAAGTGAAATCTTCACAAAGCGATTAAACCTTTTGTCTCTGATATTTCCCAAGTTTATTTACTAAAGTGCTAAACGGAATAAAAAACTGAACTTATAGAGTAGCAGCACTTCTAAATCTGAAAAAAGCAAAGTTGTTTCATATTTGTAAATTGTATTTTCTGTTTATTATTCTTCAACTGATTTAATAACAGTTTGATAAAATCTACATTATAATAAGTCAAATATTATATATATATAATAATAAGAAACAATAGTCAAAAGTCGCACATAACCTTTTGGCAGACAGTTTGAAAACTCGTAGTGTACTTTTAAATAACTAAAACATTAACTTATACTATGAAAAACTGAAAGAAGAATACCTTAAAAGTTGTTAAACTGAAAAATTATAGAAAAGGGACACTACGATTTATAATAAGTAATACTTTGTCAATTTGGAAGATATGATAAAAATGGAAGATTGTACAACTACAATTTAGGGAAAGATATATGGCATCCGAAAAAAAATAATTTGCCTTTAACTTTTCCGACAGTTATACCTAAACAGTTTCTTGAATTTCTTTATTTTGTAGTTTTCTGGTAGAATAATTGAAGGCAAATAATTTATTTAGGTTCCATATTAACCCTCGACCCTACTATAAAACAGAATATGTAGATGTTATATAAATGGAAAATATTATCTATCTATTTCTATTATATTAAAAGAGTAAAGATTTGTGTTCCATAGATCTTTGTATGTAATATAATGTTAATAAACATCTAGTTTTACAGGTTTTGATTTTTTCTCTCAGAAAGTTAATTTCATTAAGTACTCTTTTTATACTTTTACGGTGTTTTTTTAGCATTTTAAAATAAAATTGGACTTTCAACAATTTAACTTAATTCTGTTAATTTATACAAAAAAAAGTTGAAAACAGGAAGAGAATATATCATTTGAAGAATAATTATCTATCGCATCGTATTATAAACAGCTTTCCGCGGATTTAAAAATGTACAATTATAAGATTAAAACCAGTTTTGTTATCCCCGAGATGCCGGAGGCAGGAGCTAGCGAAACTGGTTTTGATATTATGATTATACATTTTTATATTTGTAGAAAACTAAATATATAATACGATACAATACATGATTTTTCAGTGTGACTGATAGCCGGTTCTTAAACACCGTATATTGATCGGTTTCGAAGCCAGACTGGAAAATCTATTCTGCCTCTAACTTCTTTACTAATTCTAATTACTTATCAACATTAAAATAAAATGAATTGATTTTAGGATCAAAGATTTCAAAAAAGAAAATCTTTTGGTCGCAAAATAGTTTTTCTCCAAGCGTTATATCCCTTTCCTGATTCTGTAATACAAACCCTGATTTCAAATAATAATACATTTGTTGGTTGCAAACAAAAATATAAATCACATTTGTTAAAACAATTTATACTTGAGATTATCAAATTAATAAATGAGATTTTCATTAATTGAATATTTTTATCTTCACTTATAATGTATTAAGTATATTGTATGACTTGTATATCAAAAATAATAGTTTTAATTTAATAGATAAAAGTTGTAAACTTCATGTATTGTTTTCTGCCTGAATAAAACTTGACTTGTTTAATATTGAATGGTAATAATAAAATCAATACTTACTTATACATCTTGTTAAGCAAAACAATTAGAAAAGATCAGAAAAAGATTTCAGCTTCGATTATAAAGTGAATTTCCCATTATTTAATAGACGATAAAAATACATTTCCATTCATGATGAACAAAAATTCCCTTTCAGGGGATCAAAATTATTGGTTGACAAGTTAGGACACTTCTCGTTTTGAACAACTAATCAATCAAAGTACTCAAAGTTAATAATATTTTTGTAGTCTTTTTCTGAAATGTTCTACTTGTTGTTTCTGGTAATAAGTATACTGTATATATCCCTTAGTCCGGTTCCAGTGAGATAACCTATTCTGTTTAGAAAATTATCCCAACCTCTATATATTGATAAAAATAATCTAGAATCAAACCTACAACTCATACTAGTAAACATATAACACTCTTGTCAACTTTGGAAGACTAAAATTGAGTTGCCCATTAATTAATGAAATATTAGGGAAAGGGATAGAGCACCTCAAGATAAATACTATGACAATGACTTTATTGGTTAAAAATAACAATTCTCTTTCATCATTTTCATGTTTTTTTACTTATTCAAATAATAGCACTTTGAAAGTTGATAATGAGGGGTCTAACATTTTTTTCTTTCAAGTGCCATATCCCATCCTGATAAAAACACAGACTTGTAAATAATTTCTAATAATATTAGGTAGGTTGTATAACATAATACTTTTGTTTACATTTATTGGCAAAATTGATGTTGAATTAATTAAGTACATAGTTTACTTATTTTGGTGGATATTACAATTGGCCCATTTTATAAATATAGGAATGATCCATTATTTTTCCAGTAAACCACCCATTATACCTGCTCATTAATTTGAATTGGATGTTTTTAGAACAGAATTTTCTTATTTTCTTTTAAATTAATTTCTCGAGTTAATTAGTAATTCCAGAAATGATTATATATTTCAAAAAAAGGGGGAGGGGAGGAATAGGTGGTCCACAATGGCAATAAAAGGATATTTACCAGTTTTATTTCATTTAAATACTGAATGCAAAGTCAAGATTTAAAAGATTTAAATATCTAAAATGATTTTTTTTCTTTCCTTTTATTAAAATGTAATTATAGGATGCTTTTAGATTTATAAATATATAATATCATTATAGATCTTCTAATCTAATTCTTTAATAATTAAAAACATAAAAGAAACAAACAGAAGATATAATAATTTTAAATGAAGGCAACTTTGTGGATATAATCTAATAATAGGTAGGTTTTTTTACAATTATTTTCAACAAAAAAAAAATTAATAATACTTTTCTAAACTACATTTATAAGTTTCTGAAAAGCTATTATTAAAATCTGAAGGAAAAGGCAACATATTTATAATAAAAATACAATTTTTTTAACATTATAATAATCAATTCATTTACACTGTTAAAATTCTGATCAATTTTGATTCTTGTAAACTCAATTTATATCACTCTATCACTTTCATTTGTAGATTATTTGAAAAATTCTTTTAAAAAGTTTTTAAAATTCTACAGAAATTAATTTGTTGTCACAATGAAGATAAAAAACCAAGTTTTTCTTCAAACAAACAAAAAACATCAAAAATGTTTAAAATAACTTTAATCACTAATATAATCTCTTTATGTTTTAAGAAAAGAAAATTATTTTCTACTGGGTAGATACAGTTTGTGTTTGTATATAAGGAAAAATAATTTGACAGCTAATTGGATAAGACTGCAGTACATAGCAATTGTATAATTGTTTTTGTCAGCTACTTCGCACTCAGTATAAGCCCTGCAATAATTAAATTATTTGTTACATAATATTAATATTTCTAAAAGTAATTTCAATTTAGTAAAATAAAAAGTGAAAATTTCTACGAATTGTTAGTCCACAAACTGGAAATTTGCTTTAATGCCATGAAGCTGTGCATGGCAGTTGCTTAAATGAGGTACAATGTAAAACTGTGAAGAAACGGCGGTTGAATCGCCACTTCCGCCAAAAACGCTATCTCCGACTGAATGATGAGTACTTACTGAGTACTGAGTAAAAACAAGTTAGTCTCAAAATTTCTGAGCAGTGTAGGTTTAACCGATTTACATTGTACCTCAAAAAAGCAACTGTTCTGCCAAATTTTAGAGTTCTAATCATATTTTCAAGACTTAGAACACAAGTTTAATTGATTATTAGACAAGTACAAAATGTTACCCTATCCTGCTGTAGCCAAGCTGCTGGAACCCATTGTGGTTCCCGCTCCAGGAGATTTATCTCTTCTAGTAAACTCGCGTAGGCTCGGTCAGGATCGCTGAAATATTAACAAGAATTGGTTATTAAAACACTAACATTTTTACAGATTCAAAGCGTAGGTGGAAATTTTATATATTTAAGAAATTGAAAACTTTTGACAAGTTTCAGGATTCGCCCTACTGTCAACAAGCCAAGGATGTATAAGAGGGGTGTAGTAGGTTAATTACCACCCTCTCCCCCAAATAATTTTGTAAATATTAGATTTTAACCATCCCGTAATTTTTTTTTGTGGGTGGGGGGTGTATGCATGGTAAGCCCATAAAATATGTAGAATATTTCTAATAAAGACAAAATAAGAGCAAAAACAATTTTTAATTCTTTTCTGTCTATCCATCTTTTTGTCTGTATATTCTAAGTATCTAACCTATAAATGATGATAAGATCAAAGTATTGACCATATCTCTCCTCCATCTCCCTGGCCTTCTTGATGATGTCCTCCAGCTCCTCGTCGTCAACCTGTTCCAGGTTCTCCGTTTTCCACCTGAAATATTATACACCGTGGAAACATTTGTCATAGTGTGAGTATATTTGCCGTAGCGTGGGAACATTTGCAGTAGTGTGGGAATATTTGCCAAAATGTGGGAATATTTGCCATTTGATTTTTAGCTTTCTTGGATATTTCTTAATATCCTTAACACTTAACATATTGTTTTAAGTGATCTCTAGGTATTAAAAAAGCTGTAACAAAAAGACAAAATTATATTTTCCCTCCAAGTGCCTAATGAAGCAAATACCCCTTCCCCCTTTTTAAAATTAAATTAATAATAAGAGGGCTGGGGTATTTTTTGTGCGATTTGTTACTTTAGGTCAGATTAGGATAGTTTATATTTTTTACTGGATTCTCAGGAATTTTATATAGGAATATAGCAATCACAACCCCCTTCCCAATTTTATTTTGAATTTATTTTTCAGAAAGCATTGCCAAAATCTTACCGTTTTAATTGCACAAGTGAAGGTGGCGCAACAAAGACGACATAGGGCATCAGATCACTATTCTTTAATATTCTAAGGCTCTGGGGATGAAGGTTCAACACACAAATTCTTTCCTGGTTCACCACGGCTCTAAAAAAAAGGAGGATATTTAAGTTTTTTTGTATATCATTTCTTTAAAAATTACATGGAGGGAGAGGACATTGTACGATAATACTGGTCACTGAAGTTTTTTCTCATTCATTGGATATTTTGGATATTTATTAATTCTTGATTGGTTTGTTCGATAATCGATAATTTCCATCTAAAGAAGAGGCAATTTTGTGTTGATCATTACTAGGAAACCTGTCCGTCCTACAATATGTCTTCTTGCTAACTAGCTGTCATGCCTAAATTCTTCTAAATTCAAGGAAGGGGGGGGGGGGTCCCAAGACTTAGAACACGATATACCAGCAATTTAGTTTTGTGTGCTTCTACTTTAGTTTTAGAGAAACTTTCTCGTATAATCTGGTTTTCAACAAAATTAATGTAAATACATTCATGTGTTCTACAAACTTAATATATGTCTATCTATCTATCCAACCTAATAGCCTCTAGGGAGGTGCCATAATACGCCTTCTCGTATTCACCAAGTTATACAAACTTACTATCTATCTATCTATCCTACCTAATAGCCTCTAGGGAGGTGCCATAATACGCCTTCTCGTATTCACCAAGTTCTACAAACTTACTATCTATCTATCTATCCTACCTAATAGCCTCTAGGGAGGTGCCATAATACGCCTTCTCGTATTCTCCGTGTTCTACAAACTTTCGGGAAAGGATATCTTGTTCAAATTGTAATCTGAAAAAAGAAAGATTGTTTAATTTACTGCTTTATACTGCTATACCTATAATAAAGATTATTCAGATTTCGTAACATGATCACTTTTGTTTGAGAGGCATGAAATGGTCCAATAACGCAGCTGCAACAAACAAGTGAACTAAATTCACTTGTTGGCTTTACCTTATTCCTGATAGTAACGTGCTAATTTCATTATTATGAATCATACAAACAAAAATTAAAGGAATTAAGATACTACGTAGCTTTAAGATTAAACTACAGCTAAAAGTTTTTTTTCATAAATAAGATAAATTAACAATTTTTCTTAAACAATGAATATTACTTCACTAGTTTAAACATTATTTTATGCACTTTATAAAGCGATAAATTTAAAGTTTTATTATAATAAACAAACAATGTCTTTATATCAAATTATATTTTTGTTTTCAAGAAGTACTTATCGTAGAAGGACAAAACAAAGTTTTTACCTCGTAATAAAATGATAATCTTGCCCATCCATCTCATCATCCCGCTTTGTCCGCGAAGTGTGTGGAATTGCGGCCGCGAATCTGGCCGCGTCCCGCATCAACCGCTGCCGCAATTCGTGGCGGCCAATATTTGGCGGTCCTGCAAAAAAAAAGTTAATAAAAATTGTGGAACAAATATAGAATTTTGAACTTAATAAAACAAAAAATAGGTAGGTACCTAATGAATTACATTTTTATGAAATAAATAAAAAAATTACCTATCAATACAATTGGTCGTTTTCTGTTTGGTCTTGGGTAATACAAGGAAACTTCTTCATAAACTACGGGTTCTTCAGAGGGATCAAAATCCTAAAAAAGAGATGTTTGTATAAATAAATAATGCAGGGATTAGAAATAAGTTATAAAAAAAATTACCTTAATATTTTCCATTTTTTTAAAAATAAGAGTTGTTTTAATGTGTGTTTGCAACGCAGGGTTAGAGCCTCCCACAGAGGTTAAAAAAATCTAACCCAACCAACCCCTTATTTTAATTGTTTTCTTTAGGTACCAAATAACTGATAAAGTTCTTTAAATTACTGATACGAGAAAAAAGTAGGTAAACTAAAAGGTGTTACAAAGATTAGAAAACTAGGGATCTTAAGGGATGAGACAATGGACAATAAATTGATGTTAATTATAAAACAAATCCCCCCTTATGTGGACTAAAATATTGGTTGAAAAGTTTGGAACCAACCAATCACAATTTACAGAAGTTTGTTAGGTAGTACCCGAATAAATAGCCAATGAAAGAGATAACGTGGCTATAAAACTTTGGGTGCCATACTAAACTAATACAACCCAATAAAATTCGTACCTCGTGGTATTGGGCACTGTATGGAATTTCTTTCTTCTTTCTCTTATTTGATCTAAATAAAATTAGGACATTAGTAAATTCTTTGTTTTCTTTTATTTGTGATAGTTATTTATCGCATCGTATTATAAACAGCTTTCCGCGGGTAAAAAAATGTACAATTATAAGATTAAAACCAGTTTTTATAGAAATGCATTTTTTATTTTCGTAGAAAACTGGAAAACTAAATGTATTTTTGTCAAAAGCTAGGTATAATATCATAGACCTAGTACCTAAACGATCTCTGATTTTAAATCTAATTTCAACTGTCCAAACTAAATCTGTATTTTTGAGTTTCTTTCTTACAATATACCTAGGTGTCTAATGATTATCTATCTATCCTTCTCTATCTGTCTATCTATATATCTACAGGGTGTTTCTACCTTCTAGCACAAAGGAAACCAGATTTTTGTCTGGACATTCTTGTTTCAGCTGCCCCAACTTCCTCCGCTAATGACTGCTTCATTTGAACTCTCTAAAATATTTATACATTTTATTTTAAAAAAAGGCGGAATCTACTTAAAAGATCCCATAAAACAATGTAACATTTAGAAACACACTAAGTAGAAAACAAAAACTCTCAAATTAGCTTCATATATTCAGTTCTTAGGAAGCTCATTGGAATAAAATATAACAAAATCTTATTTATAACGGTTCAATATTGCATTTGTTAACCTTTTTAACCATGTATTAAAATCAATTAAACGCTTTTAAAGGCGAAAAAACATACATACATCATGATCTAATAAAATGACCCGGAGCTGATACATTCATCACTATAAGCTTTAAGAAAATTATAGTCTGTATGTAGATAGGTTTGTTGATGTGTACCATACCTGAGAATGGAAGGATGGAGAAGGTATTAGTCCAGCTAATGAATTCTCTTCTCCCTCTCGATAAGCCTGCCACCAATGGGAATCCTCCTGGACAAAAAAATCAGTTATGTTCTACTTGGAAAAAAAACCCTTCTATAGATTAATTTGTTGGTTAAAAAGTGTGAACACTGCTAGTTTGAACCAACTAATCAAGTACACAAAGTTTGTGAGGCAATGATTATGAAGATTTAACTATGGGATGAAAAGTTTGCACATTATTTTTTGTAACAAACCAATCAAAATTCAATAAAAGTACTCAAAGTTTTTGAGACGATAAATAAGATAACGTGGTTATATCTCTTAAGGTACCAATTTAATTTAGAGCCCAATATCCCTTCTCCCCACCAACTTACTACCAAGATTAATATATCTATCTTTCTGATTTAAGTCCATCTGTTCAGCAATCTGTATGTACGACTTATAAATGAAATAAAAATTATAAATAAGAATTTTATATTTATTTACAACTTACTTCTATCTATTCATGTGCCTGTCTGTCTGCATGTCTATCTGTCTAACCTATCTATATGTCTGGTCTGTCTGTCTGCCTATTTGTCTATCCATCTATCTATCTAATATCTATCTAACCTATCTATATGTCTGTCTGTGTATCTATCTACCCATCTATCTATGTATATACCTGATTAATAACATGAAGAATATCTCCTTTATGAAATGAAATTCCTAGTTCTCTGCAGGGAACATATTGATCTTCTTCGGCCTGGACACAAAAAAATGTTCTGTTAAATTAGAATTAGCTGCTTATATTCAAAGGAACGCCTAAAAAGTCTTAAATTTAAAAATCATAGGCATCCTAGGCATCCTGGGACCTAACTCATATCAAAGGTTATTGAAATCTAAAGCTTTGGAAAAAAAACTTTTAGGACTATATTATATAATAGGATATATTATTACTACGTTTAATACAAATTTAAATTTTGCTATTCTACTCCCCAACTCCCCTTCCCTCCTTGCAATTGGACCAATATACCTTTGTAAACGTAGCCAATATTCTGTAATAAAAAGAATACCTAACCTGCTGAGGAATATTGTTAAAAATCATAAAAAAAAAATAAATCTATTCATTCATTGTACTTTATCATATTTCCAATTAATAGCTGTAAAGAAAAACATGCAAACAATAGACAAATTCTAAAAAATAAATAATTTAAACAAATTTTCAGTAGAAATTGATTTTTTGTTCTAAAGAAAATGAACTTCTCTTTGATCATAGCTGGAGTTGAAAGTTTAAATTATTTAATAAATAATTTAAGTACATTTTAAAAATGGAAATTTTTATATTTATTAGGTACTAAATATAATTAAAGATATTTGAAATAAATAAAATAAATATGTTATTCTTTAAAAAAGGTTACTATGTTTTACTTTTTCTAATGGTCAAAGCCTTCGGCCACTTTTGGCCAACTAAAGAGGAATTAATCCTATAAATATATTATCATTTTTATATTCCCTTTGTTAAATACGTTCCGATAAATATAATAAAGGAAATTATGTCAAAATGAATTTTTGAAACAGAACACTTTCCTCATAGTCAATGAGGGCCTTCAGATGTAATATGGCGGGTTTGACCCTTCCGGTCAGTTGGTTGGGGTCGGTGGCGGGGACAGGGACCACTAGCATGGTCAGGGTGCCCGTCATGCGGGCCAGGATATCACACACTTCGTTCACGTTTTTCCCGCGTAATTCAACTTCATTAACCTGAAAATAGAAATCAATAAATACCTATAAAGATCAATGTACTTTTTTTTAAGATGTAACTTTCTTTCACATACCATAATAAAAACTTGTACCTGCCCTATCTATCCTTTTCCTTTATTTAATAATACACAGAGGCACACATTACTTTGCTTTGCTCTTGCACATTACCATCCTTGTCATCTCCATAAATTCATGTTTAATAAAGAAAGTTTGGTGCTTTTACAGAAAGTACCAGTTGAGCACTGATAATCCACCTTATTTTTTAAAATTAAATTGAAAATAAAAGATTTAGTTTGTTTTCAATGCCTAACCAATGTGTGTGGGGGGAGGAGAGCCTTAACCATGCAAGGCTATCCAATCCAGTACCAAAATAACTAATCTAAAGTAATAACTAATAACCAAACAAAGTAAGGGAGGGTTTATAAGTGCTTTGTGTGAAAGCTTCAAAAACTTCTTCTTTATATTGAGAGCAGAGAAGATAGTTATGAAGCTTAACCTTAAAAATAAACTCACCTCAAGAATCTCATCTCCTTCATGTAGTAGGCCCGACCTATCCGCGGCCCCGCCCCGGATAATTCTGCCCACCACCACGGCCTCCCCCTCGTTCTTGACAGTGGCACCCAGCGGCTCAGATGTCTTCTCCAATTTAACAACCTAAAATTAAACGTTAATTTAACAACAAGGCATAGAAAAAAGTACGAAGCAAAATTAGTAGAATAGATAGATAGTTTTCAATGAAATATAAATTTATCTACCCCATAATATGAAATTATGCTTAAAATATTGGGAAATCGTATTCATTCGAATCCGGTAGATAGGAACCGGTTCTCATCCATACGAAAAAACTATGTCTAGCATAGTATTATAACCAGCTTTCTACGAATATAAAAATGTATAATCATAAGATTAAAACCAGTTTTTTTAGCCGGTGCCTTCGGCACCTCGGGGCTAAAAAAACTAGTTTTAATCTCATAATTGTACATTCTATATCCGCGGAAAGCCGTTTATAATACGATGCGAGAAATAACTATTAAAACTCCTATTATGGAGCATTTTTTCTTCAAAATCCCTTTATAAAATTCACAAAGAGATAAAAAAGAATTTTAAAATTTAATGAAGATATGCAATTTTTTCATTCTTATAAAAGTATTATAATTTTTTTTAAAGAAAGAGCACTAGGTACTTAATCGATATCTAATATATTGACCAATTATACAACGGTAGATAATAAGATATAAATACATTTAGACAACAAGAAACATTTTGTGTTCTTAAGTAGCGAAGCATTGACAAGCTGTTAATATGATGAAAACATTAAAATAATAAAAGATTTGTATGATTAGACTAATGTGTTGCGTAATGAATCAGGGATCTAAAGGGATAAGACTATGGCCGATAAATTGTTATACATCTCCAATGATAATACACAAAATTATCTCTTCTGTAGATTAAAATTAGTGTTTGAAACGTTTTAACACTCAAGTTTGAGAACCAACTAATTAAAATTCACTATAGTCCCCAAAATTGTTGAGCCAACGAATAAGAAAACGGTATTATAAATCTTTGGGGACTAGTATAATAAACAGCCTATTACACTAGTCCCCTCTCTCTCTCTCTCTTGTAATGAATGCAATTAACAACATAAGGACTTACGCTAGTAACAGAGAAGCTGCGCTTTTAATATACTAAAATGATCCATCTGAATTCTGCATATGATAAGCTAAAAAGCCTTTACATTAACATATCAGATATCAATTCAACTTGGAGAAAAGAAAAATAGAAACAAAAATGCAAAATTTTTGGCAGATGTAGAAAACTTTGGTTAATAGAAATTCATTTGGAAAATTAGATAAAATTAAACCAGGAAAAAAGAATTTCTTTTCAGAAAAACTACTCTTTAAGTCTTTTGTTGTGTTGGTTTATCAAACAGAAATGTACAAATAACAAAAAAGTTATAATAGTTAGTTTTGAATAAAAGATTTTGAATGATTTTGCTTATTTTGGAACTATTCTCTATTGCTTGTCTTTAATTAACCCAATTATATTTGCTATTAGTCTACAAATTGACGTTCAGAGTTACTAAATCTGTTTTAATTAAGATTTAATAAGATTTTTATTTTTAATTATTTAAAAAATAATTAGAAGGTCCAATGAGCTTAGTAAAATATAAACATAAGTACACCTTTAGATAAATATAATTTCCATAATTTAAAATTTAAAATTTTTCTATGTAAATAAAACATTATTTATCACCCTGTAAAATTTGTAACATATAAAGATTGTTTGTATCTGTGTAAAAAATAGATTAAGAATCACCCTGTACAATAACAGATAAAGTTGGTCAGATTTCTTATATCCTTATAAATAATAGATTAACCCACATAGCTGCAATTTATTTACATTTATACTCCAAATACAACTAAAAATAGATACTTTTCTTTAGTATATAAAAGTCTATATTTATTTTCTGGTATATTCCAGAGATCTTAAGGGATAAGGATAATAAACAAAATTACCACTTTATTAGATCAAGATTATTGGTTGAAAGTTTGGACACTGCTAGTTTGAACCAACAAATCAAGATTTAACAACAGTACCCAAAGTAAAAGAATCTGATTAGGTGTTTGTAAAACCCTGGTTACCAGTATAATTTATATCTCCTTCCCCAATAAAGATTCCTAAATACCAATAAAATCTTTTAAGGATTTTGGAAATGGAATGTTGTACCTATTGTTTTATTTCTTTCTATTCTAAAATCACTAAACTTCTTTCTTAAAAGCATAAAATTAAATATGTAATAGTAAACATTCTTCTGCTTTGTCAGATGCGTGAAATTTTTTTAAAAAAGCAAAGCTATATACACTATACAGTTATGAATTTTAAGACAAAGGTCTTGTAATCAAAGAGATTTACCTCTAAAAAGAATAATATGAAAATGAATAGTGTCGGGAATATTAACACAGCCAAGTAGCAGAAAAAAATTTGCTAGCAGACGAAAAAGGTCCTTAACAGTTGTCTGATTAAACATCTATACCATAAATTTCTTGTTTTGTTTCAATGAATGCTATGCGGATAAAAAGAGATAGGTACAAAACACACTGGGATCAAAAACAAAGAAATAGACAGAAACAATATCATAAGCAGTTGAATGTGTATCTTTAAAATAATTAGGCTTTTGTAAGTACATGATACTATTCCTCACTTCGGTTTCTATCCATATATAATTGACTTTTAATATACAGTAATTAGACAAGAGTGAAAATTGGATTCCTGGCGGGCACAAGACGCCAGCAAACCTGGCAGGTTCAACTAAAAATATAGATATCTTATAGGTATAAAATATAAGGAGGAAGCCCTTAAGTAAAGAGATTCAAATTTTTACGCATAGATTTTTTTAATGAGGATCATTTTTAAGGCGTAATTCAAACTGTTCTTAATGACTATTTCATATATATGCATTTGGTTATTTAAAATAAATAACACTTTGACTTAATAAAAGCATTTGACTACAACCCAACACCCAACTTCACAGAAGTACGCAAAAAATTACCCTCTTTTTCGTTCGGAGGCAGCTATAATTTCTAGAAGAAAAAAAGAGAAACTTTTATGGAGGAAAATGCGTTTTTAGGTCAAAAGTGTTTGCAGTTGTGATATTGAACGAAAAAAGAAAGTACAACAAGGCAGTATTAGCTGCTCAACATATCAATTAGATATAAGGATACACCAAAGGGCAAACGTTGCAATGTTTTTTTTACCTTACAACAAAACTCAATATAATACAATATATCGTATGCATTTATAAAGCATATGATATAAACGAAAGAATTTAACATGTAGTTTTTAATTACCAAGACTTGAAAATTATACTCTCTTTTAAAACCATAGGTAATTTGGTTAATTTAAATAACAAGTTTTTTTTAGTCTACATTTTTAAATGGTTAGGAAGTTAATTAAGAACTTAAATCCAGAACAAACCAGCCAACACCTCAAACGTGTCAAGTATACTTGATCCAATCAACTAGAAGAATACAGGGATCTAAATGGATAAGCCAATGACCGATAAAGTAATGTACATCCCATAAGATGATCCACAAAATTAACCTTTGTGTTGATTAGAATTAGTGATTGAAACATTTTAACACTAGGTAAACTTAATGAATCAACCAATCAAAATTCAATCGAAGTCCCCAAAGTTACTAAGCCAATAATAAGAATATGCATCATAAAACCCAATGTCCTCTCCCTCCCTGCTATTAAATACAATTTACACATACCCAAAGTTGTTAATCCAACGAATAAAAAACGTTATAATAATTTAATAAAAATTGTCCCATCTCTATCTGAAAAGAATAACAAGATAGGTCAATGAAAGTTAAAAATTACCTTAATATTAGGTTCAGCATAGTGGCTGACACGGTCCAGAATTCCATCCTCTTCTCCCAGAGAGTTTAACAGACAATACCTGCAATAAAATCATTGACGTCAAGTTTATATTAAGTTTTAGAACGTTATTATAAACCACGACAGAAGTTTTAATTAGACGATACATCATTTATTCCTAAATAAACCAATAGGTCTCAACCTAAAAAGAATCATGATAAAATCGTAAAATCAATTTTAAATCTAGAATTCAATTAACTAAGGTCAGTTTAGGTTATAATAGGCACAGGGTAGCCCCACAGGGTTAGGGCACTGAAGGATTTTTGAGGGTAAGTTATCCAGACAAAGTTTATCATATAGGAGCTTCGCTAAACAGATGTTATTCAGTTTCTCCCTGAAGGATTATAATGTTAACTAAGTATTTTATCTAAAATTCCGCGGTGTTTCTCAGCACAGCAACTATATAGTTCACTTTGTAGGGCAAATTTGTCTTATTCGTTAGTTTACATCATCTGTTTTTTTAGCATTATAATTCTAATTAAAAAGGGGGGAGGCGGATGTGCCACTTTTTGAAACCTAAAGTTAAACGTGCATGATCTCAGCCCATAAAAGAGTTACAGCTCTAAAATTCGGCACAGCAATTGATTTTGTGGAGAACAATATGGAACTGTGAAGAAACGGCGACGGAATCGCCGCTCCCGCCGAAAACCATCGTTTTCCGCAGAAATTATTTCTCGCCATAATAGAAAATTTTCAATTACCTGAGATAAAATTTCGCTTATATTTTCACTCGACACTTGTAAGATTTTACATTTGCATTTTTTTTAAATATTGACACGTTTGAAATATTTCAAGTGTCACGTGAAAATATAAGGGAAATTTTTATGAGAAAACAAATTCGGCGGTTTTCGGTGGGAGCGTTGGTTCCGCCGCCATTTCTTCACAGTTCCATATTGTCTTCCACAATAGCAACTGCTGTGCCGAATTTTAGAGCTGTAAATGGGCTGGGATCATGCACGTTTTACATTTGGTTTCAAAAATTGGCACATCCGCCTCCCCCCTTTAATATTTTAAATTTAATTATTTTGATTTCGAGGGTAAACAAGAGTAAGAAGATATTAAAAGGTGAAATGAATTTAAAAACATATCTTTTCTTCCTTTGAAATAGCCAAAAACCATGAGACTTTATAGGATATACTACATTTTCTAGAAACATAATACGCATTAATGCATTTTTTTCAAAAATGAAACTTCGAATCTTTTATTTAAAGTAAATCCTATACTACCAATGAAAGTTTTGATTCTAGCTTGTTTCTAGTGAAAACTTTATCAAGATTTTTATTCCAAGAAAACTAGAGAACTCAGAACTGACCTAAGGCGGATTCCAGAGTTGTTAAACAATGTTTTGGCACAGTTTTATTTATATTCAAGTAAAATCGCTACATAGTTGTTTTTTTCATTTTTTAAAAACTTGCCTTCCACCTCAGAGGGTTAAGGTTAGGAGGAAATAAAACTTTCATCAAGATTTATTTTGTTTTAAAATCCTAATTTACATTTCTGTGTTTTAAAATCATGAAAAGTTAGGTATTTAAATAGCAGGGACAGAGAAGCAGACTTTTTGGAAGGTGCATGTAAAATGTTTTCTTTACAATCTATGTTATAATCAGCCGTTTACCAAAAATATCCGATAGGCGGCGGCGATTTATATTTTTCTTATTTTTGGCGATTTTTCTACGGAGGGTAGTGGTGCCCTCCCTTAAAATAGCTATACACATACCCAGGAACTACGAATAGATACAATGTAAGGGAGAACCATATCAGGACTCCAGGAGAGCAGTTCTTCGGTATAGACAGACAAACAAACAGAAAGACAGAGATCCTTTTACTTTATTATAAGGAATTACCTTTTCAAACTGGTTTAAGTAGAATTAAACCACCAATTTTCATAGGTAAACCAATAAAAGTTTTGGTATAAAATTGAATTGAAATATTAGGTATTGTGCACATTAGGTATTGTTAAGTACACCAGGGATTCAGGTATAGATAAGTTACACATTCCATCTTGAAACATATGTCATTAGTCCATATCTGTTTTTAAATAAACTATTGTTTTCAAGAAAAAAATTAAATAGAATAGTTAAAATAATGTATATGGGGTTTGAAAAGCTAATTCCATCTAACTATACAAGAGAATGAAATCTAAAAACAATATTATGTTTGTATTAGCTTATCTGTTATGTTGTTTTGTTAAGAAATAAATCTTTCAATATGCAATATTAAGGCCATTCTAAGAGGCATTTAACAAATTTAATGATGATAATTGGCGCGCACATATATTTTTTGATGTAAAACCTTTTTGTCATCTAGGTGTCATAAATTGCAATTCATACAACAGCCCTTTTCTACTAAATATTTATTTACAAAATGTATTTTTCAACAAGGTTTTAGGATAGATTACACTTCATTATAAATTACAAATGGATGATGTTGTAAAATCTAAAAAAAAAATTGAACTTTTGTTCTTCCCTGAATTTCTGAGTGAAAACATATATAAATGGAAGAATAAAATAGGGAATTTTAGATGCACTTGCAAAACTGATTGGTATCCATACAGCTTAGCCAATTACTTACATATTATTTAACTTATATTACATTCTATTAAATGATCACCAAGAAAAATAATCAGTTATTTCAATTGTAAAGAGAAAGAAAGAAATTATTTTGAAAATTACTTATCATATTTATTGTTAGCTGATTATTTTCAGTCACTATGCATTTACACCCAAATGAAAAGTAGAGTGCTTTTAGCTTTTACATTTTCAATTCAATTTTCCCTCTGTCCATGAAAAGCTTCTGACAAAACAGCGAATGATTTATATTCAGATAAAATTAGATTTTTTTTTTGTATATGTTATTGTTTGAATTCTATTACATACAGGTAAACAAGAATTATTTTAAGTGGTGTAACGACAACAAGTTAAAAATATTTTAATTTTATAAAATATAATTACATAAAATTACGTGTTAATATACCAGTTAGGTATAGCATTTCATGGAGCAAGCGTCTCTTAGTGTCCATATAGTTTTGTTGGATTGATAACAATATATGTAGTATATCCAAGAATTTGCTAAAACAAGTATTTTGCTGTAATACAGGAAAATCCAATAAAAGCCCCAATATTTGAATTATTTTGAGGACATTGGTTTTACCATCAAACTTTTATCCTTTACCAGATATTCACTTAGGACAGAGATAAATATGTCCAAAGAAACGCAGCTAGAGTACTTTTACAATTTAATCTCAACTCCTTTGAAGTTTAGTTATTTATCACATTGTATTATAAACAGCTTTCCGTTGATAAAAAAAAATGTACAATTATGAGATTAAAACCAGTTTTATATTCGTAGGAAACGGATATAATACGATTTTAAGTATGGCTGAGAATCGGTTATAATCCGTGATTTAATAGGTTTTAAAGCAATACAGGAAAAAGTTTTAAAAACCAACAGGATATATTCTAAACTATAAAATGAAATTCTTTTAAAATAGTAGTTTTCTTCTAATTTTAATTTTCAATCTAAAATCTTTCCTCTGTTTTCCATTAGCCTCCTTTATCCATACCTAGTTCTATTTCTTTCTCTTATAAAAATCTTAAATTTTAAACTAAAAATCTATCTACTTGATATAACAGGATATTTTGCACATATCTATCTTCCTTCTCTCTTTCTTTATGGCACAAACCTCTCTCTTTTCCTATCTACATAGTGAAATTAATCTTTCTATTTTCTATTTATCTATTGTATCTATCTATCTGTATTTATCTCCCTGGAGCTTGCATACAACTATAATTATATTATATCTAACTAGGTTCAAGCTGTTGTGTTCCCACTATCTAACAAATATTTGGTAAAGCAAAGTTGTTGTAAAATATAATCAAAATATATGAGATAGGATGGATGTTTGTCTATCTGATTGCTAAGAGTCTTATGGCGGCTTGAAAAAGGGAAAAAGGTTGTGAACATGTTTCCTTCGAAATATAGATAAACCATAAACTAAATACTTTACAGATATTCATGAAAACTATTGCAAGTCTCCTAATCAATGAATAAACACTTTGGTGTCTTTCATTATAAAGAACGTGGATCATCATTTTTATCAGATCTTTCATATCAACATGTGTAACTTTATATTTTCCATAAAATAATATTATAGTTCTACCTTAAAAATTGAAAATTAGATGTTTAATTTAAGTTGATTATATAGAAAAATGCCACTAAGCCTATTTTAACCAAGCTAGTCTCAGCTAAACATTTTAGAAATTAACCTTAAATGCACTGAAGTATACCAAAGTCTTTTAGCTGAAACTAATCTTAAGTACATAGAAATATCTCCAATAATTTTTATAACTACGCAGAGATAGAGATGACAAGCAATGGGCTGTTTATTACACTAGCCCCTAAAGTTTTATAATAAAATTTCCTTGTTTATTGGCTTCAGAACTTTGGAGACTTTTACTGAATTTTAATTTTTTGGTTTATTAATTTGAGTGTTCAAACGTTTCAATTACTAATTTAAATCTACATATGGGGTAAATTTGTGTTTTGTCATTGTTGATGTACATCAAGGGGGGGGGGGGAGTTTTGACACATTTGCGTAAACCTGGAGTATAGGCTTTATCTTTGGACTAAGAAGATAGGTTATTAATGATAAAATCATTCTTATATGATGAATTACCCGCAACTTTAAGATTTTTGGATAGGCCTCCAGGTTCCGGAGCTCCAGGCCTCCAGGTGGTCTCTGTACAGGAGCTCCGGAACCTGCAGGACTATCCAAAAAATCTTAAAGTTGCCGGTATTTAATTATATAAGAATGATTTTATCTTTAATAACCTATCCTCTCAGTCCAAAGATAAAGCCTATCCACCATTTGTCTTATCCCTTTAGATCTCTGATAACTACGTATAAACAGATATTATAAAACATCTTTCTCTTTACACATATATACATTAAACAGACAGACAGACAAATTAAATTAAATAAAAGACCTGAAAGAAAAATCTTAGACCTTGGTTTAGACTCAATATTAAACAAGGATGTAGGTACGGGCTTTTAATTTGAATAAAAATTCATCTTTATGGTATAATAGTCCCAAAATTTAAATTATATTCCTTTTAATACTTTAGAAAGCATCTTTATTACTGTAATCTAAATATCAGTCTGTATATCAGAAAAAGTAAAGTAGCTTTTTAAGTATTTATGTCTTTAAATGCAAGGCCCACAGACTGTAAATTATTTACTGGATGCTTATAGATACAGGGAATCTTTACAAAAAAAAAAGTCAGCTGTCTATCTCCACTAAACTTCTCCATAGCGTTACGGACGAACATAAAAAGTGAATTATAGAGTAGTTGTGCTACTAAACCAAGTACTTCTTTAAACTCAGTTTCCATATTCTGTAAGTTAAACAAGATGTTCATATGTTATTCACATTGGTAAATTTTTAATGAGAGGTAAAGAAGTATACCTAGATGATATACATAACATATATACTACAAAAAGGCAACAATAAGAAAAATTAGTTAGATCTCGCAAATGACTGGAATGTTTATTTATAATTTTTAGAGGGCGTAGAATTGGTCCTGGTTAGGTTCTAAGATATTTGGCGAGGTGGTATGTCAACTCGTTCTTAGATATATGGCCCCCAAAAAAGAAAACAAGATAAAAAACCAGGAAAAATGACAAATCATTTGGACTGTATCCAAATTTTTTTGCTTTGATATGTACCCATTAATAAAAAGTACAGCTTTCATTTACATAATCACATACTTAGTAGCGTAGCTACTCCTATCACCAAGGTATGTATGTGTGTCCGTCACACGGTCAATAAAACATAATAAATGTATCTACCATAATTATTGACTTGGTTGTTTTGCAAATCTATTATTTTTTAATCCCAGAAACTGGCGATAAAAATGTCCTTAATCACAAACAAGAATTAGAAGAAAAATTAAACATTCATTGTTGTATCCCTGTATGCATGAATACTACAGGGATCTAAAGGGATAAGACAATGGCTGATAAATTGATGTATTTCCCAAACTATGAAACACAAAATCATCCCTTCTGTATATTAGCATTAGTGGTAGAAACTCAGCTTAATGAACCAACCAATTAAAATTCAATAAAAGTCCCCAGGGTTGCTGAAGCAACGTTTAAGAAAACTTTATTACAAAACTTTAGGGACTAGTTGAAAAAACAGCCCAATGTCCTCTCCCTCCCTGCCTTACTTCACTGCAGAGATATAAATTATGTTTTCAATGTTAATATTCCAACACATCATAGAGATAGGAAAGAAAAAAGTTTTCTCTACATAAAAACAACTACAAACATACATACGTATAGACAAAGTGAGGAAGGCAATAATTTATAAAACAGAATAAGCTTAGTAAAATTAACAAAGAATCATCATTTGCTACCAAGTAGTATTTACTCCAACAACCCAATTTCTTATTTTAGATTTAAAAAGAATAAGTAAAAAACGGGGCCTATGAGAAACTACCCTGCAATGGAGAACCATATTGGTTCAGCGGTTAGCGATTTTTTTTCTTCAAAACAATCAATCCCATCCCCGATGATATACCTTGCCAAGTATGAATATGAAATGATAACAATTTCCGTTTTCATGTCTGTATGCGTTTATAAAATATATTTTTACATCTATTATACTTCCCATTCTAACCAAGTATTTGTTTTTAAATGAATTTCAATGGAAATAAACCAACGGCATTGCTGTAAATGATAATGTGCCGGCTTTGTGTCAAGTATGGGACTACACCACCACACTATATCATGCTAGAGACGTTAAAAATGATATTAATAGTAATTGGAATGCCTTGGCTGTTAGATCTGCCCTTAAAGTTTACATTGGAAAACGTCAAAGACAAATGGAAAAAGCAAAGAACTTCAAAGAAATTTGACATTTTTTCATAAACCAGTTAAAACCATCTTGAATTCGTTAAAAAGGTAAATAGGCAGACATGACAAGCTGAGTTTATAATTTGAATACTATATCAAAATAGATCCTTAGAATTAATTTTCAAAAAGACATAAATTCAAACCAAATACATTTTTTTTGAAAAAGGAGATTTGTGCTATAATAATGATATGGTGTTAAACTTCTAAACTATTCATAATATTAAGTTTCTGTGTTAAATGCGTTGTTTTATTCAAAACGACACAAGTCCAAACAAAATTAATGTAAAGAAAAGGATAAAATGCAGTTAGTACAGCGAAGCCATAAACACGAATAATTAAAAGAATTATTTTTTATTTTAATGTATTTAAATATTATCATTTCTTTGTATTATTGAAGTTAAATGTATATTTCATTTATAGGTGAAAATAATGATAACAACCATAAAAGAGAAGCTTTAAAATCAGATGGTAGGACAAACGAACATTAGCCCATTTAGACATATACCAACATTTTTAGGACTTAATGATAGAGATGCTTCGCTTAAAATATTTTACCTTTATAGCTTAAAAACCATTATCCAAAATCAGATGAATGGAATAAAAAATATATAATAAATTGTTGCCAAGAAGAATTAAAATCAGCTTAATAAATGGACATACCGACGTTCTGGTAACGATCATAGAGTTGCTACAATTTCTAAATCATACATAACTATTACAGGAATTATCATGCAAAGTTAAAAATTTAAGAAATTAACGATAAGAGCTATCCGTTACGTACGGACGTACGTACAGACCTTTATTATGAAAATCTTCGCTTAAAAAATGTTTAATGAGCATAAAAAAGTAGAAGCATTATTTGTAAAATTTAATATTTTCCTATTTTCCTTGTTTATAAAAGTTGAAGAGGCTAGGTAGGTATATATCATGGTTGCTGCTAAAGGTAGATTTATTACAAAAATCTAATCTGTATACGTAATTGTAACAGATAATAGGTAAACCAAAGTTTTAATATTTTTTATCTAAATTGTCTTTTCAAAAGCGCAGAACACAATATTTCTAAGGCGCGCAGTCTTCCATCATTAAAGCACTATTTTCTTCAAACAAATGTCAAAAAATAAATCTTGTGTAATCATAAATAAATCAAAATCAAAACACAGACAAAAAAGCCCTTACAATGTTAGCTATAGTTGCTTCTTTGCTACTGATGTCCCCTCCCACCCTGGAACTAAATATTAATTTAGAAAAACTTTCTTATTCCTGGGTAACTGCTGGGTGGAAAATTGTTTTTTTAACATCTTTTGTATGGAGTAACTTTACAATATATTACATTTTTATACCTCACCTTTCCAGGGAAGTAAGAGGACATAGTAAAATAAATTACACTAGTACCCCATCATTATAAGCTTTCTCATTCGTTGGGTTCAAAATTTAAGGTACTTACATTGTCCAAAATTTTCTATCAATAATTTTAATATATAGAAGGGGAAATTTTGTAAAATCATAGGAGGTGTACATCAATTTATCGTTTACTTTCGTATCACTAAAGAGTTAAATTTTTTTTTTAAATCTTCATTAAAATATACCTACCTTCTATTAGTTTACATAAAAACTGTAAGTAAAAAAAGAAAATCAGATGAAAATTGTTGTCCGCCTTACCCTTTCGATTAATAAACTCTCAAAGGCATCCCCCGCCCCACTCGCTCCAATCCTGCTGAAAAAAATCTTGTAGAGGATGGACGCGAAGCCACTGGTATACAATAAAGCTTTGGATGCAATATTGAAAGAGAGAGAAATATATAACATACAGTTTATATAAATGTGATATAAAAACCAGAGATATAAGGAGGTGAACCAAAATTAAAATTTATCAAAATACCTTCGATCATTAAAAATTAAAAGGCTGAATTATACACATTAGACTGGGGGGGGGGGGAGGGATTTCATTAATTGTCCATTTTCCTATCCCTATATCCCTGGATGAAAAACTAAAATGTGCTGAATAAGATTATCCCTCCTCCTTACACGCCAATATTTTAAAACTTCTTTTTGTATTGGAAAAGTTTCAGCCATATAAATCTAAATTTTATACCTATGTTCATAAGAGGTATTTCTTTTATGGTTATTTAACAAGTGAGGGTCTGAAGGGTTAGGACCCTCCGCTGGGGCCATACATAACAAAAACCTGGCGCACCCCCTCCTCCCCAAATTTCCAATTTGTTAAAAAAAAATAAAGAGGTTGGGGTTTGTGTTTCATAAGCACTTTGAGTGGAAGCAAAGATTTATTTCTAGGAGCAAAGATGAATAAACGTAATGAAGGTTGATTTTCCCTAATTCTGTCTAATCAAATTATGATAGTGAAAGGAGACATAAATCTTGAAAGATTTTCATCATGAAGTTAAAGAATAGAGATAAAAAAAGTTTCATGTGCAAGTTAAAAAATAGCATTGATCCTGGACTAATAACATATCTAATGTACGAATTGGCAGATTTTTCTTTACAATGTTTAGCCTTGAAAAAAAAAACCCGGTGCTTTCACAATTGTTGTATGTTAAGCATTGAAAACCCCTCTGCTTAATTTTTGAAATAGATGATTTCCTGTGACTAACTTCTGCGGGGAAATCATGTAGGCAATATAAGCTAACCTTACCTGGACTAAAGTAAAAAAACAAACGAACAAACCCCCCCCCCCTTCTTCTTTTTTAATTTAATTAATTTCCTATCACTGAAATTTAGTAGTTGATTTAATAGTTGTCTCTTTTTAAAATTATTGCAATTTTTTCCCGGGGTACAGTATACATCTAGTTTAATACATCTAATATTTCTACAAACCTTTCTAATATTGTTTTACATAATTTACATTACCATATTTCTCTATTCCTTATGTAGATTTATAAAGAAATATCCTAGGAAAGGATTAAGCTTTTCCATTGTATGTTTTATCACATATACAAAGTCCAGAATTCATTAGTAAGCAAAGTCGTATGCTTGTACACAAAATGTTAGGACAACAAAAGGCAGTTAAGAAAAGCTATTTTGGTTATCTATTATCTATAGTATTGTATACTAGCGGTCATGTCCCCAAAGCCCTCTAGGGTCACTTGAATGAAATGGGGGGATAAACCTCCACAATCAATTTTAGCTTAAAAAATGAGTCGTGTCATATTTTCTAGGGGTAATTTCTCTTGGGAGAGAGGTGGGATCTTTTGGGATAAGACAAGGAACGATAAATTAATATACACCTCCAATGATTTTATTACCAGTTTAATTTACTGTCCTAAACTATCAAAATTTTTCGGTATAAAATATAGCGGAACAAAAGAAAGATTAGCGTCTCATAACATCCATGATCTACAGATTTGAAAGAATGCACATTATAAGGCCTAGCTTTTCTAAATGATTAACAAATCCTATAACATCAACTGATTAGGTAAAAGAAAAAGCTTTCAGTTGCATTTATTGGTGCTTTCTCTCAAAATGAATGTTCAGCATTGAAACCCATTCCCTCATTATTAAAATTAATTAAAAATAAGTGAGGGGGTATAGTTTTTATAAGAGAGCCTTATCCCTGTGTGGCCATTACCTACGGGGCTACCAAGTAACCTAAACTAACCTGCCAGATCTTATTAAAAAGCAAATGGGTTCCTAACCTTCCTCTTTATTTTTAATTTATTTTAAGATAGAGGGGGGTGTTAATTTCTTAATTACATTTATCACTTTATTTTGTCATTAATTTATTAAATGAAATTATTTTGCAATTCTGTTTTAATTATACAATATATGTACATTATACATCCTAACATATTTTAGATAAAAGTTTGATGCAATATAGCTGGAGAATTGAAAGTGTATGAAATCAGCACAACAGGCTTACAAACAAAGTTATCAAAACTTAATTTCAAACTTAGATTAGAAAAATGTAAGCTTTATTGAAAATTTTTAAATCTTATTAATCTGTTTTGGTCAATAGTTTATAATACCTCTAAAACTTTGGTATTAACTTATTTCAATTCCTTCAATGCAGGGTGCCGGAGCCGTATAATTTTGATGCGGCTCCGGCTCCGGCTCCAGCTCCGGCTCCTACCTTAAAATTAATATATAAATTTTTTTTCATTGTTGAATTTGATAAAATAAAATAAATAATATAAAAGATTTTGCTTTTATTTGATTAAAGCTATATAAAAGTAGAAGGATGTGTGTCTATTTGTTAAGTAACAATAGTTTTTCAGTTTATTATATGGAAATAGACCGTTGCCAAATTATAATATTACTTTAAAAAATCATTTTTAGCTAGTCCGGAGCCGGAGCCGTTTTTAACGAAAAATACGGCTCCGGATCCGGCTCCACCAAAAATGTTGCTGCTCCCGGCTCCGGCTCCAGAACACTGCTTCAATGGCTTTAATTTTCCCTTATTTAAACTATTTTAGTAGCGAAGCTTCTCTATATTTCACTTTGTCTGTCCGTTCGCTACGATTTTTTCTCATCAGCTATTTAAGATCGATTGCTAATTTATCTTTGTGAAGTTATCCCTTTTCAAACATTTCTTGGTCTATAACATCTGTTCCATAACCGATTTTGGTCAGATTATCCATTAATGCTTTTGTGCTTCGCTACTTATGAATGTTGTCATCCTTGTTTATTTTGTGAAAAAATACTTACAGAGTACAAACTGTAACATAATAGGTTTTGTTCTCCTATGCTTTGGATTTGCCATAATTGAAATGTATATGTCTCCGTCTGTTTGTTTTCCATTGTAGTAGAGGTTATCTGCCAGAAAAAATATGCCAAACCAGATTAATCCAAGTATGTAAAAATTTAATAAACAGTACTAACTTTTACAAAAATGGATATATCCTTGATATTAAATAATTTAGTTCAACTGTCTGAGTTTTTATTTAACAGATTTTTTACTTTCAAAAATCATTCGATAAGCCTTAAAAGAGGACTATCCACGAACGAGAGCACATGATTCTAAGTACCTTCCAGCATTGATCCTAAGTATTTTCTTTCAGAATATAATAGGTCACCATATATTATTATTATATTGACGAGAAAATTTATGTTTCACCACGTTTTTTTAGGTATTTTAATTGATTTTTAAAACTTTTATGAAGCTAATTCTTTTAATAAAATGGATATTTGATGATACATATGCGAATACTCGTGTTATAAAGATTGTAAATTAATCCATATTAGCATTAATTTAAACATACATATGAGATATAGTAAATGTGCTTTTGACTTTTTTTAATTTTTATCATTTGGCAACATGGACAATTAAAGACACCCCGAACTCAACAAAACGTCTGATAGAATTTTAACGAAAAATGGTGGACATTTTTTTACTTTTCTTCAACTTGAAGTGGTGAAACATAAATTTTCTCGTCAATATATTAATTATTGATAGTGACCTATTATATTCTGAAAGAAAATACTCAGGATCAATGCTGGAAGGTACTTAGAATCACGTGCTCTTGTTCGTGGATAGTCCTCTTTCATATCTACATATGTCTAACTTGACAAAATATACTTTTCTTTAAAAAAACCTTTCTTAGTGACACTAAGCCTAGCCCCTTCCTTGCCTTAACTAATGTAATGTCCATTCAGAGGAGGGAACATTAAACAGTAAATTATACTGGTAGTGGTACCCAAAGTTTTAAAACCAAATTATCTTATAAGTTGGCAAAAAAAACTTGGTAATTTTATTGAATTTTGATTGGTTGGTTCAAAGTTTTTAAATAACACTATATCAATCTACATGAGGGTTGTTTATCATTATTGGTAATGTATATCAATTTATCATACATTGTTTTTTTCGTTATAATCTCCCATTTCAACGGTTTTATTTATCTTAACTCATACTTACTTCAACACCTTTTTGTTAAAGAGAACAAATAATATAAATGTATGAGAAAAGTGGGACAATTGACACTTTATAATGTGATATATCAAATCATTCATTCTGAAAAGCAATTTCCTTAAAAGAATGGGAGGTGTAGACGGAGATTATCTCTTCTTTTCACAGAAAGTATAAAGATGTACTGAACCATAAAAAGAAGTTTTAGAATAATTGCCTCACATGTAAACTTGTCACAATTCTTGAAGAATTTTATTAGTTAATATTAGGGATGGGAATCCGTCGAATTTTTGGGCCGGATTCGGATTCCGGATTCTAGCAGTATTTTAAAAGGCCGTCCGTCACAGACGGAGAGCTTTTTTCGTTAATTTATCACTATGTTACTTGGTTGAAGCCTTGATTTGTTTAAAGTGTTGACTTCCAGCATAACTAAAACATTTACATCACATTAGTAATTATTAAAATTTGTTATGTAGAAAAAATTTAAGTCCTAAAAATGTGCTTGGTATTTTCTAACGGGAGTGTGTATATTTTTATGTCATGTGATCACTGTACAGCCAATTAGAGGGCTTAGTTGATGGTGAGTGGATTACACTTCATCACGTGATCGTTGGCTGTCCAATCTGAGGTCTTGGAATTGAATAGCTCATCACGTGATCGCTGGCCTGACAATGAGAGCTCTTTGTTATCAGCTGGTATATCAACTTCGTGGTTTATATGGGAAGAAATGGGGGGTGGGGGGGAAGGTGGTGTGTTGGGGGGTGATCTTTGCCTTCAAAACGAGGGAGTTGTAAGAAAAAACTCAGGACGGTAATTTTAGCCTACCAATTTAGAATCCGGAATCCGCTATAAAAAACGGATTCCGGATCCGGATTAGGATTCCAAAATTGGCCGAAAATTGGGCGGATTCCGGATTCGGATTCCGGATCCGGATTCCCGTCACTAGTTAATATATATTATTTTAACTTATTCCTTCCTTGCCATGTTATTGTGACTTTTTTATTTATTATATGAATAAGGTTAAGATGAACCATAAAAAGCCAAGATTGTCTTAGTTAGGATGAAATCGAAATCCATCTATCTCATAAGGTTGGGCCGGATATCCGACCTTTTGCAAGCTCCGGCAATATAATCTTTAATATTATAGAACTAAAAATCTTGTTAAACAGTCACAAGCATTTTTTCTATAATTCTTAATAATTCATGAGACTAATTGCTTTGAAGTAGGGTAAAATTAAAAAGAAAATAATTTTAAGTTTTAACCTTTTTTTTTTATAAAACATCATTTTATGAAGAAAGCTTACTTTCTACTTCATTATCCGGCCAAATATGTCTCGGGCCCAACCTACAGTATCACATAAATAATTCCTTATCAGATATAACGAAGGTATTACTATCCACATCTTATTTTATTTTCTTGTAGAAGCCCTTACTATTGTACTACTAAGTACTGAACTCAATTCATCAAGTGGAATCAAAATGCCTTTCAAATGTCAATGACAATTGAACCATCTATTGACCTACTTTTAACAGATACCAAATACATAACCTATTTAATTCTCTTTTATTCAAATAATGGAAAGTGAATAAATAAAATGATCATACAAATTGAAAACTCAAATAATCCTTTTAAAATCTCTTTAACTTTATTGTTAAAAATACCTAGACATGTACATTGTATATGTTGATGCTACAAATTGACAAAAAAGAAAAGAAAGAGGCAAATAAATGTAATAGAATAGTTTAATGGAATTCTCTTTCTTTTCCTCCTTCTCTTTCTCATACACACCACATCTTTCTCTGAACTTGAAACTTTATCCAGTCCGCCCCCCTCCCTCCCCCTCTATACATAGATATATCCCTCCCTCTTACTCCCCCAACTCCTAATCTGTTCGTAGTTTTCCCATTTAAGAATAAATTGGTCCAAACTTTGATGGAGACTAAGTTGGCTTTATTATGTCACCATGCACAGTAACAAAATAACATGTAAGCCATAAAATGCTTTCAAAACGAATAAACTATAGTTACTCTTTAAAATGAATTAAGTTTTTATAAAAAGGGCTTTGTATATTAATCTAATTTTTTACTTTGATGTTAATTAAATAAATAAAATACGGTTTTTTTTTCAATGGTGATATCAGTCAATAAAGAAGGAAGAAACATTGATATATTTATGTAGGCTCATACCATTGCACATAGGGGCAACAAGGGGCAACAATTCACCACCCCCAAATCAAGTTTTAAACATTCTATGAGTATTATCATACCCAATGTACATCAGATTTCAAAGGAATCGTAAAAATACGCTTTTTAAGTAAGCATTCTAATGCATGGAAGTCAAGAAATGCAAAAATTTTCTTACAGAAAAAGGCATACTTTTTGTGTTTCACCAACTATTTTAAAAGTATTATAAAATCTCTTAAAATTAACGTAATTAGACAAAATAACTTCTGATGAGTCATGCATTACATATATTTTGACAGTATAAAAGAAAAAAACACAAATTAAAGAATTTAGTCTTAAATAATTCTAGTTGAAGTCAAGATTTTAGTTTTTTTTTGTTTGTTTTTTAATTAACTTTTAAGTAGACAGTAAGAGAAAACATGTTTTCGCCGGGTGTCGCCGGCTAAAAAAACGATATTTGATTACCCAAAGACATATTTTAATCGCCAGTACTGGTTTCACTTACCCCCCCGCGCCCCCGTAGGGGTTTTTAGTCCGTTTTCTGAACGTAAGTGCACGAAAAGTTTGTAAGAAAAAGCGTTTAAATGCACTTTTAAAGTCAAAACTAAAGATATAATTCAAATAAATAAAAGACACAAAAACATAGACATATTGGGAAATATTTATTCTGACTTAGAATTAAAGTTAATAATAAATATTTTCAAGTTCTATTGCACTAAAGGATGGGGAGGAGAGGGGGGGGGGCTAAACCTAAATCTAAACCTCTTTATGTTTGATGTTTTAATGTAACTAAATAATCGTTTCTATAGATTATTACAAATATCAGGGATCTAAAGGAATAAGACAAAGGTCAATAAATTGTTGTACATTCCCAATGATAATACACAAAATTACCCCTTGTGTAGATTAAAGTTAGTAGTTAAAACGTTTGAACACACAACTGTAAAACTTTGGGGACTAGTGTTATAAACAGCCCAATGTCCCCTACCTCACTGCGAAAAGGTAAAGTTAATATGCAAATAACGTGAGGTTCTTATAATCATTCTAAATTTGAATTAGCAAGTAGTCTATCTGTCTGTCTATTGGTAATGCTTTGTTTTTAAATTATGTAGTTACAGGGTATTCATGTTTAAAGTCAGCAGTTTTATTTAGAAAGGGAGGGGACTGTTAATTACACTAGTCCCCAAACTTCAAAGTTTTATAATAACGTTTTTATATTCGTTAGCATAAGAACTTCAGGAAATTTAATTGATTTTTTATTGGTTGGTTCATTAAGATGAGTGTCAAAACTTTTCAACCACTAATTGTCATCTACAGACAAATAATTTTGTAATATAATTTATTAAATATGTATTTATTAAATATGTATCAATATTGGGGATGTACATATTAATCAGTTATTGTTTTGTTCCTTAGATACAGTCTGGTACAGTTAGCTTTTTTACTTAACTTAAACAGGCTAGAATTGTCCTATCGATCTCAAACTTTTCATGCTGATTTCTACAACAGTTAGGTACGACTTAGAAAGCACAGCAACTCTATAATCGTTACCAGAAAGTCCGTACATCCATTTATAACAAGCTGATTTTTACTTTTTTGACAACAAATAATGGTTTTGAATGTTAAAAATATCCTATTCATCTGATTTTTTGAATACTGATACCTATTTCAATATCGTCTATTGTTATAAGCGAAGCATCTCTATAATCAAGTCCTAAAAACGTCAGTATGTACTTAAACAGTAACATGTATTTAATCAGTTTTAATTACAATTTTGTATAGACATGCATTAATATTCAGTTCTGACACTTCACAAGTGTTAATGTTCGTTTGTCCTTCCATTTCAGAGCTTCGCTTCTTTCATGGATGTTGTCATCCTTGTTTAATTACCTCTTGGGGCAAATCCCCTAGAGGCTAGGGGCGAAGCCGCTAGTATACATATAAACAGTAAACAAGAATCATAATATCATTATAAATATAGATATTAGTTAAAAAAATTTATGTTAATCATGCCCACATTTATAATGGATTTATTAAACATAAAAATAAAGTGAAATTTGTAGCTTGCTAAAATAAGGATCCCCATCCACCCCCATTTACACCATCCCCTCCCCTCCTACTGAAATGAATTCCATGACCCCAAATTTGACACTTTGAACACTAAAATCGGACTACAATTAACCTAGTTACACTTTAAAGGGCCCAAAAAGCTAGTGATAGGGTAGCTGCGCTACTAAAAAATTCTCATATTGCCCTGATAACCAAAACCCCTAATTAGACATTTTAAACACGAAATTCAAGATAGTTGATGGATAGATAGTTGGATAGATAGATGGATAGATAGATGGATAGGTAGATGAATAGATATATGGATAGATAGATGGATAAGTAAATGGATAGACAGATGGATAGATGGATGGATAGATAGAGGGATAGATTGATGGATGGATAAATTGATAGTTGATGGATAAAGAGATGAATAGTTGATGGATAGATAGATGGATCGATATATAGATGGATAGAGAGATGGATAGAGAGATGGATAGATAGATGGATAGATAGATGGATAGATAAATGGATAGATAGATGGATAGATAGATGGATAGATAGATGGATAGATAGATGGATAGACAGATGGATAGATATATGGATAGATAGATGGATAGATTGATGGATAGATAGATGGATAGATAGATGGAATGATAGATGGATAGGGTAAAGGGGGACTATTTTCGGGAGGGGTTAATCTGGTAATTTTCTATCTACCTTCATAATAATAGGTAGATGAATAGATATATGGATAGATAGATGGATAAGTAAATGGATAGACAGATAGATAGATGGATGGGTAGATAGAGGGATAGATTGATGGATGGATAAATTGATAGTTGATGGATAAAGAGATGAATAGTTGATGGATAGATAGATGGATCGATATATAGATGGATAGACAGATGGATAGATAGATGGATAGATAGATAGATGGATAGATAGATGGATAGATAGATGGATAGATAGATGGATAGATAGATGGATAGATAGATGGATAGATAGATGGATAGATAGATGGATAGATATATGGATAGATTGATGGATAGATAGATGGATAGGGTAAGGGGGGGGGGCTATTTTCGGGAGGGGTTAATCTGGTAATTCTCTATCTACCTTCATAAAATGACCTTTATCTCCATGTTCCTTTCAAATGACAGAAAAAAACATGAAAGCAAATTTGTTTGTTGTTAAATAACCTACAAAAAAGTATAAAATGAAATTTTTGTGAGATGAATTTTAAGGGTACTAAATAATTAAATCCCCTTTTTGGTTGATTTGCCCTAATGTGCATTGTGGAACATAAACTTCTTAATATTTAGGGATCTTAAGGGATGAGACAATTGCCAATATGATGATAAAAAATACCCATTAAACTATCTGTTCACAAGTATGTATACTTCTAGTTTGGATTAGTTTATAACCAACCAATCAAAATGCAATAAAAGTACTCAAAAGATTTTGATTAAACAAACAAGATATAACGTGATTTTAAAACTTTGAGTACCATCCCTTAGGACCCTGGTAATATTAATAAAAGACTTTGCCAACGATGCTTTAGATATCAACATATGAGTAACCAAACACTAATTTTTGGTGGCTGTTATTGTATGCACATGTTTTTATACACTTCTAAAGAGAGATTAATTATATTTGTTAATACTGGGAGGAGGAGTGCAGCTCACATACTCTGCATACCTGACACACATGCAAACTTGGACAAACTTTTCAATATGATAATCATAAACTATGTCTAATATACCTAGCTATGTAGCATTCATTGTAAATTAAACATAATAAAGTAACAGGTATCTGGGAAGGTTTACAACTATTTTGTGGGAGGGTACCCCTACCCTCACAAGAGAAATTGCCTAGAAAAAATATCTCTTCAAACCAAAAATTTTTCCATTTTTTCTTAAAACTAAAATTTAAAAAAAGGGGGGGGGGTGTGACTCTAGTTGAGGATAAAAAGCAACAATACGACAACTTTTAAACAATAAGATAATCTTTATCTCACAACTTTAGTAGCTAGCACTCATTCAAAATAAAAATGAGCAGAGTTGAAAGATTGATATAAAGAGGGTCGGCGGATGAGATACTTTTTGAAACAACGCCTAAGGCAAAGGAACTTAACCAAAAAAAATTTGCAGCACCAAAATTTGGCATGGCAGTTGTTTTAATGAGTTACAATGTGGAACTGGGAAGAAATAGCGGCAGAACCCCAACTATCGCCATAAACCGTCGAAATTGTTATCTCTAAATTTTTTAATTAATTACAAATACAAAGGGAGAGGTCATTTTCTAGTAAATCCCGTAAAGGTGTGTGTTATAAGGCCTAAAAATAGTAGTAGAACGATAAGGTGCTCTATATATTTGTATTTCCTATTGAATAGAACAATAGGGAAGAAATTTTTTTTTTTTTTTTTGATAACCGTACCTGGAATATCTGAAATTTCTATCAAATGCTTTGTTTGGCTCAAACTGACACAAATAAAAAAAAATATAATTATAATAAATCAACCTGTAAAGAATGACTTCTTCCTTTGTTTAATGGTATAGATTGTTCTTAACCTTTACCTTGTACCTATAGAAAACATTATTATTATAATTATATTTTTTTAAAATTTTTGTCAGTTTGAGCCAAACAAAGCGTTTGATAGAAATTTCGTATTTTTTTTAGATAATCCAGGTACGGTTATCAAAAAAAAAAAAAAAAAATTCCCTATTGTTCTATTCAATAGGGAATACATATATCTAGAGCACCTTATCGTTCTACTACTATTTTTAGGCCTTATAACACACACCTTTACGGGATTTACTAGAAAATGACCTCTCCCTTTTTTAATACAGACATTTTTAGCATAAGATTTTTAGTTTATGTAAAGCACGTAAAACAAGTTTTTTATCTATTTGTTGGAACACTTTATCTAAATGCTCCAGGTTTTAGACCTATATCTACAAAAAACAGCATACAATTTTTTCAATTGTGTAAAGGCAATTTTATTTCAGATATCAATAGCAAGAACCACAAACGTATGCTGAAGAGTCAGAAATTATAATCAGAGCAAACTTAAATTGTAAAACAAATGCATTGTCAATTTAGTTTGAAACTGTAACAGGAAATACAAATAGATTGACAGGTATAATCTCAATTAAATGAGGAAAGTTCACAAAGGGAATAAAATACAGGGAAATAAATAAAGTATCATCAATTTTATATGCAAAATTTAGCCATTGGTAGCTTATGATCATTATTTAAGTGAAAATTGGGAGAAAGAATTATTTAACTGGCATTGTCCTCTCCCTTCCCTGGGCCAAATGTAAATTCAATTTACATTAAATAATGTTAAATTGAATTCTAAAAATAAATTACAAGTTCAATGTAAAATGTTATTTGCTTTTTCAGATTTTAAAAAAATTCTTAAAAAGTTAATGCATTTGACTTAATGAGAATCAGTCAGCCTCTTTAGTAAGTCAACTAGGTATAAAGTTTCCATTATGAATAGGTAGACTTTTTGCGGATTTTTAAAATTTAATTTGCTCTGAAACTTAGTCGCATTATTTTAAATGAAGAAAATGTTACATCCTAATGAATACATTAAGTGTATCATAATGATATCTCTTATGAAAGAATTCCTTTGTTCATGTTAATATAAAATTAAACCTTATTTGAAAGCTAAGTGTGTGATTCCATTTAATAGATATTTAGTTGAATGGGGGAGATAAGCACCTCTCTATGTCATTATCACACTTCATACAACATTACAGAAACTATTATCAGATACTGTTTGTTACAAACTTTACAAATTTTAAATGCTTTAATTTAAATTTGTATAAATAAAAGATACAGGGTAATTGTGGCTCTTACTTTTCTACTATTTAAAAGGCAGTTTTAGTAACCACAGCCACCGTCACCACATCAGCCCCCCCCCCCCCCCTCGGGCCCTCTACTATATATTTTTAGTCATAGTGGGAGGGGAAGCCTACTCCATGATTATTAGGCTGTCTTAGGTCAGATAAGATAGGATAAGAATATAAACTTAAGGTGGTTATGACGTACTTATTACGTTGTGGATTTAGGCTTCCAGGTTCTGATCCTGTAGACAAAGATGGCTTCTGATCTGAATATTCAACGAAAATGCTATAATCTTACCTTTCAGAAAGCTTATCATGAACAAATAGCAGCCCCTCAATGGACTCTTTTCTGAGGATGGTGGCGAGCTCCTTGGCTAGAGGATCGTGTTCTAGTCCCACACCAGCACCTCCATCACAGATAGACAGGCAATCCTCCGCCAACTCCTATATACATTTGGTCATCATTAAGAACAGTTTGACATAATAAGCGCATTTGACTTAACAGGACAACTTTACGGAAAATACGCGAAAAAAAATGATCCCCTTTATTACATTGAATATAAAATTAAGAACGGATAAACTGATGGACCGATAAATCTACAATTTTCCTGGAAAGCTATCAGTTGGTTATTAGCATGAAAACACTTTGATTTCTTTTAGTTGGGTAGTCCACAACACCATAAGAGTAGCAAAAAATTCAGTCGTATTTTTAGTTTTTAATACCTACAACATATCCTTGATAGGTAGCTAAACCATTATTTTGTTCGTGATATAATGAAAATATTAATTTGGTCTAATAATTGTACAATTCAGCGAATAATGACAACAAAATCCGAAAAAAATAACGATTTTCTGCGGCACCAGCGTGTCCACCGACGTCCGACATTTCTATGTAGACCTACATCGTGCCTCATTAAAGCAACAGCAATGCCTAATTTTAGCGTTCTAATCCGGTTTTAAAGACTTAAAGATACTTTGAACTACCTTTCTGAGAATATTGAAACAAAAATAATCCTACCTGTGCATCAATACAGACAGCTGGGGGAGGAACAGTATAGCACCAGGCGGCTTCAATCTTGTTGTACAACTCCATCCCGACCTCGAACTCGGGCGTCTGCGTGAGTTCCGCCACTCCGTACAGCGCGTCCAGAGCATTGCGGGGCAGACAGTTCTTTAGTCGGGTTAACGCCGCCGTTACCTAAAATATAAGAATAGCAATAGACCTTGTTCTAAAAAAATCATAAACAAAATACGTGTTTCAAATGGCTTTGCAGACTTTATGACAATTAATGATTTAAAATTGCAAAGTACATTTTTCATTTAACCTAACTGTCACAGAAATCACCATGCAAGCTTTGAAGTCTCTTTTATGATTCTAACATATCTAAACTATGATTTTAATTATTTTCGGATTGAGAGACAAGAAAATATTGTATGAAAAGCTTTTAATTAACATTATCCTTTCAAGTTATGTATCTGGGCTAGGTTAACTTGTGTAGTTTCCTACCCAACAGTTGAGAAACCCTTTTTGTACAACCCCCCCTTGTGTACATACCTCTGCTAGATTAACTTATGTAGTTTCCTTCCCAACAGTTGTGAACCCCTAGTTGGACAAATGTGTGTACAATAGTGTACATAGTATACCAAAGGTGAATTCTTAAAAAAACTTTTGCCACAATAAAATTTTAGTGGGGCAAAATTATCCCCTCTAAATTTTTAGTTTGTCTCACTGATTTTAGTGGGGCAATAGTTTTTTTAAGAATTAACCTCTGGGCTAGGTTTACTTGTGTAGTTTCCTCCCCGGACCCCGACAGTTGTAACCACTGGTAACCCCCCCTTGTGTACGTACCTGGGCTAGGTTAACTTGTGTAGTTTCCTCTCCGACAGTTGTGAACCCCTGGTTGGACAGCCCGCCCTTGTAGTTGTTGTTCACTGACGATGGGGTCGTGTGCGTCTCCAAGGCTCGTAACCTGACAAATATTATATATTAGTAAGTTCTAGAAGTAGTAGAATGTTTGACTGTGTCTGTATGTAAGCCATGTCTAATAAATTACAAGTTTACTATCTTAAAGAAGTCTAAAAGGTTATGAAAGGTTTTATACTATTTTTGGAGGATATAGATCTTCTATAGAAAACCGGTAGAAATAACTTTAAGTAGAAACAAGGACTTTTAATCAGTAATCAAGACATTTATTTTGTCCCGTACTGTATATTAGGTAATTTCATAATGTAACCAAATGAAGACAATCAAAGGTCGCGGTACAAATACCTGTTCTATGCATAAATATAAGCTTATATATGCAATTTTAGCTTTCTATAAGCATTCTTAGTGGTAGAAGGTGATTTTGCATTTTTTTTGCCAATACGCGAGTTATCTAAAACATCGAGGTTCTTGGTTACCCGTCTTTGGGCTGCCCTAAAGGCAACTTAAAGTAATTTTAGACTATAAGTTCAAATGGCAACTGCCTTTCATTCTTCTTGCCATTTCTAAAAAGCTAAAGAGCGTCTTTCTGGCCCTTCTGTGAGCTGAGATCTGAAAAAAGTGTTACCAAGGCTCCATTGAAGGATTGAAACCATGGAGCTCGAAAAGTCCATCTTTCCAAGACAGTTAATTTAGACATAATGATTCATATAACAGTAAACTATGATTTAGGAAGTGTAGCAACTCTATAAATCAAATGTTACCAAAATGTCCATATATCCATTTTTATATGATGTAAATATCCTTTTCATCTGATTTTTGGAATACTGATTCCTATTACAACAAGGTACAATTATATAAGTAAAACATGTCTATAATCAAGTTCTAAAAATTTCAGTATGTCCTGAAACAGTATCCTGTATTTAAGCAGTTTTGCAACAATGTACTATTTTTTTCAACTTATACATTTGTATTCTGCTTATTCAATTCTGACACTCAATAAGTGTTCATGTTCGTTTGTCCTACCAGTTTGGAGCTTCGCTTTTATGGTTGTTGTCATCCTTGTTTGATGAAAATTTGCAATAATTTGCCATTTTCGGGTTTTTTTTTGTAAGAATTGCTGTAAAACGCTTCAAAATTGAAATATCTATAAAAAAGGAATACAGATACTAATGAATAAATGTCTTAGTACATACTAACTGACATACTCTATCTCTTACAGGGAGGTCATACCATATCGCCAAGTCAAGTCATTAGAGGGTCAGTTTTATTGGTCTTAGATAAAATATCTGACCCAGCATATTACCCTGACAACAAAAACACCTTTGGAAGTGATTTGGACACCTAGAACTGATTCTATGGCCAATATACTAACCCAATAATTACCAAAATCCAAGAATCTTAAAATATTTTCAGTTCTCGACTTTAATGCCACCTTTCATGTCGTTTCAGAATATATGTTCAAATGGTACCTCCTAGTAGAATCCAATGCCATTACTAAAATGATAAAGAACATTTTTCTAGCTCATCTGTGGCCAATTTTAGAGTTATTGTCTTAAAAACTAGGTTGAAACTTCGATGTTTTTCAGTTCTCGATACATGACTTTAGAGTACAAAGGGATCCTTGGTTTGACAAATTTTTCAGATCTCAGACCACAGATGGGCCAGAAAGGCGTTCTATATCTTTTTAGAAATGGCAAGGCAAATAAAAGGCAGTTACCTATTGAACTTATGGTCTAAAATGGCAAACCGGTGCCCTTAGGGCAGCCTAAAGACCGGTAACCGATAACCCTAATGTTCAGGTTTAAAGATTCATTCTTCGCGTATTTTCGAAAAATCTTGATTTTACCTTCTACCACTTAGAATCAAGATAGAACCAAAAAAATTCATAGTATTGCTTATTTTTATGTATAGAACAGGTATTTGAACCGCGACCAAAAATTTTTTTTTTTGAAATTACCTACTGTATATTTTCTTAATTTCATATGTATGTTTTTAAATCCCCAAATGAATGGGTGATGTCTCTGATGTATGAGGACATTACCAATAACGAATGTTTGCCTATTGCTATAACCTCATGTCCTAAAGAAATCTTTTATGTTTTTTCTTTAAGTGTTTTAGTGTTCTAAAGAAGTAGGGCATTTTTTTTATTTATCTCTGTCCGAAATTATCATCATTATATCATTATTATCGTAAATTGATGAATTAATAATAAGAAAAAATGATGCCTGCTTAATTTACAAGTAGAAATTAACTATGCTAAAGGTAATAAAGAGTAGCTTCCTTGATACAACGGGTCAAGTACTTGAGCTGGCCCTGATACCTAGCATACTAAAGTGTCTCGTCCTACTCCATAACCACTTAGATCAAAACTCTAAGAAACTATGGTCACACAGACACTACTAACTATACCTGGCGCTGTTTCGTAAAGACGATCTCAGAATTGCCTCTTCCATCAGCTTCGCGTTCTGGTTGTTTTTCAGCTGCTTTAGTTCCTGAAAAAATAATTGTTGTATTATTAAGTTACTTTTATATTTACTTTTCATTTTACTAAACATATACCTAACCTTTTGTAACAGAATATCTTTCTATCTTTGGCTTAAAATAAGATCTCGATAACCGTTTTGGTTCTCCTTTTTAGATAATAAATTCCAAAGAAAAACTAAAAGAGTTTAGGGGTTTCTTACCCCTCTACCACTTCAAAGAAGTGGCTCTAGGGGCGTAACCGCTAGTACCTAATATAGTAGTTGTACTAAAGTTGGGTTTTTTTTGTACGATTTATGGGCTAGTTTTATGTTATTTTGCAAATTTTAAAATAAAACTCAAAACCCCAAACTAAAATTTTGAGAAAAAGGGTTCTTGCCTGAAACCCCTTTTCTTGAAAATACTCGAAAAATGTGCTGTTATTTTAGAAAATAAAGCAAATTAACTTTAAAAGTAAGAAAGATTTAATCATAATATTCACTTATTAATGGATCAAATAATAATTGGATATGAATTTTAGGTACTGTATTTGCTCTAACAGATGTTGTATACAGGTATTCTATTACATAAAAACATTTAAAAAATACCAGTAGCATGAATGAGTAATTTGATAAAGAAATCGAGAAAAATCTGACTTGATCAGAGAGAAAGGAAAATTGTTTCAAATAAGTAGAAAAGACAGGGATCTAAAGAGATAAGACAATGGCCGATAAATTGTTGTACATCCCTAATGAAGTTACACAAAATCGCCCCTTCTGTAGTTTAAATTAGTGATTGAAACGTTTGAACACTCAACTTAATGAAGCAACCAATCAAAATTCAGTAAAAGTCCCAAAAGTTTTTAAGCTAACGAATAAGAGAACATTATTGTAAACTTTGGGTACTAGTGTAATAGACAGCCCATTGTCCTCTCCATCTCTCTTCAATAGAAGAAGTAAAAAAATTTTAGTGGTAGAACAAATGTAAACGATAAACTTTTATGCAATATTATGTATAACTTTGTCTGAGATAAAAGTGCATACCACCCATGCTTTTTATATGTTGTTATGTAACGCAGTGCAGTTTTGACGCAGGGATAAGGAACAAGTAAAAATTAATCCACCAGATCCATAGTTCTTCAGGGAGTGAGGGGGCGTAGGACTGTAAATCATGCTTGATTAGTTGGTTTATACTCAAAGAGTTTAAACGTTTAAACCCATAATTTGAATCTACAGAGTTGGTAATTTGTTTTTCATCATAGGAGATCAATTTATCGTCCATTGTCTTATCCTTTAATTAATAATGTTTTTTAGATTTTTAAAGATGAAGTATACAGACAGTTATTATTATTATTACATAAATTGAACCCCCGGCCCTTTCAAACACACGCAATACACAATTAATTTTCCCTTTAAATCCCATAAAATATAATACCTTTAAATTTTAAAAACGTTGGAAAATAATCCCTTTATTCCAAAACTTACTTATGTGCTAAATATTTGAGTCGACTAGTCCATACTCTCAACTCTTCTCTTTCATTCAATATTTGTATTCAAAGTTAAGGAAGCAGGGATAGGACAATGAAAGATAAAATTAATCTTCTCCCCTTTCTTTCAACGCTAGTGAATATTTAATTCCTGATTTAAATAAAGGTTATAATTCAAATGCGATTGTCCCCCCGCTTCCTGACTAAAAGTGAAGGAAAGTAAAGTTCAAATATAGGTATATGGACAAAGTTTTGTGTTAGCCTTTTCTGTTAAGGCATAGACAGTTCAACTTAAAGGGAAGTGTAGGTACATTTATATATAAATTTCTTACAAGAAAATTTAGCCTCTACCCCTTTTCATTATAAACTCAGAAAAATTACCTAATTTCGAATATTTTTAGACTAGGATAAGTAAAAATAAAATTACTTATGTATGTAGAAAGCTTGTAATTTAAAAAAAAAATTTCTGAACATTTTTCAGCAGATACTTGGGTGTTTATTTTTAAACATCAAGTGTAAGGTAATCTTAATTGATTCCAGATGTACAGACTTTTAAGTAATTTTCCTCAAAGTGCTTATGGAGCATCGAAATCACTCCTCCCCCCTCCCCAATCATATTTTTTTCATAAATTTAAGATAAGGTAGGTGGTTATCTTTTTCTCTATGTCTTACACATACAGGAGATTAACCTGTTTTTTTTCAATCTCATTTTTTTTGTAGGTAAGATGGAGAGTTGTAACTTCATGACTTTTTAAGTTTAGTAATTATACGTCGGCAAGAGTTGATTTTATTAGGATATCTGGTCTGTGTCGGTCGTGGTGTCCGGTCAAAGTCGGTTGGGTAGCAAAAAAAATTAGAAAAAATTCTAAATAAATCTTAATTTCTACATTATGACTTTTGTGTATAAGGTAGAAACCTAAAATTTTTTTGGTGAATACTTAGATAATAATGACCATCTGAGAAAAGTGGTGTTATGACCGTTTGACCGCTCCCTGACCGACTTTATGACCGATTTTTGTCCGGCTTTTACTACAGACATATATCATGAATATCGTGGCTTCCATTACAGCTAGAGACCTATAATTTTTTTTGGTAAATCCTTGAGCAATAATAAACAGATAAAAATATTAATTTGCGCCGCCAACCGCCGTTTTACCGCCGTAACCGCCGAAAATGGCGGTTTCCGTTATTTGCCGTTTTTCGGCGATGATCAGTAAAAGTAATTTTTTTGTTATGAAAAATAAAAGTTCGTCCTAAAATTTGGTCATCCTAGCTGCAAAATTGGCCGCTCTACAGCTGTTTTAAAATTTAGCGGCTGGCCGCTAAAAAGCGGCTAAGGAGCGGTCTGACTGCTATGACTAGAAAAAGTAATTTTCTCTAAAAATACACATGAACCACCAGAAAAAAATTTTACGTCTTTATCTGTACCAGGAGCCGAGATAGAGGGGGGGGGCTCTTTGAGCCCCCCCCCCCCCCCCCCCCCGATCTATTAAGGTGGGAATTGGGGCCCGATCTGTAAGGGTTAAATAAAACTAGAACTTTTGTTTTTCTGTTATTTACTGAAACATTTCTTAAATCTAGTATCTTACAGTGAGTTTCAATATGTTAATTTATTAGTTTTAGTAATAATAAAACTGAGCTTTATTGCAATTGAAAATTCTATAAAAAAAAATATTTCTTTACAGTATGCATTCTATGTAAGATATCAAATATCTGGCCAAAAATGTTTTAATTGTTCTTAATTATCGCTGCGAAACTAAAAGACATATTTGTCCTTGTTATACAGTTGCTTAAAATTCCATATTGCAACATCCATAAGAAGCGATACACAAAGAAATCATGGATAGACAATCGGATAACATCACAAAACAAGATAACAAACCTTTTAAAAAATGAATTTGTCTTTTGACCGACAAACTGACGGACAATGTAAATCCTTTGCTAGGTAGTTACTCTTTGATAAGGGGTATCTTCATAAAAAAATCAGCAAACTGACTTAAATAGATGCATAGAAAATTTCCATGGCGTTAAGTACGGACTGACGGATGGAAAAATATTATAGAGTAGCTTCGCTAAAAACAAATATTTTTAGTTTAAAAATCCGCTTTGATGAATGTAAACTGGGAAAATGTTACAAAGTTTTGACAAGTCAGAACTTTGTGAAATTAATATTAATTGCAGGAATAGTGATCTATTTTTTCAACAATCAAATGTTCAACAAGGAAGACAACGATTATTAATTATACTTATCCGCTTTTTAAGTTGTACATCAATATCAACTATGGTCATGTTTGTCTAAATGCTAGTAAAGCGATCAAATATTTGACTACATAAATTAAAAGTGTATGATTTTTCATAAAAAATGTTGTTAGCTTGTTATTGCTTCGGTAATAATAAATGTTAGACTTGAATTAGAATACACATCTAAATCAATGATTCATAATGCAAGTATTTAATATTTTGTATAGTAATGACAGAAAGAAAGAGAACATGAAACCACTTTGCAACAACTTCTGAATTAATCACTGAATAACTTTACTTTAAATAGGTACTCTAAATTTTGATCCTATTAAGAAAGTAAATAAAATTAATAACAACATTTTTAAACATCAGAAGCTTTTTCTTCAAGCTGGTCCCTGAGGTCTAAAAACACGTTCCTTCAATCGTTTGCTTAAAAAACGTTGAGGAATTCAATAAATCTTGATTTAGTTAAACATACTAACAGTGTCAAAACTTTTTTCCATCAATAATATTAATCTAATTGTTAATTTTGTTTAACGTATAGAAGATGCAAGTTAATTTATCATCCATTGTCTTATCCCTAATCATTTACAAAGAAAATTTTCTGTTATTTTAGATGTACAAATAAGCTAGGAACTTGGAGTGTATTTTCTGTAGTGAATAATTTGAGGTTAAATTGCTTACATAGTAACTTTTAAAACTTTGAAATACTTAAATACAAATGCACAAAATTACAAATGATTTAAAGAATGCCTAAATAATACCAAATACCATTGAAATAATAAAAGATCCTCTTTAGTATTTATGTCTGAACATTAAAATTTAAAAGTTTTTTAATGTAATGTTCGGCAATATTGGGAATCATTTGAGAAAAAGGTTTTATTCAATAAAATGTGTCCTGACTTGGATATTTTTTTGGTTCAAGGGAATAATCATAATTTATTCTTCAGAGTAGTTAACAATCCTTGGATGGTTTCTCCCTTTTACAATCCCGGGAAGTATTCCTCTCATCTTATACTTTGGACGCTGGGTTCCTCATGGATGACCATTAATACGAAAAATATTTATTGCTGAGGGTATTTAACAATCCTATCATAGTATACTTTGAACTCGGGGAGCTTACCCCTCACCCCATCTCAGTTAACTATTTATACCTGTTTGGCCTGTATGAAAACAATGTGTGAATTCACATTACTACATAATTCCTACTTTTTAGGAAACTGCCAGTTGGGAAGAAAATTTTGATATAAAATAACATATCAATAAAATTTGACAGTATATATAAATATAAGTATATAATATTCATTTAGTATTGTTGGTCTTTTTTATGTATTGTATGTACACCCAAAAATAATAAATCTAATCTAATCTACCTGTGTGTATTTAACAATCCTGTCATACTGTTCTTTGGACGGTTTCTCTCCTCCCTCTAGCTGCCCATTCATCATAGGCAGCGAATCTACAAAAAAAATTATGAATTTAATTTTCAAAATTGAATAATATTATAAATTAATGTTTTTGGATGTCTGTGCATAATTTCTTCTGTTTGCTGCGAAGGATCTCGGAAACTGCAGGACCGACATGTTTCCTACTATTAAGTGAAGCTTTTCATATATATCTAGGGTTGGTTTTTAGCTATTGGAGGAGGGTACCTACGTCCTACACCCAACCAAGAAAAATCTCCCCCCTCAATTTTTTTGTTTAAACAAAAATTGAAAGTGGAGGGTCGACTTACCATCCCTTCCCTCAATTGCCCCTAGAAGCTAGGCGTCTAAGGGCGTAACCGCTAGTTTTAAAATATTTGTATAACAAAAACACCATCTTTAATTCTTTGGTAAAGATAATAATTACATAATGCAAATGGGGAAGATTAAAATAACTTTTCCAGACCACTAGAAAAAAAGTTTATAATCTTACCACTTACTCATGGAAACAGGGATATTATATCTGAAGAAATTTTCATTTTGCCAATAACTTTTTCATCAGCAAAAAAATGATTTAAATTGATTCATGGTCTTATCCTTAAAATCGCTAGTCATAGGAGAGGTTTGTCGTAAAAACTAAAGTATAGAATAAGGAAATTTTTTACCAGGGAATGTGCGACTAATTTTCTAAAAAAGCTGGCTGCAGATTTTTAGAAGAAACAACATTATTAATCCACTTAATAATATACATAAATAAAATACCTATTGTATTTAGTTTATCATTACGTATACTTTTTTCTAATTTCATCTAAAAATAAACGCAACATAGATAATACATGACAACATTCATAAATAGCGAAAGTATGTATTGGTCTTTTGTAGCATGAACGAAAAAACCGACGGATCAAGTAAATTATATACTGGATGCTCATTGGGAGAGGGAATCTTCACAAAAAAATACTAATTTCTGTCTTAAATATCAGCCAAGAAAGTCACGTTTCTCTTCCAAACGGTTTTCAAACAGAAGAACAGACGGATATTCTTAATTATAGAGCAGCTATGCTACTAAAGAGAGGGAGAGTTGGTAAAAACTTTTTTTATTCCCACCACAATTTTTTTCTTTCAACTTTGTTTCTTTAGATTTGCATTTTGCTTTTATGTAAGTAAATGTTTCCATTTTATCTCTTGAAAGTATTTTTTTCTTATTCATCAATGTTACAGGGAGACCTATGATACAAAAAATAAACTATTTCACCTCCAAATTCACCTTATTGTTTTCTGTTTAAAGGCAAACATAAATAATAATCTAGAATGCCAAAATATCTAATTGTTCCTAAAATATGTTGATTACAATATTTGTTTCTTATTGCTACGATTAAATCCCTATAAATTGATCACAGTGATACCAACTAATTTTGGTGTGCGAAACTTTAAATAATAGGTACCTATATCAGCAGTTTTTAATATTTCAAACAATTTAAGATTTTTTTTCAGAATACACATTTCTGTTGAAAAATTTGCATGTAATAATTTGGAAAGCCAAAATCAACACTTGAAATACTCCAGTTATGTTGTTGTGTTATTCTCAGAGAGGGAGGGGACAATAGGCTGTTTATTACATTAGTCCCCAAAGTTTTACAATAACGTATTATTATTCGTTAGCTTAACAACTTTGGGGACTTATTATGTTAAGTGTTCAAACGTTCCAACTACTAATTTTAGTCTAAAAAAGGGGTAATTATGTGTATCATCATTGGGGATTACATCAATTTATTGGCCATTATATCATCCCTCTAGATCTCTGTGTTATTCTAGTGTCACATTTTGTTCGCTACAACAATTTGAATGCGACTTCAAAGTTCGTGCTAACAAAGCTGTTAACAAAAACAAGAAAACTGAAAAATTTAAAGATTACAAGTATAGCTCGCAAAAAGAATTAGTCTATTAGCAGAGTAAACAAGGATGACAACATCCATAAGTAGCGAAGCAGAAAAGTGAACAATGTAAAAATAGCCTAAAACCTGCTAAAAAGACAGTCTGGCTGTCATGATTGTTTTCTTTAAAAATCGGGAGGTTTAATTTTAATATCTATAATTGAAAAAATTTTGAAAATCGGACCATAAACACTGAAGATATGGAGAAAATGTGAAAAATATAAAAAATAGCCTAAAACCTGCTAAAAAGACAGTCAGGCCTTCATGGTTGTTTTCTTTAAACGATGGGAAATTTAATTTTGATATCTATAACTGAAAAAATTTTGAAAATCGGTCCATAAAAACTGAAGATATGGAGAAAAATGTGAAAAATATAAAAATATGTGAAAAATATGAAAATAGCCTAAAACCTGCTAAAAAGACAGTCAGGCCTTTATGGTTGTTTTCTTTAAACGACGGGAAATTCAATTTTGATATCTGTAACTGAAAAAATTTTTAAAATCGGTCCATAAACACTGAAGATATGGAGAAAAATGTGAAAAATAAAAAAATAGCCTAAAACCTTCTAAAAAGCGTTCTGACCGCCAATGATGTTTTATAGTTAATTGTGCTCCTTAATGATAGGAATGTTGTCAAAAATTTTCAGCATTCTATCTTTTATAGGAGCTGAGTAAATCCCATTTCCCCCATAGCGTTACGGACTGACGGACGGACTGACGGACTGACGGACTGACGGACGGACGGACGGACGGACGGACAAAGTGAATTATAGAGTAGCTTCGCTACTAAAAATATTGTAATATCATCTATGTATAAAATAGAATCTAATATTTTTCTAATAAATGGACTAAATCCAGTGATCTAGAGGGATAAGACAATAGCCAGTATATTTGATGTACATCCACAATGATGATACACATAATTGCCCCTTCTGAAGATTAAAACTAGTGGCTGAAACGTTTGAACACTCAACTTAATGAACGAACTAATCAAAATTTACTGAAGTCCCCAAAGTTGCTAAGCAAAAGAATAGGAAATACGTTATTATAAAACTTTGGGGACTAGTGTAATAAACACAGCCCATTGTCACGTCTCTCTTGAGGTTAATCAAAATAATCCTTTCAATTTTCCAGCCAATCAAGCAAAATTTCAAAATATAAATTAGAGAAAATGTTTTTTTTGGTTAGAAGTCTTAAATCCCTGAAAAATAGGTATTTACCTAGAGTAAAAGAATTGAAACAATGTTAAATGTTAGAAACGCAATATTTTCAAATGTATGTACATAAATATCTTTTGATCATGTACAACAAAGATGATACAATCCGAAAACAACCAAAAATTAGATAGATTTTTAATGGTTTAAGAAACTTGTTTATCAATGGAACAAAAGTGAAATTTCAGCATAGCTAAGCCTAACATCCCAAGAAAAGTTTTGGGATCATGGAAAGAAAACGAAGTAGCAGGTTTCGTCGTATTTTCACAGCAGCTTTTGATAGGTTATTTTAGGTAAGGTAAATGTTAATGATTGACCCGCAGAGGCTAGAAATAGGAGAAAGGCTACTGTGAAAATACGACAAAACCCACTACTTAGTTTTTATTCAATGATCCAAGTTTTTGGCTATTATGTTATAATAGCTGTTTTACAGAAATATAAAAGTTAAGAATTTAGATAAAATGTAGACAACATGAATTAGATAAATATCTTTTCGATCTTTAACTTTTTTTGCGGATCAATTGTTGTTATGTCTTTGACTGATATATAAAAAAGTTTATGTTGAAGCATAAGTCACTTTTAACGACTATGTTTAATTCATTTCTAAAAAGATACCAATGTAAGATTGAACACTCAAAGTTTGAAGGGTAGCATAGAATCCACCTTCCCTTTATTTTAAATAAATTGAAAAAAAGGGGGGGGGGATAGTTTATTATAAGGTATTAATTATTATCTTGAACTAGTTTAGGTTAGGTAATTTTTTGTACAGGGTAGGCAAATATGTTTAAGGCACACCTCCATTGTTTTCAATTAATTTTAAAAATAAGAGAAGGGGGAGTTCTGTGCCCACTAAATACTTTGAAAAAAAACCTGTAACATTATTAACGTCTCTAATTTTGAAGCTGGTTGTACCAGACAACTAGCGAACTTGTGTTTACCTGGACTATCCATAGATCCATTGATATGATGTGTAGCATTCTTGTGTGTTGTACTCGGGGTAGAATTTTGTAATCTTGTGTCCTGATCATTAATTCATTCTCAGTTTTGCTTGGTTAGATTTTTTTCTCTGCATACATTTAAATATCATTGATAAGAATATTTTTATTATTAGCAAAACCAGTTTTTTTTGCAAATATTAAAAGATTAACGAGAAATATAATAAAAACTGTATGCAAAGGAAACCTTATACCTTCCAAGGTATCAAGGGTTACATGTACTAAAAGGTCTGGAATTAAAAATGGAAAGTGTTTTTGGCAACTAATATTTGAGAAAAACTTATAAATCATTATTATAATTCCTACACAGTTAACTTTCAAAATAAGACAATCATCCTAATGATGATTAAACAAAATATCCCTTGCCTTTTGTAGATTAGAATTTTTTGTTGAAAATTTCTATTTATACCCTATCACAGAGATGGTAAAAAACCAGGTTTTTTTTAAAAAGAACAAACCACTTTTTTTAAGTAATATCCAAATTATAGTATTCTAATTTAGTATAAAGTTAATTATCTGTATATTTTATATAGTATGTCTCTATTTCACTGTGTCTACTCTTGTATGCTATGCCTATTAGATATAATCACCATATAATAAGTACAAGATTTAAACTATTATAAGAATTTTATATCAGGTATTTAGGTTTTTGACACTTATTTACTGTATTATTTACATTATAAAAAAAACCATCCCCAACTTGTTTTTTTTTGGTTTTTTAAGCTTGTTTTTTTTAATGCCAACCCTGCCCTATCAAATACCTAACTGTTAAAATAAACCCCTAAGTAAAAAACCTTAAAATTTTGCAAAAATAGAACATAAAATTAATATTATTAACATTATTATTTTTTTTTCTTGATGTTTTCAATATAAAAAATTTAGTCAACACTTTTTCTAATCTCTCAACTGTTCAATTTTTTTTCTTCAAAATTTAATATCCGGAAATGAATGAAAAATGAAACAAATTTAACAGAAAATGTGAAATAATGAAATCAAACAAAATACTGCTAATCAAATCAAAATAGGGACACAGATAAAGTAAGTCAAAGATAATACAAAATTTTTATACTTAAATATTTGTTGTTTATGATTTTTTTTGGACAATCAAGGCTTTGAATTAACGACCTTTGTCTAGAAGTCTTATTTTTATTTTATCATGATGCGCTTCATTAGGACATTATCTCTAATCTTAACATAAAATAATTTCAACGGTTTTATTCAAATATGTCGCAGTTTGGGGTGATAATCGAACCTTTCACCTTCCTGACACAATTAGTAGATACATCTAAATAGAATATAATGTCTACTTTATTATTGTATTTTTGTTTTTAGAATTTGTAGCCCCTTTCCCATTTGAAACCACTAAACAATAAAATTTTGGTTTGTTGAATTAGATGTTTCAACACATTGAATTATGTACACGCAGAGTATGTTCTATACAACTAGACTCACTACATGCCTCGTATATATATGTTATCAATGATTTCGATTCAAGTTTCTGGCGAGTACAGAAACCCCCTTCCCCTTATTTCTGAAATAAACTGAAGTTAGGCGTGAGGTCAAAACCTTACGGGGCCTAAGAATAAGGTGCACAAAACCCTGCAGGGCTAATCTTTACCCTATATAAATTAACCTGTTTCAACCTAAGTACAACATCGGCCCACTAACCCCTATCCCTTTTGATAGATAGGGTCAATATTTCTTATTTTAACATTTTTCTTACACAGAAGTATCTTTATCTTTTTTTATGATAAGCCAAAGCAAAACTTGAAGTCCTGCCTTTTCTGGAAGATCTGGCGCCGTAGCCCGGTTTATTAATCTGCCATCCTTCTCTATCTTCAGGTGGTCTCGTGCGCCGGTCGGAGGCGGCATTGTCGTCATACCTGCAAAGAAATGATAACATAAATGTCTGTATATATAGTAGGTACAGGGGTGAGAGACATCCATAGGAAGGGGTACTCTATGTAATGAAATAAACTTATCGTCTGGATCAAATATTTCCTTATTTAAAAGACGGAAGGAAAGAAAACGGATATATGGAAGGAAGGTTTGTAAATCAAATTAATAGGTTGAAAATAAGGGGATTGCCTAACCCATGCTGTGAGACCTAACCTTGCAGGGCCTATACATGCGATTCCAATAAAAAATTAAGGGGGGAATGAGGTTTCAGTGGTCAACAAGCATTTCGAGAAAATACACTAATTTTCTTCGCAATAAAATAACAGTTTTATGTAGGTAATAAATTAATTCTATCAAATTATAAAAGCAAATATGTTATTTGTTTTATGAAAGATCAGAAGAAATATTTTTCTAAACAAATACTTTAGATGCTTTTAATATAAGGAAGAATTGGCGTGCTAAAGGTGGGAGGTGGGGGGGGGGGGATTTCACTAGCCCCCCCCCCCTTCGAAGTACATATTTTTTAGAACTTTTAATATGTCAAAGAGACATTAACCTATTATATCCTATAGGTAATAACAATATTTCTAAATTATTATGCAAAAACAAAAAACAAAATATAATTTGACTCGATGACTTCTAGATAACTGGTGGAAAAGATGGCGGGAAAAAGGTACTATATGATATCCAAGCTTTTAATAAGCGGAAAGTTAGAGTAACCATTTTAAGAGATTTGACCAAGGAAAGAATCTAGGTTTAAAAATATAAAAGCTAAGATTAAAGTCCTTGCATTATCATAAATTAATAATAGAATATTCATGATAGTATATACAACAAATACATGTAGAATTTAATGTAGACAACACAACTACAAAATGGAATAATTCAACATAGTTAAATCTTTCTAGAACTATGTGAAATATAGAATTACTTGAGACGCTATAAATTGTTAATAGCGCAGCAACAATCAGCCAATGACAATATTAATAATAAAGAGACTGTGGGTTAAGAGAACGTGTAGCGTCATAATATGCCTTAACGTGAAGCTTGAGCTGGCCCTAGTGGCATAAAAAAGTGTCTCAACCTACTCCAAGACGAATTATATTCTAACCTAATGGCTAATCAACTAATCTTTCTTGAAAACTACTAAAACACGGTTCTAGTAATGTTATGATTAACTAGTACATCGCCATTGCCCCTAGAATCTAGCGGCTCAGTATTCGAAAAGGGGGAGGAGATAGAGACACAAACCTCTCTACTTTATGTAATAAGATGATTTATTAATCTTCCTATTATCTATCCATGTATCTTTGATCTAATCAAATTATACAAAAACCATCACAAAAAATATATCCTTCCTAATAAGCTAACTTTATTAGTAATCAGGAAAAATATATTAGTAGAACATAACATAAAATGAATTTATGAAACAGTAAATAACGTCATCAACTTATCAATCTTTCGATACCTACAAAAATAGCAGTAGAGTATTATACATTAAGAATGTAGAAAATCATAATGCTGCATTAGTAATCAAAGAAACGTCTTTTCTGATTATGTACTCTAGCGTCCTAATGGATAGAAAAACTCATTTAAAATTCGCTGGGGAAAAATCCTCAAAAATTATTGTACACGATCGCCCAAACATTCAGAAAACCTATCCCCTCTCCTAATAAGGCCAATGTAAGGTCTGATGGTGGGCAGATAATATAGATATTGTATATAGATAATACATATTATAAATAGGATATCATTATCGATTTCCAAAGCCAAAGAATATCCTGTATTTTGTATTTCAAAATCAGGGTATCCTCGTATATATTTTAGTTAAGCATTCGGATTGTGTATTTATCATTTATTAGGTATAAAAAATTGAATTTTTTTTTACTCCAACAGGGAGTACAATTAAAAAAAAGGGGGGGGGGGGTTGATGCAACCATCTCGTAATCAATGAATAAATGGCACCTAGAATTCGAATTTCGATCTGAAATTTTGCATGAGTAATCCTTGGTAGGTCTATTTTCCCTACATCGAACAAAAAGTTGGAAAAGTAACGGCTGGCAGCTCAGCCGTTTAGCCGTTTTTTTAACCATTTTTAAAATTTCTAGTACCAACAGCTACCGGCTAGAACCGTTTGATAAGGTTTTTGAGCGACAAAAAGTATTATGTTGAGATAGGTTTCGTGACTAATTTGCTCTTAAGATAGCCGAAAAATGGCAAAACGGCTGAGCCTTTACTTTTCCAACTTTTTATTCGGTTTATTGAAAATAGACCTACCAAGGATTATTCATACAGAATCTCAGATCGAAATTCGAATTCTAAGTGCCATTTAATCAATGATTACGAGATGGTTGCAATAACCCCCCCCCCCTTTGTAAGCAAGTTTAAGGTAACTGTTAATTGCGAGGAGTAGCCCATCTCCCCCCCCCCCCAAAAAAAAAAGATTGTATATATCCTGTGTAATAAACTATAATTCAATTTGTAGTTTGTAACCTCGTTATAATATCCGAAGGCTCAAAAACTTCGGCTACTTAAATTGAATTTTGATTGGTTATGTTTAAATTTTTCAACCAAAAATTTTAATTTACAGTTGGGGTAATTCTGCTTATTTATCTTTGGGTACGTATAAAACTTATCGTCCATGGTTCTAGTCTTATACCTTTACATGGCCCATGGATAAACATTATTGAATAAAGTTATTATTTCAACAAGGGTGATTCGCTGCTGATTACTTTTAAATAAGCGAAGCTTACAAAAGAAAATAATGAAATTAAAGGACAAAAATCATAAAACAAATAAAATAATATGATGTCCATATTTAATAAAACCTTTTCTTTATATTTTTCTCATAAAATGATGGCAATGTATAAATTTTCAGAACAGTTGTCTCTGAAACAACTCACATTAACTTAAATTGGACCTTGTAATAAGGCTCTATTTGTCTTTCTATTCCAGATTTTAAATCAAACACGACATAAAATATAAAATTTAGATCTAATTTCAAAGATTGATTATTAAGATATACTTTCTTATTGTGAGTGAGGCCTTTCATGAATAAATTTTCCTTTAGTATACAGTTACAATTCCTTTTATAGAAATATTTCCAAAATCATAAAATATGTACCTACAATGCAGGAAACAGTATTTTGCTTTATAAATTATCATTCTACTGACGGAATAGTTGTTGTAAGTAAAAAAGGTATGTCCAACGGGGTAATATAATCAATTCAAAACTTATACATTTGATAACTATTGTAAAATATCAATATGACTTATTTGAAATGTTAATTCTTGTTATACAAAACTCTCAATAAATATATGCAGCTAAATCTCTGCTCTGAAGAAAATAAATATGTTCACTTATATTGAGACATTTCAGCATTGTGTGCATTAAAATTGACAGGAAAGAAAATGGACAAGTTTACTAAAAAGTCATCAGGGAAGGTGATGGGTTCGAATCTCATCCATATCTGCTTCACATAAGTGTAACTACTACATCTAGGACATTATTAGTAAGAGTAGGGGTAAACCATATTGGATTTAACAAAACAGGCACAACGTATTATCATGCATTTAGGACTTCCAGACGATGGTCGGGAAATCGAAGGGTTATTTGTCAACAATGGATACTGTTTGTTAGTGTTTTAGGACCTTCTATAAATGGACAATAGACTGCAGTAATAAAATTCATTAATTAACAAATTTTGCCTACAAATATAAAACCTTCCTAGGTACTTATCATGGAAAAAATGAAAATAACTTATCAAAACTATCCCTTACTATATGTTTAATGCAACAAAAATATAAAAATCTACCATTTTAAAAGATATTTTTATACAATGCTAAAAGCATTATATTTTATTACACACCAATAAAATTTTTATTATGAAAAATCAATAAAAATATCCACAAATTAAAATGTTGAAAGACTAAACAAAAATATGATGACCTACAAAAAGCAATAATTTTATAAAATTTTGTTTCACAAACCTTATGGAAAGAATTACAATTAAAATTTATCTCCCTTTTAAGAATTTTGAGTTTTACATGATCCATCAATCCGTTATATATCCTTGGGTTAGCAACTAATTCACAAAATATTGAAGCCCTATTTTGGTCATGTAAAAAACCAAACATACACCCAATACAAAAGTAGTTTTATTTGAGTATACAAATTTTAAACACAAAAAAAATTACTAAGGAATTTATTTCTCATTCTATATCGACTAGTTTTATGAATCTTAAAATAACAGTTAATGAGGAATGAGGTCTTGACATAATTGGGCAGAAAAAAAGCTTAAGAGCTATAAAGTTTCTTGTGCATAACTCGTGACTACTTAAACCAGCCACTTAAGGTGCATATATGTTTGAGTCTGAAGTTTAGTGCGACTAAACTAAAGGGGTTTAGGGAACCCCGCTAAACTGCTAAAAATATGTTAAGATCCCGTCCGTCTTAACAATTTGCTGAACAATAGAGGTATTAATATTAGAGTAGATGGGCTGTCAGAAACAATAATTCGTTTAACTTCAAGAGGAATCTCTAGCAGACGAAATATTTTGGACGATATTAAATTAAATATGGATAAAATAAAAAATAACTGGCCTTTCGTACACATATGTGTAAATGTGTACACTTTCTTACCAATAATATGGCAGGATTAGTCCAATATTTTGTTCATATTGGTATAATTTACTAATTAGGAATCTAGTTTTACTTTATCTATTTGCCTAACTTTGTATACTCTCTCAATATACTTTGAACCAGTTTCATAACAAAAAGTATATGAAAATACAATTGTATAATATCTAAATTCGCAATTCCATGGCGATTATATGATGCATGAAATAGACAATATTCAGGCATCATCAGATTATTAAGTTCATAGCTTTAATATTTTAGTTAGAAGGTGTAAAATCTAAGGAAAATCTTATGATTAAGCCTCATAAATCATAAAATATAAAATAGCAAATTAATGACTATCTTGCATTTTCTAAATTAATCTTTGTTTCTTTGTGGGTGACTTTATTTCTTGAGATAACTAGTAACTTCGGGATTATGCCTACTAAGTACTTATTATTTTATTGCTTAACATGTTACTTCTATTACTTTAGGCTGGTGGATAATCCACTAGTAACAGAAATAAAAAGGCTTTTTGGTTACGCATATATCAATGACAAATAGAAAGAAAAAAATACCAAAGAAAAGCCAAATGTAGAGTAGATTCACTACGGCATTCTTTGAACAACTCAATCAAGCAATTCAGAAAAAAAAGAAACAATCATACCTAGTGTTAAATAAAAATGATAAGTTTATATTATTTTGATCATAACATTGAATTTTAATAAGTGTTGATACTTTTGATTGTACGCTAATTGGATTGTTCTTTTCAAAGAAACTTTTCATTAGTCCCAGTTCATCCAGTTCATTTATATTTTACCACTTGAAGTTAATATAAAATATTCTGTCTGTTCGCTTGTAAATAAAGATGATTTTTATGCAGATTTTTTTTATTTGCAATTGCCCGCTGCCTCCGTAGTTGACATTCCAGTAGAGTAATTAAGGTTCTTTAATAAAATATTTTCACCTATGAGAAGACAATTGGAAAAGATTTGAGAAATTCGCAACGCTTAAAAACTAGTTCATAACATAAATTTTTACAATGAAATAAAAACAAGCACACTGATAAAATTCAAGGCTGAAACAATAGAATAATGGACATTAGACAGCCAAACAATATTTTTTATGTATTTTACAGCTAAGAAAGAAGTAGTTTTCTATGACAAGTTCTAAAGTAAATAGCCCGTCTAATCTTCTATAGTTTATCTATGGCTAAAATGCATCAGAATTTAAATTTGATATCAAGATACAAATATTTAAAATTCATTGCTTGATAAAAGTAAAAAGCTTTGTGCATTTTTTTCTGTCATAGATAACGAGTGCAAAAATTGATTTAGATTCTAATTTATATTTTCTTATCTTTCATAACATTTAAAATCATTTTTTACTTCATTAATAACTTCTTTTAGTGGTTCTTTTAATATACTAATGGGGGAAAATAACTAAAAACCTGCCCAAGATCTATATTGCACTTTCCTGAAATTAAGAACTCAATAGATTAGTTCTTAGAACTTTAAGTTTAATCAGTTTCCGATCTCACAATTAACATATAGACGTTAAACACCTTTGAATAAATCAAAAGTGACTCAATTACTTTTAAACATAAATAAAAATCAAGCAGAAATTGCCTTTAGGGAAAACAAACTCTTTGTAATTAATTCAAATAATTCTCATATTTTTTTATTAGAGAAAGGGACAGAGCAATACTTTAAAGAAAAAACAAGTACAATAATGTTCAGAAATAAGATAAACAGGCTAGGTAACAATAAAATGTTATATAATAGTATTTAAAATGTATTATAAAAGGAAATCATGTTTGTGTAAGATTTGGTCTATTTCAATTAAAGTATTTCTAAGTCCTTATTAAATTCGTTCGTTGCGAAAAATAATAAGAAAAAACTTTATTCAGACTTTAGTTTATATATTCATTCAAAGTATTTTTTGGTAAAGTGTTATTTTCACTGTTTATTTAAATGTAATTTTGTTTATTGAAAAAGATTTATGAATGAGTGATAGAATGATAAAGGTGGGAAAAGAGTGCATTGTTTTTATTAAACTGTTGGTATGGAACAACTATAGAAAGGCATTGTTTAAAAAGACAATCTAAAGCTAGAATATGTCCTTATGCATATCTTTTGTAGGTTTAAAGCAGATATTCAAAACTAAAAGAAATATTTCCTAAATAGTTTGTTCATTAAAAAAAATCATTACTACAATAGAGATATAAAGTTTTTGATTCCAGCATTTTCGTAGGAAATCTTGCCATTTATTATCTTCTTTTTGCAATCCTTTGATTTGCGGATTTTTTGAAGCATTTTTTACTTGTCAGGTCATTTTTGATCATTTTCCAAATGAAGGGAGATTAAATATCCAACAAAAAATACTTTTGAATTCTATCATAAAGCTAGTAAAAATGTATCATTAATAAAACAAGAAGAAGGAATTCGATATTTTTCTCTGATTATCTAATTTTCGATGGCATTTACAATTTAGGAACATTACCTTACCGTTTTTATGTACTTAGTACTATAAAATGTTACTTAAACCAATTTTTACTCCTTTGTTACTTCAGTAAACATAAGCTTACCTAAAATAAAATATCTTCTTAAAAAATGCTAACTATATGATATTTGTTCGATTTATTAAATTCTACCTATTAATGAAATCTTAAACTAGAGGCAAATAAACCTTGCTGCTTTATATGACAGGATAAGTCTTTAGTCTTTGGGCGTACGATCATACACTAGTTAGCAAGGAGCTTTAACTTAAGAAATCAGCTGTTAAATATTAAGTTTTTAATTTTGAATTGAGAACTTAGGTATTTTCTTTGAAAGAAAATTAAAACTATTATAAAAAGGAAGCGAGTTCATTTGGCGTAGTAATTTTTAAATTTTTAAGGACACTTTAATTCTTTGTAATTTAAGTATCAACACGTACGTATAGGGACAGACATAAAAATAAAGAAAATGTATGCTAAATACAAAAGTAGCTGTATGTAACGTTCCAACGGCTGTAAGATCTCATAAACGGCTGAACATATCAATCTAATTTAGAGATGCCGAAGGCACGGGCTAAAAAATGGTTTTAATCTTACGATTTAAAATTTTTATATTCGTAGAAAACTGGATATAATACGATGCTGTACATAATATATCAGTATGGCTGAGAACCGATTCTAATCCACCGGATATTAATCGGTTTCGACGCGATACTGGAAATGATATTGCTTGTTTGAAAGAATCCAAATCCCAATCTACGGCAGCATCTAACAATACCTTGAAATTAGTCAAGCCTAAACTATTTCCTACATTTTAATTCTCTAAAATCAACAGGATTTATTAAAACCAGCTAAAATTATTTAAATTATAGCAACTTTTGTTACAAATGTTTCATGGGTTGGTTGGTTGAGTATATCAATATAATGCAAGACTCCTAGTAACTCCTATGGTGTTAACCTTAAATCTTATGACATCTTTATGTTTTTAAAAAATCCGCGTAAATACTAAATATTTTGCAGATTTTGAATGAATATTATCATTTTATTTTTGAAGCTAATTTTCATCAATTCTTGCAAGCATAAAACCATATTAATTTGTAAATGCAATGTTACAATAGAATAACAACAGAATAACAACACGTTATATAGTAGGAAAATTATATAAACTTAATGTAACACTTAAAAAATTTACAACTAAAGAAAGAATAAGTAAAAAAAAAAACAATTCAATATTTGATGCTATTTACTTATGAATTTTTCAACTAGCACAGCTACTCTGTAATAAGGTTTTGTCCTCAAAGTATACTGAATTATAAGAAATTATTCGTACTGGTGTCCTTGTTATTGCATTGCAGTTTCTTAAGAGGAATACCAATACAAGAATTGTCAACAAAAAGCTAAGGATTCTAAAATGATCATGAACACAAAATTATTTTTATCTTAATGAAATCTAAATAGCTGTAACAATGCAACAAAAAAAAGAAGATTGCACAAAAGATTAGGCATAAACATTATGAAAAATGTTTGGTTACCTTAATTTTTCCAAATACTTGGTGAAATTCTTATTTAGGTACCGAGTCCAAATCTGTTTCAGATAAAACAGCCAATATCAGAATTTAACAATGATGTTATTTTATTAAAATACCAGTAAACTTTAGAACTCTTTTGGTTGTTTGAATAATTGCCCCTTTCCCCCTCTAAAAACTAAATCCCTATCTCACACCCAATTTGAAGATTTTATCAAATTCGTTTGTTTGCCTTCTAGATAGGGAATGGAAGAAAATTAAATATCCCTTTACATTTCAAATGAACACAATTCTTAATCAAAACAAAAAGGAGATTTCATACTGTAAAGCACTTACAAACCCTCTCTCGCTTAAAAAAACATACCTATTTAAGAAAATTATAAAACTTCTAACAGGGGAAATTAAAACACAGTTTGTAGGAAAGCTATCGCCCTTCCCCCTTTTTTTGTTTCCACATAATTCTTTGTTTTGAGATGGGGGGGAGGGGGGGGGGGGGGGACAAATTGAAGTTGAAGAAAAATTCTGCCAATTTGATGAAAATTATCATGTCTAGGAATTTGAAATGAAGCTTGCAGTTTGTTCAATAGCATTGTTTGCAATAATAGATCTAATATAATTAGAGTCATTAAGAAGGGGTTAAGGGGGCATAAAATGTCTACGTGCTATAAAAAATCAAATTAATCTATATGGCTATCTCAATACAGCTTTCTATTAAAACATGATATAATGATTCTAAATTTCTCCCTTATTTCATTGCATGAATTACAGATAAAGAGATAATGCCGCTCTAGTCAGCTCTGTAGTTTGCAAATCTAATTGGTTGTTTTTTATCTGAGCAATTTCTGTGTATTGGTGTGGTTTTAACCACTATTTTTTGTCTGCAGCGTAGCTGATCTACAATTAAAAATTTTTAATTTACAGGAACGAAGAACTATAATTACAGAATCAAAGGTATTATGTTGCAAGCTATAATGCTTAAAACCATTAGAATTCTATAAAAAAAGGTCATTATTATCTTTTTCTAAAGGCAAAATATTTTTTATTTGAATGCAATCTTTGAATCCCAAAAGAGATAATTTAGCAAATATTTTGGATAATGTCATTCTTGTTTGTTTGTGTGGTAATTACTGATTATGTATTTGTATGTACCTATGTAGGCCTTTCTCTAACTGTTTTAAGGCGAACAGTCTTGCTAAATTGGAAATTAAATTCAGTTTAACAAAAAGTAATATAAATAATACAAAGTAGAATGTTGTCTGTCTCTATCCCTATGAACATTAAGATCTTCTAAACCGTTGGACGGATTTTGTTCTTGTTTTTTATGGAATATACTATTTGTTTTTGTAAGATTTGTAGATTAAAACTTTAAAAACTTCAACAAATCTCAAATTAAATGTTATGTCTGATATTCAGATTTAACAAAAATAAACTCCACAATCATTTCATCATCAATTGCTGAACTCTATTGTTTTTTTTAGAAAGATATCTCTAGGCTTAATTGATTTATAAATAAAAGCATTCATTAATAACTATAGTAACTATAGTTTTATCAATAGCTCTAAACCAATTTTGAAAAAAGGTTTCACCGGCCGTTAGATGAAATAAATTATCCTTTCTATATGTATGTAACCCTTTTTTCACACAACACTGCTTCAAAACAATAAAAACTATAGATATTAGACAAGACAAAAGATGTTATGCTTATTGAAATATATTATGTATATCCTTAAAAAATCCCCTTAATAGTTTTTCTATTTCTTCTTAAAGCTAAAATATAAAGACGATTTGGCACCCACCTCCTGTAATTGCCCCTAGAGGCCTATTACATTACTCCCTTTCATCCGATTTAAAAAAAAGGTCGATCTTAACTCTATTGTATTGGCTTAGTACTTACACTTATCACACTTATTGGATGGTACGTAAAACTGGGACATTAATTTAGTAATAAGCGTAGAAATGGAAAATTTCATGAAAAAAACAATTCAATGATTAAATATTAAAATATTGTTTTAACAGACAGCCTTCCAAATTTTCAAAGTAGATTCATTGCTACAGCTTGAGGGTTATACTCCATTTTTGGAATTGCTTCGCTAATGAAAAGAAGTTACTAATATTTAACATATCATATAAATTATTGTTGAATATTTCTTCATATGTTTAATCTTACTATTGTTTTTAACTTTAACTTTTATAAAACTTCTGAAATAGCATTTGCTCAAAACTATTCTACCAGTCAATCCTTTTATAAAAGTAACATGATGTCTATCTGTCTGTAGCAAAGGATCTCGCTATCCACTGAACTAATATGGTTCTCCTTTATAAAAGGGAATATTAAATATTGAAAAATTTGACGTCTACGGGCACTCTTATAGTGATATAAAACATTTCTGCTGGATGGAGTAAGTCAGTGAGGGAAGCGAATCCGAGATAATTCGCATCTAAACAGTGGTTTTGTGTTTATGGTCAAGTTAACAATGTAACACTGTTATTTGTGTGTGCAGTGTTTTGTAGCGCAGCTACACCATAAATCAAAATTAATATTGACGTCTGTAAGGACGTACAGACATTGATTATTGAAAGCTATATATTGAAATATTTAAACCATTTTAAAAATGTACATACATAGCTATATGTGCTTTGGGATTTATGATAAGCTTTAAAACAAAATATTATAATAGTTATTTCTCGCTTCATATTATAAATAGCTTTCCACGGATACAAATGTACAATTATAAGATTGAAACAAATTTTTTAGCCCCGAGATGCCAAAGGCACCACAACGGTCTAAGGGTGGAAATTTGGCAAAAAAGTCATGATCAAATTTTCTTATTTTAACTTTATATTATTGATTTACATACCCCAGCGCATGCATAATGGACAAGGAAAAGAAAAAATAACGTTTGGAACTAAGTTTATTTTTACTTCAAAGTTGGGTCAAATCAATATTTTTTGAAAGTCAAAAATCTACTTTCTATTTTCTACCTAGATAGGAAAAATAATTTTTTTTTGCATAAATATCTATTAAAAACTAATTTCGTTCATATTCTTTACAAATATATACACCAAATCAATAAATAAAAACATTTTTATTATATATTTTACCTTATAAGTGTTAATTTTATGCTTTGAAAGTAAATTTATGAGATAATTTTCGTCATTTTTTTACTGAAAAATTTAGCCAAAAAAATTAGTTTTCATCATTTTACTCCTAGTTGCGCTACCGACCCCATACCAAACCATATATGATTCTAAATTTTGAGAATATAATACAACTTTTAGTCAAGTTTCCAGAGTGGGGTCGGTAGCGCAACTTTAAAAATTTTTAATCTGAAAATTGCCTGTAAAACCTAAATTTGAAGGGGGGGGGGGGGGGAATAACAAATCATAACAGCAATCTTAATTTCTCTGTTATTCCATTACTATTAAAGATAATTGAGTAAAACTTTTTAAAATTAATCAGTAATTACTTGAGGAACAATAATTTTAAAAGAAAACCGCGACTTACCCGCAGTTCCCGCAAAAAAAGCCGCCGCCCGCAAATTTTAAAATACTAATTTTTTAATTTTAGTGTTTAGGGAAGGTTTTTGCAACTCTTGTCCTTAGAAGGAGTGTGCAAAAATAAATTTTGTAGTAGCGTAGCTACTTTCAAATTCGCTAAGTCCGTCAGTCTGTATGAACTGATATGTAAACTTCGTGAATTTCTTTGCTACTACTCAAGACGATTGAAAGAAAATCTTTTTATGAACATTATCTGTCAACAACCATCTAGTGTAAAATTTATTTGGTCCGTCGGTCTGTTGTTAATTCTCTTACAGACATTAGATATCTATAGGGAAAATTTGATCTACTACGCAGTTTTATTTTGTAAGAAAGCTGATTTTTTTGTGGTGATTAACTCACCAACAAGCATCTACTCTTTAGTTCACTTGGTCCCCTCTGTCTGTAAAACTCTAAGAACATTAAGATATCAAAGAGTAAATGTATTTGTTTCTTCTGTCTTTTTTTGAAAGATACAAAGCATTTTTATGTTATGATTTAGCTGGCAAATACTGTTTTAGTCTATTACTTGGTCTACCGGTTTTTCTTTACTGTTCTAAAATGAATTAAAGTTTGTTTGATATCAATTTTATGATGGTTATCTTATTTTTGGTTAGATAGTGGGGGGGGAGGGGTCATAGATACAAAAAAATATTTAGTTCAGTTATGAGAATTCTTTTTTCCTTTAAAACTCAGTCTGATACTTTTAAAAACAAAATTAAAATTTTAACTTCTGGTTTGGTAGTAGAAAGAGGGGAGGGGGGGGGGGTGGCGGTGTTGGCCCCTGTAGGCCATTGAAGGACAGTACTAAATTTAAATAGGTACTTATAATAGTAGACTATACAGGTAGAAAAATACTTTACAAAAAAAAATTAATCAATATCTTTAATAGGAAGCTCGATTATTCAGTCTCAATATTCATTTTCTTTAAGTTTAAAAAGACCTAACCCCTCTTAAATAAATTATAAAAATTAAAAAGCAGTTGTAAGTGGATAGAAAAAGGTGTATTATAATACTTTTATTCAGATAGATCACACTTTTCTATTGACTCCAAACAGCCAAATGAGGTAGCAAATAACACGGCGGAATTCGGCGGTAGACGGCGGTTTCGGCGGGAAATCCCTATTATTTATTAATAATCGTTTACCTAGGGTAGTAATTGAATCAGGGAATAAACTTGGTTCAATTATCTTTAAAAATAACGTAGTAGTAACGAAAAGTATATTTTAAAAATCACCCCTTTTTGGCTACCCCCCAATCACATTCCTGTGCACGCACCTATACATGACTAACTTTAAAAAGTTGCCTAATGTAATATATTACTCATAACTTTTTATTTTAATGAATTCGGACTGGTAGAAGTGTAAATATTTAAATTTGATTAAAGCTATACCAAATTTCCACTAAACCCCTTAAATAGACCATAGTGGGCACGGGCTAAAAGACTGGTTTTAAACTTATGATTGTACAATTTTATAATCGTAGAAAACTGGATATAATACGATGCCAGACATTATTTTTCAGTATGGCTTAGAACCAGTTCTAATCCACCGGATATTAATCGGTTTAGAAGCGATACAGAAAAAGATATAATAACTCTCCTCTAAATATTGATAGAAAAATCTTCTATTGGCCTATACCTAATTCCCACCCAAATGAATAGAAAGGTATTAATAAGGTAACAAGTTACTTTCCTAATAGCAATAATATAATTATGTTTTTATTTGTATTCTTATAGTGTACTTAATATTAATATTGGGAAATATCCCTCTAAACACCAAGTAAACCAAACAACCCCCCTTACCTACAGCCATTTAAAAAAACAAATAGAGAGAGAGGGGTTGGTCACTAAAAGTGCCAAGTTTGATGTTCTCCACTCCTACATGATCTCCTAACCCCATTATGCGCATTTATTTCTCCAAAAATAGCATTTAAGAGGGGGGGGGGGACTCCACAAAGAAACCTTACAGGGATTATACCTAATATTAATATTGTATTTATGTACATAGTGTATGTAATCTTTATTGTTTTGTGTAATAGTAATATTTATATATGTATTGTAAATATGTACATAAGAATCTGGCCTAATTCAAGTAAAGAAACCATCCATTTGATTTGAGCACTTGAGGGAAGGGATATTTCTTTATAGTGGTTATTTTTCTTGGGAGGGTGGTTTACACTCCAGCAAATAAGTTATAAAACTTTCCTGGACCTAATCCTTAGTTATGGTTTTTAATGGTTTTGAGAATGTTTTAATCAGGTTTGTATGAGACATAGAGAAATTGCCGCCCCCCCCCCCCTCCAACCCCCCAAAATTATAAATAAAATAAAAATATAAGTTAGAGATGTTGGTCGACCCCCTCTCCTCCCCTATTTAAAGAGCGCTAACGGGATGGGGGTAAGATAGAGCGTTGCCACTAGTTAAAAAAAAGAAAATAAGGGTAAACGAGAAGGTAATGAAATGCGGGGAAAAGGTAATCTTAGAGCTGCTACTCTACTCATGTAATAAAGTAACATAATGAATCTGACGTTGATTATCTTGTCTGGAATAAATAATACAAATAAAAACTTTCTTTCTTAATATGCATTCACAGAGGGAGGGAGCAATGAAGGTTTAGTTTAAACTACATCCCTTACTTCCACCTAAAATTGTAAATGCTACATAAAGGTAATAGGAAAAGATGGAAGGGGTAGATTGATTGTAACAATTTCAAAATCCATGTATGTAATTAGCATCAGGAACATAGCAACTTAATAAAAACTGTCATACCATAATGTTTCCCCCTTGTCTCATTTCTTTAATGATAAATAGCGACTACGCCCCTAAACGCCTCTAGGGACACTTGAGGCGACCCTGTATAAGTTAAATAATTTTTATTTAAGGGAGGGGTGGGGGGGGGGGGGGTGCGATTTTTCAGATTTTCAAGAGGCGATTTCTCAGGAAGGCAAGGGTAACCTCCTCCCTTACAATAGATATAAACCTTTCCAGGACCTATGAGAAGATTCAATGTAAAGGAGAACAATATCCGTCCAGCGGTTAGCGAGATCCTTCGATAAACACACACACACAGAGACAGACAGAATCATAATCATCCTTTTACTTTTATCTAAAGATGATAAAAGCGTGATTTTGGGTTAAAAATTTAACTTTGTAAATAGTACTTTTTTGACTATCATTATATTTCTGTGTTTTAAATTTTTGAATTAAGTAAATTTTTTTCAACGATCAAATATACGGCGAACGGGCATACTCTAGTTATATAATAGCCTAAGCACTAAAAATATTTACTTCATTTTCATTATCGTTAAGAAATAAATAAAATATATAATATTTGATATTGTTTACCTACATGGTTGTATCAGAAACAATAAAGCAGGAAGCAGAAATATAAAACATCCTGTCTTTTCTTTTTCATAAATATTTTAAATTCTTTTCAGGGGAGCTTTTGTTAATTATTAAACGTCTTAATTGACTTATTTTTTCTATGATCAATAATCTTAATGTATTAAATTAATAATTTAAAACTTAAAATTTATTATTAGAGGGGTATTTAGGTAGATTAAAGGGTATTGAGCGAATATTGAAATACACTTTCGTTTCGACATGTAAACGCGACCTCGACAGCAAGGTTATTGCAACCGCTAAATGCAATTTGATTTTTCAACTATTTTCAGCTGCAGCGTTATAGAAAATTTATTTTTTAAATCAGACTTAAAATTAATTTTGCAATTTTTTGATGAGGTTGTTTTTCATTTTTTTAATTACTTTAAGTCATGTTATACCATTACCTATAGGGTACTAGGTAGCCCCGCAGGGTTATGGACTACCGCAGATATTAACCATTTAAAAAAATAACTACCAAACCTTGCTTTTTACATTTTGAGGGAAAGCAACTTATAAATATTAAGCACACAAAAGATCCATCTATCATATAAAATCCTATCAAATTTCTAATCTAAATTACCAAAATGTTAATCGACGACCTCAATATAATTTATGCATCAAACATACTATGGATGAATTATCATGTAGCTAATTTTGCACTAAATAGCTATAACTAACTCATCCTGTCACTTGCTGCAGCTCATAGTAAAATTAAACATACCTAAAATAAATATTTATATTTTATTATTGAAATACATTTTCGACTTTTTAACTACCTATCGATTATTCGAATGTTAATTTTAGTTATCTGGATCACACTGTGTTAAACTAGAGACGTTTAAAAATAAGTGAAACGACATAAACATACACAACACATTACATAAGACTTCCAAACAAAGGGCATACAATCAAAAGTAATCAGACAGGTGTCTAAATTGAAACACAAGGCTATTGACTACGCCAAGCCTTTGCGATTAAAGTCAGGATTTTTCAACGACAACAGTCTAAAATTAAAATTTAAAGAAGCGGATAAATTGCAAGGAGGATATATTTAGCCTAAATCAACAAGTCTGGTTCTAAAATTAAATGCATTTCGATGGCTGTTTATACAAAACAGCATAATTTATACAAAATCAAACTTGTAGGTTGCAGCTCAGCTCCAGGATCTATAATAGGTAATTATTTTGATAAGCATGCTTTTTAAAAAAAATTGTTGAAAATTCCAAAATCCTGAACAAAATGTTCTTCTAACATTAGGTACTGTTAAGAATAAAGTTACAAAATTAGAGCTCCCCACAGGGCTAGAAATATTTTAATAAAGGAAGGATATGAACCGATTCAAATTAAAATTCTTAACAAATTTCATCATAGAAATAAGTATAACTTATATTTAAATTACTAAAACATTATCTTGAATGTATAAACAGTATTAATAACGGGTAAAAAATCAAAAAGGGGGTTAAAAAAGAGAAAGAGATGGGGTTAATTGGGGATTAATTAAGGTCTGTTTGCTATCAAACACCATTTTATATTTTAAAACATTTTATGTAAACAAAAAGATTATTTTGCCAATTTTGGAAATTGAAAAGGCCGGGTTTTATTTTTGATTTGATTAAGAAATAAATTGGCCATTATGTTTTCTGAAAGTCATGATACAAAAACTATTTAAATAAATTAAGCCATGAATTTAACAGTTAAGAAAAGGTATTCTTAAAACAGTTTAGGCGTTGATTTTAGTAATATATTGCTTAAATGTAAAGTTATCTACAATTTTGCTACCATCCTCAAATAATTTCAAACCTACTCGGGGCAGAATTAGTACTTATTCTTAACCAGTTCTTTTCACCAAACCCCTTCAGGGGACGCAAAACTAGGCATTTGAAGGGAAACGCCATTTACCCTGGTTTACAATAAACCTACCTATTGTTTTTAGAATACATCCTTTTTTATTTAGTAATACTAGACTCGTCTAATTAATGTATTAATAGAAATTTTTAGAATGATTATAATTTAGGCTTAAAAGGTTCTCAAAACTCCATGTAGGTGTTTATATTTTTCCTTAATCTATCACATTGTTTTCCTCTCTGAACACTGAACAATTTCTTAAGATTTCTTTAGACATATTTTAATTCTATTGGCACAATAATTTCTAGTAAACTAAAATATTCTACTATGTGATAATAGAATTCACCTACACCCACACCGCAGGGGATATGAGCTTTGTTTCAATTACATAGGATATAGAGTGGAAGTGGAAATCTTAAAAAAATATATATTTATTTTACAAAGTCATAATCATGAATTAAAAACGAATGAAGCACTCTAATCCATGAAACTCTGGTGTATGAGGTTGTTTAATTGAGCCTCAATCAAATAGTTAGTTAATAGACCAATTTATCTTCTAATAATAAAAAGGATTCAGATTTCTAGATTATTAGTTTTTACAAGGATTCAAAGACATGTATCTAAAATTTTAAACAAATCAAACAATCATATTTTTTGCTACAATTAAGTATTGTAAATGCAGTCCATTTAATTTGAGATTTAGATTTTTTTTCATATTCTTTTCAAATAAGTAGCCAATTATAAAAACTACCTGTATATATTCAAATTAATTTTTTAATATTTGAACCTTTCCATGTATCTAATGTATTTTGAATGAAAATGAAGACTATAATATTGGTTTGTTTAAAGTTTATTTTATGCGCACCTGTATTTTTCTATCAGTCTCCTAATATTCAACTTCAATTTATTTACAGATTCTTAGAAAGGGATATCTTTAATAATGGGTGAGCTTTTAAAGTTAAACTATTTAAGATGTTTTAATTTTAGGTGAAAGTTTTTGTAAAAATTGGAAAAGGAGAAGAGAAAGCAAGATAATAAAGAAGGCAGATAAAAGTTGTAAATTAAAAATGTAATTCCAATATTTGAAAAGTTACAAACCAGGCGATCTCTAGCATATTATTTCATTCAAACAAACATATTTGCCAGAGATCTAAAGGGCTGATAAGTTGATTTACATTATGCATTTCAAAAATTAACTATCTCGATTAAGAATACTCTTTTCCATATCTATAATACAAAGTAGAACGATGTCTGTCTGTTTGTGTGTTTGTCTGTTTGTTTGTAGCGAAGGATCTCGCTAACCGCTGAACCGATCGGGTTCTCCTTTACAGGGTAGCTTCTCATAGTTCCCGGGGAGGTTTATAACTATTTTCTTGGGGGGTGGGACACCCCCAAACCCTCCAAAAATGAAAAATACCCCCCCCCCCAAAAAAAAAAAAAACGTTTCTTTTTAAAACTAAAAATAAAATAGTGGAGTCGACTAACCCCCCCCCCCACAAAAAAAAAAAAAAAAATAATTCCCCCCCCAAAAAAAAATTTTTTTTCTTCTTTTATATTTTAAATCTAAAATACGAAAATTGGTTTGATCAAACCTCTTGGGGCGAAGCCGCTAGTATATTTAAATTATTCTAAAAAAAACTTTACAACCTGCTTTTCTTAATCCTGGGTAACAGTTTTATTGTAAATATGGCAATTATACAACAGACAAATTTTAACAGTTGGGCATTTAACATTTTTTTATTTAAAAGGCGAGTCCTTTCACATTTATCATCTAGAAAATATTGCACATCTTTATTCTTTATCATTCATTCAGTCAATTAACATTATTTTGATTTTTATACTATTTTGACACATGGATCTAAAGGGATAAGACAAATGATGAAACACATAATTACCCCTTCTGTAGATTAAAATTTGTGGTTGAAACGTTTGAACACTCAACTTAATTAACCAATAAAATTTAATAAAGCCCTCAAAGTTGGTAAGCCAACGAATAAGAAAACGTTATTATAAAACTTTGGGGACTAGTGCAATTAGCAGCCCCTGTCCCCTCTCTCTGATTTTGAGAACTAATATTTTAATGGTATTCTTTCTGTTCAGCGGATTTTTAAAGTAATGGCTTTTATGACAATTGAGCATAATGTTTCTTTTAAAACGTAGCATCTCTTTTGATGTTTCCTAAATGGAATGTATGTACATACAAAAAATCTTGTCTATTTAGCAATACTAAAAAAATACTTAGATTCCAAAATATTGGTTACTTTGTTTCCGTCTACTTGCGTGTTCTTTTCATGTTTTCCGACATACATATTGTATTACAAGTTTAACACTTTTTTACTTAAAGTATTTTATTTTAAAAATAACAATAAACATACCTAGAGTAAAGTTATTTACGAATATATATGCAAATCAAACAGACTTTTTTTCCCAGAATGACTAATTTGATTAATTTCCGCTGGATTAAAATCAGACCTAAGCCATATTGAAAAATCATTTATCTTATTGGTAATTAAATAAAAATCAGACAATTAATTCCAGTTTTGTTGTCCCAATAAGATTTTTTGCATTTTTTATTTTTAAAATGTGGGAGCTATGTTTGTGCTTTATGCTTCTCTATCAGGGAAACAAGGATAGGTCAACGGAGCTGAAATTAATCCTATTCCTATCCAGAAGTAAGTTTAAAAATTTGTCTTGTGTAGCTTGACAGGTTAAAGAAAATTTAAACTTGTCTGTTATTACACTATCCCTGGTAGTTTAACCTAGAAACCTATCTTAAGATTTGTAAGGCTTCTAATTGAAACAAAATGTATCTGTTTTACGAACACAAAAGTTGTTGATAATCTATTTTCTCATTATTCTTACATCCTTTACAACAGTCTTAAATACTGAAGCACTTAGATGCGATCTTATGACGTTGGTTTTATGCTATTTTTCGTTCATACATTAGCAACTGCACCCCCCCCCCCACTCCCCGGCGAATAAAAGAGGAACTAAAGCAGAGTTGGGATCTTAAAAAATAAATCATTTACAGAGTAGCTAGAATCTAGATATCAAAATTAACAAAATTAATTTAACAATATTCAAAAAGCAAAGGACTTTTATACAAACAGATAAGACTTTTCTGTCTTATCTGACTTTTGAAGTAGATTTACAGATTTATATTAAAAGCAGTAAGAAGATCTGAAATAAATGACTTCAAACTTTTAACTTAAATTGCTGTATGACATACAATATTAGATGAAGACTTAAAAAGTAAGTTAATATATGGCTATCAGATGTAAGTGAAGGAAAGTAGATACTAACTTGCCCTGTCAAATTTTCTGTTAACTTACAATTTCATATTATGCGGTATTAAAAAGATAGTCATACAGGACATTAATAAATGTAGAATATACGAGGATATTATGACAGGAGGATAATTGTCGTCTATTTAGGTTCAATTTCCCCTAACTTTTATTGGTCGGACCGTTTATTTAGTAGGAATGGAGGGGGATGGAGTAAACCGCTACAGAGTTAACTTTGTTATAAAATATGAAAATCTGGTGTAAGATCCAAGTAATAATATATCCATTATGACATTATTATATAACTTCAAAAAATGCTTATAAGTTATAATTTCTCACACCGAAATTATATTTAACATTGAGCCTTACTAATAGAAACCTATATCTACAATCTGTAACCTATATATCTCTTCACCGTGATAAGATTATGACTTTAGTATACTGCAGTCAAGTTTAAGAGGATAGAAGTACTTAGAATAAGCACTTATACTTAAGAACCTGACATTAATAAACACACTTTACAGAAGGTGAGTAAGTATACTACAATTAAAGAAAAACTATTTGGTGGGAAGTCGACCCCTTCCCCCCAATTTTTATTTTAAGTTTAAAATAAAAGAATTTTTTTTTTTTTGGGGGGGGGTCATTTTTTATTGGGAGGGAGATACCTATCCCCAAAATAGTTTAAAATCTTTCCAGGACCTATAAGAAGCTTTACTGTAAAGGAGAACCATATCGTTTTAGCGGATAGCTAGTTCTTTGCTACTGACAAAAACAGCTAACTACTTTATATAATAGGATATATGTACGTGAGTTATGAAGAAGCTTTGTACTAACACACACTCACACACACACTTGCAAAATATAAAGAGTACATTTTCCACAATTGTGTAAAATGAAAAATTTCTATCTTCATTTCCATTTCATTACGGCCATTATGGAAAATAAATGGCTTCGCCGTCAAGGGTTAAATGGTCGGGCAATAGAGGGAGTGGGAAAAAACTACAGGGAATTATGTTAGGCCTCAGAATGTATATTTCATTGTGGTACATTTTTCTATAGGGGGTACTTTAAAACGTATACTACTTCGGGGTATTTTGATAAACCTCATACATTCGACTATTGGAGCTATCTTTGTCATAACTATATAATATAGTTTTAACCAATTTTTATTTTAGCTAAATAGACAGGACATAAACATTCCAACTACGGGGCTAAATATAAATAATCAATTACAAGCTAGGCAAAGAAATCCCTATTTGAAACTTAGTTGTCTGTCTTTATATCCCTGATAAGAGCTCATGGGTTAAATCTTTTTTACAAAAGATATACATTTTATTAAAAACTGATGCTACTCTATAATTATATTTATTGTCTACAAGTCATCATTTTGTGTAACTATTTGGCTGCATCTAAACTAAAAAGGCAGTGGATGAGGGGGGGGGAGGGGAAAGGTTATATTATTTTAGAAGATGAATTAAACTTTAAGAAGCTTGAAAATAAAAGATTAAAGAAGTAGGTATTTTTAGTTTGGTTTTAATCAAAATATATCAGACAAATGTATCTTTACAACATTTTAGACATGAATGTGTCTATTCCTTGTTTTTTAAATGGTCGTACTTAGAAGAAGTTATATGGTAGGAAATTATGTCATATATTTGACTTGTATTCTTTTTTTACATCATCTTTTCATTCATATTTCATCTTTAGTAGCGCATATACTATATAAGGGGGGGGGGGGGGGGGGTTAATGCAACCATCTCGTAATCAATGTATAAATGGCACTTAGAATTCGAATTTTTATCCGAAATTTTGCATGAATAATCCTTGGTAGGTCTATTTTCCCTAAATCGAACAAAAAGTTGGAAAAGTAGCGGCTAACGGCTTGCGACTCAGCTGTGTAGCCATTCTTTTGGGGTATTTTCAAGAGAAATCCATCACGAAACCTCTCTCCACATAGTGTTCTTTTCCACTCCAAAACGTTTCCAAACGGTTCTAGCCGGTAGTTGCTGGTACTAGAAATCTAATAAATGTTTTTTTGTATCATTTCACATGATTTAAAGCAAAAATATGATTCAAAAAGTTTATTGCTACGTAATTTATGACAGATTTTCCCTAAACATAGCCAAAAAACGGCTAAACGGCTGAGCTGTTAGCCGTTACTTTTTCAACTTTTTGTTCGATTTAGGGAAAATAGACCTACCAAGGATTACTCATGCATAATTTCAGATCAAAATTCGAATTTTAAGTGCCATTTATACATTGATTACGAGATGGTTGCATTAAACCCCCCCCCCCCCCTTAGAGCATGTATGTATATCCATATGCATACTACGCGTCGTGATGAGACACTAAAACGCTGATGAATTACGATTTGATCGAACCCTGTAGGGTTTGCTCTACAGTGGAAGTTTAGGTAGGTTATAAAAACAATCATAAAAGTGAATCCTTAAAATCCGACAGTAGTAAAAATGTAATACTTAGCGTAATAAGACAAATAAAAAAAATTAGTTACCTATAGAACCATTGCTTCCTGAACCGCGACTCTGTCTACTTGACGTGCTGGAATTATTCTCGGTTCCGCGCGGCGAAAACGTGGTCAATGAGGCCGAATACCGCGGATTGGCGGCCACCGCGTTTACCGCGCCGCCCGCGGATGTTGGCGGATAGCGGGGCGGCGTTTTGGTCTGTGCAATAAACGACGCGGGTACGTCAACAGCCATTTCCCTGAAAACGTGACATTAGACGTTCTTTGTGACTATTTTCTACATACCCACCTACCTAACATTGCATCCATAAATAACACTTTGAATGGAATGTTCATAAAAAATAAGTATTTTGCATTATTATTGTTTTTTTTTCCACAGACAATGGTCATGTGATTAAAGGCTTAGTTCACTTGTCAGAAGAAGATTTAACTTTAGACTAACAAGCCAGCAGTAATTGGTTTGAATACGCTCCCTTAATGGCGCAAATTCTAGCCCCTCTGCTGTTTTTTTTATTATCAAATCATTTTTAACGTCTTTTGTCATTCCTGTTGCCGTTCTCGTACTCGACCATGATTGTGTTGTAGTTTGCGGCATTGTACACCTTGCTGTTTAAACTCTCCTGGCTCTGACCAGAGCTGGTTGACCCGAAACCACCTGAAATGCACAAGAACAATTACCTATGTAAATAAGCAGCGAAAAAATAACTAGGTAAACATTTGGTTGAAAAAATTACTTCTTTTTTATTTTTTAAATCTACCAACAATATAGCGGACGAATTTGACGTCGCTGTGGACGGGAAACAACGAACAAGCGGACAGACACACATGCCAAAGCTATATGAAAGCTGCGCAAAGTGTTATAAACATACACATTTAGATCTTGGGATGGTTTTAGGTTAATTTACTTTATATTAAAGCCTCTAGGAGTCTAAATGCTAAGGGCGCAGCGGCTAGTAATCTACTCAAGAAGACGCATTTGGTACAGAGACAATCTGAGGTTGGGTTAGCCCCAATTAGGAGTTGTGGATATTTGAAACCAATAAAAGAAACATATATGGTTCTAAAAGTCGAACTGACATCCTTTTTGTTAAGATATATGTGTATATATATAAAAAAAAGATTATTTGTTTTGTCCTTTAAAATCTGCACTTCCATGTGCTTAGTCATTCATTACATGGAAATAAATACAATGTTAACAAGAAATATGACAATACATAGTTTTTTATTAGATTTCCTTACTACATCAAAATTACATTTTTATTGTTTTGGATTTCCTATTTTTTTTATTATTAACGCTAATAGGTATTTTTTTTACACATTTTCATTTCTAATTTTTTTGTTATTGCTGTACTAGGTAGTTACGTCCAATATGATTATTGATTGCTATCTAATATTACACACAAGACAAACTATCAACGTAACTATAGAGTATCTGTGAAACTACAAAGGGCAAACACACTCACACAAACACATAAATACACAAAGGATAAATGAAACATTCATCCTAACATCGTCAATAGATTATGTTTGTCATTATCCGTACATTGGATATTAAAAGAAGAATCACGTTTTCACTTAAATCTTAATTCCTTTCAAAAGGCGAAGGTTTTCTACATTTATACAAAGTGAATCCACTTATTTCTACAGCTAGTTATACTCGATAGTTCTGGCATGTTAAAAATATCCTATCGATTTTAAACATCGTAGAATGTAGCAAAACTATTTTATCACTGCGTCCATTAAAAAATCTAGAACTCTTATTCGGAAAAAATGGAATTTTGAAGTATTTTTTAATGGAAAATAATTTAAATCTCGGGTCTAATTACCAATATCATTATATCTCGTATGGCGCGTCCCCTCAAAAACGACTGAATTTAACCCCCTTGAATCATTTGATCCTAAAATTATTTTCCAAATCAAATCTTTCATAGACTTTAAGCTGGTTGTTAATAAATCAGGAATCCCAGATTTTTAAGTTGTATCTCATCTCTATACATATTTGGGCACTACATACAGTAAAAAAATTTAGTTACCTGAATTGTGCTGTTTTAATTGCATCCTGTCTGACATTATCTTTCAACCTGCACCTGAACAAAAACAGATTTAAGTCGTATTTTTAAAAAGAAGGATGTGCAACACATTTAATCCGCAGAGAATACTTGATATGTTTAGCATCACAAATACCATAATCATAAATAATGTCCTTAACTTACTTAAATAACCCAATACACTCATTAATTCACCTAATACCATCCCCCTAACACTTTTGCAGTATAACTGTATTTGGTGTTCTTATTAGATTGTTTAGAAACCTATAGAGAATTATGCAATTGGTCCTTTAAACATAACATTTCCTAAATATACGAAGAAAATTTATATTTAATTTACTGTTCTATTTCATCTAAAATATTGTTAGCTTTTAGCATTAAAAAGTAGCTTTGAATTATTTTCTAGATTATAATACTGTATTATCCCTTTCATTAAATTCCCAATAGTCTTTGGTTGCTTTTATCTCTTTTCCTATAAAACTGTAACCAATTTAGCAATAAGCTAATTCTATTTTATATTTATGAGTTGTGTGTAATATACATTAAGATCTCATTGACAGTTAAACTAAATCCTTCCAGGGTTCCCTAAAATGGAGAACTAAATTGGTTCAGTAGTTTGTGAGATCTTAACAGACAAACAAATAACATTACTACTTTACATTTAAGGATACAATATAAATTACCTACCTCTGATAAATATTAAGTGTAAACTAAAAGAAGGTATAAATCTGCTTGGGTAGGTTTGTCTAACCCATTTCTGTCTGCTTGTCCTGTAAACACAAAAAAAACTTTAAAATGGGTATTTACATGGAGGGTTTTCAGGGGGGAAATGTACATAAAACTGTAAATTATTTTGGTTTTATAAATTATAATATGCACTTTCAATTTAAAACTTAATGAAATTTTGTTAAATCTTGATTTGTTGGGTTAATCTATCAGTGTCTAATCTTTTCAACCAATACTCATGATAAACAGAAGAGGTAACTTTGCTTATTATCATTGGGGATGCTTATTGCTCATCAATTTAACGACCATGATATCATGTCAGAGGTGTATATTCTGCATGGGATCCCCGGCTCAGGGGGGGGGGGGGGGGGGGGGGAAATAAAAAAATAAGTGGTTGGAGGGAAAAAAAAAATGTAAAAATTAAGAAAACTGAAAACATTTTTTCCATTTCGCCCCCCTCCTTGGTTAAAAAAAACTAAAAAAAATGTGTGGTAGGAGGGATAAAATAAATAAAATATAGAGTTCTTTAAATATTTTTCTATTTCCCCCCCTACTTTTTAAGAAAAATCTAGGGGGGAAAAAAATAAAAAATTTTGTAGCAGGGGAAAAAAAAAAATCTTGTGCAGAATATACACCCCTGTATCATGTTTAATTTCCTGTATGTTGAATAGTAATACCTACAGTATATAGGTATAGTTTTTATCTTCAATACACCAAATTTTTTTGTCTCTAATGGAAAACATTCGGGAAACGTGCAAGACAAATGAATTGCAACCGACAAACAACATATACCAACATGTAGAGATAGACCTCGCTTCCAAAATAATTTTATTTCTTACCCGAACTAAAAAGTCCATAATAAACTTGAAAACATAATCAAAATATGAATTTGACAAAAATTAAAAACTTAAGTCATTTTAATAATCTGTAATATTGTTATGTCAAAAATTCAAAATATAAGGTAAATAATGTGTAATTAAAATATAAAAATATATTATTAATTAATGTATAAAATCTTATTGAAAATGACTCATTTCATGAATTAGAATCTCAACATTTAAATGCTGTAATTATAAATTTTTTTCACTGTTTCTTTTTAATTAAAAACTATAAATCACTAAAATGTAGGTAAAAGTTATCACTATTTTTCCTGTTGTCATTGTATTTTTTCATCAAAATTTCACCGCCATTTCTAACTTTACAAAAATCCACTTGTTACTTGTGTTTGACTTGTTTATTTTTCACCTGCTTGACTTTTTATATTATTTTTTTCACAATTAAGTTTTAGATTTAAATTGAGTAACTTATAAAAAAATTTCACTATATATAGTGTAATTAACAAATGATTTTAACACAATACCACCCCCGAAATAATCACTTTACCAAACTAAAACACAAAAAAGGGGGTGTGGATTGTTTCATAAGGAGGCGTTCACTCCTTGCCACTGCCTGTATATCTCTTTCTCTATGTAACAATCCTGCTATTATAAAGTCTAGCCTAGGACAGGCGTACAAATAAATGAGCAGGTATAACTTCCCCCGGCCCTCCCCCCAGAATAACACACACCACCCATTGGTATAATGCATCAAAATATGGGCAGGTAAAAATTGAGATTTTACTTGCCTCAGGGCAACTTGTTTTTTCTTTTGGGTGGACGAAATAGTTTCACTCTCGTCTGTCTAGTTCTACAATTATATACTGTAGTTCATTCTGTGTAGTACTCTACACACACACACACACACCGGATTCCGTAATCTAAAATAAGCGTATATTACACAATGTTCAGGCTTCGTACAGCCTTAAATGTTTACTGTTGAATTATCTGACTTGAAAGTCTTTACAACCCACCCACACACGCAGAGGTGTGTGTGTGTTTTGTCTGGTTTTATATCTATCTCTACCTTTCCTCATCTAAATAAACTGAAAATAAAAGGGAGTAGAACCTGTTCACTCTCTTCACCCCCTCCCCCTCTTTATCCCACTCCACTTTGCTTTACGTTTGTTCAGCGATATTGCAGTGTGTGTGTGTGTGTGTGTAAGGAGGGTGAGATTTCATAGAAAGTCTTAGCAGACTGTAAGCATAAATACCGTCAACTTGCATGAAAATCAAAATGTTTTTATTCAATTATCGAATGTACGAAAAAGATTTTAGCAATTTTTGAGATATGAACATTTTCCTGACTTCAGAATAGAGCTGAAGACATTCGGCATGAAACACTTCAGGCTGTCTTCATTTTTATCTGAAATAAATAACAAAATAAAAAATAAGTATTTAATTCTCAAAATAGTGAACAATATTGTATTATAACAAACTGTTAGACAGAAAAACAAAAAAAAACTGTAATATGAGAATTTTTATAACACATTCAGAGCTAAAAGTAATTCTACAAGTAGGATATAGCAGTAAAAGTTATATACTTGGAAATATAAATAGCAGTAGCTAGTTATATCAGGTGTATGAAAATATTCGATAAATTGATATTCATCCACAATAATATCTAATTCTTACAATAAAGTAACAGGATGGTTTTGTCTTGTGTTTGTACCGAAGAATCTCGCTAATTGCTGAACCGATCGGGTTCTCCTTAATAGGGTAGCTTCTCATAGGTCCTGGGAAGGTTTATAACTATTTTGGGGGAAGGTACCACCACCCTCCCAAGAGAAATCTAAAAAAATCGAGAAAATTTTTTTTTGCGTAGAGACTTGAACGAAACATACCTAGAAATTATTTCTCAAGTAAAAAAACAAACACTGAATGTGCCACAAGAGGACTCGAGGGGCGTAGCCGCTAGTAGAGAACAATATGGAACTGTGAAGAAACGGCGGAGGAACCGTCGCTCCCACTGAAAACCGCCGTTTCCTGCCGAAATTTTGTTTTACCTTTTTTCGCCATAATAGACAATTTTCAATCATCTGAGATAAACTTTTTTTTTCAAAAAAAATTCCCTTATATTTACTTGACACTGAGAACTGTCTTGGAAACGGCGGTTTTCAGCAAGAGCCGCGGTTCCGCCTCTGTTTCTTTACAGTTCCATATTGTTCGCCACAAAAGCAACTGTTATGCCGAATTTTGGAGCTGTAACTCTTTCATGGGCGTTTTACTTTTGCTTTCAAAAAGTGGCACATCCGCCCCCCCCCCCTTGTCATTACATCTTAATCACACATCATCAGGCGCATCTCTCTTTTTGACTGTTAAGTCCAGAGAATACGGACACCTTGTTCCTCCATGAATTCCTTTTTTTGGCAAGTGCTTCAGCTTCTCCCCATGTTAATTCCAAATTAAAGAGGTCCTTTTCAGTGCTCCGCCTCCAGGTCATTTTTGGTTGTCCCCGTTTACGTTTACCAGTGGTGGGGTTCCATTTTAAGCACTTTTTTGGAAACCTATTTTGTTCCATTCTGAGCACATGTCCTAGCCACCTTAGTCTTTTATATTTCACTTCTACTTCAATACTATTGCACTTGGTCTTAGCATACAGCTCAATGTTTGATATTTTGTTTGGCCAGAATATTTTGCAAATTCTTCTTAGGCAGCTATTGTGAAATGCATTAAGTTGATTTGTTTCAGTTTTCACAGTTCTCCAGCATTCAGCTCCATAAAGAAGAACTGATTTCACATTACTGTTGTAAAGTCTGATTTTTGTTTTCAGAGCAAGTTTCTTTGAATTCCAAACGTTGTGTAGACTGTTGAAAGCAACCCTAGCCTTATCAATCCTGGTCTTAATATCAGCTTTTGAGGCATTTTCGCTGCTGATAACACTCCCCAGATAGGTGAATTTGTTGCTTTGTTTCAATTGTTCACCATTTATTGTTATATTTTGATCAGGGTTTGTAGGTATATTCATAATTTCGGTCTTCTTGACATTAACAAAGAGCCCGACTTGTCCTGCATATTTGACTAGTCTATCTGTTTTAGCTTGTAGATGTTTGATTGTTTCTGAAATCAGTGCCAGGTCATCAGCAAAGTCCAGATCCTCTAGGTGTCCTAGTATGCCCAGCTGGAGACCACGTTTTTTATCCTCTGTGGTTTTCTTCATCACCCAGTCAATGACCAATATAAATAGAATAGGTGATAAAATGCATCCCTGTCTAACTCCAGTGCTTATTCTAAAGAAATCAGATGTCTTATTGTTTCCAACTGAAACACAGGCTTGGAAGTTGTCATAGAATTTAGTTATCATAATTATCATCTTTTCAGGTATACCATAACTTCTTAGTATTTTCCAGAGTGTTTGTCTGTGTATGGAGTCAAAGGCCTTAGAGAAATCAACAAAATTTACATGGAGTGGCTTGTTAAATTCAACACATTGTTCAATAACCGTCCTAAGGGTGAAAATTTGGTCAACACAGCCCCTTCCAGCACGGAATCCAGCTTGTTCTTCTCTTAATTTATTGTCGATTTTCTCATCAATTCTGTTTAAAATAATTTTACATAGGACCTTGCTTGGGATAGAAAGCAGCATAATTCCTCTCCAATTATCACAATTGTTCAAATCTCCCTTCTTAGGAAGTTTTATGATTATACCTTCAGACCAGTCCGTTGGTATCTTTTCTTGCCTCCAAATTTTATCAAAGAGATCAGTTAGAGTCCTAGCAGAAAGATCTATGTCTGCCTTAAGCATTTCGGCAGTTATTAAGTCAGGTCCAGGTGCTTTGTCATTCTTTAGACTATGTATAGCAGCTTTAACTTCTTGAATAGTTGGTGGTCGTGTGTCTATGTCTATTTCATGTCCTGGTTCTGGTTCAGCAGTAATTTCTGGTTCAGGTCTGTTCAACACTTCTTCAAAATGTGATTTCCACCTTTCAGCAACTTCTTTTTCTGTAGTGAGTAATTTACCATCTTTAGCCTTGATAGTCTCACCAATCTTTTTGTTACATTTTCCACTTAGTTGCCTGGTTATGTTGTATACTGTTTTCATGTTACCGAAGTCAGCTGCTCTTTGGGCCTTTTCAGCCAGATTGTCAATGTAATCTCTCTTGTCTTTCCTTGTGCACTTTTTGACCTCTTTATCTTTAGCAGTATATTCAGCTCTTAAATTGCTCATGTCAGCCAAATGTTGAGCACTATGAATTTTATTTTTAAGCTTCTTTCTCTCTTCTATTTTGTTCCATGTTTCATCAGAGATCCAGTCCTTTTTCTCTGGTTTCTTGTGTCCTAGGATTTCCTTAGCAGTAGATTGAAAGTTTTCTTTAATTGAAGTCCATGTGATCTCAGTCTCGTCATTTAGGTCCTCTAAGACCTGAAATCTATTTCTGAGTTTTAAGACAAATTCATTCTTTATCACAGGGTCCTTTAATCTTGAAGAATCATATTGTCTACCAATCTCACTCTTTTTATAATGGCCAGTACGCTTCAGCTTTAATTTAATCTTACTGACAACTAGTTCATGGTCACTAAATATGTCGGCTCCTCTGTAACTCCTACAGTCTTGCATTGACTTGACCCATTTTCTATTGATCATAATGTGGTCAATCATGTTTCTTGTTTGTCCATCAGGCGTTGTCCAGGTATATTTGTGAATGTTTTTGTGTTGGAATAGTGTACCTCCTACAACCATATCATTATTTAAACAGAATTCAAGTAAAAGTTCTCCATTTTCATTTCTTGTACCTATACCAAAGTGTCCCATTGCGTTCTCCACTCCAGTCCTGTCAGTTCCTACTTTAGCATTCATATCTCCAAGAACTAGGCACATGTCATGTTTGGGTACTGAGTTTCTGATTGATTGCAGTTGATCATAAAACTCTTGTTTTACTTCTCCATCTTTGTCATTTGTTGGGGCGTAGCATTGGATAATAGTCAACTTGCAATGCCTTGATTGGAATCTAGCCTTAATTATTCTGTCTGATATAGGTTTCCAGTCTATTAGTGAATTGACATGTCGTTTTTGAATAAGGGGGGGGGGGAAGTTTGTACACTTATAGGAAATAAAAATTCAGTACCAAAGTTTGGGAGGGTCGTATGGGCTTGTTTTTAAAGTTATCATCCTAATTCTTTTTGTAGGCTCTCTTATATGACTTGATATACACGGAAAACTTTGAAAATTGAATTTTGGGACTTTCCCTCTAGGGGCTAGTGGGGCAAAAGACCCCCCGAAACACTAAAATTTTAAGTTATGAGCTTATTTTTAAAGATATCGAGCTAATTTTTTAAATGGAACCTTTTATTACATAGATGAGTTGATTAGCCACCCCATATTTCATTTTTGCACTTTACTTCTAGGGGCTTTTGGAGTAAAACAACCCCCCCAAATACAAAATTTATAAGTTTTGAGCTTACATGCCCCTAGAGGTAAGGTGCAAAAATGAAATATGGGATGGCTAATCAACTCATTTATGCAATAAAAGCTTCCATTTAAAAAATCAGCTCGATATCTTTAAAAATAAGCTCATAACTTAAAATTTTAGTGTTTTGGGGGGTCTTTTGCACCACTAGCCCCTAGAGGGAAAGTTCCAAAATTCAATTTTCAAAGTTTTCCGTGTATATCAAGTCATATAAGAGAGCCTACAAAAAGAATTAGGTTGATAACTTTAAAAACAAGCCCATACGACCCTCCCAAACTTTGGTACTGAATTTTTATTTCCTATAAGTGTACAAACTTCCCCCCCCCCCCCTTATAGCAACACCATACATATCTTAATCACACATAATAAATTTTATTATAAATTGTCTAAAATGTCAGTTAAATTGTTTTCAAACTATTTTTGAACGGAGGGTCAAAAATATACTAGGACACTGTCACCTATAGAATCAGACTGCAGAGCCCAAATTTGAATTAAGTCCCCAATAAACTTTTTTGGGGGGGATTTAAAAATTAATTTTTACTGTTGCTCTGGTCATTTTTACCAGATCAAAAGGTCTTTTTTTACTTCGTGTAATATTGTAACTTAGTGAACAATTTTATATAGTTCACTTTATACTGATACAGTAAAAAAAACATTACTTTGTTCAATGGAAATAATTTTTTTTCTAAAACAATAAATTTCATTGAAAAATCTGACATTGTACAATAAAAAACATAATGCTGAATTTAAAACAATAAGAAATCTTCTTTCATTTCAATTCTTTATAATTTCCGAACGAGTGTTTTCACAAAGTGACTTATTTCAAACGTAGTTAAATAATTTTATTTATTAAAATGAAAAGAATGAAAACCCTACTCATAAAAGATACATACTTTTTAAAAACATTTTTAAAAACATGTTTGAATAATCTTATTTTATATCATATTTGTATATGTGACAAAAATAAATTTGTTGTATTGCATAAACATTTGTTGTCATCTTAATTTATTTAACCCTTTACAGCCATAATGTATAATAGACATGAAACATTTTTATGTTAATTCATTGATATATTGTAAAGAATTAATTTTTAATTAGTATTGATAGATAAAATCAAAAGACCTAACTTTACTGTATACTAGCATACAATATTTACGAAGCAAGACACTCTAAAAGCTGAGTATTTTACCTACAAAGGAAAGAAACATCACGATTCAGTAAAAATTATTTAATCCATACTAAAAAATAAACTTTAAAATCCTAATAAAAATTGGCAATTGTTCTCATTTTTGGCTTTGCAGTATGATTCTACAGGTGTCAAAGTATATTTTTGATATACCTTTCAAAAATAGTTTAAAAACAGTTTAATATAAAAATATAATGATCTAGTGCAGATATAAGCAAGATTATATAAAAAATATGAAATAACCAAGATACAATGATACACAAGGCAAGCTCAACCAAAGGAAAGGGCGTATAAATAAGACTTCTTCGCGCATTTTTGTGAGCAGCAAGGTACCTCTGCATTTTTGAGCATTGGCTATTTCAGATTATATGAATGCCTTCTTTTGACAATATTAAAATTATGTTTGAATGTAAGATATAGATCCAGCCTTTAAGCCATAAGCAGCCTTTAAGATTATTTTACTGGGCACTGGACCAGATCTAAATAAAATACATATCTAGTTGAAACCAGTTAAATTAAGTTGCTTGTTAACTTTGCGAGTCTTCTTCTCAACCTAAAAAACATATTTTATATATCCAATTTATGGCTAATATTTATCAGCATATGCAACCTTTACCAACACCAGTTTTTGGCTTTTACCATTCTCTCATTTCGTAATCAATTGACCAACTTAAAAACAAGGATGACAACATCCATAAAAGCGAAGCTCTGAAACGATATGACAGACGAACATTAACTTTTGTTGAGTGTCAGAACTGAATATACAAAATATGAAAATAAAAGGTTTGACAAAATTATACGTAAATTTGTTGCAAAACTTCTTAAATATAGAATTATGTTTAAAGACATACTGACATTTTTAATACTTGATTATAGAGATGCTTCGCTCATAATATTGTACCTTATTGTTATAGGAATTAGTAATCAAAAAATCAGATCGATCGGATGATTTTATCACATAAAAAATTGTTATTAAAAAAGTACAAAAATCAACATGTTTAAAATGGACGTACGGACATTCTGGTAACGATTATAGAGTTGCTACGCTTTCTAAGTCGTACCTAACTACTACAGGAATCACCATGCAAAGTTTGAAATCGATAGGACAATTTTAACATGTCAAATTAATGAATAAAAGCTAACTATCTCGGACGGACGGACCGACCCTAATTATAGAAAAGCTTCGCTTTTAAAAAACGTAACAACAAATCTAAATAATGTATGAGAAAGTGAATAAATACAGATGGTTTTCTTTTTATTAGTAGAGCATCATCTTAAAAATCCTTGCATCGAATAAAGTGTCAGTTCCTCTAAATTTTTTGAAATCATTGAAGCTTTTAAAGTTATACTAAGAGTAGAAAATCAATGCAAGGAGAGGGCCTGCAGGGCAAGATCACCCCACAGGGACTAAAATAATTTTCCTTTCTTGTTCATCAAGAAATATGTTTGAGTGAAAATTAGATATTCAATGATTTCCTATTCAAGTTAAATCTGTCTGTATCATACTAGAAAAAAACTAATTCATCGAGAGACAGGATTATTGTAGAGATATCGAAAACCAAGTGATTTGTACATTTGGAAACATCTTAGCGCTTTCTACAAAGTTATTACCTATTAGGCTTAACTGAAATAAAATTTACATCTATCATCATTTTAATCTTTTTATCAACAAATACAGCCTTACAAAGCCAGAACTTAAGAAAAATTTTAAAGTTTTGAGTTTTGTGTTAATGTCACTTTATATTCCTAATAAAAATTCTGCTAACTAGGATGTTTTTTTATTATACTAAACATTTGGTTTAAGGAATCTCTACAATAACCGTGTCTCTCTCCCTTTATTGATCAGTTATTTCTAATACCTTAGACAGATTGCATCACCTTAAAGCAAAATTAAACAGTACCACCTTTTTATCTGGTAACTGGATTAAAGGTGAGGTTTGAAGTTTATACATGCTTGTTGATGAAAGAGGAGAAAATGTCTTCGCCTTCATACCCGCCTTGAGTGAACCTGGTTCCGCCGTTCGGAGGCTGGCGGGGGAGCTTTGCCAAGGCGAATAATTTCTATCTTTAACTAGTGATAAGTCAGGAAATTCATATTTGTTATTTTCTTTGCTGATTGAATTTGAACTTTTACATGGGGACCTCATAAATTTAACTGGTGATCTCAAGGCTTTTACTGGATAAAGGACAGTTTCTGCCACCCAGTAGTCATTCTTTTCACTCAAAGCTCCGCCACCGAGGGTCTTGGTTCGCTTCAGTATTAGCTTTGGTGTTCTTGGCGTGTCTGATGATTGCGGAGCATTCTCTTTTCCTGGCGTTCCATGATCTTCTGAATCTTTAGGTCGCCTCTAAAGAATATCAAATATCATTAAACAAATGTATTTAAATGGGAGTAGGTAGGCGGAAGTGACACTTTTTGAAACCATAACTAAAAGTCAAAGGAACTCAACTAAATAAAGAGTTACAGCTCCGAGATTTGACATGGCTGTTGCTTTAAAGAAGTATAATATGTAACTGTGGAGAAACTGAGGCGGAACCCCTGTTTCCCGCTGAATTTTTTTTTCGCCTTTTATCGCAGATGATTGAAAATTGTCTAATTTGGCGAGAAAAGGCAAAAATAAATTTCGGCGGGAAACGGAAGTTCTACCGCCGTTTCTTCACAGATCCATATTGTACCTCTATGAAGCAACTGCCATATCAAAACTCAGAGCTGTGACTCTTTATTTAGTTGAGTTTCTTTGACTTTTAGTTTTGGTTTCAAAAAGTGACACTTCCGCCCCCTCCCTTTTCCATGCTTATAAAGGGGGTGGGGGGGGGGGGGTAAAATGTGGTGACTCGTGCCACGACATACCAGCAATTTTATTTTGGGTGCTACTCCCTTAGTTTTAGAGATAATTGGATGAAATCTTTTGGGCTGGGTCACTAATTACCCCAACTATTGGTATCTTTAAAAAAAAACGGCGGCGGGACCGCCGCGCCCGCCGCCGTTTTCCGCCGACACCAAAAATTTTTTTTATTGCATTTCTCGCCGAATTAGGCAATTTGGAATCATTTGAGACCATGTTATTTTTTTCAAAAATTTTTCTAATTTTTTTCTAATTCTCGCTTATCAAGGCATATCTTAAATTCAGTAATTTAACTTGGGGTAATTAGTGACACAATCAAAAAGATTTCATCCAATTATCTCTAAAACTAAGGGAGTAGCATACTGTATTTAAGATATACCTTCATAAACGAGAATTAAAAAAAAAAAGTCCCCCCGCAGGGTTGCTTGTAGGGGGAAAAATTTTTGAAAAAAATAACATGGTCTCAAATGATTCCAAATGGCCTAATTCGGCGAGAAATGCAATAAAATTTTTTTTTTGGTGGCGGCGGAAAACGGCGGCGGACGGCGGTCCCGCCGCCGTTTTTTATTCAAATATTTTTTTACTGACCTACCTAAAAAGATTTTTTTTTCAATATCTTTAAAAGCACAGGAGTAGCACTGAATTTTAGATATACCTTGATAAGCGAGAATTTGAAAAAGTCCCCCCCGCAGGGGTGCTTGTAAGGGGAAAAATTTTTGAAAAAAATAACATGGTCTCAAATGATTCCAAATTGCCTAATTCGGCGAGAAATGCAATTAAAAAATTTGTTTTGGTGGCGGCGGAAAACGGCGGCGGTCCCGCCGCCGTTTTTTTTAAAAGATACCAATAGTTGGGGTAATTAGTGACCCAGCCCAAAAGATTTCATCCAATTATCTCTAAAACTAAGGGAGTAGCACCCAAAATAAAATTGCTGGTATGTCGTGGCACGAGTCACCACATTTTACCCCCCCCCCCCCCTTTATCGTCCATTGTCTTATCCCTAATGATCGCTGCTTTGCTAAATGTTGCTAAGCTTAGCCGAATATATCCGAACCTGAAATTTCATGAAGTCTTTCTCATCTTGGAACATTTCAATAGTGGTTAAATTCCTTTAATAAGGTGCTAAAATCTGAAAAAAATATCAAATAAATTAAACCCAAAAGTCGACTCTTTAACTAAAGGCCAACTCTAATGCAACAATCATATCTCAGCTTAAATTTTTTTTTTAATTTGAATTAAAACTTAACTTTTTTTTACCTATTTTCGGATGCAAGCCATAATAAATTCATATTTCGATCCTTTTGCATCAAAATAAATGCAACATTAATTGAATTAAAGCTCATTCCCTAGTTAATTCTATTATCAGATATAATAACACCAAAATAATCTTATTTGTCGTCTTAGTTCTAAGGAATCTAAATTTAGGATAATACATAATTTCGGACGTTTTCCCACACGGTGCCTATCGAGCACTGAAACCGCTACCCCTAATACAAACAAATTACAAATGGGGGGGGGGGGGGGAGAGGGAGGGGTAAATTTCATGATTAAATTTTTGAATGCTGTAAAAAAATATTTATTTTACGAGAATATAAGGTTCTTTAAGTTTACATATAACAAATTAGCACAGAATAATGTCACTGTTTTAATAATAAAATACTATAATTTTGGAGTTTACTGTAAAACAAAAAGCAAAACATTAATTTTACCCTATTGTCATACAGTCACAGTTGTACAGTTATAAATCATATGCTTTGGTAATACAAATAAATACACTAATGGCACTGACAAAAATAATTTAGATTTGACTTTATTTCACATAAGATCATAATGAAATATTTTATATGGAAAAGAGGCAAATGGATGGTTAGTTTGAGTTTCATTTTTAAAAACTATTGAAATTGCTTATGAACTAGGTAAAAGAATAAGGTAGGTATAGTTTTTGTTATTTTAAATTTCTAAATAAATGGCAGTCTTATTGATTAACAACATCACGAATATTTTAATAATTTTGATTTTTTCAAGTATGAAAATCATTAGTTTCATAGGTAATAAATCAGACAAATATAAAAAGGCATATTTTTTTATTGCAAAAATAGTTTCAGTTAATATACCTATAGGTATTACTTATTAATTTATATTCATAATACCAATGTTTTAAAATATTGATATCAAAAAAATGCAAAAATTATAATTTTGAAGGTAAATAAATTACATTAAATGTATTCGGTCATAATTTAGATTTATAAGAATGAAAAGGTATTTGTTTCTTATTTCTTCTTTTAGTATTGAAGATAATTTTGACGTTGTTACAGAGGGGAATTTAACATGAAACCCGTAAAATTGAGCAGATATTCTTCTTTTCTGTCGTTTTCGTTGATTGTTGTTAATGAATTTATTCTGTGACACTGTCTAGGGCCCCATGATCGTCAACATCCTCCAAAACCTTTAAAAAAAAGTATAAAACTATTAAAACCGCGAAACTTTGATATAGAATAAAAGTGGAATTTAAGAGAGGGGAAAAATTTAGCTAGCTAACATTGAGCTCGTTTATTGGTCATTCCGTTCATCCAGTGGTAAAGTAGATATATATATACAGACTGGCCAGCCAATTTTGAAAATAAAAAACGTACATAACGTACACAAAAAAAATACGTTACGTACATAAAAAAAGTAAAAAAACGTACAAAAAACGTACATTCCTAATAAAAATAAGTAAAATAATTTCCTAGTTACCTATTATCAATACATTTAAGTCTACTAGCAGCTACCTGTAAAGGAGAACCATAGCGAACTGACAGACACAAGATATCCTATTACTCTATTTAATAGAACTAGCGTCTACGCTCCTAAAGGCCTCTAGGGGCACTTGAGGAGGGGAGAGTTGAATTCAATAAAAAAAACATGGATTACAACATACATAAGTAGCGAAGCTCAAAAGTTATTTATAGACATCTGGAAAAAAATTAACTTAAAATCGCAATTAAAATTAATTTTTGGGGGGAGGAGGTAGTTTTTTTTCTAAAGTCAATTTCTCTTGGGAGGGTGGATGGTGATACTCTTCCCCAAAATAGTTATAAAACTTCCAAAAACCTATGAGAAGCTATCCTGTTAAGGAGAACCATATCGGTTCCGTGGTTAGCGAGATTCTTTGGTTCAAACAAACAGACATTCTGTTATTATGTACAAAGTATATCCTATTATAAGGACCAGCGACTACGCCCTTAGAGGCCTCTAGAGGAACTTGATTAGGGGGGGGGGGGGAGTTGAATTCAAAAACCCATTTTTTTATTTAAAAATAAAAAGTAAAAAAAAAAGATGACAACATCCTTAAGTAGCGAAGCTCAAAAGTTATGGATGGAAATCTGGGAACTATATAAACTATAGAGTAGTGTCGTAAAAAATAAGCATTTACCTTATTTAAATAAATCACAAAACCTTTTAAAAATATATAATAACGTGAAAATCTAGGAATAAATTCAGCCCCCCAACCAATAAGCAAATCTCAATGAAATTTAGTGAAAGTATTAAGAATGAAAACTAATACAATCCCTGAAAATTACAACCGTCTATCAGGAATATGAGTTGTGAAAATCACAAAAACCTATACATCTAGGAATCGATCGAGCACTGCAACAAATAGACAAACCTTAAAGAAACTTTTTGAAAATATGTAGAATGTGAATCTATTTGTTCCCTGAAAATTTCAGCCGTCTATCTTGAATAGAAGTCGAGAAAACCATGAAAAAAAGAAAATCTAGGAATAGATCTAGCACCCAACCAAAAGGCAAATCTCAATGAAAATATGTAGAATGTGAACTTATTCAATCAAAAGACAGGAGCCGAGAAAATCACGTTTCTCCGATAGCATAACGGACTGACAAAGTGATTATAGAGTAGCTTCGCTAATAATTTTTAAAAAGAAAGAAAAAATAGGGGAAGGGTTGTGATTTTTTTTTAAGAGTAGTTTCTCTTGGGAGGGTGGTTGTACCCTCTCCCAGGACCTATGAGAAGCTACCCTGTAAAAGAGAACCATATCGGTTTAGCGGTTAGCGAGAACCTTCGGTACAAATAAACTGACAGAGAGACATACATCCTGTTATTACGTACTAAGTATATTCTATTAAATAAAGTAGTAAGTTTTTTGTCTGATGCTTAAGATTTTCATAACTACTTCACACAGTTACCGAGATGGTTTTAGGCTATTTTTCTACCATTTTGAATACAGGTTCTTGAAGTGATATGGAAGGACAGAGAAAATAGCCTACAACCTCACAAAGATCATGTCGGTTCAGCAGTTAGCGAGATTCTTTGTTACAGAAAAAAAAGGATTTAAAGGATAAACATATAATAGGATATAGGGTTATTTTGTCTATTGCTAAAGATCTCAGAAAATACTAGTCTTTAATACAAAGTAAATCAATGCCTGTCTGTCTAAAGCTTAAGATCTTGGTAACCGCTGAACAGATTGGATTCTAAATTCTAATCTTCAGGGAATATATCTACTAGTCCTGTGGTAGTTTTAGGCTATTTTCTTAGAGTGTAGGAAACCCACCCCCCCCCCCCCAAAAAAAAAAATCAACCACCCCTCAATTTATTTTTGTAAACTAATGCAAATCAGCGGGGTGGGGGAACCCCCACCGCACCCTGGGGCGAAGCCTAAATGAAAAAAATAATCACAATCTTTTTTTATATTTAATTTTTTTTGACAAATTTCCAACAAACGATTCTATAAAAGAGGGATACGAAGCCTCTAATCCTAGTAGAAAGTAAAAAGCTTTAAGTGTCCCTCCCCCAAAGAAAATAGCAAAAACCATCACAGGACTATTAGGTATATTTCATGAAGAGTAGAGCACAATAGGTTCAGTGGTTACTGAGATATTAAGCTTCTGATATACAGACGGACAAGCAGACGGACAGACATCATTCTACTTTGCATTATAGATAATATACTATTTTTGTAATACTTTTAGACAAATACAAATAAATATACAAATACTTTTATACTTATATTTGATTCTTATTCTTTAAAAACTGAAGATACCAAAAAATAAGACTTCTTAATCCTACACTGTGCACCATATGATATCTCGGAAAATTTACCCAAGTGTATAAAGAATTTGAAAAAAATTATCGTAAAATCTATTAAAGGGGTAGTAGCATGAAATGCATTTAAACTTGAATTTAGTCAACTGCATATCTCTTTCTGTTCAATAGTTTAAACTATATCTATAGGACATATATTTCAAATCCATAAATTTAAACTGTAAGTTCTAATAACATATATGCATAATTTACATACATATTTTTGTTCTATGAAAATTGAAGATATTATTGAATTTATTTAAATAATACACTTATTGTTTTTGCAAAAATTTTCGTACAAAACATACAAATTACTTTTCTGCTAATATTTGATTCTTATTATTTTTAAAAAAAACGTAAAACGTACAAAAATACAAATTTCAAAATACGTTACGTACACATATCAAAATAACGTCCAGAACGTACACAGATTCGATGCGTAACGTACAAAACGTACAAAACGTACACTCTGGCCAGTCTGTATATAGTATATATATAAAAGCGGGTGGATAGGGATAACTGTTGTTTTAGCCCCCTGCGTGTTTCACTTTATTTGAGAAAATCTAGTGTAAGATCCAAGTAATAATATTCTTTATAACATGGAACTTGCTTTGGGAAACTGAGAATATTCATAACATTTGCGTAATTTGCTGCTTGCCTGTTTGCTTTCCAAGAAATTAATAGTAAACCTAACAAACTCAAAGGATTAAAACAGTTTGGACAATAATTAGATGTAAAAAAAAAAAGTAAAATTAATGATTATTTAAACCAAACAATCAAGATTTACCTACAAAAAGTACCCAAATATCGTGCTATCAAAGGGTTGGATGCCTGTTAAGGAAGTAGTTAAGATTATATATTTCACTCAACATGACTTCTCTACCCAATATTCATTAGATGAAAAAAATTTCGAAATAGTCTTGTCTTAAAAAAAAATACAGAGAAATGGCGACCTTAAAACATATATTTGATATCTTAATCATGCGGGAATGAAATTACCTCAAACACTCCTTCAACCTTGATCTCTTTCTTGGGCTTTGTCTTTGTTTTGTCGTCCTTGTTGTCCTGTTGACTTGACCAGGTCAGGTCAGACCTGTCCAACAATTTGGACAAATCATCTTTGGATAAAACCTGAAATTATATTAGTGTTAATTTTCCAGTTATTATAGAGTTCGAGTAAGATCAATATAATGCATTAAAAGGGAGTATAGGCTTTTATTTCATTTTGAAAAAGGAAATTTTATTTTCCAAAAAACCTACCCTCTCATTCCTAAGACAAAGCCAATACTCCCTGTTTACGCAAAAGTGTCAGAACTCTCCCCCCCCCCCCCCCTAGATAAAGCTATGAATCAAACTATATACCTCTCCTTCCGAGCAAGCAACAGCCCCCACATGATCCTTGCTGTGAAGAAGTTTGAGTAACTCCTCGGGATCAATTTTCAGGGCAGCTTTCTCTTCAGTGTCAGCAGTAACTGAGTTAAATTTGTCCTGATAACAATTCATAATTTTTATGTTTGTAAACTACACAATTATTAAGTTTTAAAAAAGATTAAAATAATTAAAGTAAAAAGAATGTTCTTTCGTGTAAGAATTGTAAACTGCATAGTACTTTAAGCTATGACAAAGGAGAATGCCGAAGGAATAGGGTACTGTAAAAAAAGAAGGTGACAAAATTTTTTGAAATTTTTTAATTGTTGGAAAAGATAAAAAACTGTAAGCCTTGCTTTACAAAAAACATAAATAAAATGAATTCCTTGTGGATGACAAGTTTCTCAATCTTTCTCTTGGCAGCAGCTCTCAGTACAATCTTCTCGTCGAAGGTTCCCTTGGTGACAAGCCTGTACACCATCACTGGCTTGGTCTGCCCAATCCTGTGACACCTAGACAAACAAGATCCTGTAAAATCTAGACAAGACACTAAGGACGTCCAATGGGAGGGAGGGGGGATAAAGGGGTGATGTTGAAGTTTGAATTTTTAGCCCCAACCACAAAAAAAATTAAAAGCTTGGACGTCCTTGCCTATATGATATAAAGACAACCCCCTACCACCCCTCAAATGAATTTAAATCCCCCCCCCCCCCCCCCCAAAAAAAAATGAAAAAGCTTGGACGCCCTAGCAAGACACCTAGACAAACAAGATCCTGTGACACCTAGACAAACATAGTCCATGAAAAAAGTATACAACACCTAGACAAACAAGATCTTGTGACACCTAGACAAACAAGATCCCGTGACACCTAGACAAACATGATCCTATAACACCTACGTCAAACAAGTTCGTGTAACACCTATACAAACAAGATTCTATGATATCTTAAAAAACAAAAATCTGTAAAGCCTATACCAACAGGATTCTGACGGACAATTGATGTTCAGAATATAGATGCGTTCGCAACTTTCTAGTTTACCTGTCCTGAGCCTGCAGATCTTGCTGTGGATTCCAGTCACTGTCATAAATAATGACAGTGTCAGCTGCTGTTAGGTTAATACCTAAAAGAAATCAATGTGTAATAATTTTAATATTGAAGAACATCTTTTGAAGGAGTGTGGGAGCCTGACTTAAGGTGTGATTAGATGTAGTGGAATTAAACATAAAGGGGCTTCACCAAAATAGGTGCAACACAGGGATTTGGCATAGCAGCTACTTTAATGAATTACAGTATGAAGCTGTGGAAAAAACACTAGGAACAATGGAAGACATTTATTGTAGTATTTCTCAACAATTTTAATATATTTTTACCCCCCACCCTCTCAAGAAGGAACAGCAACATGCCCCCTTTTGAAAAATCAATTTTATAGAGTAAGCGTAACGCAATAAAAACTAAAGTTTTACAAAGAAAATATAATATTATCAACAGTATTAAAACTTTCTCTGGTCTGTTCTATAAAAATGTTTACCTAAGCCTCCAGCCCTGGTAGAGAGGAGGAACACCTTGACCTCGGAGTCCCTGTTGAATTTGTCAATATTCGCCTGGCGGTCAACAAAGTCCATGGATCCGTCCAATCGAGAAAACTTGAGCTTTCTATTCAAATATATTATGCATTGGTTAAAAGTAAACATGAACATGATTTTCCAAAAGTGCTGTCAACACTGTTAACTATTAAGGAAGGAAAAACCATTTTTAACACGACTTTGCAATCTTACCCCTTTTTGAAAGAATCGTCTGCTTTGTATGGAACCTAGCTATTCTGGAGTTAAGCTACCCCATAAAAGTAGTCAAGAAGGTTTATAACTAATGCACAACTATTCCTGAGATTCAAATAATCGCCGAGGATATCCAGCATTCTTGTCATCTGAGAGAATAACAGAATTTTGTGACCCTTCCTAATTCATTAATTCAAAGTTAAATATTCTGCATATTTCTTATTGATTACTTAGTAAAACTTACTATTTTCGTAAGGACAAGACCAACTTTTAAAATCAAAGGCAGAATCGTCATTCTAATAAATTGGAGGATTTTTATAAAAAATACGCTATCTCAAGTAAATAAGAATAGCTTCTATTACAAATTGACAACCCCTTCATTTTGGTTTAAGGGGATTGTCACAATTTTCGCAATGTTCTACTCTATGCACGCCACTGAATGTTTCAATTCATATATTTTTAAGCAGAATATCAAACTAAATTTGTTTCCTCATGAGTTCAGTTAACATCTGGTCCAAAACTTTCATCTTGCCACATAATCCAATCACATCCTCATCAATCCTGAAAAAAGTCAATAAGGGATAAGACAATGACAATATATACATTTGGTTACAATTAAGAACACTGTGACTTAATAAGAGCATTTGACTACAACCAAACACCCAACCCGAAAAAATGACACTCTTTGAAATAGATGAATTTTTAAAATGTAATAGAGAAGCTTTGTTACATAGATGCAAAATATCCGAAAAACATTTAAGAAAAGTCTTACGAGCAGATATACCTCTAAATATAACTATATTACCCTATATAAAAGTAAAAGGATGTGTTATAAGTTTCTGAAGCCCGAATGTTCTTGCTAACCGCTGAAATGTTTATGGTTCTTTTGAACACTGAAGCTTATTATTTGTCTAAAAAAAGGTTTATGAATATTTTGATAGGACGTACCACCTCCTTCTAAAGATTTCGACCTTGGAACCCTCTAAGAATTAAAAATGTTCTTTTTTCTAGAGAGAGGTTACAATGGGCTGTTTATTACACTAGTCTCCAAAGTTTTATATAACGTATTCTTATTCGTTAGCTTGACAACTTTGGGGACATCAGTGAATTTTTATTGGTTTGTTAATTAAGTTGAGTGTTCAATCGTTTTACCACTAATTTTAATCTACAGAAGGGGTAATTTTGTGATCAATTTTCGCGTTGGGTGTTTGGTTGTAGTCAAATGCTCTTATTAAGTCACAGTGTTCTTAATTGTAACCAAATGTATATATTTGAAATGGTCCATAATTAAGAATAGTTTGACTTAATAAGGGCATTTGACTACAACCCAACACAAAACTTGACGGAATTAAGCGAAAAATGACCCTCTTTCTCACTTTTCTTTGTTGTGAATCATGATTGTAATTGGTGGAAAATTCAAAGGCCAAAATCCTTACTTGTAAAACCCGTCGTCTGTGATTGGATATTCAATGAGGTATGGATGGTTGACCGCTTTCCTCATGTCCATCATTCTACTCTTGATACTGTAGCGAGTCTCACTTGTAGACATCTGTTCTATCAGTCTCTAAATATAAGACAGACATAAATGAGTTATCAGTTATCACTCATTGTCCTATCCATTTATCGCTAAATATTTTAAGATGTAAATGTAATAAACTGAACTAAATGACAAATAATACTCACATAAGCAGAGTAGGATGGTGCAGCCTCTTTAGATGCAATCCTTAGCATTGACGCCTCAAACTTATCATCATTCTTATACTCGCAAACAAGATCGAATGAGTAATCAATGTCAGCTCTCTCGCGCATGCCACGGCCTAAGAAAATATAAGTTAAAGTCCAAAGTACTTAAATGTTCGATAAGTGTGTTTGCTTATCAAAAATTTGCTTCAAAGACGTAGTTCATACTACTGCTTTGCTAGAGACAGGGGTGTATATTCTGCACAAGATTTATTTTTTTTCCCCTGCTACAAAATTTTTTTATTTTTCTTCCCCCCCCCCTAGTTTTTTCTCAACAAGTAGGGGGAAAATGGAAAAATATTTAAAGAACTCTATATTTTATTTATTTTATTCCTCCTACCACACATTTTTTAAAAATTTTTCACCACCAGCCTGATTCCCCCCTCAGGAACTGGAAAAAATGTTTTCAGTTTTCTTAATTTTTACATTTTTTTCCCCTCCAACCACTTATTTTTTTTATTTCTCCCCCCCCCCCCCTGAGCAGGGGATCCCATGTAAAATATTAGGGTTGGGCCGGATACTTTTTTGGCCGGATACCGGATACCGGATATCCGGCTGATTTCAAATGCCGGATATCCGGTAACCGGCCGGATATCCGGCAAATATCCGGTTATCCGGCCAAATTACCGGATATCCGGCCGGATAACCGGCCAAATTACCAGATATTAAAGTAGTAAAAAAAAAAATTTCTTCAGAAATCTTATATAAATTTACATAAAGTTAAACTTATTCAGAAAAAATGTTCTTCTAGCTTCAATAATAAGAAAATTATAGCCATTTAAGATTTTAAAAAGCAGAGATTTTTGGTGTTAAGTATAAAAAATTATAGAGCCGGATATCCGGCCGGATAGTTTCAATATCCGGTATCCGGTCGGATATTGAAAATGGCCGGATATCCGGCCACACCGGATATCCGGCCCAACCCTATAAAATATACACCCCTGGCTAGAGACATTAATAATTTAGAGTATGGGGAATGTCTTAGCCCAATACAAGCGAAACGAATTACCATGCACAGTAAAAACTTTTAGATAAAGGTCAGGCAATCAAGGTCGTAGGTTGTCTGGTGTTACTTAAGCTAATAGCACGGGTGTTTGGACAGAAAAGAATCGCTCCCCTTTAGACATGATGACGTTAAAGTGTAATAGACATCAGCCTGGCCCGAATGAGGTTAGTGACGAGGATATAATGAGTATCTAAAAATACGCGGATCCATTGTTATTTTTTTATGTCAAAGTGGGGATTAGGATACAATATTTTGAAGTTTATGCATTAAAAATAAATACTGACCATGTTTCTCTGTATCAACAACATCGTCTTTCTTGACATTGAGGAAAGCCTCAATTGACCGCTCCACTACAGCCTGGTACAAGTCTTTCTGTATCTGGGTCATGGGACAATACACCAGCACTTCCTAGAAACAATTTGTTAGGGTGTGTGTAATAGTGGACCTAAGGATTGGGTACTCTTAAGAGAATAAAAATCTTATAATGGAATATAAGATATTGAAAACATAACAATCCTTCCACAATTGAAGTCTTGAAAGTAAGAAATACATAGTAAACTTCATAAGCAAAGCATCTTTTGACATAAACAAAGAAAACATTGATATAATATTTTAAGATGCCTTAGCAACTTATTTTTATAATTTAAAGGCTAAAAGTCTACCTAGCTCTATTTTCTACAGGGATCATAAGCGATAAGACAGCGAATTATAAGTATTGGTTGGAAAGATTGAACACTGCTATATAGTTTGAAACAAACCAATCGAATCTCAATAAAAAAAAACAAAGTTTATGAGCCAACAAATAAGATAACGTGGTTATAAAGCTTTGGACGCCAGTGTAATTTCCAGTCCAATATCCCCTCCCCTTCCTCATTCTTACCTTCTTTGGTGGAATCTCCAGTCCAACATCAGTCTTAATTCTTCGCCTTAGGAAGGGCAATAGAATTTTGTGAAGCATATTTACCACAGAGTTTCTTTGTTCCTATTTATTAAAGAGATTACTAAGCATTTTAAAAAATTTCATTTTAATAAAATGATTAATATAGGGGTGCATTAAAACAATATGTCTACTATAAACAACCTTTATTTGTCTATCTATTTTTCTGTTTGTAATTCTATAATCTAGCCAAAGGTTTATTTGATATCTATCAATCTTTTTTCAGTATTTTTTTTCATTATCATGTTTGTAATTGTCTTTTTTCTTGTTTATCGGTCTGTAGTCAGGGATTTAAAGGGACAAGAAAATTGATGTACATCCCAAATAATGATACACAAAATTACCCCTGCTATAGATCATTGAAACGTTTGGACACTCAAGTAAATGAACCAACAAATTAAAATTCAATAAAAGTTCCAAGGTTGTTAAGTCAACGATTAAGAAAACGTTATTATAAGACTTTGGGGGCTAGTGTAATAAACAGCTTAATGTCCACTCCCTCCCTTGTCTGTGGTACCTGTAATACAATCTTTTCTCCAGTTCCTTCTTCATTCTCTTCAATTTCTTTGGCATCAAACCAGGACTCGAACACCTGAACACAATTTAAATCAAAATCAAACACCAATTATAACATGGTATTCCAAATAATCGGATATGGAATTTTATTACAAATACAGAATGTTAAATAAGGACGCAAATACGTCTTAAAATAGAGCTGCCTAATTGTCACATGAGTCACCGACTCGCCAGTCGTGTCAACATAACAAAATTAAAGAAAATAACATTTAAAATTTGACATAAAAAATCAGCATGTTACAAATTGCACTTTTTACAAATACTAAAATGTAAAAGTACTTACATTGACATTGTCAAAAATTTCCGGTAGGATAAAGTTGAGTAGGGAGAAAAGTTCCCGAAGGTTGTTCTGTAGGGGTGTTCCAGTCAATAGCAGCCTAGAAACATGTAAATACAGACTTATAATATGATTCTATAATACATAATTTTAGTAGCAAAGTTACTAGTATAACTTTTTTCCCCGTCTGTTCAGCTAATGAAGGAAATGTAATTACTCGACTCATGTTTAATCCAATGCGTTAGGTGCATCCTCATTTTCCTATATCAAATTACACATATACAAAATTTCTACCTGTTATCAGTTCTGTATTGTTTGAGCTCTTTGATAAGCCTGCACTCCATATTCTTCAGTCTATGGCCCTCGTCAACTACCAAATACTTCCATCTATAATAGGTACATAAATATCAGTTACAGACAGACATACATTTAACGTTTTTAATTTTATAGCCCCCGTCTAAAACTAAGTTATTGGAGTTAAAGTAAGACAGACATTTAATGTTTTTTAGTCAATAAACAGTTCAAACTAATTTGACAAACTTTCAAGTAAAGGAGACTATGCAATGCACGAACGAGACCAAGTGATTTTAAACTATCAAAATTGTAGTAATATGTAGTAGCAATCCTAATAAAGTTTGAAATCGGAAGGGCGATTCTAACACTCTAAATGGAATTATTGATACTTACTTGACAGGACCAAGCAAAGCTCTATCATTCATGGCAATCTCGTAGCTGGTCACAACAACAGAGTAGATATGCTGCCCCAAAATCTTTAAAAAAAACAGTATTAATCATCAACTTGTACTAATAAGTTTTCAATGTATATTGTCTGGAAATATAAATCTACTTTTAATCGTTTAAAAAGCAAGCTTATATTTTGCTAAATAAAAACATTTGAAAATTCACTCGGCTAAAGAAGTTAAAGTATCACTCATAAAACTTAAATTCAGAAAAAAGACAATGTTATTGTTGAAATGTCACCTCGTTGTAATGACTTTTTCCAATCAGTTTTCTTTTCTCCATTCTTTCTGGTTTTGAGCCGTGGTACAAAATATGTGGAATAGTTGGAGTAAACCTAAATATTGAAAACTAAAATCATATTTATACAGTGAATTTAAGATTAAATGAATAATACTCTCTAATGTTATATAGTACATTTACAAGTCATTTAAATTTAATTGAAAAATCTACCACTTTTCAATGTTAATATGAAGACTTAAATTCTTGTGATATATGCAACATTTAGCATTTTTGTTTTATTTTTCACTTAAGGTACCTGCAACCTTATAGTGTGTTAATAATATTAAGAACGTTAATTTCAATTAAAACATTCCCAATATGATACTATAATATTCCTCTAGCTGGAGGAAAACATGTACCAATCATTGCTATTAAGGTGGTACTTTCAGATAAAGAGTTGATAAAAGGGTTGTCATACCTTTTGAATTCATTGATCCAGTTAGGCACGGTGGAAAGTGGAGCAACGACCAGATATGGGCCTGGCAACTTGAGTTCATACAGATAACTGATAAGGGCAATTGTCTGGATGGTTTTACCTGTAATAAGTATTAAATACATTTTAAAATAAGAATAATGAAGAAGAGGATTACAGGACCTTTTGTAGCAACGCCAGGATTTTAGACAAATTCTAGTAATACAACTATCTTTAGTTATTTAAATCTATAAAGCTTTAAATTCATAACCAGCTTACTAAAAACTTGTTCTGAGAAACCAAATTGCAAAATACTGGTTATATCATACAAAATAACCTATGAGCAATAGCCTTTAACCCCCCGCCCCCCCTCCTAGATTTAAAATAAATTACTAATTCGGTGCCCTAACTTTGCGGGGAAAAAAATAATATTTTGATGGAAAATATCTTTTAATCATACTCAAGGACAGTAAATAAATTATTTTTATAAATAATGAAGTGTGTTATTGTATTTGATTGCCAGACAGATACAAATCATATTTAAGCTCAAAAAAACGTGCGGCTAGAGCTAACTACACATGAAAGAACAAACTTCTTTGTAGAAAATATATTTCGCTTTATTCAAGCCTTCTCAATTCTATAAAATAATAACCATATTTGCAAAAATTCTTAAGAAAACAACAAGCTTCATACTAGTTAAAATTAATATAAGTTTAACAAAAAACAAGTTAAAAATATTAAGTACTTTGAAAAAAAGAATTTTTAAAACAAAATAAAATCCAAATCTTTTTACTTTGAAATATGGTGTACCTAATTGTTTGAGAGTTTATGTACAACTGAATTATTTATTGTAAAGGAAGGGGGGGGGGGGGGGGCCGGGGGGAAGGGTTAGCAGATGAAAATTGGCGGTCAAACTTTTCAACAGTGGTAAGAATTTATACAACAACAAGGAAGAAAATATTCAAAAGTTTGGTTGGGTTAGCATTTTTAAAAAAATATTGCAATTTGCAAGTCAAATAGGTATAAATTATGTTACAAGAAAAAACAACATGTATTAGCAAAATTTACTTTCATTAACAAAAAATATATAACAATAACAATAAGGGGGGGGGGGGGGGTTTAATGCAACCATCTCGTAATCAATGTATAAATGGCACTTAGAATTCGAATTTCGATCTGAAATTTTGCATGAGTAATCCTTGGTAGGTCTATTTTCCCTAAATCGAACAAAAAGTTGAAAAAGTAACAGCTAACGGCTCAGCCGTTAAGCCGTTTTTTGGCTATTTTTAGGGCAAATCTGTCAAAAATTACGTAGAAATCAACATTTTAAAACATATTTTTGCTTTAAATCATGTGAAATGATACAAAAAATATTTTTTTAGATTTCTAGTACCAGCAACTACCGGCTAGAATCGTTAAAAAACTTTTTGAATCGGAAAAGAGCATTATGTGGAGAGAGGTTTCGTGATTTATTTCCATAAAAAAAGCCAAAAAATTACTAAGCGGCTGAGCTGCCAGCCGTTAGCCGTTACTTTTCCAACTTTTTGTTCGATTTAGGGAAAATAGACCTACGGATTACTCATGCAAAATTTTATATCGAAATTCGAATTCTAAGTGCCATTTATACATTGATTACGAGATGGTTGCATTAAAAAAAAAACCCCTTTTAAATTTTTCTGTTCAGCCCCAGGTGCTTTGTTTCAAAGGGGGGGGGGGGGGGGGGGGCGAAAGTGACACTTTTTGAAACCAAAACTAAGAGTCAACAAAGGAACTCAACTAAAAAAAGGGTTACAGGTCTGAGATTTTGCACGGCAGTTGCTTTATAGGGGTACAATATGGAACTGTGAAGAAACGGCGGCGCAACCGCCGAAAACCGCCATTTCCCGCCGTAATTTTTGTTGCCTTTTCTCGGCGGTTTTCGGCGGTTGCGCCGCCGTTTCTTCACATTTCCATATTGTACCCCTATAAAGCAACTGCCATGCAAAATGTCAGACCTGTAACTCTTTTTTTAGTTGAGTTCCTTTGACTTTTAGTTTTGGTTTCAAAAAGTGTCACTTTCGCCCCCCCCCCCCCCCCTTTATTGATGAAGAAGGATTCTCGACATTTTCTGTACATGGCTGACTCCTGCCTGCAATTTTCTATAACAGATACTTTCATGTTGGCAACACTGTTCTATATTACATATTTAAGCTACGCTACTACAACTGTACTTTACTAACCTAGACCCATTTCATCAGCTAATATTCCATTGATTCCATGCTCATGCAGTTTTGCCATCCATTCAAACCCATCAAGCTGATAGGTTCTCATAACGCCTGTAATGAATAAATTATTCCATATAGGTTGGGATAGAACATCTAGCACCTAAAGTTTTAATAATTCGTTATCTTATTAGTTGACTAAAAAGTTTGGGCAATATTAGTAAACATGGATTGTTTGGTTTAATCTAGCAACGCCTAATCATTTTAACCAACCATTTTATTCTAAATTGGGGTACTTTGTTTCATTGTTTCTAACTGAAATAATACTATTAAATTATGAATTATTTACAGTGATTAAAAATGACGATTACAAAACATAAATATCAAATAGCTTGTATTGCTCAAATAAAGCTTGAAACTTTTTTCGTTTCCGTAAGACAATTCTAGGCTAACCGCGCTACCTAAATCCATATTATTACCTCCACTTAGAAGCAAGGGTTGCCTGTTTGAAATTGGCTGTCCTTCGAAGAATCTTGCACATTCGGTTTTTATCTTTTTATTCCTAAATTAAATTTTGGTTTAACTTTATCTATAATACAAAGTAGAATGATGATGACTGTCAGTCCGTCCGTCCGTCCCTTAAGATCTTGGTAACCACTGAACCGATCGGATTCTACTCTTCAGGGAATATACCTACTGGTCGGTTTAAGGCTATTTTCTTGGGGGGTAGAACATCCCCAACCCCCCAAAAAACGAAAAAAATCACCCCGCCATTTAATTATTTAAAATAGTGGTAGAGTGGGGGATCCCCAGGTAATAAAAGATGTTATTATACCTCTTAGGACAAAGCCCCTAGAGACTAGGGGCGAAGCCGCTAGTTTCATCATAAAGGGGAACGATGTCTCTTTGTTCGTCTGTGCGTTGATTCCTGGAACTATTTGGTTTCGCATACACTCCTCCCACATATTAAAATTTAATATGGCAATGATGCTCACAATGAATGAAATTTTTACTTACTTAACATCATCGTTAGTTTGGTCTTCAATTTCATCAGCTTTGCGTTTCCTTTTTCCCTTTGAGGCAACCTCTTCTTTCGTTCCTTCGCTGTTTCCTTTCTATAAAAGGACGATTGTGACTTATTCTGGTAAAAGTTTACATATTTGTATGTGGGGGACCAAGCAAAGTTAAGCATATTACTAGTGAATAGAAATTTAAGATATAAATGCTACGACGCAAACCCAAGAATTTTTTTCTTGTTTTTTAAATAAACAAGGGTGTCAACATTCATGAGTAGCAAAACACAAAAAAAATATGGATGAACAAACTAAATGGTCATAAAAAGAGAGAAAGAGATCGAAAGAAAGATAAGGGGGTGATAAAGAATAGTTTAGTTTATTTTGATAAAAAAAAGCAGTCTATTTAGAATATATACTAACCTTCAATCCTTTCTGAGCTCTATTTTCTCTTGCCTCCTTTCGTTTCTTGTCGGTTTCAGCTTCATCCTAAACACACAAGGATGAAAACATAAACAAAAGCTCAACAATCTAACATCTAAAATGTAGCTAAATATTACAGGAATCAAAGAAGGGAGCTAATATAATAAACAGACCCCAGCTGTAAAAAAAAGCTTTATTTTGAAATTCATATTTTAAGTTTTTCTGTTGCTTCAGTCGTATGAGTTATGACCTCTTAAAATCTCTAAAAAATGCAATTATAATGAATCCAAAAATGTCAAACTTTTTAAAATTCAATCTTAATTTTAAAACGACCGTAACTGTCTAATTCGCAAATGGAGCATTCAAGAATATAACATTCTTTACAACAGTACTTACCTGCATCTTTTTCTTGAGGTAGTCCACAAAGAATTTGGATTTTTCAAGAAGATCTAGAAGCATTGAATATCTGGAAAAGAAAAGAATTAGAAATATTTTGCGTATCTAAAATTGAATATCACTTGAATATAAAAATTAAATTCAAAAGTTGCGCACAAGTGAGTAGGTATAAATTAGGCGAGTATTTTTAATGAAAACAATTTTTAGTAAGTTTTATACCTAAATCACTTAATATCGAAATATTTAGGTACTATTTTAGATGAGGGTAACACAACTCTCCAAAGAAAATTGCCCCTGGAAATAAATACCATCCCGCCAAAAAAAAAGTGGAGGACCGAACAGCGAACATCCAATACATTCCCTCAAGTTCCCTAGCGTAACAGTTGATGATTAGCTTCGCCTGTTTAAGCTATAAATAATTTTACCTTTCTTGTTTGCAGTTTTCAGGTTCTGGCTCGGGTTTGTTTGCCGCCTCATTTTTTATGTTCTTTAAACGTGCGGCTTCCTCTTCCTGGGATTAATTTTAAGTACATTAGTATTTGTAATTAAACGAAGACCAACCCACAAGTAGCGATGTAATGTCTAAAATATTCTTGAAATACCTACTGAATACAGATTCATTATCCTTTATCCTTATATAAAAAGATGTCGATCTGTCTGTTTGGATCTCGCAAACAGCTTTATAGAGAAATCGCAACTAGATTTAATCCTTTACATTACACGGTTAGTTTTTTATTAAATGAATAAGTTAGGGTACAATGTTTGGCACTTTCGATATAAGTAAATGATAATAACAAAGCCACAGAATACGATAATACCTTCAGAAAAATCGATGAAAATAGTTTTCATACTAAATTTTGGTTTTTTATATTTTTTCTAAAATGTCATGACAGAAGATGCAAAATGTCGTCTTAGTTTTTTGAAAGGATTAATCTTCTCTGAAATCTAAATTATCAAAATATTTTTTTTGGTAAATGATTATACGATATATGTCAAACATTTTATCAGAAAGAAATATTTAAAATTGTGAAGTAGAAACCTGAATAATTTTTCTTGTGGAAATAGTTTTCTGCAAATGTTGATAAACATATGTCTGCTAGCATTAAGATGTTTGTACTGCCAATACACGTTGGGTTTTATTTAAAGAATTTCTTTAAAATGTTTTTTTTTTACATTGTATACCAATAACGCAATATTTGCTATCAGAAAACCCCCGACTAAGACTCGCCTACGACCCGATCTTTTCGGATTGCTTTGTAATTTACATTTTTGAAAGTCTTTCAACAGTATACACAGCAAATTCTCTCTTTTTTAACTAACTTTCCGAATAATATACCTAAAGCATTTGAATTGACAAAGGCTATGCTAATATTTTTACCATTCAAGTTTATTTAATATTCTAATAAATAGCGCAACCCTCCAAGTTATGACTACTTTTCATGAACATATGATCTAAAGAATAAGCTCTGACGCAATGTCATATAAGGATATTATAATATTCAATAAAAAAATTGTTATTTTTGCATATATGTTACATTTTACAGTGTTTTGTGGCTCAAAAGAAAGACAATTAAAAATTATTTCATATTATATAGTTTAAATTACATAAGATAACCTAGAAATAGTAAAAAATTCCCTTTCTTATTTTGTCGCAAAAGAGAATTCAACAAAGATTTTCATTAAAAAACACCTTAGTGTAAAAATTAAAAAGTTTAAACATGGTCACAAAAAGATTCAATTAGTTTATTAAATGTTTCATTTTCAGCAAATGACGATTAATCTCTATTACAAAGAATAAAGTGTAAAAAGATATTCTCGTTTTATTTTAAGCAACTTAAAATGCATTTTAATACCTTTTAATGATTTATTTTTTAAAACATCATTTTATAAAATGTTATTGATTTTTAAAGTTATATATTAGAATGTTTTTAAATTTTGTTAACATTTTGTTTAAATGTAGAAAATTGGTAATTCTAAACATTCAAAAAATGATTTTATTAAATTTTCATTACTTAAATTGCATGTTTGATGAAATTTTCAACTGATAATTCAATAGAAATCGTGTAAGTTTTATTATATTTTACTTTGAAATGTTAAAAAAATATATTATTGTCAAAAATGTGGAAGTTATACTTTCCTCAAAAAAAGACCTAAAACATGCAAATTAACACGTGTAATGAGATTTTTTTTCTTTCAGGTTTAATTTTAAGTAATTATTGATATTTTTTGTAAAAATGATTTTATATAAAAAGTTTTAAAACTCGAGTTATGTAGTGGTTCTAAAAAAGGTTGCGAATTTGTGCAATTTTCTTGCAAAAAAAATTTTCTAGGATTTTAAAAATAGCAAAGGGTGTTATTAGACGTACTTACAGATACAATTGCTAAGTCATTTTGGCCAAACACTAAAATAAAGTTTTGACATCTGAGGGTCCAAGCGTGATTACTTAAATAATTGAAAATTGAGGGTCGATTACCACTTTTCCTACAGGGCCCTAGATTCATCAAGGGGGCGTAGCCTATGGCATCTCATACAGCAGCTAAGCATTCAAATTCCACACCTGTGTTACAAAAACAAGCTTAACATACCTTTAAAGCTTCTTCAGAAATGAGTTCATTAGCCAAAGGATCCTCTTTGTAGTCAAGAGCAATATCATCTTCTTGCTTTAGCTCTTCTTCCTTGACAGCTCTGCGGAGAATGGCATTTTCCTCAACAACTTTTTCATCCTTGTCATAAAAAGAAAATTATAGAATTTAAATTTTATCACAAATGAGAAGCTTCATTTGGAAAATAAGGGTGACCCAAATACGAAGTTTTCTAAATTCTAAAGAAGAAAAAATACGCCAGACATGCGCACAGATCGATATCGCCTTTTATTTCTAGATAATAATAGATAAATCCTATACTATTGCACAATACCCAGTTGGTCAAACTTTAATCATTACCTTTTCGACCTCAGGAACAACTTGATCCCCGTTACTTGTTACAGTAACGGGTGGTTTTGCATCTTCAACAGCGGTGGTTGCAGCTGGTTGTTCTGCGGGAGGCGGCGAGGGGGAAGGCGTAGGCATGGCAGGAGTAACGGTTCGCGAGGAAGCTGCGGAACCGTAGTCACTCGTTGCCTCGCTGTCGTCTAAAACAATTGATATTTTGGATAAATTGACAATTGACGCAAATTAAAGAACATTTTTTATTTAATTTAATAATGGGGAATAAGCTTTGAAATCCTTTCCTTATATTAAAGTAACAGGATATGTGTTTGTCTGTACCAAAGGATCCCGCTGAACTAATCGGGTTCTCCTTAACAGGGTAGCTTCTCATAGGTCCCAGGAAGTTTTAAAGCTATTAAGGTGGAGAAAACGACAAAAAAGTTAAAATAAAAAAACGATCCGCCCTGCGAACAAATTTGCAATAAGCTAAAAACATAACTAACACCATCGAATCGGCGAAAAAATATTTTTGGTACATAGCTGATTTTAAAATAGATTGAAAAGAAACAATTTTACATGTCCGGAGAGTATTAAACGTTTAATAACAGTCGTATAAAGAATACAAGAGACCGGGTTACTGGACCTTTGTGTGATGCATAGAAAGGACTTATGTGATTAATCATTAAAATATGATTATATGGTAATTAAACATTGTATTTATTTGACGTATTTTAGATTCAAAGTAAGTGAAGTTCATATCGATACTTCCGAGTTAATTTTTACTTCTAATAAAAATGACTCAGGTGTTTAAACCCTAGATATGGGTATATATAACTGTAAATAATAGAAATTATTACCTGTTTGTTTCACTTCTTTCTTTGCTGCGGCGGCAGATCTAGGGCTCGACCTACCAGCATTTAGACTTTTCTCCGTTAACACGCTTCGTCGTTTGGGTGGCATTTGACGTTTTTCAAATATATCTGAAAGAAAATGTTTATAAAATTGGTTATTTTTGGTATTAAACTTATTTGTATGGCTTCTTTATAATATTTTCTTTTGACAATTTCAAGCCCTATCACTGGCACAAAGAAATTTGGCACGTAACCATTGCACTCATGCTTTATTTTGATTTTAACGTAAGCAGACAAATTGTAAATAATTAGAAACCGCGCGAAACATGTTGCTGTCTAAACACATTTATTCTCTACACATTTTTTCCTTCCATTTATTCTCCTCAAAATTAAAAAAAAACTTATCTGAAAACATATACTTTTATATAAGGAAGAAAATAATAAATATTTATCGTGCAATTATACTATTTTGCAAATTTGAAAAGATACTCTTGGGGCCGTTATCTAAAGCCGCCATCACTATGGGGCTTTTTGTTTGTTTAACTTTAGTCCCAAAAATTTGATGGTACGTGGCCGAAACAAAGTATAACAGAAATCCCCATTAAATATGAAATACAAAAAATACCAATAGCCAAGAAATTTGGAACACGATTGATTTATGTTTCTTAAAAAGTAGTAAGTATTATGTCTCTTCGGCTAAAGAACTCTGAGTTGCTGGTCAAATTAGTTGTAATTTTCATAAAAAGCCTTAGAAATGTCTTGATGCTTATTATGCCAATGTCCTTCCCTTGAGGCTAGGGATAAGCAACTGGTTTAAATTAAATAGAAAATCAATTAGGATTAAGATATGTATTAAGAAAGGGAAAATAAATACAGTGAGAAAAAGTGTGTAATTAGCTTGCGCAAGCGCACTGGCCAACATTGAAGGCATTATTTATTGGAGAGGTGTCTGCTTTTACAGCATTCAAGACAATTTACACAAATTGAAAATTGCAGCATATTGCAAGTTACTGTTAGACGTAAATTTTAAATCTATTCTACAATTATTAATAAGTTATGAAAAAATTTTTTAGAATATCTAAAAAGTATGCATCATTAAAATATATATGTAATGCATGTTATTTATTTAGTGAAAATAGATCATTTAAAATATAATTTGGATCGACTGCTGATTTTTTGGTGAAGAATCCCTATTCTGCCAGTACAATTTACTTGTTCTGTAAGTCATATTATATATATACATATATAATGTTATTTACCATTATATACTTTCCATGCATATATTTTATCATGACACTTTAGAGCGCATCTACTTTTTAAAAATTAACTATTCGGTTGCCTAACCATTATTATTGGGCGTCGCTTCTAATGGATTCGGTTATCCTTTTGTCTAGTTTCAAAGTTATTATTGTTTCAGACCCCAAAAAAGTCAAAGCATTTGAAGGATAAAAAGGCACTAATCTAAAAAAAATGAACAACGACGATGCTGGCAGCGAACCGCCGCCTCCGGGAGATGTTGGTGACGAGGACGACTATGAAACGGTTGACCAGCACCCGCCCAATGAGGAGGAAAATGCGCATTATTCGTTCGAGGACGGGGCCCCGTTGATCACCGAAGAGGATGGACAGATGGGAGAGGAACTCATGAGAGAGGGGGATGAAAGGTAATTTATTTAAGCCAGATAGTTTACAATTTCATTGCCATATGATTTCTTTAATATTAATTTTAAGGAAATATATTTTTTTTTAATGAAAGTATCTATATTATAAATCTTTCTTTTCTTGGTTAACTAAACTGTGTGCGTTTAAATAATAAAAAGGCATGCTCTCGAACGTATTTTTAAAGAAACTAGTATCTTACACGCCAATCCCCCCCACCACCACCACCTACTCCCCCCGGTAAAACAATTCATTTTTGTATCTTTGCGGGAATGAAATTAAATCTTACTGTATGAAAATCAACAATTTTTATAAAGTGTACGAGAATAAATTCCTTTTTATATTTATTTTTTTTAATTAATCCCCATTTAAAAGATTAGAGATGTATTTCTTTTTTCCTTGTTTTTAAAATCCTTTCCTCATTATAGGATTAAATCATTACTTTATTAGATTAGAAGCTATTTTTTCACTTGTGCTGCATAAAAAAGTGAACTATACAATAACAGATGTTAATTTAGCTGAAAATTTTGTAAATTCTGTAATTATGTGGGTTAAAGCTTTTGTTATATTAATTTTCTATTCATATGTTTTGAAAAGTTTCAATTAAAAAGTTAACCTTAATAATATTAGGTAATGATTAGTTTAATACAAAAACAATATAAAATTATATGATTTAAATCTCAAGTGTCATGTTACACTTGGATAAAGTACCTAATAAAATATCATATGTTTTATTTTAAAATTAAGCAGGTAGGTAATTGTTTTGTACTCCGTAGAAAAAAAAAACATTTTTTGGAACAATTAAAAATACAGCAATTTTATCTTTACATTTGCACAGGTTGACATGTTCGGTCATGAAATCTTATGTTCACCTGACATACAAATTACAAAAATCTATCAAAATATTTTGTCATCTGTTAAAAATCTACGAAAAGCTTGATGAATATTCTTCGAATTTCTACACCCAAAATCTTCGAATAGCTGCGAGTTGTTTTCAATACTAAAATAATCTTCAAGTTAAAGCTAATGAGCACATCAAGAAAAGTATAATTAGATTCAGATTCAAGAAAACCTCATGGGAGAAATTATTATACTTCAAGTTTTAGTCATTTTTAAATCAATTGCAATAAAGAGTATTAATCAGAAGATCTGCAAGCGGAGGCAGAGATGAGGGCGAGAGAAGTGCCTCACGGAGCAGAAGCAGGAGTCAGAGTAGATCTAAGAGTAAGAGCAGGAGTAGGAGCAAATCTAAGGGAGAAAAAAGGAGCAAGAGCAAAGAGGAGAAACGTTCAAGATCTAGGAATAGATCAGGTAAAATCGAGCACTGATAATCCCCCCCGCCTTATTTTTAACTAAATACTTAAAATAAAGTAAAAGGATGTCTATCTGTTTGTTCAACTCCCCCCTCCTTAAATGCCCCCTAGAGGCCTCTAGGGGGCGTAGCCACTAGTTGAAAAAAATGTCATAAGCATTAAAATTGTGTTCATATTTCTTTGAAGTTTTTTTATTGAATATTTTTAATAACTATTGTCAAAAATCCTAATTTTATGGGTATAAATAATATAATGTAATTTTAGATAAAAGAAAATCACGGTCAAGATCTCGGCGAAGAGAATCCGACAGTCGTCGGGACAAACACTCATCTTCCAGTCGTTCAAGGCGTGATGACCACCACAGGTCTTCAAGATCAAGCCGTCATGGTTCAGACCATCACAGCAGCAGTAGTCATAGGCGACCATTAGCCGGTGGAGACGCACGACGCGACATTGATATTCGCCGCCGTCGGGGCAGTGACTTTAAACGTGGAGGTTTGTCAAGGCGACCGCCACCGCCTGATATGAGGCGAGGCCCGCCACCACCGCCCCACAGGGATTCCTTTCGCCATCCTCCTGGGTTTGATGATAGGAGAGGGGGAAGAGGACCAGCGTCCAGAGATGTACATCCACGTTACAGGAAAGTGCCATTGTTACTTATCTAGGTTAAGTTAAAATGTAATAAAATGGAAGAACTTTGATTCTTTGAATCACACATAGAAAATTCTTGTAATTCTGTAAAGAGCTTAATCCATCACTGAATTTAATTTTCTTTGATTCACTTTGTCTTTCAGTCCGCAGCGGATTGGTGTCAAATGAGATTTACTCAGCTGCTATTAGAGCTAGGCCTCTGATTTTAAATAGATAAAATTGAAAAATATAACAAATAAAAAATGTAATGGTATCTTACAGAGGTGAACATCCACCACCTTCACTCTCTTGGAGGCGTACCCCACCCAGAGACCAACATGGACCTCCACATCATAGGTGAGTACATCATAGATACTTAGTCATTGAAATGACATAGATTACCAAAGCACATAATAAGTAGTGAATAACCAAAAATCATGGATGGAAATAAGGATGTAATGATTTAAATTAGCATGTGTTGATTGGTCATACATTAGGAATTTTATAGAAAAAGAATCTTGAAACCTTTCACATGTAATTTTATATGTTCGAATATTTATATTTTGTGGAGCATATTTGACAGACCGACGTGTAAATTATAAAATGGAAGATCATTGTTATGGAGAATCTTCTAAAAAAGTTCAGTCGTCTATCTTGAATACTAGCAGAGAAATCATTTTCTCTGGCTTTACGGAGTGACGGACAGACAGTGTGAATTATTTACCTAGTAGTTTGACTACTAAAAAGATAGAAAATAAGAATATTTATGATGCGAAGCCTTTTTGTATTTACAGTACAATTACAATACATGTGTTACTTTCTTCCTTTCAGAAAGTGTTTAGATATAAGGCTGTTCAGTTCATGGGAGTGAAAACATATAAAACTTTACTTTTTTTAGGCCTGGAGGAAGACCGCCATATCCACCATCAAGACGCCCTCCCTCACCTCGTGGGGCTCAACATAGAGCACCCTCACCAAGACATAGGTTAGAACATTTTTGTAGGTTAGTAGGAATATAATGAAATGAAGTATTTCGATCAAACTTGTGATGTCCTTACAGTGGACAAATGTCCAATAATTGGAGTATTTTGAATATTTTTTACCTATCTTTTTTTATAAAGAAGGAAAATAAGTATAAGTCTCTTAACAAAAGTATCCCTTTCCTAGAATTAGGTATTAGGAATCCAAATTGAAATTAATAAAACGTTTAGGTTATATTTGGTTGATAATTTTTTTAAGAATTATATTCTTGTTTCAATAGACTTTGATAATAAGATTGAAACAACTATTCTTCCTCTCTAAAGAATGCCAAAATATTACAAAATATGTAGAGGTACTTACTTAGATAATCTACATGCATTTTTTAGGGGCAAAGGACATTCTCCCCCGCCACGTAGAGGTGGATCAGCAGACAGACACTCAAGGCCAGCAGCTTATCAAAGGTAGGGCCAAAGATTTTTGTGAAAGACTGATAATTTGAAATATTTTAAGACCTTAAATGGTAGTTACATGAAAAGTAGGTACCTACCATTATTAACTGGAAATCGCGTTCCTAATATTTTTTCGGTAACTATAGGATTCTGATAAGTACGTTGCTTTACAAATATGAAAATACTGTATAACTAATATTTTTTTCCATAACCAAAGGCCAGGAGGTTCACCACCTAGAAGGCGGTCAGCCTCGCCATCAAAGAGAAAAAGGGCATCAGCATCCCCCAAAAGAAGATCAACATCAAGACACAGGGGTTCTAAGGAAAGGGTTAAGGGTGAAAGGTAAGACTTTTATTTATTTAGTCCGCAAATAGAAAGAAAATTCTAATGTATTGGCATTTGATTGAGTTGCATTTAGAATATGATTTTTTGCAACGTAATTTGAACAATTTTTGTTAATACCTAACTGTTTTGAAATTGACGAACGCTGTTCTTTAAGGGAATCATTGGGAAAACGAGACAAGCGTAGCGGTTCTCCATTTACAAAGTTAAAGAAGGAAAAGAAAGCAGCTAGCAGTCGTGACAGCTCTTCTTCAGAGGATAAAGGAGCAGCTAAAGCTGTCAAGAAGAGAAAGAAGCACTCCTCGGGTACCAGTAATGATGATAACAAGCCAAGAACTCAAGATTTTACTGAGGAATTGCTGGATGCTCCATCAAGTAAGAATGAAAATTTACATTGATTCTGTAAAAAAAAAAACGTTTTCAAGCTTTTTTTTATATAAAAACTTAGTTTACAGAAGAGTAATAGTCTTTTTATCTAATATCATTATGGATTTTATCGTGCAGAGATGAAATCGCACAAATGTTGTTTGTGCGTAGAACGTTATTCAGTTACCGAATCTTATTTACATTAAGTAGTTTTAAGTATCACCAAAACATAGGTGCATTACATGATCATTACTGACTGACCAATCCTTGAATTTTAAAGACTATTTTTACCACCAATAAAATAATACATTGAAATTGTTTAGTTTCAGCTGGATTGGTACCTTCCTGGTTATCTGAAGCAATGAGAGATACCAAGAAAAAAGAAGAAAAGAAATTAAGCAAGTCTAAAGCGGCTAAGAAAGAAGCAAAGTAAGTTAACTTCACTAAGCATTACTGTGTTTCTCTTTGACTTTAGTTGTCCGCCCCTAGCTTCAAGGGGGGAGAGGGGTTATTTATGCCATGAAAATATATTTGAACCACTACAGGACCAGTAGGTAAATTTTATAAGAAGCGGTTCAACGGTTACCGAGATCCTAATCTTCATATGGATAGACGTCTTTCTAATTTGTGCTAGATTATAATATGATTAAAGGAGGAGAACATAGTGTTTATAACTCTACAGTCTCTTTCTTTCCTTAAAAACATAATTCTGAATTTAAGAAATGTATAAGGTACATTGAATATTTTTTGTTTATCTATGTAAGTGTGAACACAAAGGAACAAATATTCAATCAGTAGAAAAACGTTTTCAATATTTTACTAGTCAATTGATTTTTCGTATGAACTTTTATTTCTACGCTAACTAGGTAAGTTTTTCTAAAGCTTTATCAAACGTAATTATTTTCAGTATAATGTTTTTGTAAGGACATTTATGTCATTTAATGTAAAGAGTAGCTCGCTGCGATACTGTAAACTTTAGTCAAATACATTAACCATAATAAGTGTACTAAATATTGAATTATTTTAGATTGAAAGAGAAACTGAAGAAAGAAGCCAAGAAAGCAGCTAAAGAAGGAAAGAAAAAGAAAATAAAGAAAGAGAAAGTAGACAAGGAAGAATTATTAGAAGATTTAGTTCCTGAGCTGGATCTAAATCCAATTGTACCCAAAGTGAAACCTGAAGTTTTTGAGCGCCCCCATGAAAGGTACCTAAATGAGAACAATATTTTGCACATAAAACTAAGTATTTCTTTATATATCTACGCTTTCATAGTTAAGATTTAATTAAAATGGTCAGGAAGGGATATTGTATTGAAAGAAAACTATTTTGTATCTTGAAAAAATATCAACATTGAGACTAAAGGTGTAGTTGCACGAAATGCATTTAAACTTGAATTATCGAATTACACATTTTTTTTTCTTTTCAATGGTTTAAACTACTTTGATAGGGCATATATTTGAAAGAATTTCAATATTCTACCACGTTGTTTTAAAAATATGATAAATGCAACTTGTATGGCTGTTTTATTTTCACAAAAACTGCATGCCGGCTATTTTAGTGGTGCCTAATTAAATTGTTTAATATTTATTGTAATACAATACTACACATGTTGGACAGTTTTCTTTTAACATATGCTTGTAATCATTTTTTTGAAATGCACTTCATGCAACTATCCCTTGATTATTAATCTGCATTCATCATTGACAAATGCAGATTGCAACCACCAACCCCCATATTGTTTTGGTTACCCAAAAAATTATGTGGGACATTTTTCTTTGGGATAAGGTTGTTTTAACCCACAAGCAAATAGCTTAAAACCACCACATGACCAGTAAAAATATCATAGTGTTAATTATACTTAAATCAAAAGTTATATCTTAGTATTTTTCAAGTTGTTTAAAAGACTTATTGTTTAGGTGTATATCCCCATCTCTATTTGCCATCCCAGCCCCTATTACTGGATTCACAACAAGATTAGGAGACTTAGATTTTTACAGGTAGAGTACATTATAACCAGGAATTATGGGTAGGTAAAACATGACCTTTGGAATTTCCTTGGCCCCCTCAAATCTAGGACTCAAAAATTGCACACTTGTGAGACTAGGATTTAAGGAACTTTTAATTTTTTAGTTTCTTCTTGAGTTAACCTTGGTTTGCAATATTATGTACCCTATAAACATTTTTTTAGTGTTTTAGGTAGTTTGGTTTTTAATGCCTTTTAATGATTTACCTTAAAAGCAGTTATAATCTAGAGTTTTATAAATGTTGTAAATGCTGAAATTCATAAATAAAAGAGAAGAAACATTCAAAACAAATAGCTTTAAAAATTTCAAATTGTCTTATTTTACTAGGTATGTCTTTTTTTCACAAATTTTTATTTTATTATAGATATGGCAAGTTTGGAATAACTGATGGTAAAGTATTGAAAAAGATCCAGATTGATATCAAGAGAAACATTGCACCTAGTCAGGTCAGTAATAATTTGATATTCGTGGAAAATTGTATGAAATTCGAAGATATACATGAATTTTCAGTATAACTGAGAACCGGTTCTAATCCACCGGATATTTATCGATTTCGAAGCCATACTGGAATGTAAAATTGCTAGTAATGCTGTTACTATATAACTAGAATTTGTTTGTCTGTCATAGTTAATTACCTAACTTTGTATTGTTCTGTTTTTATGGAAAAAAAGGCTTTTAGTTTTCACTTCTTTCACCTTTTACTCTATTTGCCATTGTTTACTTATTTTTATCTTAATTTTAAGGATAAAATTATTATTTTTAAGTAAGATGTAAAAACCCAAATAATAATACAAAAGACTTTTATCAGTATAGATAAACTGATATCGATACCTTTAAGGCTTCTAATACCTAGGAATGTGTATTATGTATTACTATTAAAATATTATGATGTTTAGGTTAATTTGAATGGCACAATTACAAGAGAGCTTGGTGATCCTTCTAAACTTTATGTGCCAAGAAATAAGAAGGTATATTATATTTATCTTATGTCACGTACTTTTCCACAAAGTGCCTGTTGAGCACTGAACCACCATCCACTAGTTAGGAAATAAATTTAGAATGAAGGTGGGCTATTTTTTCCTATCGTAACTCCTGCGGGGATCCTAACCCTGTAGGAAACCAATATCATAATTCCTAATAAAAAATTAAATAATGATATTTGAGTATCTACATAGTCAAGTTATAGGGGGAAAGGACATTGGCTAAAATAACAACTATTCGGTTCTTTCACACGATATACCTTAATACCCCCCCCCCCACCATCTCTTATTTTGAAATAAATTGAAAAAAAGATAGTTGGATTTGGGGGGGGGGGGGGTTATAAATTATAAACATTGTTTTTACGCGTCCATTGTTCTCTCTCTGTATCGCTGAATGTTTAGGAACAAATCCCTATATTTGCCAACATCCGTATAGCGCCAGAGAAGCCTGTGCCTCAAGTCCAAGGTCCTCAAATAAGTCTCAAAGCTGCTCCTATCCAGCAATATGAAGAAAAACTCAAGGTAAAATTGTAGTTTAAAAACCGGAAAGAAAAACTATTTTCCAAATCAGATTTCTTTTTCGTGTACAATAACAAATAAATAACAGAGGTTTTGTTGTATTAAATTTTGTCATTTTATAAGAGAAAAATATCATAGTTTTACTTAAAAGCTTTTCCATAAAGCACATATTTTGACTTCCTTTTCACTAAACTTATTTCAAAATATATCATGTAAAAAAAACTATCAGGCTGCTATAGTGAATGAGGAAGATGATTTACTAAACCCTGGAGGTCTTGGTGGCCTCGCAGGTGCCAGGTATACATCCAGAAGTTCTAGCCAGCTCTCACCTTTACCAACTGTGCCCACTGGATACCCAGCAAGGTAAATACAAAAAAAAATATGTACCGATATTTCTATTGATTTCATTGGAGACAGTTTTATAATATACATACCTTAATTAAAGCACTTTTTATTTACTTTTAAAATCAATTTTATTTTTTTGCCTCTTTCTCTACTGGCATTACTATTCTATAGGTTATTTCTCTTTTTAGCTAAAATCGTGTAATTTTTATATTGCAGCGTTACTTCTAGCATACAAATTGTCCTTACTTTTAGGTATGATCAAAACGACGTATTTGCGCCAATGAGTATTGATAACAGTCACAACTTCCACCAGAAAAGACAACCAAGTCCTGGATTAAAAGCAGTCAATCTGGAAACCAGACCTCTGTCCAGTACGAGAATGAGACATGGGTCTTCACCAATGAGAAGAAGTCCCTCCATGGAGTTCAGAGGGGGAAGGGTGGGGAATGGGATGGAGATGGATAGAAGAGGACCTCCTTCGCCTTTACCATTTAGGAAAGTCTTTTTTTGGGTATCTTTTACTAATAAAATGAGAAGTGGGTAAACAACACCATTTATTAATAAAAGAATTTATTGGATTTAAAAAAAAAAAGGGATTTTGTCCAATTATACCTATAAAAACTTCCATAAATGTAGGAAATGAAAAAAATATTTGTAAAGTCTTATAGAAAAATTGCCATTAGTAAAGACTTACTACTTATGTAGTACCCAATGTCTTCCAAAAAAAAAACTTAAAGAAAGTAAGCCAAAAGACTTATTTAACAGGGATGATTTCAGCGGTGACAAACATATCTACCCCGACCTTAGAGTTCCAGGGCTACCTAATATGACTGCCGGTGCTGAACCTGTTTCTCCTGAACTACCCTGGCAGCGAGAACAAGATATTCTTCTCAAAAAGGAAGAGCTTGTTAGAGGTAGAAGGGATGTCGAGGTTATGAAGAGAGGGAGAAGTACTTCAAATTCCCCGCCCCCAGCATTGGGAAGGCCGAAATCACGACTGGATGAAAGGCGTTCTCATTTGGATGAAGGTATGAGATTTGTCATTTGTAGCCTAGAAAGTAGAATTACTTAGCTTAGCAGAGAATTTTCAACGAATAATAAAACAAAAAAATTTAAAAATCAATACCAGTTACGTTACCCCATGCTTTTGGCTCCTCGTAGCTAACAAAACTGGTTTTAATCTTATAATTTTTCATTTTAATATCTGCGGATAGCTGTCTATACTTATTACCTATAGTCTTATAGACTTAATTACTTCATGAATTTTTTGTCTTTTTCAGATTTCAAGACAGAAGACAAAGAACGTGACAAGCGACGAGACAGAGACAGAAGTGAAGAAAGATTCCGTGAAAAAGGGGATGCTGATCTTTCAGACAGAAGAGACAAAGATTTTAGGGAAGAACACCGTGGAGACAGGGGTGACAGAGACAGAGATACAAGAAGAGAAAAAGATTTCAGGGGAGAAAGAGATCATCATCATCATCATCGAAGAGATAGAGATTATAGAGATAAACGGGGAGATGATAAACGAGGCCCTCCAGCTGACGGGCCACCTCGTGCTGATAGGGATAGAGATCTTCGTGACAGGGACAGAGATTTGCATGGTGGTAGGGACAGGAAAGATTTCAGAGGGAAGCCTCATAGTCACCAACATAATCATCCACCTCCATATTTTAGGTATTTTTTTCCTGCGCGGCAAATTGTTTCCTTTTGAAGTACAGCAATAACAGCGGAGATTACATTAATTCGGATGATAGAAATTATTTGTCCAGTATGGCTTCAAAACCTATTAATATTAGCTGGATTAGTAGAACTGGTTCTAAACAAGACTGAGAAATCATCTTGTAGTATCATATGATATCCAGTTTTCTAGGAATATAAAAATGTTCATTTGTACAATCATAATTTTAAAACCAGTTTTGTTAACCCATGCCGTTGGCATCTCGTGGCTAACCAAATTGGTTTAATCTTTTAATTGTACATTTTTATATCCGCGGAAAGCTGTTTATAATACGATGCGATAAATAACTGTTAATAAATCATAACTAGCAGAAAATATTTTTTTTTTCCAGATATAAAACAGTTATTTTACCGTTGTAGCTGATTGCTTATTGTAGAGTACCATCATTGCCTTTCAGGAAAACTTCAATATATATTTTTTAGAGGAAGGAATGGAGGTCAACCCCATCACCATCAAAGAGGGGGCTACAGACCTAGGTCACAAGAAAGAAGAGACCACAGGTACAAATATCTTTCTAGTCGCGCAGCTATTATTAGATTAAACTTATTGCCTTATATTTAGGGGTTATTAGGAAGATTAGAAATAAAATTGTTCTAATATTGAAACATTTAAAAAGCTGAAATTAATAGACAATATTTTTCAGGATTGGTGATGGACAAGATTTCAGATCTCGCAGCCCACGCCATAACGACGGCCGCAGACCTCCACATCATGGAGGAGGACCGCCCCGCGGACATCCACACCATAGAGACGGTCATACCAGTCATGACCGTGATCGCAGAAGCTCACATGAACGTGGGGGTGAGAGAGACAGCCGACGGTCAGATGACACCCGGAGGGGGGAAAGAGAAGAGGATGGGCGACATAGGGGGAATGTGGAGGAAAGAAGGCATAGGGGTAATAACCCAGGGGGAAAGGAGGAAGAAATTATGCTAATAGAAGAAAGAGAAAAGAAGGATGTCAAGTCTAGATTAGGTAAGCATAAAGAAATAAAATTAGTAAATAAAAATTAACATAGCTGTTAATGCGTCTGGTTTGAGTCTGGATAAACGCTAAGAAGGTATATCAGTTACTTATTCTTTTGTAGGTGTGATTAATCATTAGTATTAAAAGAAAATTGTCTTGGCCCAAAATTCAGCACAAATATTAGTTTTGCAAAATGAAATGCGTCTTAATTAAATACCTACCTATAGATTTTAGACAAAAAGTAAAGATTTGAATAAATCTTTATCTGCCATGTCAGGGATGACAGGTAAGAAAATGCCGTTTCTCAAAGTCATACGAGCTCATACGCAATATATCAGTTTTCGCGGTATAATATTTTATTTAGGTACTTATTTTCTATAAGATAAAAGCGACGCATGCAAGATTTTTTAATTCGCTAGGATATAAAGATGCATTTTTCTGAAACCGCTAAAACTAAGATCTAAAATTTGCGTCACGCTTCCCATATAACGTATGACCCCGTAGGACCTTAAGAAACGGCTTTTTCTTACCCATCATCCATGTCAGGAGAGAAAGTGCTTGAAGGAGGGGCTAGTGGTGCTAATGAAAGGTCACATCCTGATGTTCTTGCAAGGCTTGGTGATAGAGCTCATAGCAATGGAAAAGGTACCTATATATTGAACTTTGTGGAAAATTTTAGAACAAGTAATATGTTGCGCTTGCCTGTAGTTTAGTTTTAGTTGTATAATTTTCAGAATGTTTATTGAATCTTAATAACAAGAAATGAGAAGGGGGGATTTCTCTAAAATCGTGAGAAAAATTTAAATTGAGATAAGTTAAGGCTATAAATTAAATAATTCGTTTCTGTGTTAGGTAAAGGTTTCAATGTGAAAGAAAGACTTGGAACATTTAACAAAGAGGTAAGATTTGAAAACTGGTTTAAATATTTGTAAATGTTTTGGAAATGAAATTTACAATACAGTCAAAATAAAAAACCGTTTGTTTTTACTATTTTTCAGTATTATGACATACCTATTAATTTAAGCATTCTAATATTTAATATTTGATTTCAGAAAGGGAAACCGTCCTACATCGAACATGATATCAGGTTTGAACTTAGTACTTTCATCATCTATAATACAAAGTATAACGATGTCTGTCTGTTTGTTTGTAGCGAAGGATCTCGCTAACCGCTGAACCGATCGGGTTCTCCTTAACAGCGTAGCTTCTCATAGGTCCCAGGAAGGTTTATAACTATTTTGGGGGAGGGTACCACCACCCTCACAAGAGAAATCACAATAAAATCGAAAAAAATTGAAATATTTCCGCCGCATAGTGTCGCTAGCGTAGTCGCGCTGCGTAGAGACATGAATTTAACAGCTGATAACATAGACAAATTATTTCTCAAATTAGATATTTAAAATATAAAAAAAAACATTTAAATGCCACTAGAGGCCTCTAGGGGCGTAGCCGCTAGTACATTAAAAAACCTAAAGGATGATACTTACTTTTAAAAACCAATGAATTTAGAATACATAATTTTTAAAGAAATTGAGCTTTAGCGGAAAAATGAAGTAAAAAGTTTAATTTTGACTGAATTGTTTTCACTTTTTATTTTTTCATAGGGTTGAGGACGACAAATGGTCGGCCAAGTACGGGAGCAGGCTGAGATCAGATGGATCTTGGAGGCATGATATGTTTGCTGAAGATGGTGCACAAGAACCAACAAGTACCACAAACTAAATTTATCAAAAAAATCCGCCTAAAAATAAAATGAGTAAAAATCTACCAATTACAATTGTTTATTTTTTATTCACTGAAAAATATACAGGGTGGGGCACATAAATCCGGACTTTTTTTAAACGGCCATAGCGTCAAAACTACTTGACCAATCAGGACGTTTGACCCCTCTATAAAAAGCTTAGGTAATTACCTTTTAGCACAAAAAAATCTTTGGACGATGATGGGCGTGTATTTCGAGCTGGCCGCGCATATGTTCAACAAGGCAGATTCGAAATGCGCTGTTGGTTTAATCTTGATTCTCGACTAAGGCCCACTAAATCTGACCTCAGCCCATCTGTAGGTAAGGTAGGGTTATAAAACTTGCTGGAAATACTCTTAGATACATAAGAAAGACACTAGAAAAGACTAGAGCTCTCTATCTGAAATGGCTTGGCCGTAGTGCTCCAGCAAAGTGAAACGTGGCAGATTTTAAGATGTCAAAAACGTCAAAAATCGTGAAAAAATGTGAATATTTCTCGGTTCTCGATTTCAGGAACCCATATGGAACTTTAAAACTCATTTTAGACTATGGATTGCGCTGACAACCGTAGCTGAATTGTCATGCCATTTCCAAAAAGGTAAAGAACGTCGTTCTAGCTCAACTGTGGTCCAAATAAGAACCTCCGTGTCTATGGGTAGCTTGAAAGTTGGGTTAATTTGGATCCTGCGGTTACTCACGTTCCTAAGGAAATGTGGCCTCCCAGCAGCCTGATCTTAATTCAATGGACTTTTGGGCCTAAAGCTACTTTGAAGCATGCACCAGTAGACATGCCTATACCACAAAGACCTCCCTCATTGCCACTATCAAGGAGAACTTCGCCAGCTTGGCCTTGTACATTTTGACCTGGGCCTGCAGGCATTTGAGGAGGCGGGTAGAGGCGGTGAATGAGACTGGCGGCCATTGTTTTGAATAATCTAATAGTCATATACCTATTCTGCCTACAAGTTTTTAAAATTCAATAAAATCTTTAAAATTGACGATTTTATGTTCATTTGTTTAAAAATTTGAAAAAGTCCGGATTTATGTGCCCCACCCTGTAGGTAGGTCATTGAAAGATTTATTTTTTGTCCTCTCACTTTTGATGTACAATAAATACGCTATGCACAGATTTTAAAATTTTAATGGGATTTCATCGAAAGAAGCTACATACATGGGTTGGAAAGTATTTTTAGTTGGTGAAATCCTCTTATAATTATCATGAAGAAGTTTAGTTTACCTTTTATTTGCCTACTATTCCTTTAAAAAGAAAATTTTCTAATATTATTATACGAACTATCTATACGGCTAGCATATCTATTGATTCTGTTAATAAGAATCAGAATATATCTGAAAGAAAACTTAATAAAAATAGGACAGAAAATTTAAGTCAATCATTGATAATCAGAGAGAATTTTTTATCTGAAGAAATACTAGGTACATATTTTCCACTAAATAATTTCCAAGTTACCTTGATAGTTCCATATTTATAATTCCTAGGTACGAAGTTTCTCTCAAATATGATATTTTTTACCAATTTTTTCCAAATATTTTTTTTCTTCAAATAGAATAGATATTCCTCATACATATATGCAATAAAGTCTAGTTACTCAATGTTACCTCTAAATATGTCTAACCATAAGATTACGGCTACAATCAATATTCTATCAATATTAGTAGTCGTTTAAATATATCAATGCATAAATAATGACTAGAGACCACCTGTTTTATTATTACAATACAGCATGACCCTCAAAAAAGTATTTTTAAGCATCTGCAGCCCTTATTTCTCAATGAATTTAAAAAAAATGCATATGTCCTTGTTCTCCATAGTATTCCACATAAGTAGATATAAAAATATTTTTTTTACCTCCATTAACACCGGAGATTTTTAGAGCTAAAGTTTTGAAAAAGTGACTGAGAAAAAGAATTTTTTTTTGTTTCTCTTATTTTTTGGATGGTTATATTATGTTTTTCTGGCAACTGAATAATGAGACACAAAGAAAAACAAGTTAACTAATTATTTCTTTTTTATTCCACCAAAAAATATAAATTTTTAATGGCAAAAAATACTACAGAATGAATTGATAATTTGCAAATTTTAGGTTATTTATTAACCCTTATTTGAGAAAAGGATTAATTATGACAGTTGCTCCGCCTACTTTTCTGACATCTCAATAATTTAATAGGGGGTTAATTAAGCTTTTTAGACAAAAAAATCATTATGTTTTAATTTTATTTTCTTCATAACTTTTTTCTTATTAAAGTTAGGATTGTGAAACAAAAACAATTTTCCTGCTATATTCATAAAGATTTATTTGGTTTTTTAATCTTAAAAAATTTTGCCTAATAAGTAAGTTTTTCAAAATATCATTAAACTAAAAAGACTCAAAAAATATGTGTAAAAAAATGCTTTTTACTCAAAAACTAAATTTTTTATTTCATTTTTGTATAAAGTTTCTGCTAGTAACAAAAATAAAAGGATTTCTACCTTAATTTTGCTAAAAAAGTCGTTTCATGTTAAAAGTTACTTTTTCCTCAGTCACTTTTTCAAAACTTTAGCTCTAAAAATCTCCGGTGTTAATGGAGGTAAAAAAAATATTTTTATATCTACTTATGTGGAATACTATGGAGAACAAGGACATATCAATGCATTTTTTTATAATTCATTGAGAAATAAGGGCTGCAGATGCTTAAAAATACTTTTTTGAGGGTCATGCTGTACATTTTATAGTTTACTTTTCTCTTAAAATTAAAAATATTTTTTTCCTTATGTTGTAGCGCTACTTATGGATAAGTCGTTGAATTTGAATTCAATTTGAAACTATTTTTTTATGTAAATTTAAAATGCTTAATATGTATAATATGTATTTATCTGCAATTTTGTATACCATTTTTTTTGGGGTCAAATTAGGCATTTTATGTGTTCTTATTTTTTTGTTATTTGCACATAAAAATGTGTTTCTGTTTCAGAATTTATAAATATGAATATTAAAAAAATGTTCTAAAAGTAAGTGTTTGATTTGACCCACCATTTTGGCAACCTATGGTATGTTTTATTATGTACCTTATTTTTTTTTGAGCATCTGCTTTTTTGGAAACACACATTTTAAAATCAACTTTGCTTTGGTTAGAATTCTCCTATTTTTGATAAAATTAGTTTGTTGAATCAGAATTATTTTGATCTCTAGTTGTTCGTTTTAAAAACTGTGTTAAATAAAATATTTGTTTTAATTGGAATTTTTTATAAAATATTTAATTTTGTTAACTTTGATAAACTGAAGGATGGGATACACCATGAGATCTTATTTTGGTGTATCCTATTATATAAAGTAGTAAGCGTTTTTTTCTGTCCTGCTAACTGCTGAACCGATATTGTTCTCCTTTACAATGAAGCTTCTTATAGGTCCTGGGAAGGTTTTAAACTATTTTTGGCTAGGGTGTCTTCACCCCCTCCCCCCAAAAAATATTTTTTTACTCTTTTGAAACTCAAATTTAAAATGGTATGAGTTCGACTTTCCCCCCTCCTACCTTAAGTGCCCCTAGAGGCTTCTAGGGGGCGTAGCCACTAGTATGATATATCTGAACTAAACTTTGCTTATGGAGTGCATTATTGATTACGGTCAACTCTTTGATTACTGACCTTTGTCTGGAAGTCCTGACTGAATGGTAATGAATTACATAACTAATTAATATCTAAATTTCCACAGTTAACATTCCATTGCTATTGATCGATCATTTAATATCTTGGGATGTAAATATTTATTAATGGTAAATTTTTCTAGTAACGAACTCATTTTAAAAGAAAATTTATTTTTTTTCTGCAAGGTACTTTTTAATTACAGGATAATTTATGACTTGGTATAATTGTACCAGAACTTTGCAGTCTTGACACCTAAATAACAACGATAGTTATCTTTTTGAATTTTAAAATTAATAGCTGAAATGTTTTCAATACCAATGAATGAGCACCATGACTTTTTGATCAGTCGGTAATGCTATAAAGTAATATACACGACTGCCATTTTTGATCAACGAGTATCTACTCTATGTACCATTTTGTGTGTCGGTCTATCAGCAGGGTTGTCATTTTGGGCGGGCGGTTTTGGGCCTCCTATTATAAGGTCGTTTTGGGCACCCCCTTTTTGAGGGGAGGGGGTGAAAAAAGAAATAAATGTACAAAATTTCCTCTCGTTATCTCTACTGGCTAACTAGAGCCTGGCCTTTAAAAAATAAACAGATAATGGTAGCACGGTGTTTTTTTACAATTTCTAAGCAATGTGCAGGTTTTTAGCTCTTCTGCATATTTCAACTAAATCATATAAGGACAAAGATATGATATCTAAAAAATCTTTTGTCAAGTTCTACTCTACAACTCTCGCCAGTCGGTTTTCTAAAAAAAATAGTTGAAAAATGTTAAAAACAGACATCGCCAGCGCTAGTCACGGTTCAAAGATAGCACATCATACTTTTGACACAAGAGTATTAATCGCATTTTTTAGGTCAGCAGAAGAATTAAATTCGAAAAAGTGTATTTTGAGTAACAGGTCTAATATACCTACATACATGGAATTTCATTTAGGAGGGTACATACAATTTTCTCAATCTTTTTTAGAAAGATGGACTGCTGAAATTTTTTTGAATAAATGTCATTTTCTTTTGCCTTTTTGCCTTTTATGCTTAGCTACTTAATGATATTGTTTTTTTTTTGTTATTTCCAGGGTTGTCATTTTGGGCGGGCGCTTTTGGGCGGGCAGTTTTGGGCGGGCGGTTTTGGGCCGCCCAATATAAGGTCCTTTGGGCACCCCCCTTTTAGGGGGAGAGAAAAAGGGGAGGGGGTTAAAAAAGAGGGGGGGGGCTGGCCTATTTTTTGGGTGATATCCTTATACTAAAGTAATAGGATGTGTGTCTGTTTGTTTGTGTCTCTGTGTGTTTGTACCGAAGGATCTCGCTAACCGCTGAACCGATCGGGTTCTCCTTAACAGGGTATCTTCTCATAGGTTCTGGGAAGGTTTATAACTATTTTGGGGGAGGGTACCACCACCCTCCTAAGAGAAATCGCCCCTAGAAAAAATTTCCACTCCCCCAAAAACTTATTTTTAAATTTTTTAAACTAAAAATAAAAATGTGGGGAGGAAACCCACCCCCCCCCCCCCCCCAAAAAAAAAAAAAAATTATTCCCCCCCCCCAAATTTTTTTTTACTTTTTCTTTTCAAATTTAATATTATAATTGGATTATCAAATTTGACTCTCCCCTCCTCAAGTGCCCCTAGAGGCCTCTAGGGCCGTAGCCGCTAGTTAACTATATAAATTAGTAAGCTTTTTGGTATCTAGAGAAGGATTTTACTAACTGATGAACCGATATGGTTCTCCTTTCCAGTTGAGCTTTTATAGGTCCTGAGATGGTTTTAGGCTATTTTATTTCTAATAATAAGTCTAGGTATGGTTTTAGGCTATTTTATATCCGTTTTATATGCTTTTTATGACATTTGCCCAAAACCACTTTTGGGCGCCCAAAACCCTTTTGGGCAATTGGGCCGCCCAATATAAAAAAAGTGCCCAATTCGACAACCCTGGTTATTTCTGGAAGTAAATTGCTGACAGACACAAAGACTTTTAGCTGCTTCACTTCTAAACATAAATTGCCTTTGTTGTGAAGTTTGCAGAAGTCCAAGACATATCCTGAATATGAAAGGAAATTATTTACTTAGCACATTTTATTTGTATGTTATATGTGATTAGTATCAAATTAGCTTTGTCATTAAACTGTCAATATGAATCAAGACTTAGCAGTCTATAATTCAATTGTGATTATGTTAGATACGACTCTATTTAAACAAGGATGAAAATATTCATTATTGAAACGCGAGTAAATAGTTAAGGGGGCGGGCATTACATGTCAATTATAGTTTCAACGATTTCAAGAAAGTTCGATTCTTTCACCTGTCAACAGGACTTTATTTTTTTTCCTATCCTTAACCCGTGCGGGGATGGGGGGGGGGGCTACTTGGTATATTTATTCCAAAAAATAAGCAGAGGGGTGTTATCTATGCTCAACAGGCACTTTGTGTGAAAGCACCCCCCATTTTCATAGATTTTAAAAAAATTAAAACAACCTCTGTGTTTAAAAATTCAATGTGATCTGAGGGTCGTTCTTCTCCAGATATCACCATCAATACTCCATCTAGATTACCAACCTAAATATATCCTTCCTTATAATAAAGTAAGAGGATCTTTGTGTGTACTGTGTACATAAGGGTCGCTAACCGCTGAATGAATCTATATGGTTCTCCTTTATAATTTAGCTTCTCACAGGCCCTGGGAAGGTTTATAACTATTTTGGAGGAGGATACAACCACCTTCCCATATCAATCGCCCCAGGAAAAAAATTAACACCCCCCCCCCCAAAAAAAAAAAAAGAATTATTAAATTTTATAGAACTAAAATATGTTTTTCGAATTCAACTCTCCCTTCAAGTGGTTGCATTTTTTTCTGACAATTGAATTAACATTATGGTGCTTTGATTATTTCAACAAGAATTATTAGGGATATTTAAGTAACTGCTTTAAACTTAGTATTCCTTTCTTTATATTATTTGTAAAATATGTAACGGCTAAGCCCCTAGACTGTTGATTTTAGAGGGAGAAAAACATTACATGATATAAGGAATAAGGATGGCAAAGTTAAAAGAAAAAAAGTTTTGAAGAAGGTGTCATATACTTGACCATTAAGGATTTAATTACCTGTGGCCAACAGCACCGGGGTGTTTTTAATTTTCCAAGGTTTTTCCAACCTTCTGACAGATTCTATTCAAATAATCTTGTGTTGTTTCATACGAATCATTTGTTGTTTTTAAAAAGTATTCTGCTTAACAAAATTTAAGTTAATCTATCTAGATGTAGGAAACTGATATTTCCAACTGCAGTTAAAGATAGATGTCTGAATTTTCTCCAGAAGAATCTCATGACCACTTACTATCCTATCTATTTTGGGGGAGGGTACCACCACCCTCCCAAGAGAAATCCCCTCGCGAAAAAAAATTTCCCTCTCAAAAAAAATTTTTTATTTAATTTTTAAAACTAAAATTAAAAATGTGGAAGAGGCAACCCTCTCAAAAAATCTTTTTATATTTTTTCTTTTAAATCTAAATTAAGAAATTGGGTAATTCAATTCTCCCCTTCTCAAGTACCCCCAGAGGCCTCTAGGGGCGTAACCGCTAGTCTATAATACAAAGTAGTACTATGTCTGTCTGTCTGTCTGTCCGTCTGTTGTCTGAAGCTTAAGATCTCAGTAACCACTGAACCGATTGGGCTCTACTCTTCAGGGAATAAACCTACTGGTCCTGTGATGGTTTTAAGCTATTTTCTTTGGGAGTGGGACACCCCCAACCCCCAAAAATTGAAAATACCCCCCCCCCTTCAAAAAATTTGTTTTTCTTTTTTAAAACTAAAATTTAAAAAAGGGGGTTGTTTACCCCCCCCCCCCCAAAAAAAAAAAATACATTTTAATAACACAAAAATAGGTTGATCAAACCTCTTGGGGAAAAGCCCCTAGAGGCTAAGGGCGAAGCAGATAGTCATTATACTAAAGTAACAGGATGTTTTTATGTCTATGTGTTTGTTTGTACTGAAGTATCTCGCTAACCGCTGAACCGATCGAATTCTCCTTTACAGGGTAGCTTCTCATAGGTCCCGGGAAGGTTTATAACTATTTTGGGGGAGGGTACCACCACCCTCCCAAGAGTAATAATAATAAATCGAAATTTTAATTTTAAGTATAGAGACTCCTACGTAACATTGCGAAGTATCGTATAAAGAGACTCTTGCGAAACTTATTGTAAACTTGAACGTAACAAAAAAACAAACATTTAAAGTGCCACTAGAGGCTTCTAGGGGCGTAGCCGCTAGTTATATATAAAGTGATAAGCTTTTTTGTTTGTAATGAAGGATCTCACTAACCGCTGAACCGATTTAGTTTTCCTTTTAAAGGAATCTTCAAATATGTCCTAGGATGGTTTTAGGCTATTTTATTTCCAGACTTATGTCTTGAGATAGTTTTTGGTTATTTTTGCCCTTTCCTACCTCTTGAAATACAGAGCCCCTGGCATCTAGGGGCGCAGCAGCTAGTCTACTTTATAACTCACCAATGCTTTCCATTTGAAGTTATTTTGATTCTAATATAATTTCTTATGTAAAAATACTATTTCCTCAGTTGGTTTTAATGACAGATGGATTTCTAGTTGTTTTATATCTTGGCCTAATTTATTCTACACTTGTTTAAAGACATCAAGATTATTCCTGAATTTGAAGGTATTCCACAGAATGAGCAATTTCATCACCTTTAGCACCTCCAGCTACAACTAGCACTTAAATAAATGAGTTAAGCTTTATGTAATTTTAGACTTATTCCCTTGATAACTTGTAAATGATTTTACCTTGTTGATTTTCCAAAATAAAACTAGCACAGCCATGATCAAATCTAAATTAAAATTCTAACAATGTTTTCAGAAAAATCTTTTAAACTTTAGTTAAGTTTCTTGATTCCTCCCATGATAATAGTTTTTTTCTCTCCAATTTTTCAATATTTCAATCTTTATCTTTCCTTAGTAAGGGATAAGAAAATTATTCATAATTCATTTTCAATATTCTCACACCCTTACTACCCCTCCTTTTTTGGCCTCTCAAACAAACGTGCCAAAATAGTTGCTTTGAGTAGAGCAAATTTCCTCAACCTTTATTTGTGGTAGTAATAAAAGTGGTAATGGGAATTAAAACTGGAAATATTGCTTATTAACAGGATCATTTCCAGACTGGCAGTGGCCAGGATTATGCATAAGTTGCTTGCAACCAGGAAAGTTAAATGTTGATGACTCCAGAAATAATACTTGTAATGCTAGATCCAAAAATCTTGTAATAATCCCAGGAACCATTCATTATCAGCAGTATTTTACCATGAACAGCAGTTGACCCCAATAATTATCTCTTTCTGCATTCTTCCTGTTGAGAGATGGCAAGGTTGTCTATGACATGTCTCTAGGTTTCCATGACTCCACTGTAGCCTTACCTTTCCTTGTTGAGAGATGGCAATGTTGTCCATGACATGTCTCCAGGTTTCCATGACCTAACTGTATCCTTACCTTTCCTTGTTGAGAGATGGCAATGTTGTCCATGACATGTCTCCAGGTTTCCATGACTCAACTGTATCCTTACCTTCCCTTGTTGAGAGATGGCAAGGTTGTCTATGACATGTCTCCAGGTTTCCATGACTCCACTGTAGCCTTACCTTTCCTTGATGAGAGATGGCAATGTTGTCCATGACATGTCTCCAGGTTTCCATGACCTAACTGTATCCTTACCTTTCCTTGTTGAGAGATGGCAATGTTGTCCATGACATGTCTCCAGGTTTCCATGACCTAACTGTATCCTTACCTTTCCTTGTTGAGAGATGGCAATGTTGTCCATGACATGTCTCCAGGTTTCCATGACTCAACTGTATCCTTACCTTCCCTTGTTGAGAGATGGCAATGTTGTCCATGACATGTCTCCAGGTTTCCATGACTTAACTGTATCCTTACCTTCCCTTGTTGAGAGATGGCAATGTTGTCCATGACATGTCTCCAGGTTTCCATGACTCTACTGTATCCAAAGCATTTCCCTCCCCTTGACCACCTAAGTAATTTTATAGATTCAGTCACATTTATAGAAGTAAATATTTTGTATTTTGAAATATCTTCTAGAGTACTGACACCCACCCCCTCCCTTCCTTTTTTTTGAAAATTGAAATATAAGGGGAGGGGGTTAGTTTTTTGTTAGTTTTTAGTTTGTTATGGTCAAGTTATTAAGGTTATATTTATACTGAGTGCCCTGTAGAAAAAAAAAACAACTAACCCTTCTCAATTTTTATTTTATTTCAAAAATAAGGTGGGTTGTATCAGTGTTCAACAGACCCTTTGTGTGTAAACCAAGTAAAGATACGTTTGTAATCAAATTATTGATCAACTGTTTTTTACTACAAACATTTATGATATCATATAGTCGTTTTCCTGTCTATACGTGAGAAAACTGTAGGCAACAAAATATTGTTTATTACTAACTGATTAAATAACCTGTAATATAGATAGTTCCATCTATTACACTTGCACAAGCGCTAGTCCTGAAGACAAATCAACAAAAATTATATTCATAAGATATAAAATAGAAACTATCACTATAAGTTTTAAAAATTATATGTCCTTACCTTGCAGAGGTAAGATTAGTTTGATGTGTCCATTGTTTATCCTCCACATTTAGCATGAGATTGATATTTTTAGGACTATTTTCCCATCCACCAAGTAAATAAATATTAGAACCAATTGTAGCCTAAACATTAGTACATTTGTAAAGAGTTGTTGCAGAGTTATTAGAACAATTGCATTACCTTTGCAGAATTTTTCATCCTTTCAGGCATTTTAAATCCATTGTCCCATATTTTTTGTTTAATATCCATTGTGTTACAGATACTGTTTATTATTCCAGGTCTATTAATAGAAAATGATAGCTAGCATAATCTGTCAAACCTTAAGAATAAATCTCTAATGATAAAAATTAAATGGAACTTTTATTACCATACCTGACATGTCCCCCACAGATGACTATTTTGTCTTCACTCATGAACACCATATGGTCATAGATGCCCTTTGGCAAATTGGGTAAAATATCAGGAGTAAGATCACAGCTACCAGCCCTGAATAAATTCTGTATCCCATAAATCTTTTAGGAAATAGATATAAAGAATAATTTTTAAAGGAACCATGCAAGAAATACCACGCTTTAACTGATGAAAGACTGCCACGAGTAGACCCAATACCACAAATTTGAAGCCTTCAGCTTCTATAACAAAAAAGTTCTATGCATTTTAAAATGACATTTTATATACAATGAAAATTTTGAAAGAATTACAATGCTAATGTTAGAAATTATGAAATTAAACTACGTGGCCTAGAAACAAAATTATAAGCTTATTTTTGTCATAAATTTAGCATGCCAGTAACTGATAATGTTTATACAATAAAACACTCTTCTTTATAGTCAAAATCATTAAAAAAATTCAGTTTATATTGCGTTGTATTGAGAGTACTGTAGCGTGAGAATGCCAGCCTCTAGGATTTCCAGCCAATCAGAAGCCTGAGTCTACGCTAAGTCCGCTGAACAACCAATCACAGCTAAGCATCTGTATTAATTACATTAGTTTAATTTTTTCCCGCTATGATTTTACGCTTTCAAACGCAATTTAAACCGAATTTTTTAAAGACATTTTAACTATAAAAGGGGGCGTTTTTATTGCAATAATGTTATCGGTTACTGGCAGTCTAAAATTCTGACAAAGATAAGCTTTTAAATTTGCTTCCTGACGACGTAATTTAATATTGAAATTTTCTTTTAGTACAATGAAAATCTTTCAAAATTTCCATTGTACTAAAAGAATCATTTTGAAATGTCTGTAACTTTTTTGTTATTGAATCTGGAGGCTTCAAATTTTGGGTATTGGGTCTACTCGTGGCAGGCTTTAAGCAGTTAAAGCGTGGTATTTCTTGCAGGGTTCCTTTAATGGTTGGGAGGACAGCTCTTTATACCTTGAATCTATTATACTTAACTAATTCAATAATGCTTGCTAAAAGGGGTAATTGCACAAAATGCATTTAAACTGGAATTTAGTAAACTACATATTTTTTCCTGTTTAATGGTTTCAACTACAGCTATAGGGCATATATGTGAAAGAATTTCAAATTTCTACCATGTAGTTTTAAAAATATCAAGACTTGAAAATCATTTTCTTATTATATATACAACTTAAATGGCTGTGTTATTTATTCAAAAACAGCATGCTGGCTATTTTAGTTGTGCCTAATTGTTTAATATTAATTGTAATAAAATATTGCATATATTACATGTTGCTTTGAATTATGCTTGCAATCATTTTCTGAAATGCAATTATTCCTTTAGAATATTTATCTTTTTTTTTTGGTACAATTGTTTATTACCTACCAACCAGTTCCATGCTTCTTTCATTGGATAAGAATTGATTTCTGCCCCCAGTTAGAAGGTAGCTCATACTCTCTAGCACTGGGGCTTTCACAGTTGTGGTGGATGTTGTAATTGTTGTAGTAATAATAGAAGATGTAGTTGGTGTTGAAGAAGCTGTTGCAGTTGTTGTCATCATATTGGTTTCTGGTATTGGTGTTGTGGTTGTAGCTGTAAATGTGATGATATTTGTTGCTGTTGTAATTGTAGTTGTCGATGTTGTTGAAGTAGTCATTGCAATGATAATTGTAGTAGATTTTGTTGTTGTAGTTGAGGTGCTTGTTGTAGTTAAAGTTGTAGTAATTGTAGTTAGGGTTGTTGTAGTTGTAATTAAATCTGTCAAAATTGCCATAGTTACTGTTGTTGCAAAAGTAGTATTTGTAATAAAATTTTCTGTTGCAGTCATTTCAGTACTTAAGACTGTAGTATCTTCAGTTGCTGGTTCTATAAATGCAACTGTTTCTGTAATAATTGTTGGTGTCATAGATAATTTAGTATCTTCTGGAGTAGATGTTGGTTCGATTATTGTTGAATCTTCTGTATCAGTGAATGTTGTGCTTGATGATAAAGCTGTTGTTGTTAATTCTGTTGGCTTTATTGTTGAAGTAGATGATGTTAGAACTTCTGTTGTTAATTCTGTTGATGTAACTGTTGTGGTTACTGATGGGAAATCATAAAAATCAAAGTAAAAGTTACCCTGGCCATGGTCGTAGTTATTACCATAATCATATGAGTAATCATTTCCTAAACAAGGTCCTTGTAAAACATTGACTTAACTTTTTAATTTGGAAAAAAAATAAAGATTTAAGCTAAGAAATATTTTTATAATTGACTAGGTACAACACATGTTTTACAACTTTCCTAAATGTGGCACATAATAATCTTGAATTGGAACATTTGTTGTTGTATCAACATTGTCTTTTAATGAATTGTTTGCATCATTCACAATTATTTCATTTTTAGTTTTATCTTTGTCAATGGTATTTGGCACTTCAATTGAGCCCAAAGTATTAACATCTTTATTAATAAAAGTACTGCTTTTAACAATATTGGTGTTACTGGAATTGGAACTCAGTTTTCTTTTTAATATTTTCTTGCACCACCCCCTAATACAAATATATCCAGTAGGGCATGGGTTGTATATTTTGTGACATTCAGGATGGCATAATCCATTAAAACAAAAGTAATGGTCTGGACAATCTTTGTTTTTAGTGCAAACAGATGTGGTGATTGTAGTGCTTTCTGGGTTGAAAGTATCTAAATTTAACATCCTATTTGAAACCTTTTGATCTGGAAGTACTCTTAGTAACCTGTTAGTTATGTTAAAGAGTAATTGAGACATACTTTCTGTGGTTGAAGGTGGGTTAATGTTTGGTGTCATACTGCTTGTAAAGTCTTTAGAAGAAGTGTTTGATGCATTACAATTTTGATCAGTACAAGGCTCTTTTGTCACTTGATCATCATTTGTTACCTGTTGTGTAATTAGGATTGGTTCTTTGGGTGTTGAAGTAATAGGTTCTGTTGACATTTCAACTATAGCTCTTGAGGACATTACAAGCAAGGGTACTTGTGGCAGTGTTGTTACTGAACTTTTGGTTGATTGAAAACTAATTAATGGTTGTTCAGTAATATTTTCAGGAGGATTTGCTGATAATATTTTAGGTGGTTGCACAAAAACAATATTAGGATGAATTACATTTATTTTGTTACACAATCCAGTTTGGCATGAAAAGCCAACTGGACAAGGATTATACAAATCATGACAAATAGCTTCACATTTACCAGCAAAACAAAAATAACCAGACTTGCATTGGAAATTTTCATCACAATTATTATTATTTGAATCAGCAACTACTTTTAGATCATCATTCTTACTAGGACCTGATGGAAGAATGATAATGATTACATTTTTGATAGCGTTTGGGGTTGAATTATCGTTTTGATTTTCAATAGGGATGAGTTTATTTAGAGGTTGTTTCTGTGAAAACGACTCTCCAAATGGGTTGATAAATACTGTCCAAAAAGGATTATTAGCTTCAACATGCTGAATTAGGCTTGAAAATGGTTTTAGATTTATATTGTCAATTTGATCTGTATTAGAATTATCAACTTGAGGTTTATTACTAATTTTCAAATCAGGATTGCCAATTTCATTCAGGATAGTGTTTGGTACTAACCTCTGGAGTAAATTACTCCTCCCTGATTGATCTTCTTGGGAGAGAGATTGTAGATTTGTTTGCTTATTCAACAAAATATTTGATATCCATTCTAAAAGTCGTGATTTTGAACCTGAAATCAATAATTTGTTTTGTCCTTTGTTTTTCAAAAAAGATGATAATGGTTCATCAACATTTAAAGTTGGTAAATTTAACTCTATTGAATTAGGAAGAACTAAAATTATATTATGATTTGGATTGTTTATATTTTGAAATAAAATATCTTTGTCTGATATTGAATCTTGGTGATTTTGTCGTAATAACTTGATTATTTGTGGAGAACTCAATTTTTCATTTAATGCAGACAATCTTTGAGAAACTGGTGGTAATTTTATGTTACCATTGTCTTGTAACTGGACATTTCTTTGATCATCATCTAGAAATTTGGAACCAAGGACTTCAATAATATTTTGTAAAATGTTTGAATTTGAACTGTGTTTTAAATCTTGTCCAAGAATTCTATCTGCCATGTTACTTGGCATAACAAGAACTAAATCAAATATATCATTTGTCATTCCAATATTGTTTGAAGCAGGTTTTTCCATTAGTGACTGTGGTTGGTTTAGTTTAATTGAATTAACAATCAGATTTATCAAAGGACTTGATTCATCTTTGAAAGCAGATTGCTTTGGAATATCAGTTATCCTTTCAGTCATATTTTCAGCTATTTCTTCTAACTGCATTTTACTTTTTGCATCGGTATTTTCAGCAGAAGACGCAGATTTAAAATCCTTTGTCAACATTTCAGGAATATTTTGAATAATATTAGTATTTGAACTATTTATATCAGAAATAAAATTATCAACTTCATTTCTTTGATCCATAATTTGATTACGTTTTGCATGTTTTCCACTTTTTAAGTCAGATTTTAAAGAATTTAAAATAAAATTTATCAAGGATTGAGAATTTGATACAATGTTTTTGTCTTCATTTTGTGGTAACTCAACAGAATTTTGATTATTAGATTTAAACATTTGCTGAAAATCTTCTAAACCATCCATGTCAGAAACATGGTTATCTTCTTTTGTGTCAGAAGTATCTAATTCTTTAATGGGTACAGTAGCTTGATCACCTTTTGAATCAGGATTTAATGAATTGACAATTAGATTCACAAATGGTTCTGATTTATTCAGCATAGCCATTGGAATTTCAGTAGTTTTAGGTCTTGTTTTATTGTTTTTAATTTCATTTACATTTAGGATGTTATTTACTTTGGGTTTAGGTTTGACTTTATGTAACCAGCCATGAATGTGATGGATATTCCACTTTTTAATGGTTCTTTTGTTCCAAGCATTATTATTTGATGAATTTTTATGATAAGTGCTACCAAAAGTTGAAGACATCAAGCCTATAAAAATTTAAAAAAAACTGATTTAAAAAAAATTAAAACAACCTAAAGTACAACATTTGACTGTGTTTTGAACTGAATTGTATATTTGGATAATCACAAGTTAGAATTTTATTAAAGACTTCTTTATATGACCAACCTTAGCCACAAAAGCAAAAACATGGAACTTGGTAGGAGGATGTGAGATAAAAACTTTGAAAGCTAACGTTTTTGAGGAATTATATTGAACTAACTTCTACAAAAATATGAGTACCTACTCAAATGATTTACATTTAGCATTAGGTTTGACCTTAATAAAATACTTGATAAATAGTTTAATTTTTAATGAATTTGCTTCAAATAAAAGTATAATCTATTAAAAGATTACAAAAAATCCATTACAGGGTAGCTTCTCATAGGTAGTGGGAAGAGTTAATCAATTTGTGTGAGGTTACCACCACCCTGCCAAGAGAAATTGCTCCTAAACCCCCCCCCCCCCAAAAAAAAAAAAAAAATTTGTTTTTCTTTTTGAATCTAAAATATAAAATTGGGTTATCGAATTCAACTCCCCCCTTACCCTCCTCAATTGCCCCTAGAGGCCTATGTAAAAATTTCACATTACCATAGAACAGAAGGATTGTTATGACAACGGATCTCATCTTCAAGCTATCACATTTTTATCAATGCCAGTGTTAAGTTCAAAAATTGTTTTGATAATAAAAATAAGGAGGAGACTAGCTTCTGTATAGTTAACACTAATACATTATTATATAATTCATTATTTAATATAGCTTTAGAAGTAATGCTTTTGTACAATGGTTTGTGACTGTACAAACACACAACACAAAAAAAATTATGAACAAATCATGAATTATTTATAAGAATCTCATTGGTATTTAGCATTTGGATTATAATATTTTAGTATTTAACTATTATAATTTTGCAATCACTACTTTTTAAAACTTATATTTTTTATACAGATGCAGAAATACCAAAACATACATTCATAAAATTAGAGAATTTAAATTTTTAAAAACCTATATCTGTCTGTTCTTAATGGAATTGATTTTATTTCATTTCTTTGAATAACCTTTTACTTGTTTATGCCAGAGAGAGAAAGTAGACAAATAGAGAGTAAGAGTGTTTATTACTTCACTAGTCCCTAAAGTTTTACGATAACGTTTTCTTATTCGTAGGCTTAATAGCTTTGGTGAATTTTAAATTGCTTTATTAAGTTGAGTGTTCAAACGTTTCAACCACTAATATTAATCTACAGAGGGGTAATTTTGTGTTTCATCATTGCAGATCAATTTATCGGCCATTGTCTAATCCTTATAGATCCCTGTGTTTATGCACCTCTGTTTGAATGGAAACAATAGGTTGTTGAAAATATTTTACTCGTGTACAGAAGAATTATCAAACATTTATTGCCAATTAAAAGAGTAAAGCACATCTAAAATATTTCACAGTGAAATAAGAAATAGAATAAAGGTTGATAAGTTGATAAAACCCATTAAATAGTATACTTTTGATAGCCGGTAAATCTTATGTATGCTAGGAATATATATAGAATAAACAAATTTCAATCCGATGTCAGAAATAATGATGTATTGATAAAATTATATTAGTATTTAGCTCAACACTTGTAATGGATATAGAATACGTGGATATATTGACTAAAAAAATTTGTCGTTAATTTAGGTTGCTAATATGAACCTCATTTATTTGCTTGTTTGTTCATACAATAGGAGGGTAGGGAAATGGGGGAGGTTATTGTTATTTAAGCCAGCTGGGAGTATCACTATATTAGAGTAGATGAAAATCTGGTGCAACATCCAAGTTATTATATATCGATTCCTAAAGTTTACTTTATTCTATTTTAATTCAGATGAATGTTAAAAATGTAGTTTTATTGAAATCACCTCCTGAAGAAGGGGAAAAGGAATAGAAAACTATATGATAATAACAGCTGCTTATTTTTAGGGTAGCCTTTATTCTGGCGCGGCGTCTGAAAATAAAAACAAGGATGGAAACATCCTTAAGTAGCGAAGCACAAAAAATCAAGGATCGACAAACGGACATAGTGGTTTATAGGGGAAATGTTAAGAGATCATAAATCGAAAATAGATTGTATGAAGTCACTAATCTTTTTAATCTTAGAAGATGTTTTAATGTTTTTTTTTCTAGCATGACTGATAGACCAAGTAAATATTTATTGATATAGGGAATCTTCTTAAAATAGTCTCGTCTATCCTGAATAGCAGAAACATACAAAGTGAATCATAGAGTAGCTTCGTTACCCAAAAACGCATAGGTAGGCTTTGGATGCAAATAAACAAAACTTTTAGTAAATTACTTAATTATGAGGCTTCAGTTATATTTTTGGAACCAATCCGTACTTTTCAACTGCGGATGATCAATGGATGCTGCGGAATTGTAACTGATGAAGCTAACCTGACATAAGATAAACAATTAAAACTTCACAAGATGAGTTTTAGATTATAAGCATTATATAGGGATAGTTTTTTGCTCTGGCTAAAGAAGCTTCATGACTTTTCACCTATAGTTTTCTATGATGACAGGATAAATACTGCGAATACCTTGAATCCAGAGGTCACAAAGTACAACTAGTTCCAGTTATACAGTTTATCTTCAATAATAAACAGGTTAGATTATCTACATATAATTTAAGTGCCCAGGGAAATATTTAGATTTTCAATCCCACATTCAGTCTAGGTCCTTTCTTACAAAAATTTCCTAATTTGCTTGCTTCTACGCTGTCAAATGCATGATCAAAAGTGTATATATGAAATCTGTATTCTCAGGGATTTTAAGGAATAATACAATGTAAGATTAAATATACGTCCACAATGATGATAGACAAAATGATCCCTTGTGTAGATTGAAATAATTGGTTGAAAAGTAAGGTGAAAAATACTAGTTTTAATCAACCTATCAAGATTTAATAACTTAAAAGTACTTAACCAACAAATGGGAGAACGGTGTAACAATACTTTGGGTACTAGTTTAATTTACAGTAAATGTTCCACTTTTACCAGATTATTGGTTGTCATACCTTAACATTTTTGTTAGTCATACAAAGCAATGAGTTTTTTTCTGTCTGAAGCTTGAGATTTTAACAACCACTGAACTGATTGAGTTGTTCTTAGAGATGTTTTAAGTTTATTTAGATTTAAGCCTGTCCCCTTTTTATCACGTTGAAAATAGAGGCCAAGAGACGCATCGTTGGTTATAAAGAAAGTATTTACATTATAGAATCTACAAGAAGCATTAGAAAAGAAAGATAATTATGATGGAATTATTTTTACCAGCACCAGATCTGTTCAGGCTGTAGCACAAATTATAGGTAACAAAGATTAACTATAATCATTGATTCACTCACAATTTTTCAGAGCGAAGCTTTTCTATAATCAGGGTCGGTCCGTCTGGATAGCTTTTTTGGTTAACTTAGGCATGTTAGAATTGTCCTATCGATTTCAAACTTTGCATGGTGATTTCTGTATTAGTTATGTACGATTTAGAAAGCTTAGTAACTCAATAATCGTTACTAGAATGTCCGTACGTCCATTTTAAACAATGTTATAAGTGAAGCATCTCTATAATCAAGTCCTAAATATTTAAGTATGTCCTTAAACAGTATCCTGTATTTAATCAGTTTTTGAACGAATTTACTTACAATTTTGTTTCGACTTTTTTACGTTTATCTTCTGATTATTTAGTTTTGACACTCTATAAGTAAAAATGTTAGCTTGTCCTACCTTTTCAGAGCTTCGCTTTTATGGATGTTGTCATCCTTATTTTTCAAAAACCAACCATTTTCGGAAGAATCCACTTGATCTAAAGATAATATCCTGTAACTGCAATGTTAAACACTATTCATCTAATATTAAATGTAGGTTCAGAAAAATGCATACAGGACAAAGATATATTTGTTGTGGGTGAGACTACTCAGAAAATTGTTAAGGTTAAAATTTTGATAAATATCAAAGAAAATAATTTCACTATTTATATAAATGTCTAAAACTTTCTATTTTTCTAATATGATATTAATATTTTATGGCAATTTTTTATAGTTTTTATTGGAATTTTAATAAGTTCTAAAAGAGCTTGCATAAAAAGTTTATTATATTTTGTCACAGCTTATACCAACAATGAAATTAATTCAGGAAAAAATCCCGAAACTTATACGTATTTTCAGCTGTAGCTGGGCGCAACACATAGTAAAATTTACGACCTCTCCATCTGCCCCCCAAATATTATTTTAGATTTTTTTTGCTTGTTGGTTATACCTCATTCCTGCTGTTGACAACCACCTTGTGTAAAAATTTGTTTAAAGATTAGGTAACTATTAATATTATATTTTAAGTCAAAATATTTTGTTAGGAAAAGCTTGGACGTGAGAGTCTTGGTTCCAGCACAGGGTCTGCAGATGCATTGGCGGATTTTATCATTCATCATTACAGGAATTCATATTTATACATGATATGTTATTTTTGGCAATTTTTGCATTATAGGAGTGTAGATTGATTTTAATAAGGTAGATGGATAAAAACTCCCAAAATAAATATGAAATTAAAAACATAGTTCGAGTAAGAAGTCATTTTTGTTTCCAGCCAGTTCTATAGCAAAGGATAATATTTCTAGTCAATTAGGTATAGTTTTAAATTTAATCTTATCCTTTTATAAAAGTAACAGGATGTAGGTAAGTCTGAGTGTCTGCTTGTACCGAAGGATCGCGCTAACCACTGAGCCGAATGGTTCTCCTTTACAGCGGATCTTCTTATAGGTCCTGTGACTGTTTTTAGCTATTTTGGGAGAGGCACGACCACCCTCCCAAGAGAAATCGGCCCTAGGACAAATAACCCCGTCCTAAAAAACTTTTTACTTTTCTTTCTAAAACAAAAAGGTTTGGGGCTTCGACTCACCTCCAACCCCTCCCACCAACCTAAAGTGCCAAAAGAGGCTTATAGAGGCGTAGCCGCTAGTTTATCATAAAGCATTAAGAACATTTGTTTGTTAGTTTAGATCTCGATAACCACTGAAGCGATCAAGTTTTCAATTTTAAAATTAGGTTTAGAAAGACTTGGTAGGTATTATGTCTCATGTCTCCTTCCTTCCTCTTCCATACAAAGTTATTAATAAGAATTTTAAACATTTTAATTCATATAAACAGCATTTTGTATTTAGAAAAGAATGGGCACAGTGTAACTAGAATCGACTGTTATGAAACTATAGAAAATGAAAATCTAAAAGAGCAGTTGGAAAATTTACAGGTGAAACATATTTTTAGCCAGCATCAAATGCTTTGCTAAAATCACATTTACATTATAAAATCATACTACTCTGATAAATACAATTTTGATATTTCAACAAAATCATAATTACTCCAAACCGCTAGATACAAGTTCATTTTTTTGTCGAATATCATGTTCCACACAAACTTTTGAAGGATTGCTACCTTATTAGTTAAATGCACTTCATGGAAATGAGAACCTCATCAGTTAAGCGGTTCGCGAGATCCTTCTTTAGACACTCTGATAGCCACCATATTACTTTTATATAAGGATAACCTTATTATACAAATATTCAGTATTTTTAAGAGTAATGATTTTACAAATTTTTTTTATTTAGGTTGAAAATTGTCTAGAGCCACAAATATTTGTATTCTTCAGTCCATCAGGAGTTGATTATGCATGCAGATATATACAAACAAGTCACAGAACAAGGATATTTGTATCCATAGGAGAGACAACTAAACAAGCTTTGGCGAATAAGAATATTAATGATGTTATTTCAGCTAAGAAACCTACACCTCAAAGTTTATGTGATGTTATTGATAATTTATAAATCTAGCTAATTATTTAAATTTTATAATAATGTAATAATATTTTAGTAGCTAAACTACTTTACAATAATTATGTTTCATTGTTAGTCGATTTAAGAGAAAATCTGGACCTTTTGTTACACATTTTCTCTTTACAAATCGAAATCATTTACGAGATTATAGGCCTTATTAAACTTTGCTATTATTGAAATGAATTGTTGAATTAGTAAATGTAACATTGTTATGATATTGTATAAATTTCTATATTGATTTATGTATGTAGTAACTATTTTTTTTCTTTTTTAAAGATGACAACATCCATAAGAAGCAAAGCTGTCAAAAATGTAAAAATGAAGAAGAATAATTAACAGACGGAAATAATGAGTTGTAGAGTATCTATCTTAAATAATAGAAAAGAAATTTGATGTCATTTAAAGCGATAAAGATAGACTGTCGTACCTAATAAGTTATAAATGTTTAATAACATAGTGTATTCAAGGAAAAAACATAAGAAAAAACAATAAAAGTAAGTTTCTAAATCAAGATTGTCCAACATAGGCCAAAAATGCCTAAAAATCCCATTTCCGCAGGGTTTTCTCACCTAACCTAAAAATAAAAGAAATTGGATTTTTTTCATTTAGATGTAGTACCTATTGGACTAGGCTTATGTACCAAGTTTCAAGAATCTATCTCAATATTTAGACCATTTTTCTCACTGTTTAAGTTTAGATGTCATTACGCCCCCCCCCCCCTTATCTTCAATATAAATTTACATAATTACAAAGGAGTAAAAGGAATATTTAAATATCAAAATAAAATTTACAGAATATTAAATTTCATTGTAATTTAGTGTTAGTTAAATCAATATCAGTCCTTAAGCAAACAATTACATTAGATAACTTTTTTTCTTTAAAAATCTCCTATGGAAAACAAGGATAATAATAAGCACACAAAATAGTATCAAGGTAACTTGTCATTGAAAACAAGAAGAAAAATTAAATTCAACCAAGGATGACATTATCCAAAAACGTGGTTGTCAACTAATCAGATGGACAGATATGCGTATGTATATAAAGTAATCTAAACGAAAATTCAGTGTATATCCTAAGATTTACTTAAATATAGATTGATTTTATTAACTTATTTATTTAAAAACTTGATTATAGAGAAGCCCTGCTTTTAATATTATACCTAAACGTCATAGCAATCCACTTTCTTAAAATAAAGGGAATAGGATAATTATGTCATATAAAATTTGGGGTATAGTTCCTTTCGTGGCAACGCCCCTTAAGGGACTATTCTTCGTATTTTTAAAATGGCTGTTATAGGTTATTTTAGGTTAGGTTATATTGGGTTAGGTGATTGCCCCGCAGGGTTAGAGCCCCCCGCAGGGGTTAGAAATAGGAGAAAAGCTGCTGTGAAAATACGAAGAATCGCTCCTTAAGGGGCGTTGCCACGAAAGGGACCATAACCAAAATTTGTATTTAAAAGAGCTTAAAATTTATCGTGTTAAAATTAGACATTCCTGATAATAATTATAGAGTTACTACATTTTCTATATTGTTCCTTTAAGTAATAAAATAAATAATCTTACCAAGTTTGAAATCTATATTACAATTCTAACATGCCTAAATTAACGATTAGATCTATCATATTGTACAGACGAACCGATCCTAATTATAGAAAAGCTACGTTTAGAAAAATTACAGAATATTGAATTTCTTAGAAACCTTGGATTAGGTAAATCAAAGTTATCAGTTCATAAACAAACAGTTCAATTAAATCAACTTAAAAAACGATTATAAAAAAACAAGGAAAACATATAGCATATTAAGTAGTGGCTGATTTTTTAAGGGGTTGTGCGAAGCCTATCCTAAAATTAGACACCTTTCTTATGTTTAAAGAGGGTTATGCCTGTTTACCCTGACACTTCCTTTGGCTTTATTAATGAGGGGGGGGTAATAGAGGGGTGTATACTAAGGGATATAAGTTTTCCGGAATTTTAATGTAGGGAGTAGATTTGAAATCTGCATCAAATTTTAAGGATTTTTTATAAAATTCATTTTTTGTATAATTCTTTATCTAAAAGCGGAAATACAAATTAAGTTAATTAATTTTGGCACCCGTGATTGGTGGATTTAAAAAATCTGCGCTCTGATTGGATGTCGTACATCATTCAACCAATTAGAGCGCAGGTAGTTTAAAATCCAACTATCCTATTGGTCAAAATTAATTAACTTAAAATGTATTTCCGCTTTTAGATAAAGAAATATACAAAAAACGAATTTTATAAAAAATCCTTAAAAGGAGGATGTGCTTAAGGACCATTTGGGCAGGGGGGGGGGTTTACTCGAGAACCCTTAGAGCTAGAGGGAGCTAATTTTGGATTTAAGCTTTATGGGGCCAAAGTTACTTTTAAAATTATCGTCGACCCCCCACCCCCCCCAAAAAAAAATTTTTTTGGGGGGGGTAAAAATTTTTTTTATTGCATTTCTCGCCGAATTAGGCAATTTGGAATCATTTGAGACCATGTTATTTTTTTCAAAAAATTTTCGCCTTACAAGCAACCCTGCGGGGGATTTTTTTCAAATTCTCGTTTATGAAGGTATATCTTAAATACAGTATGCTACTCTCTTAGTTTTAAAGATAATTGGATGAAATCTTTTTGATTGTGTCACTAATTACACCAAGTTTTGGTATCTTTAAAAAAAACGGCGGCGGAACCACCGCTCCCGCCGCCGCCGCCGTTTTCCGCCGCCACCAAAAAAGAAATTTTTTATTGCATTTCTCGCCGAATTAGGCAATTTGGAATCATTTGAGACCATGTTATTTTTTCAAAAATTTTTCCCCTAACAAGCAACCCTGCGGGGGGGACTTAGTCATTTTTTTCAAATTCTCGTTTATGAAGGTATATCTTAAATACAGTATGCTACTCTCTTAGTTTTAAAGATAATTGGATGAAATCTTTTTGATTGTGTCACTAATTACCCCAAGTTTTGGTATCTTTAAAAAAAACGGCGGCGGAACCGCCGCTCCCGCCGTACGCCGCCGTTTTCCGCCGCCACCAAAAAAGAAATTTTTTATTGCATTTCTCGCCGAATTAGGCAATTTGGAATCATTTGAGACCATGTTATTTTTTCAAAAATTTTTCCCCTAACAAGCAACCCTGCGGGGGGGACTTAGTCATTTTTTTCAAATTCTCGTTTATGAAGGTATATCTTAAATACAGTATGCTACTCTCTTAGTTTTAGAGATAATTGGATGAAATCTTTTTGATTGTGTCACTAATTACTTCAAGTTTTGGTATCTTTAAAAAAAAAACGGCGGCGGGACCGCCGCCCCCGCCGTCCGCCACCAAAAAATTGTTTTTTATTGCATTTCTTGCCGAATTGGGCAATTTGGAATCATTTGAGACCATGTTATTTTTTTCAAAACGGAAAACGGCGGCGGACGGCGGGAGCGGCGGTCCCGCTGCCATTTTTTTTTTTAAAGATACCAAAACTTGGGGTAATAAGTGACACAATCAAAAAGATTTCATCCAATTATCTCTAAAACTAAGGGAGTAGCATACTGTATTTAAGATATACCTTTATAAACGAGAATTTGAAAAAAATAGTAAGGGGAAAAATTTTGAAAAAAATAACATGAACTCAAATGATTCCAAATTGCCTAATTCGGCGAGAAATATAATAAAAAAATTTTTTGGTGGCGGCGGAAAAGGCGGCGGGAGCGGTGGTCCCGCCGCCGTTTTTTTTTAAAGATACCAATAGTTGGGGTAAGGGGGGGGGAAGTTTGTACAGTTATAGGATATGAAATTCAGTATAAAAGTTTGGGAGGGCTGTGTGGGCTTGTTTTTATAGTTATCAACCTAATTCTTTTTGTAGGCTCTCTTATATGACTGGATGTACACATAAAACTTTGAAAATTGAATTTCGGCACTTTCCTTCTTGGGGCTTGTGGAGCACAAAAACCCCCCAAACGCTAAAAATATGAGTTCTGAGCTTATTTTTAAAGATATCAACCTGATTTTTAAAAAATAATACTCTTTTAACAAAACTGAATCAACGAACCATTACAGATTTCATTTTGGGACTTTCCTTTTTAGGGCTTGTGGAGCACAAAAACCCCCAAACACTAAAAATATGAGTTCTGAGCTTATTATTAAAGATATCAACCTGGTTTTTTTAAATAATACTTTTTTAACATAACTGAATCAACGAACCATTACAGATTTCATTTTGGGACTTTCCTTCTTGGGGCTTGTGGAGCACAAAAACCCCCCAAACACTAAAAATATGAGTTCTGAGCTTATTTTTAAAGATATCAACCTGATTTTTTTAAATAATACTTTTTTAACATAACTGAATCAACGAACCATTACATATTTCATATTGGGACTTTCCTTCTAGGGGCTTGTGGAGCAAAAGATCCCCCCAAAACACTAAAAATATGAGTTCTAAGCTTATTTTAAAAGATATCAACCTGTTTTTTTAAAATAATACTTTTTTAACATAACCGAATCAACGAACCATTACAGATTTTATTTGGAACTTTCCTTCTAGGGGCTTGTGGAGCAAAAGACCCCCAAAAACTTAAAATAAGAGATCTAAGCTTATTTTTAAAGATATCAACCTGATTTTTTTAATAATACTTTTTTAACATAACCGAATCAACAAACCATTACAGATTTCATTTTGGGACTTTCCTTCTAGGGGCTTGTGGAGCAAACGACCCTTAAACCACTAAAAATATGAGTTCTGAGCTAATTTTAAAGATGTCAACCTGATTTTTTTTAAAGAAAACTTTCTTAACATACCTGAATTAAGGAACCATTACAGATTTCATTTCGGACTTTCCTTTAAGGGTCTAGTGGAGCAAAAGACCCCCAAAAACACTAAAAATATGAGTTTTGAGCTTATTTTTAAAGATATCAACCTGATTTTTTTTAAATAATACTTTTTTAACATAACCGAATCAACGAACCATTACAGATTTCATTTTGGGACTTTTATTCTTGTGATTTGTGGAGCAAAAGACCCCCAAAAACACTAAAAGTATGAGTTCTAAGCTTATTTTTAAATATATCAACCTGATTTTTTTTAAAATAATACTTTTTTAACATAATACTTTTTGGAGGTCTTTTGCCCCACTAGCTTCTGGAAGGATAGTCCCTAAATGAAATCTGTAAAAGTTACCAAGTTCGGTTATGTTAAAAAAGTGTTCTTAAAAAAATCAGGTTGATATCTTTAAAAATAAGGTCAGAACTAATATTTTAGTGTTTTGTGGTTCTTTTGCTCCACAAGCCCCTAGAAGGAAAGTCCCAATATTTTTAGTGTTTTGGGGGTCTTTTACTCCAGTAGACCCTAGAAGGAAAGTCCGAAATGAAATCTGTAATGGTTTCCTAGTTTGGTTATGTTAAAGAAGTATTGTTTTAAAAAATCAGGTTGATGTCTTTAAAAATAAGCTCAGAACTAATATTTTTAGTGTTTTGTGGTTCTTTTGCTCCAAAAGCCCCTAGAAGGAAAGTCCCAAAATGAAATCTGTAATGGTTCCCTAGTTTGGTTATGTTCAAAAAGTTTCCTTAAAAAAATCAGGTTGATATCTTTTAAAATAAGCTCAGAACTCATAGTTTTAGTGTTTTTGGGGGTCTTTTGCTCCACAAGCCCCTAGAAGGAAAGTGATGTCCCAAAATGAAATCTGTAATGGTTCGTTGATTCAGTTATGTTAAAAAAGTATTATTTTTAAAAAATCAGGTTGGTATCTTTAGAATAAGCTCAGAACGTATATTTTTAGTGTTTTTGGGGGTCTTTTGCTCCACAAGCCCCTAGAAGGAAAGTCCCAAAATGAAATCTGTAATGGTTCGTTGATTCAGTTAAGTTAAAAAAGTATCATTTTTTTAAAAATCAGGTTGATATCTTTAAAAATAAGCTCAGAACGCATATTTTTAGTTTTTGGGGGTCTTTTGCTCCACAAGCCCCTAGAAGGAAAGTCCCAAAATGAAATCTGTAATGGTTCGTTGATTCAGTTATGTTAAAAAAGTATTATTTAAAAAAAATCAGGTTGATATCTTTAAAAATAAGCTCAGAACTCATATTTTTAGCGTTTGGGGAGTTTTTGTGCTCCACAAGCCCCAAGAAGGAAAGTGCCAAAATTCAATTTTCAAAGTTTTATGTGTACATCCAGTCATATAAGAGAGCCTACAAAAAGAATTAGGTTGATAACTATAAAAACAAGCCCACACGGCCCTCCCAAACTTTTATACTGAATTTCATTTCCTATAACTGTACAAACTTCCCCCCCCCCCCTTAGTGACCCAGCCCAAAAGATTTCATCCAATTATCTCTAAAACTAAGAGAGTAGCATACTGTATTTAAGATATACCTTCATAAACGAGAATTTGAAGTCCCCCCCGCAGGGTTGCTTGTTAGGGGAAAAATTTTTGAAAAAATAACATGGTCTCAAATGATTCCAAATTGCCTAATTCGGCGAGAAATGCAATAAAAAATTTCTTTTTTGGTGGCGGCGGAAAACGGCGGCGGCGGCGGGAGCGGTGGTTCCGCCGCCGTTTTTTTTAAAGATACCAAAACTTGGGGTAATTAGTGACACAATCAAAAAGATTTCATCCAATTATCTTTAAAACTAAGAGAATAGCATACTGTATTTAAGATATACCTTCATAAACGAGAATTTGAAAAAAATCCCCCGCAGGGTTGCTTGTAAGGCGAAAATTTTTTGAAAAAAATAACATGGTCTCAAATGATTCCAAATTGCCTAATTTGGTGAGAAATGCAATAAAAAAAATTTTTACCCCCCCCCCCCCCCCAAATAAAATTTTTGGGGGGGGGTGGGTGGTCGACGATAATTTTAAAAGTAACTTTGGCCCCATAGAAGCTTAAATCCAAAATTAGCTCCCTCTAGCTCTAAGGGTTCTCGAGTAACCCCCCCCCCCTGCCCAAATGGTCCTTAAGCACATCCTCCTTTGATGCAGATTTCAAATCTACTCCCTACATTAAAATTCCGGAAAACTTATATCTCTTAGTGTATACACTTTTTTTGCAAGAGGGGTGTAAATCCCCCCTTCTACACGCATCTGATATCAAATGATATCTTAACCAGCAGGAGAAAAAGTAAAATTATAAAATATAAATAAGCGTTTACAAGATCTTAAAAGACATACAGGAATTTATTAAAACCAAGTGGTTTATTGTCTCTGTATATTAATGTACAGTTGCAGCTGACAAAACTAAGTTGTTTCAAGTTATGGTATAAAAAACATTCATTTAATTTACATGGAACTATTAAATAGCTAAACTCTAATTTGATAAGGAATTGAGGGAGATCACATTCGACTTTAGATAAATTAATTATGATAGGTGGCTCCCAAACATTTAAATAGATGATATTAATCTATATAGAAGGCGTACTTTTGTTTATATTCATAAGGGTTGTTTATTAATTTATCGTCTAATGTCTTATCCCTCAAGATCCCTGAATTATATAGTGTAAATCCTACCGCCTTATCTTAATTTAATTAACAAACAATAATTTGCAAAATAATATTTACTTATCTAGTCTTTTTCTTTACTGAACAAAGTTATCAAACAAACAATATCTGCAATAAATAACAATTTTTGGCAGTTTCCCTAAAATTGCCTTTTCGATCACAAAAAGCCTCCATCTCCTTTGATTTAGAATAAAATAAAAAAGATAAGAGAGGGGGGGGGTGGTTTTTCATTTGTTTGTTTATTACTTTAAATATATCAGGTTAGGTTAAGGTATATTGGGATTAGGGCTACCCGCAGGGGTTAGACATAGAAAAAATTGACTCCCTCCTATTTGTTTTCAATTTATTTTAAAAATAAAGAGAAGGGGTTCAGTACTCATCGGCACTCTTAGGGAAAGCAATCATTGTTTTCATGACAATTTTGCAAGGATTCAATTTCTAGTAAGGGTACCAAGACAAACGTCGGAGTGGACATACGCAGGAGTGTTAAAATATTAATTTAAGTAATTATTTCTATACAGGTTAAGTTAGATTAAGATATGAATATACAAATAAGCCCCCCGCATGTGTTAGGCATTTTAAAAACCTAAATTATGGTTTAAAATAGGTTAGGTTAGGTTAAGTGTCCACTCCTGCGTTTGTCCACTCCGACGTTTGGGACTCCTGCGTTTGTCCTAGGACCCTAGTAAGTACTCTTTATTTGGGATACAGAGAAAAGACATAAAAGTAAAGATTGACCATAAAATGTATGTCTTCAAAATTTGTCCATAAGTTTCAAAATAAAATAAAATTTTTTTTATTATGGTTAGAGCATAGAAGGATGAATATTTCAGTAGTATTATTTGCGCCATAGTCTTTAAAATTAGCTAAAATGAGAAAAGTTGCATTGGTTTTAGTACCCATTGTCCTAACCCTATATCCCAGTCTATTTCATATTCGCTCATTAGAATACTGAAGTGTCACTTTAAACTAAATTTCTCAACGCTATATTTCCGAAAGCTGCAAGCGAGTTCCCATAGTTTGAGACCACTAAAATATTGAATATTTGATTTGATTTATTGTCCCATCCCTATGTAGATATTAGATTTTTAAAAACGTAATAAAGTTTTAAGAAGGCATTTTTTCATGGGTTCCATATCATACCCTCCGCCAAATAGCATAATATCTTCCCTGGACCAATAAAAAACTTTTTGGAAATGTGTGGATCTATCAGACAAGCCGTTTATGAAAATTTAGGGGACATACTTGCATCCCTTCAATTCAGTATATAGGATGATAATTTTCCTTGTTAAAAAAAAAGTTAATTCACGTCTGCGTTTCCATCACTCATGGATCTTGAAGGACAAGACGATTAAAGAAAAATTTATATACATCTCCCAATGATGATTAACTAAATTACCCCTTGTGTAGATTTAAATTGTTGGTTGAAAAGTTTAGACAATACTAGTTTGGTAATGACAATAAAAATTAAAGTACCCATATGGAAATAAAAAGGAAGAATATTTTTCTTTGCATTTTGATACATGGAACCAAATACTTTATGTTAGATCTGAAATATTAAAGAGTAAAAATTTTAGCCGAGTTAAGAATATATAACACAGCATAAGGATGTATTATATTTAATGCATTTAAGGATAATTTTTATAAAAGTAAATATATAAAGTGTTTTATTTTTGTTTTGTAAACATTTTTATAGGTAAACAAAATTTTGCAGCAGAGTTTATCTGGTGTAATCTTCTTTTTACAAATAAACTATACACGCATAACAATTCTTGCAAGCCAGGGAGGGATGGGACATTGGGCCGTTAATTAAGCTAGTCCCTAAAGTCTTATTATAACGTTTTCTTATTCGTTGGCTTAACAACCTTGGGGACTTTAATTGAATTTTGATTGGCCAAACGTTTCAACCACTAATTGTAATCTAAAGAAGGGTTAATTTTGTGTATCATCATTGGGGATGTACATCAATCTATCAGGCATTGTCTTATCCCCTTAGATTCCTGCTTGCAAGAACTGTTGTAGGCGAGGTCGTGCACAGGATTTTCGTGATAGAATAAAAGAATAAGTCATTCCATACTCCCCCCCCAAAAAAAAAAAAATTGGAAGGTAAGGTAAAATTTTGTTTCGCCCCCTCTCTCTTATGCACTCTTCTGAAATTTTCGAACTTAGTTAAGACTCCAACACAGCACTATATGTAAAGTAGATCTAGGTGGTCAAATTGGCCCCAAATACGTCCAACTTAAAAAAAGGAATCCAAAGAGACTGGCTGTGTTAAAAATCCCTACACCATTGGTTGATTTTAAAGACCTAATTGAGAGCCGATTCAAGGTCATTGTGATAGGGCAATACAGTTTTTTAACCCCTTCCCCCTCTGGTGTTTTACTCTAACAATATATAGCTTAATTTTTTTATTTGTCCATTTACAATGATACTTGGGTGAAGTGTTATTTTTATCTCTGATATAAACTTTCCTTAATCATCCTGGGTATATTTTCCAAAATGATGATTAAATTACCTTTTAAAGCACTTTGGCTCATGTTATAAATTACTTTTAGGGGTCGTCGGATAAATGTTCATGATATGTTCACGAACCGAAAACTTTACAAAAACAGTTGACCTAAAATTTCTATGTTTTGACCTATGTCTTTTGTCAACATTTGACATTTACCATACAAAAGTTATTATTGTTTTTCTAGTCTTAAATAAGATGCTTACGTGATTTATATTGTTTACTTTTACCTTTTGCCATCCTGGACTTTCAACTCCAAGTTTTCTTTGGAAAATCTAGTTGGTGATAAGACCTGTATAAAAGAAAATTGGATTGTGAGATATCTTCAGTTACTTGCTAACCTTCAACATGAAAACTTGGGCACTCACCATTCTTCTTTTCACGCCAGGTTAGAAATATACACAACGTGCTTAAACACACATAAACTTTGAAGTTCCTTAAAATTTTATGATTTCAAAAACAAAAACAAATTTTTATATGGGAGAAACCATTTCTTGAAAAAAATTGTTACACATTTTTTGTTAATGATTTTTACACTTTTAAAGAAAATAATTCTAAGTCTAAATATTTTCAAGACATTAGCAAAGCAGCATAATGTAAATAGACAAAATGAAAAACATGGTTATAGCTCTGTTTGATTATGTTTATTAAAGCAAAGTTCTTAACAAGGAAACTATATACTTAAAAAGTTGTATAAATGCTTTTTCTTTAAAATAACTACATGGGGATAAATATCAATTCAAAATTTATTAAATCAAATATCTTGGAAGAAGGAGCAGATAGGGTTTTATATTGGCAGACAGTAATTATAAACTCTGAATTCTTAAGGACTCTGGTTATCAGCAACTTTAAAGTTTATGTGTCTATAAATACACCAAGCACAATAATTCTCAAATACTTTAACTGAATTATACACTGAAAGAAAATAATTGACCAATACAATTTGTTTTAAGATCTTTTAAAGACTAAAATTAATTTGGTAATTTTTTGTAGTGTACAATATCTAAAGACATGATAAGAGAAAATAGTAGAAAATTAACTTATATAAATTTCATAAAATGGACTTTTTCAGTAGAAACTTTTAAAGCAAAAGTGGCATTTTATTGCCAAACATATTTTCACTTAAAAGAAAAATGGGTCTCATGTGATTTTATAGGTTGTTTTGCACTGTGGACCAACATCTGCAAAAATGGATTCAACACTGAGAATGAATGCTGCAAATTAGTAAATATAAATATTATTATTAACTTTATTTTTCAGAATTAACTTTTGCATAAAAATAGCAATTTAATGACTCTGAATATCAGTCTAGCTCAGAATCTAGGCCTGTTTATAAACTTGAATATAAATTGATATCTGTTAGAAATTTTTAAAATAATTTCTAGATTGCTTTTAAAAATTGTAGTCAGAGAATGTTTAGCATATTGATGTCTGATATTGTTCATTTTCTAGTTATTCAGTATTTGGGTTTGATTCCTTTTTTGTTTGTTTTTGAAATTCTATCTTCAAAATAAGACATAAGACTAGTTGCCTCCTCTTCTTTGACCAAGAAAAAATGTATTCCTAAAATAGCTAGAACTGAGAATATCTTTAAAGGGCGAATATAGGTTTGATATGATATGAGCTTATATCAAAGGTGCAATTCCATAGATTATAAATAACTTAAAAATATTGACATATTCAATTGTATAAGTCTGTTTATAGCTTAAAACCCGTCAATCTTGAAGAAAATATTTTGTAATTAGTGTGGTTCCCTAAGAACTCAAACACCCTAGCATCACACAAGGCTTCGTGGCAAGGTTGAATTAAAAAGCTTTCGTTAAATGATAGTCGTAATAACGTGGAAACCAATTAATCAGGGGTAAATATACCCTCCTTCTACCTTCATAAAGTAAATTATTTAAAAGTAAAAAAAACATCAAATAATGTAAAAAGTAAAAAAAATTAATCGATAAAATTTTCTTGGAGGAAGAATGATTTCAAATCCCTGTTTTTTTGTGGCCGTGTGTGTGTGTGTTGAAAATGCGTACAGTAGGGTTGTTTATATCATCATGAATTAATCAAAGATCTCTGTACAGAAAATAAACTTTAAGACGTATTATTTACCCTGTCAATACTCCTGACGCCTTTCTACGCAAATTATTTTTATGCTTTTTAAAAAATTAAATAAACTAGTATATAATCTAAAATAATAAACATTTAAATTATCTTTTAAGGTGCGTGCCAATGTAATAGTCAATCAAACTTAAGCAAAATAGTCAAAAAAAAGTCTTGTAAAGGGCTAAAATAAACGATTTTGTCGGCAATCTCATTTATCATATGTTCAATTGAAACAGAAAATTGCAAAATCTACTTAAGGATTTTTTTGAATTTTTAAATTTGGCATAGATATTCTAAAAGTATGTAATGGCACCTTTGATATAAGCTCATATCATATCAAACCTATATTCGCCCTTTAAGTTTGGAAATAATAAAGTCTTCATAATATTGATCTTTTTATAGGATACAGTGGATGCAGAGGGAGTTGCTGTTGCTGATGCTGGCATGCAGACACATGAGTACCAGCTTAATTTTGATAAGGGGTAAATATATTCTATATAATATTTTCAATTTATGCATTTTAAAATTTTACAAACAATGAATAAGAAGATTGATATTTTAAAGCAATTTAATCCCCCACCTTCCCCCACTTTCATCTGTCTTAATCAATTGATTTGGTAGTTGCCTGACCTAAATCTATTTATGCTCTCTAGAAGCTTACTAGTGATCTTGTCATGTTTTTATTTCATTGTTTTATTTAAAGAAATTTACCGTAATATAATCACTTATATCTATAATACAAAGTAGAATGGTATCTGTCTGTTTGTTTGTACCAAAGGATCTTGCTAACCGCTGAACTGATCGGGTTCTCCTTTACAGGCTAGCTTCTCATAGGTCCCGGGAAGGTTTATAACTATTTTCTTGGGGGTTGGGACATCCCCAACACCCCAAAAAAAATGAAAAATACCCTCCACCAATTTTTTTTTTAAACTATTAAAATAGTGGGGTTGACTACCCCCCCCACCCCCCAAAAAAAAAATATTCCCCTTCCCAAAAAATATTTTTATTTTCATTTTTCTTTTAAATCTAAAACACAAAAAATTATGTTGATCAAAACTCTTGGGACAAAGCCCCTTGAGGCTAGGGGCGAAGCCGCTAGTATATATATATATAAATTAGAGTTTGTAAGTTAATATGTGATTTAATAATGTTTTAGATCTCACAACCAAGCACTGTACGATTGTGTTATGCAAGGACTATTTGATAAGACTCATATTTACCAACTTCTTACTTTGGAATCCAGGTAGGATTATTTTTTACTCAAAATAAGTAATCACAATTCTTGAGTAAAGCAATTGACCACAATTTAACTGAAATTGGCCACTTTTATTTTTTTTTGTAAAATTGAACTTTAACATTTTATAAAACTATTTAGTTTTTTAAATTGTGTATTTTTCTTATATTAAAGCTATCAATTACCTAACACAGAATTGAACAAGTTTTTAAAATCTAAAGTACATAATTTAAATGCATAAAGGAGAGAGCATTTGTGTGTGATGAAATGGATAGAGCATACTCAGACCACCTTTGGACCTTTCTGGCTTGGGCTCAGGGCTGACACTCAAGATGGTACTAGAAACCTCTTTGAATGGGAACATCCACTTGGTAAGAAAATTAAAGTTATCAATTTAAGAAATATGGTATAAAAATCTTTCTAAAATCTTATATAATGTTTAGAGCCAATTGCACCATTTGAGGGGAACATTACTGCTTTTCGACCAAGACTGCTAGCGACTCAAGCAGGAGAGATGACTTATGAAGCTTGGAATCCAACTTCTCCCAGAGGCGCAGGAGATTGTGTCTACACTGCTGTTGGACAGGTACAAATATATTTTTAAAACTAAAATTCCATCACAGTGCTTATTTAGATGTTTTTTTTTCTATTTAATAGAGAGTTCATTCAAGAAATAATTACAGATGCAGATATACATATCATCTCTCTTTTTAACTTTGAGTAAAATAGATATTATCATTTAAGGCTAATGCTTACAATGGACTATGGTATGATGTCTCCTGTGCTGCTTCTTATGTATCTGTATGTGAGAAATACCCATTACCACCAGATCCAGAATCTTAAAGCACAATCAATTCTGGCAACATTCATGTCAATAACTAAATGATATTTGTTTTATATTTTATATTTGTAATTTGATTATTTTTGTTAGGTTCTTAATTTAAAGTTTTTATCAATAAATGATTTTAATTTCACTGAATTTTTTACTTTTAGTAACTTTTTAACTATTTAGAATATATGCTTATTTGATGTAATATCTTAAAGAAACCCTGCAAGACATATACCACTTTAACTACTGAAAGACTGCCATGAGTAGACCCAATACCCAAAATTTTAAAGGGCGAATATAGGTTCGATATGATATGAGCTTACATCAAAGGTGCCATTACATAGTTTTAGAATATCTATGCTAAATTAAAAAATTCAAAAAAATCCTTAAGTAGATTTTGCAATTTTCGTGTTTACTTCAACATATAATAAATCAGATGGCCTACAAAATCGTTTATTTTAGCCCTCTACAAGACTTTTTTTGACTAGTTTTCTTAAGTTTAATTGATTATTTCATTGGCATGTATCTTAAATGATAATTTAAATGTTTATTTTCTTTAATTATATACTATTTTATTAAAATTTTAAATAGCGTCAAAAATTTAGCTTTATAGTGCATCATAAAGATAAATATTAAGTTTTTAAATTTATTTTCTCTACTAAGATTTTAGATTGGTTCATGATGAATACAATATATTTATATAAAAATATATAATATGTTAAATATATTTACCCTATGGAGCCTGCGTAACAAACACAAACATGAAGCAACTTTTAGCAAACAAAAATAATATTTTAATTTTCAAATATTTTTTTTAAAATTAATTTTCAGCTCTCCCTTTTTTCAATGTACATTTACAAAATTATGTAATGAAAAATTTATTTGATCAAAAGTAAAAGTTGCAGCATCCTTTTTTTTCAAATCCTTTCGTATTCATTATGACTATGATTGAACTAAAGCTAAAATAATACAACCTTCCGATGCAGCCTTGTGTGATGCAGGGATGTTTATATTTCTTAGGGAACCACACTAGTTACGCGAAATGACATGATTATATCGACGAATCAGTTCGGTTTTAGGCTAGAAACGGACTTATACAGTTAAATATGTCAATGTCTTTAAGTTATTTATAATCTATATAAATGCACGCTTGAAATAAGCTCATATCATATCAAACCTATATTCGCCCTTTAAGCCTTCAGCTTCAATAACAAAAAAATTATAGACATTTCAAAATGATATTTTTAGTACAATGAAAATTTGAAAGATTTTCATTGCTACACTATTAAAATACAAAATAGAAAGAAAATTATAAGCTTATTTTTGTCAGAAATGTAGGCTGCCAGAAACTGATAACATTTTTACAATAAAAACACCCTTCTTTATAGTCAATATTATGAAAAAATTCAGTTTATTTTACATTGTACTGAGAGTAATGTAGTGTGAGAATGCCAGCCTTTTGCCAATCAGAACACTAAACAAACAATCACAGCTAAGCATGTGTATTACTTACATTAGGTACATTTTTTCCTGCTATGATTTTACGCTTACAAATGTAATTTAAACTGAATTTTTTAAAACAGATTTTGACTATGAAAAGGGGTGTTGTTTATTGTAAAAATGTTATCAGTTACTGGCAGCCTAAGTTTCTGACAAAAATAAGCTTTTAAGTTTGCTTCTAGACGACGTAATTTAATATTGAAATTTCTATCTTAAGCAATGAAAATCTTTAAAAAAGTTAATTGTACTAAAAAACATTTTGAAATGTCTGTAACTTTTTAGTATTGAAGTTGGAGGCTTCAAATTTAGGGTGTTGGGTCTACTTGTGATAGTCTTTTAACAGTTAAAGCAGTGTATTTCTTGCAGGGTTGCTTTAAATCATAATAATAGATAAGGTTAATTATTTATATCAGAATTTGCCTAGAACTACATCAATGTGAAAGATTTCCTACTTTATAAAAAGTTTTGGGTGACAGGCTCTTAATTTTAATTTATTCTTTTGACATATCTTTAAGAACTTTTGTACTATACATGCAGTTCATGCTTAATGTTAAGTATTTTCAAGGAGGCATGGAACATTAAAATGTAAATTAAACTGGTATTCAAAGTTTGGGTAACATTATTACATCTTAAAGGGCGAATATAGGTTGAATATGATATGGGCTCAAAAAAAACCTTGCCATTCCATAAATTATAAATAACTTAAAGATATTGACATATCCAATTGTATAAGTCTGTTTATAGCTTAAAACCTGTCTATCTCAAGATAATATTATGTAATAGTGTGGTTCCCTAAGAACTCAAACACCCTAGCATCACCCAAGGCTTTGCAGCAAGGTTGAATTAAAAAGCTTTCGTTAAATGATAGTCGTAATAACATGGAAACCAATTAATCAGGGGTAAATATACCCTCCTTCTACCTTCATACAAAATGTAAAAAGTAAAATATTTAAAAGTAAAAAAAAACATAAAATAATGTAAAAAGTAAAAAAAAATAATTGATAAAATTTTCTTGGAGGAAGAATGATTTCAAATCCCTGATTTTTGTGGCCGTGTAAGGTTCGTGTGTGTGTGTGTTAAAAAACACGTACTTTAGGGTATTTATATCATCCAGAAGTAATCAATGATCTTTGTACAGAAAATAAACTTTAAGACGTATTATTTACCCTAGTCAATACTCCTGATGCACTTTTACGCAAATTATTTTTACGCTTTTTAAAAACTGAATAAAATAGTATATAATCTAAAATAATAAACATTTAAATTATCATTTTAAGATGCATGCCAATGTAATAGTCAATCAAACTTAAGCAAAATAGTCAAAAAAAAGTCTTATAAAGGATAAAAAAGTTGATTTTGTTGGTTATCTAATTTTTTATATGTTGAAGTGAACACGAAAATTGCAATATCTACTTAAGGTTTTTTTTGATTTTTAAAATTTGGCATAGATATTCTAAAAGTATAGAATTGCACTTAAATTTTAAGCCCATATCATATTCAACCTATATTCGCCCTTTAATTGTTTGGTTCAAAGTATATGTGTCAAAATTATTCAACCAATAATTTTAATTTATAAAGGAAAGCGATTTTGTGTGTCACCATTGGCTTTCATATACATCAATTTATCATCTGATATCTTATAAGATACCTGAATATTTAAGATGTGTTCTCAAAAGAAACTGAGCTGATTTATTTTATTTTCATAAAATAAAATTGACATATAAGTTTATAATATTCAAATCTTAACGAAACATTGATTCATTTTCACTCAGTAGTTAACAATATATGTGCAATAGATCTTTTCATGAAAATACTCTTTTTCGAATTTTAGTCTTCTGCTAACCTAAAAAGTTACTTTAGGAGCCTAGAAATACATGTACAAAATTTCAGCTCTCTATCTCTACTGGCGACCTAGCGCCAGGCATGTAAAATATCAACAGATAACGGTAGCACGGCGGTTTTAACAATACCACATCAATGTGCAGGTTTTAAGCTCTTCTGCATATTTCAATTTAAACACATAAGGGCAAAGATATATTATCCCAAAAATCTTTTGTCAAAGTCTACTCTACACCTAGCGCCAGTCAGTTTTCTAAAATCATGCCTTTTATACCTGTGAAAATAGAAATCGCCAGCGCTAGGTGTAGAGTAGACTTTGACAAAAGATCTTTGGATTATTATATCTTTGGCTTTATGTGTTTGAATTGAAATATGCAGAACACTTAAATTCATCTTCCAAGCCATTCTCTAGGCATTTTAATTTTTTTTATGAAATAACGGGATTTCAAAACTGCCACTTTGAAAAGGCCTAAAAAATATCTTTTTTTGTCACTTTTTTCATTGCTTATAGTTACAACTTATTAAGATATTATGCTCAGTTAAAAAAAATCGGCGCCTCCAGCACCAAAACCGGCAAAAACTGGCAGTTAAACTTCTGTGCCCCTACTTGCCCCCCTCTTCGGTAAACAGTAGTTATCTCAAGAAGTAAAAGAGATATCAACACACAGAAAGAAAACTTTTTAAATAAAACTGAACTAAGTAACCATTACACATTCAATTTTGGGACTTTCCTTCTAGGGGCTTGTGAAGCAAAAGACCCCCAAAAACTAAAAATGTGAGTTCTGGACTTATTTTTAAAGATATCAACCTAATTTTTTTTAGAAAACTTTTTCACATAACCAAACTCAGCAACATTTACAGATTTCATTTTGGGACTTTCCTTCTAGAGGCTTGTTTGGCAAAAGACCCCCAAAAACTAAAAATATGAGTTCTGGACTTATTTTTAAAGATATCAACCATTTCGGAGGGGGTATTTTAGGAGGGGTAAACAATTTTGAATACCCCTCAAAATAAAACATCTCTAACAAAAAAAATACCAAATATTTAATAAAATTTAAATTACCCCCCCCCCCCCAAAAAAAAAAAAAATTACCCTGGGGGCAAATTTTGCTTACCAACAGATTTTAGGGGGGGTAATTACCCCCCCCCCCCTCCAAGCAAATTTTACCCCCCCCAAAAAAAAAGCTTGGACGCCCCTGCTGAGTTTGGTTATGTTAAAAAAGTTTTCTTTAAAAAAATCAGTTTGACATCTTTAAATATAAGCTCAGAACTCATATTTTTTGTGTTTTGGGGGGTCTTTTGCTCCACAAGCCCCTCAAAGGAATGTCCCAAAATGAAATGTGTAATCATTACTGAGTTCTGTTTTATTTTAAAAATTTTCTTTAAAAATATCAGGTTGATATCTTTAAAAATAAGCTCAGAACTCATATTTTTTGTGTTTTGGGGGGTCTTTTGCTCCACTAGCACCTGGAAGGAAAGTCCTAAAATGAAATCTGTAAACATAACTGAGTTTCATAGACGTCCAAGAGGGGGTGTAAAGTGGGGATTACCCCCCCCCCCAAACGAATTTGGGGGTGCCAATTTTTAGTTTTTGGGGGTCTTTTCCCAAACAAGCCTCTAGAAGGAAAGTCCCAAAATGAAATCTGTAAATGTTGCTGAGTTTGGTTATGTGAAAAAGTTATCTCAAAAAAAATTAGGTTGATATCTTTAAAAATAAGTCCAGAACTCACATTTTTAGTTTTTGGGGGTCTTTTGCCAAACAAGCCCCTAGAAGGAAAGTCCCAAATGAAATCTGTAAATGTTACTGAGTTCAATTATGGTAACAAAAGATTTTTAAAAAATCAGGTTGATATCTTTAAAAATAAGCTCAGAACTCATATTATTAGTGTTTTGGTGGGTCTTTTGCTTCACAAGCCCCTAGAAGGAAAGTCCCAAAATTGAATGTGTAATGGTTACTTAGTTCAGTTTTATTTAAAAAGTTTTCTTTCTGTGTGTTGATATCTCTTTTACTTCTTGAGATAACTACTGTTTACCGAAGAGGGGGGCAAGTAGGGGCACAGAAGTTTAACTGCCAGTTTTTGCCGGTTTTGGTGCTGGAGGCGCCGATTTTTTTTAACTGAGCATAATATCTTAATAAGTTGTAACTATAAGCAATGAAAAAAGTGACAAAAAAAGATATTTTTTAGGCCTTTTCAAAGGGCAGTTTTGAAATCCCGTTATTTCATAAAAAAAATTAAAATGTCTAGAGAATGGCTTGGAAGATGAATTTAAGTGTTCTGCATATTTCAATTCAAACACATAAGGCCAAAGATATAATATCTCAAAAATCTTTTGTCAAAGTCTACTCTACACCTAGCGCTGGCGATTTCTATTTTCACAGGTATAAAAGGCATGATTTTAGAAAACTGACTAGTGCTAGGTGTAGAGTAGACTTTGACAAAAGATTTTTGGGATAATATATCTTTGCCCTTATGTGTTTAAATTGAAATATGCAGAAGAGCTTAAAACCTGCACATTGCTGTGATATTGTTAAAACCGCCGTGCTACCGTTATCTGTTGATATTTTACATGCCTGGCGCTAGGTCGCCAGTAGAGATAGAGAGCTGAAATTTTGTACATGTATTTCTAGGCTCCTAAAGTAACTTTTTAGGTTAGCAGAAGACTAAAATTCGAAAAAGAGTATTTTCATGAAAAGATCTAATGTGCAAAGAATCACTTAACTGGGGTCAAACGGAAAACAATCTAAAAAACATAAAATTGAAAAAAATTTAAAATTCATCAGAATAAAAAGTACAACTATAAATCTTTTAAAATCAATTACCTCATCCTTTTGAAAAATCTTTTCCACATCATAAACAGAGCAAGGAGTGTTGTAGAATACTGAAGCTTTCAGTTTATACCTGAAATAAAAGGTTACTGTCAACTATTGATTGGAGATTGAAAATGAATAACGGAAAATTTTGTAGCCTAAATACTATAACTTCACCATATCAGTAAAAAAAAAATATATATAATACTTACTTATCATTGTAGTTTGAAGTGCAAAAGTACATATCCATCAAGGAGTTGTAGATTCCAAAATTCTAAGATTAAATAGAAATCTCTTATTAGGTTTATAACTTCATAACTCAATGATAGGGAGACAACTATCTGAAAAGGTATTGGTTTACTTAAATAATAATACACCATTTTTTTGTATTCAATTTAATATAAAAATATAAGTAAACAGATGTTTACCTTGACATGTAAAATATGGTGATCTGCATGAAAATTATCCCCCAAATCATCCTACGATATTTTTTTTTAATTGTTCTAAAAATATGTTAATCATAAAGAAAATCACTGAACCTATTTTATTATAAAGAAGGAAAATTTTGTTTTGAATTCTAAGAGTTGATAATACAAAGGATATATACTAGAATTTTGATATAATTAATAAGATTAGACAATAGCTCAGTTTTCATGGTAAATTTTCTCAAGAGAAGTAGGAAATAGAGCTCAAAAATACCTGAGGTTTCTGAGTGTGACCAATCTTGTTATCAATACTGTGCTGCATTATCAAAGCATTAAAGATTGTTGGTGGTACCCTAATGTCACGAAAGGTTCAAATAAATATAGAATATTTTACATAAACACAAATAAAGACCAAATTATCACCAAAATGTCTTTTTACAATTTTATATGTAAATAACAATTTTTTTAGATATTAATCAATAAATCTTATTTCTCTCATTCTGTCTCTTATTAATTTTGATGTTTAAATTATAAAAATCCTCAAAAACAGGAACCTGTTTTAATGAAAAATATATAGAAGGCCTAACATATTGATAGAAATGAATTTGGAAACTGTATAAAATAGATACTCCTATACCAATTTGTAATGCCTATATATTATACAAGTTAACATGTCTTAGAATTTCATTTAACAATACCTAAGCCATAAACCAAATAGCATCTCAATGCAAAGAATAAAGAATTCTTCGGGTAAACCATTTCCATAAATGTGAGCATCAAATGAATTTGTACCATGCAGGTAGTGATGGAGTTTATGAGCATGTTCATAAACCTGAATATGTAATGTAAACATAATAGTTAGTAAAAATATTTTTAAAATACCAATTTCAGAATTGTAATGTTACCTTTGGTAAATGAGCCAATCTAGAAAAAAGACATTCAATTTTATTTTTGAGTGATACACAAGCACTGATAGTTAACTTTAAAAAAGAACCAAATAATATCTAGAACATTATCAAGTTAATAATTCAAAATGAATGTATTTTTTCCTATGTTGAGGGTAGAACAGACCAAGCCAATGAAGAAAGGTTCTAAAAGTCAATATTTCATAGATTGTTATTATTCACAAATACATCACTTAAATACTGAAATCACAATTTTTGGGAATATTCCCTCGTTCGTAACATCGCCCCATAAGGGGCAATTCGTCGTATTTTAAATATGGCTTTTATAGGTTATTTTAGGTTAGGTTAGGTTATATTGGGTTAGGTGATTGTCCCACAGGGTTAGGTAATTGGCCCCGCAGGGTTAGAGATCCCTTGCAGGGGCTAGAAATAGGAGAAAAGCTACTGTGAAAAATACGAAGAATTGCCTCATAAGGTGCGATGTTACGAAAGGGACTATACCCCAATTTTTTAATAATATCTATTAGCATAAAAATCATTTCTATTCGTTTACAGTAGATATTTATATGAACATAAGAACCTAAATTGTTAATACCTGGAAATAATTTTGGACAGTTTATCAGTCAGTCCAAATGCTGAATCTATTATCCAAATAATCAGAGGAATTTCTAGGCTTATACTTTGCATATGAAGCAACAGTACAATATGATAAGTCTAAAATATATCAACATTCATGCTTGACAAATATTTATCAAAATTTAAATAGATAGATTTTTATTTCTCAACTTTTACCTTGGTATTAATAAATCCCCAAACAGCATGAGTTAATGTCTCTTTTAAGCTCATTTCCTAAAATATTTATCATAATTTAATCTTTTAATAATTAGGGCTTTATTGTATTATTTTAGATTTCTCTTGTAAATAGCTTTAGGGTAGAAACTTATTGATCAGATGAATTGAATTCAGCAACTGCATAAAAAAAAACATACATCCAATCCAAATTTATAGGTCCTTAGAATAATGTAAAGGATGCAAACCACATAATGAGTTTGATAATAAGTAAGAGGAATTTTCAAAATTCTTAAAACGTCTGTCTTCTGTAGCATCTGAGAAAAATGTATATATAAAATGCTCATATTGTATAGTAGCCTTACAATCAAATTGTGGAGTTACCTTTGAAGGTAGACAGTAGTGGCAGTAGATACACAATAGCTGATCAATAATTATGAATCCAAGGACTGTACTCTTATCAATGGTTAAAGAAAACATGTGAAGCCAACCTGAACATAAAAAATTAGGCTTTTAGAGTGGTAAAACCAAAAGTAACTGAAGCAAAATATAATATGAAACATTATAATAGTTTACCTAAATCTAAACCAAGAACTGTTAAAAGCTGGTTTAATATAAATCTAAACAAAAATAATAATTCCATCTTAAATTCATAATTGCACGATATCTATCCGTCTTAAGATCTTATTTTGATTGGCAGTGAATATATCTACTGGTCGTATAAGGGCTTAAGGATTTTTACTATCACATACCATTGGGGTGAAGGCCATAAGCTAGGGGCAAAGCTTAAATATTTTTATGCGCAATCCTAATATGGAATTTTCAAGCATGTAATTGTCTGTTTCATTTTTTACAATGCCGTCCCTATAGTCTAGAAAATAAACTTGTAATAGCTTGTAAGGGCCACTAATGGATATTATCATCCTTGTTAGAATAATACCTCAGGGATAAGAATGATATAAAATGTGAGGCATAGATAGGAGGTATAAGAGCCAGAGCCAGGGTACCAGAGACAAACAAGGAATACGGAGCTACCACAAACTGAAGACAACTGAAATAAGATAATACAATTTTAGAGCTATTTATAAGGATACGCCGCTAAAGGGGGGTGGTCGACCCTTCTCTCTATATTTTGGTTTTAACAAGTAAATATAAGAAAATTAAATTTGGGATGTATTTTTTCCGGGGGCCATTTCTCCTGGGAGGGTGAAGGTATCTTTCCCCAGCAGAGTTCTAAACCTAACATAGATCCATAAGAAGCTTTACTGTATAGGAGAACAATTTAAGTAAAGCGGTTAGGGAGATCATCCGGTACAAACAGATATACAGTTGGACATTCTGTTACTTTTATGTGGGGATACACTATATTTATGAGGGTGAGCATTGAAAAGGTGAAAAAATGAAAATAGGCCTCCAAGGAACATTTATAAAGTGGATATTTAAATCGTTCACCCGCATATTCCAGTCCAGATGGGGAAATAAACAAACAAAAAAAAAAGATAAATGAAAAGTTTACTTCTTTCCCAAAAATTATAACAACTATGTTTATAAATTTCTTTGTTTCAATTCTAAAACAAAAAGATTTTGATTCTTAAATCTTTTGAATTTTTATTAATTAAAGGGACTGTGAACGTAAATTTTTCTCATCTTAATATCAAATCTTAACATTATCTCATTCATAATATCTCACAGATAGAGCAAAACGCGCTTTTGTTTGCTTAAAAAACGGCTTTTTCCGACGATTTTATAAGGTACGGGGAAAGGAAGAAATTTTCCGTATTATATAAAATGTGCATTAAATTGCTTTTTTCTCCCATTATAGCTAAAATTAAACTTTTTCACATAGTTCTAGATTTTTCCTAACAGTTAAGCTGACTTTTAACATAATCCTTGCTTTAATCCAATGTATAGTTACTTAGAAATTGATAAAATAAGCAATATTTTTTTATTGAAAACCAAATACAATAACAAAGCCAGAAACAGGTTTTTTATTAGTATCCAATTAACTTTAAATGGCCCATCTCTCGCCCACCTTTAATTACAAATTTGTAAATAATAAAGACGCAATATTTCTTTATAAACAGTCTGATAAAAGTGTAAACTAATTCTCCAAAGTGGGTTATTTATTGTTCAACACAATAAAAAAGGATATTATTATTTTATATAACCTATGAGATTCAACCCTTTGTAGACAGTGAGGTATTTTTTTGTCAATAATACGAGTTTAAAATATGTCTTTATTACCTAATTACTACGTTATAAAAAAACGAATTGGCAATTTTATAGCATAAAATAAATCCTTAACAGTAAGTAAATTGTTTCAACTATATATGACAAGTTAAATATCCCTACAAACATTATAAGAAACAAAAACGTTCAGATTTTCCCTGTTTTTTCCTTTTTCCCTCTCAAAATACCATAAAATCAAGGCATTATTTCTGGATATTTTTGTGAATAGGACATTTTTGGTTGATCAGTGTAGTGAAATGTGCTTAGTAAATGTTAAGATTTGATAATCAGATGAGAAATTTTTACGTTCACACTCCCTTTAATGTAAATAATTTCACATTTTTATAAGAGAGAACCTATAGCAACACAGAGAACAATACTTTTATTTACAAAAAACAACATCCATAAAAATGAAGCTTTGAGATGGTAGGGCAAACGTACATTAAAACTTGTAGAGTATCAGAACTGAATAAGCAGAATATTAATGCATAAGTCTAAACAAAATTTAAAGTAAATTTGTTGCAAAACTTCTTAAATATAGGATACAGTTCAAGGACATACTCACATTTTCAGGGCTTCATTTTTGAGATGCTTCGCTTAAAACATTGTACCTTGTGGTAAAGGGAATCAGTTTTCCAAAAATAAGATTAATATAATTATTATAACATACAAAATTTGTAGTCTAAAAAGTTAGAAAAATCAGCATGCTTTAATTTGACATACGGACTTCCTGGTAAAGATTATAGACTAAATCGTAACTAATTGTTAAAGCAATCATCATGCAAAGTTTGAAATCGATAGTACAATTTTAACCTGTTTAATTAACGGAAAGAGCTAACTGTCCTTGACAGACGGACGGACCGTCCCTAATTATATAAAAAACTTCTAAAAAGTAGAATGTGTATAAATTTTAAAGAGATAAAACTCCACCCACATACTTGACTGGAAGGCGTGGAAATGATATTTTAAATCTTTCTGGATAAAAGGATTCATTCCTTTGGATAAAGAAATATTTTATAATCGTAGAAAACTGTTTACGAAGCATCAGAGGAATCCTTTTTTGGGCCAAGGCATAACGTCTACATTGAATTTATGTAAATCAATGGTTTAATCTTAACTTGAATCTATTTATATATTAGCGGCTATGCCCCTATAGGCTTCAGGGACACTTGTTTTTTTTTGTGGGGGGAGGTAGAGGATAATTTTTCTAGGAGCGTTTTCTCTTCGGGGGGTGGAGAAACCCTCACCCAAATTAGTTAAAAACCTTCCGTGGTCCTTTAAGAAGTTTCACTCAAAAGGAGAACCATATCGGTTCACCGGTTAAAGCGGATACATTAATTGTAAACAATAATTTATCTAGAATTACAATAAAATAACAAATACATGACTGTCTCACAAATAGGTATGCCTATCTTTATACCAAATAAAGTTCATTGTCTAAAAGAAAAAACTGTAATTTTTGAATTATTCCAACATATTTTCAATCCCTTTATTCTAAAATTGAACTCTGGCATAATCAGGAATGCAGGGATTGGTCAAATGTGAAAAATTCATCAATTCTAATCAATGTAAACCAAGATACTTATTTGCCCCTAGCCTCTAGGGGCTTCGCCCTATGAGGTAATGGGAAGTCATCCCACCTATGTAAAATTTTTCTTAAAGCTATAGAGATAAAACTCTAAAAAAATTCTTTATAAAATTACTCTGTGGAAATATTAAACCCAGTTTGTGCACACAAAAATTTTAATTCGTAAATAATTAAACCCAAGTTGTTTGTAGTAAACACAAAAATTATAACTTGGAAAAAAAATTGGAGAGGGGGGGGGGGCGGGGTTTCATGTGAGCTTCGATCCATGGTGCGGTGGGGGTGAGTGAGAATAGCCTAAAATCACCGCAGGATCAGTAGGTATATTCCCTGAAGAGTAGAGCCCAATCGGTTCAGCAATTACTTTTTGCTTACAAAAGAAAATATTTTTTCTTTCTTTGGGGAAAGGGGTGTCCAACCCTCCAAGATGATAGCTTAAAACCGCCACAGGACCAGTAGTTATGTTCCCTGAGGATTAGAGACCTTACTTTTCAGTGATTAGTATTACTGAGATCTTAATCTTCAGACAGACATCAAGCTACTTTGTGTTCTTTACAGTCACATAGAATGAATAACAAAAGATTAGATATTGTATTATAGATAGTCCTAAATATGAGAATATTTGTTAAATTAATCTACCAATTATATATCCCTGTTTCCCTGAGCATGATTGATAAAATTGATAAAGTATGTCTGTCCAAAATTAAATTCACACAACTCATTGTTTCAACCATTTCATAAAGATTACATTAATTTGTCTTCACATAAAATGTCCATCAAAAAGATATGAAACCAGACATGATATGATTGGAGCTATATAAAAATACTAGCGGCTACGCCCATAGAGGCATTTGTGAGTAAATGAGTGATGAAAGGGGAGGGGAGGAATTGACCCTTCACTTTACATTTATGTAAATTGTTGTTTTTTCATGATGATTTTTCTTTTGAGGGTAGAGGTACTCTCCCTCAAAATAGTTATAAACTTCCTTAAATCTATAAAAATCTTTGCTGCAAAGGAGAACCATATCGGTCCAGAGGTTTGCGAGATCTTAAGCTATAGACAGACAGAAATCTGGTTAGTTTCATTCATGAATATTAAGAATTAAGATTGATTGAATTATAAAATGACATTCTTATTGTATTTATTATTTCAACTTTTTTATTCTTAAACATTTAAGATTTAATTAATTGTCATTTGGTTCTTAATCTTTAAGTCCTTTTTTGTAATTAAATAGGATCATATGTGCAAATAAAACACCTACAAACAAATTTAAAGAAATTAACCTTGCTTTAATTAAGTCTTATGGACAATTTAGAATATGTCTAAAAGGCAAGCCATTAAAAGTGAAATTTAAAAAACCATAAGTCAAAAGAAAGTTTTTGGTACTTTCACATAAAATACATATTGGGCACTGAAAACCCTCTTATATTAAATACAAAATAAAAATAAGGAGGGATTTTTCCATATGCCTTACTTCTGCAGCGAGTCCAAAGTATTAAAAAATCAAAGCAATTTTATACACATATAATAAAGATGTACTTTTAAACTTCAGACGGTTGCATTGAAGTTGCATTTAGAAATCATGTATTGACAAGAATATATACCAGCTTTTTCTAGTCAAGACTTAAAATAAAAAAATTAAAAGTAGAAGATAAGAAAAAAACAAGTTTAGATGCAAAACCAAATAAAATGCCAGGCCTTCTAAAACAGTATACAAGTTACTTTAACATTTTTATTGTATTTTAGATTGACTTGACTATATATTTTTTTAAAAGTTAAAATGAGGGCTCGGCAGCCATAGCTAACATGAGACGCACGATTTACAGGAAGCCTCAATGCAAGAGGCGTTCCTTTTTAAGCCACCCTATAAGTTTCTCTTTCAGCCGCGCAACTTAAATAGCCATCCAGCAAGCTACAGCCACCAGATTAAAATCGAGGCAGCAATTCTAAGCCATAATCAGCCTCTGACACCCTGATTCAAACAGCTTAGACAAAACTTGAGTAGCAGATTTGAGAAAGCATGGCGTCTTGGAGGAAGAAAACTGGTTTTGATTTTATGATTTTTTTTATAAATATTTGTGGAAAATTGTCTGTAATACGTTGCTATACATAATTTTATGGCATAGCTGAATCCATTCTGTAAAAATGACGGTAATATCAAAACATTATACCTCAAAAGCATGGTAAGCTTGACATTGGCATGATAAGCAGAAACAATACAGGCAAATCTGACAGCTATCAACAAATACAACTGAGTCTTATACTCAAACATCTCCTGAAATTAAAATGTTAGCAGGATATTAGATTTTCGGCGTTTCCCCTCAAAGATTCTTGTTGAGTCCAGGATCGCCCCAACACTATTTTTTAAAAATAAATGGGTAAGATATTTCTTATTTATTCCTAACCTCTGGGGTAGCCCTACAAAACTTTTACCTGTGGTGTCCTAGCCTTGCTTGGTACCCTCTACTCAATAATAACCTAACCTAACCTGTCCTAAGGTAAACTATGATCTACTAGTCACTTTGAGGGAAGTCGCCTACATCTTCATTTTTTAACTAAAAATTGTTTGTGTGTCCTTCTGATAATCCAACTTTTTTTTGGGGGGTTTGTGTACAATATTGAAAGTAATTCAGGTGGTTAAATGGAATCTACGGCCCTCCATTTTGGGGGTAAAGTTAGGTGGTTTCCTTCAAGATTTGAAATATGGGGGAAAGCCAAAAGTTTTAAACAAGAAAATATTTTTGTTGTTTTTATAAAACTTGCCTTTTCGTCTGCATGTAGTTTTCTAAAGGCAATCTTGGCATCATTGATTGATTGATTTGATCTGTTTTTAAAATTCAATATTAAATTTTTAACTAAAGACATGGTCACAAACGAGAGGAATAATCCAAAATATGAATTTTTGGTCAGATAATTCAAGGGGATTAAAACATTAAATGATTTGTTTTTGTTGAGAGAATATATTCTCTTTAAATTTTGTAGTCTTATCGATGTTATTTATCCTATAAATATACATTCACCTCTCTTTTTACTTAATATGAACTTAAAACAAACCAAAAATTTTTATAAACTATAAATCTATAATACAAAGTAGAACGATGTCTGTCCGTCCGTCTGTCCGACCCTTAAGATCTCAGTAACCACTGAACCGATCGGATTCTACTCTTCAGGGAATATACCTACTGGTCCTGTGTTGGTTTTAGGCTATTTTCTTGGGAGGTGGGACACCCCCAACCCCCCCAAAAATAAAAAATCCCCCCCAATTTTTTTTCTTATTTTTTTTTTCTTGCGTAGGGACTTATTTCTCCACAATTTTATTTTCTTATGGGGAAGTTAGTTCACATAAAACTACTGGCGGCAGCACTAGTAGAAGCCACTATTGATCTATAAAGTAACATACAAACGAATAATTATCATTTTCTCAACTCTAATATTCTAAATCTATTTCAAACAATTTTCTATATTTTGCTTTGATTAATAAATTTTGTATAAAAATGTAGGAAACTTAAAATATGAAACTTTCCTGTCTGCAAATTCTTTCTTAACTTTAAGCTCGATTGTTGATCCCCTTTCCTTGGCTTCCTAAAAAATAAAATTGTTAACTACCCACCAATTACGGGCGAAGTTGTTGCCCATGACACTTGAGCTTTAGGTTCAACAACCAAGGAAAACTTAGTGGAGCCAAATATCTCCTTTGCCGTCCAAACACCCAGGATATTAGGTTAAGTAACGCCCATCAGCAAACCAACTCTTTGATTGCACGTTCCTTGGCTGGAAGTCTTAACTGTGCATGGTAATGACTTGCTCCTGTTTTGGGCCCAGGCATTCCCCCTACTCTTACTATTAACGTCGCACCTGACATAGCAGCTTTAGTTATGACGCGGTATTAAGCAGAGATTGTAAACTAACAAGGTTAAAGCTTAAACACAGTATTTAAGTCGGTTGTGCGGTTAGCTTGTATTAGTAACTTTAAATTTAACAACGATGACAGCATCCATAAGCAGAAAAAAATATAGACAAACATGCTAATTGATGTTCAGTGGCCATAAAAAAAGAAAAGAAAGGTATGGAATATAAGAAAATCACACAACCTTTATAAAAATATTTGAATATATTTAAGACCATGAACGACATACTGACGGACGTAGTAAGTTGTATACTGGCTGCTCTTTGGAACGGTACATTTCCACCCAAAAAGTCAGCAGTCTATCCTAAATATCAGCTAAAAAAATCACATTTCTTCCAAAACCTTACAGGCGGACGTACAAAGTGAGTAATAGAGTAGCTTCAGTACAATGAAATTACCTGTTTCTGAATTAACTTGGTTAGATCATCTGGATTTGTGAGCCAGGTTGGCAGCTTCCAGATTATCCTGATCTGTTCCAGGTAGATCTACAGGTATAGCCAGAAATATGGACAATATCTTAGATATAATCTATTTAAGTGTATGGCTATAATGATTGTTATAAAAATTAAAGATGTGCATGGCTACATAGCTGAAACTATTTGACCTAGTTATCCCAAAATGGATAGCTGCTGCAATTTTTTTTGGCTTTTTAAGCCGTTTTTTTGGTTTGCAGAATGCTTGAAAACTGTAAGTATATAGGTTTGTTGAGTGTAAGTTGCCTTAACCTTGCGGGGTCTAGAGCTGCGGTGCCATAACCCCTCGAGGCTAATATGTACCTAATATAACCTAACCTAATCTGCCTTAAAGTGAAAAACAAAAACACATAAAAACACCCTCTTTATTCGAACCTTATTTTTAATTTATTTTAAGATTACAAAAGACTGGGCACATTTACCACCTTTAAATTTGACAAGCCTTTGAATCCTGCATATAGTACCTTTTTTGATAAAAATGCATAATGTACACTAAGTACAGACACTTGGAATTAAATTTAATGGCAATGAAAATAAATTGTGCTAAACCCAAGAAGATACGGATAAATGATGAAAAATGAAAATTTTTGTAAGGTTTAAATTTGTTTCTGATTTAGGAAAAATTAAGTATTGGGATCATGGAAAGAAAACGAAGTAGCGGGTTTCGGTAGCTTTTCTCCTGTTTCTAACCCCTGCGGGGGGGGGCTCTAACCCTGCAGGGCAATCATTAACATTACCAAATATTATCAAATGCTACTGTCAAAATAAGACGAAACCCCCTGCTTCCTTTTCTTTAAATGATCCGATTTTTTAGTTGAATAACTTCAACTGACATATCCCTTTATTACTGGCTAAATTTTAGCACCACGGGAATGAGATCACAATTTTGCATTTTAATTTCATTTGCATGTGAAGGAATTTTTGTGAAAGAAATGAAAATTTATTAATTTTTATAAGGAAGTAAGTAAGGTGCTTTCCCTTTCAAGTGTCTTGCGAGAACAGAAAAGAACCCCCACCCCTAATTTGAAGAATAATTAAGAATATGGGATTGGGGTTTTTTATGTTTGTGTTTTATCTTAGATTGGGTTTTATTTGGTCACTTTTGGTGCAAGACATACCTGCAGGGCTAGAGCCAAACGCAGGGGCTAGTCCAAAAAATACTAAACCCTCCAGATTTTCAATTTATTTAATGGAAATATAATATACGTGGATATATCTTATGCCAGGGGAAAAAATTGTCGTCAGTTTAGGTCACTAATATGAATATCATTTATTTGTTAGTTAGTTCATCCAGTAGGAGAAGAGGGGGGGGGGTAGATTGGGGATAGTTATTTTAGCCAGCTACAAGTTGCACTTTATTAGAGTGTTTGATAATATGGTGTAATATCCAAGTACTAATAATCTATTGTTTAATCCTTGTGAACCCTAAATGTGATGAACTGAAAATAGTTGCCGAATGTGTACGCAGTTTCCTGAGTGTTTCCTCATCCTAGCTCAATATTTATTACTAGCTAAAAAAGCTTCAAACTTCAAAAAAAATCAAAATTTAAAAAATTCAAATTTATAATAAATAAATCGTTTATACATTCAAATTTTGATTTTTTTAAGGGAAGTTTGAAGATTTGTAGCTAGTAGTAAATATTGAGCTAGGATGAGGAAACACCCAGGAAACTGCGTACACATTCGGCAACTATTTTCAGTTCATCCTAAATGTAATATCGTATGATGTAATATGCATATTATTCATAAAAGTTGCAGAGTTCTTATAAAAACTGTCACACGCCATTCAAAATACAAGCAATTGGTAAATTTTACGAAAAGTGTAAAATAATTAGGCATTGCATTGGAATAATTATTAGTCGCATCGTATTATAGACTGCTTTCCGCGGATATTAAAATAAAAAAATTTTAGATTAACACTGGTAACACGAAGAATTTTGTTTAAACTTAATCATGCATGTTTTATTCCAATAATTTGTATTGAAATTCAAATAATTATAACTGATTTATTTTATATGGTAAAAATAAAGAAATAACTGCATTTTCGTACCAAAATGTGTACACGTACTAGCCATTTATATGGCTGGATTATTTCTACACTGTGGTTTCATTGGTTTAATTTAATAATTAGGGATCTAGATCTACTATATTTATTTGGAATTTTTCCTTATTAGAATAAAACACTAGAGGAGGAAGGGGTTTGTTCCCATCCCATAGACCTTGTGCCGACTCTCAATTGGGTCTTATAATATCAACCAATTATGTCGGGAATATTAACACAGCCATGTAGCAGAAAACTTTTTTGTTGATGTTGGGCCAAGACTTTCTGAATCAATACCTCAATCTTCTAAATCTTTCAGGGATTTCTTGGGGGATCAATATGATGAAGAATTTAACTTTCAGGAAGTAAACTCTTTTATTATCAATATAACTTTGTCCAAATTAAAATCAAAATCAAGTGTAGGTAATGATAATATCTCTATGAAACTATTAAAAGAAATAATGCCAATAATTATAACGCCTATCATTCACCTGTTTAACCTCTCTTTAAACACTGGCTACATTCCTGATAACTATAAATGTGCAAAAATTATACCTATTTACAAAGCTGGGGAAAGAGATAGATTTGACAATTATCGTCCTATTTCCATACTTCCAGCCCTCTCTAAATTACTTGAGAAAATTGTTGCTTTTCAAATGATTAGATATCTTTAGGGAAACAAAATGTTATATCAACATCAATATGGCTTCAGAGGGTCAAGAGATACACAACAACCACTGATACATTTAATCAACAAAGTTTATGACGGACTGAATAAGCCCCAATCAGAATACAGTGCCTGTGTGTTTCTTGACCTTAAGAAGGCATTTGACACGTGTGATATACCAATTTTACTATCCAAACTAAAACACTATGGTTTTAAAGGTGTATCTGCAAAATGGTTTGAAAATTATCTAACTAATAGAAAACAGTATGTTGAAATAAATGGTGTAAAGTCCGAAGAAAAAGTATTAACTCATGGAGTACCACAGGGCTCTGTCATTGGACCAATTTTGTTCTTGTTGTATATAAACGACCTTCCAAATTCAACAACCTTATTTTGTAGCCTTTTTGCAGATGACACAATCTTCTGTAAAACCTCAAGTAATTTAGAAACCATAAAAACATCATTAAATGAATAATTAGATAAGGCATCAGTATGGTTTAGGGCAAATAAACTTTCTTTAAATGTATCTAAAACAAAATACATGGTCTTCAGACTTAGCAGTATGCAACCTGTCAATATAACTTTAGAATCTTCATTAATGGGGAGGAAGTTGAGAGAATCAGCAATGAAAATGAAACAAAGTCTTTTAAATTTGTTGGGGTACATCTTGATGAATTTCTCAATTGGAATGAGCATACAAAATGGTAAAAAACAAAGTTTCTAGTTCTCTATATGCATTAAATCAAATAAAAAATGTTCTCCCATCAAAAACTTTGAAAACGGTTTATTCCTCAATGATTTTGCCTCACTTAAATTATTCTAATATCACATGGGGTCTCTCTAAAAGTAAAGATATTGACAAAATAAGAAAACAACAAAAAAGGGCAATAAGGATTATTGTAGGTGCTAATTATAATGCACACACTGAAATTTGGTTTGGACAATCTAAAATCTTAAAATTTGATGATTTGGTAAATTTAAACATTTTAAATTTTATAAGTAAATTTTTTCATAAGAAACTCCCAGAAAGCTTTGATAACATGTTTAAAGTTCTTTCTTCTCAGAGATCAAAAAAGTTACTGATAAGTATACCTAAAACAAAACATCTTGAATATTTTCCAGCAGTGTCATTTCCAAAACTTTGGAATAACTTGAGAAATGAAATAAGGCTTTCAGACTCTGTAAAGAAATCATTGTCCATGATTAAAAAAGATTACTTTTTAAATTATAAATCATTTCATTGCAACAAAAGAAAATGCTTTTCCTGTAAGAAATAAAATCTGTACCAACTTCTGTAACTGTAAATAGTTATTTAGTCAACCCACTTAATTATTGATCTATTAAATTTGTGTAAATATCTTTATATAATAAATATTTTTTGTAATTCTCGCTATAAATAAAGTAGTAAATGAAATCAATTAAAGGGGTAAATTTACGGCCTACTCCAAGGCTTAATTACTCCTTGCTATGCAATTTTTAAAATATGATTTTATATGTATATTTAATAATCTAAATGTATTGCATTAGTTAATAAATTCTATTCTATTCTAAAACGATTTGCTAGCAGACGAAGAAGGTCCTTGGAAAAGGGGGCAGGTAGTTCTGTAAATATATTCATACTATAGATCTATTGTTTCCTCATTTGAAAACCCAATAGCTACAATGAATAGATCCCCAACTATGGAAGGTAAATGTATATTGAAGAAAGAATAATATTGTCCATGCTTTCCCTGCAGTAGTAACCAGGTTCCTCGTATATAAGCATTCATTCTATGATCTTATCATTTGCTTATTCTACAAAATATGTAATTAGTATATAACTTTGTTATTAATACAAAGTAATTGTGATTGGAATTATTGTTATTTTTTGTGATTAATATTTAAGAAGTCATTTTAAGTAAGAAAGTGTCATGTGTGACGTCATAAAAATACGTCTAAAGAAGAAGGATGAGAGGAGAAGTCGAAAAGGAAACCCCTAAAAAAAGAAGAATAATAGACGTATATTCATGATGTCACACATGACACTTTCCGCAGTCCCAACTAACAAGGCTACTCTGAAACTCTTTGCATACACCAGGGATATTATGAAATAAGACAATGGACAAGAAACTAAAGTTCACTCTCGAACATGATAATAAGAATTACATATTCTGTAGATTAAAATTAGTGGTAGAGACGTTTTAACAAGGATATTTTGAACAAACCAATCAAGAACCTCTAAGTGTTTAAGCGAGCAAATGATAGAACTTGTTTATAAAACTTTGGGGTCCAGAAAAAATTATATTCAAATATGTCCCCTCCTTCCTTGGTTATCTGTAAGTATTAAATATTACAAACTTTCAAAGAATAGATAAAAACCCAGGCTGAAAATTAACAAAATACTTTGATAAAAAGAATAAAGGCCTCAAAACAATTAATTATAAATTTAAAACATACAAAGTCAAAAGAATTTGTTTTTAAGTTTTCTTTTTAAAAGGAATCTTTTACAACATTTCAATCAATTAAAACAATATAAAAAATATTTAACAAAATTAGGTAGACAAACCTATACTCTATACTTTTGTTTTAGTTATTCCTGCAATGCAATGGTCATAAATTTTTGAAGATTTTCGTATGAAACACATAAACTTGATTAAGTGAATAAAACTAACACTAATTATATTTAAAAATATAACATATCACTTTTACTTGAGTTTTTTTGGCATAAAAAAAAAGTACGTAAATGATAATTGTTATGTCACTGTGGGAAGCATGCACCTGACTAGAGTGGAACCCGAATAAAAAAACTTGTATTCTGTATATTTGGATATTATCAGTTCATTAAGTTGTAAAGCTACTCTTTCCCTTTTTTTCTTTTTAGTTTATATTTTCTTTTTTCGTTTACAATTTAAAAAATTGTTTAAAGTCCACTTATTTATACAAATTACTTCGTCCCTATCATTTAGGCAAATTTCTTCTTCAGGGGGGGGGGGGGGGGAATATGAAAATGCAAAACAATTTTGTTGAGGGAGTAATTTTTTTGCTAGAGATGATGGATGGAGATAACTCCCCCTTAAATAGTTTAAAACCTTCCGAACACTAATAAGAAGCTTCACTGTAAAAGAAAACTATTTCGGTCCAGTGGTTATCGTGATATTAAAATAAATACAGATTGACAGAGAAACATCGTATTACTTTTATAAAATGATAATATACAGACATTGGGTTTATTAACAATTAACATAATTTTTAATGTCTTAAGTTATGACGAAACTCGATCTCTATAACTACTCCAGACACTTTTCCATTAATGATACTTACTTTACATATTTAATTCATATAATAAATTTTGTGAGCTTCGCTGCTTTGGAACATAGATTTTGTCATTTCTCTGTTGTATTTGTGGTTATTTGGAGCAGAGTTTTTCTTTAACTTTTTGCTAATAATTAGTGTTTTAAGTAGAACAATGTCCGTCCATCCGCCCGTCTGTCAGTCTTAAGATCTTGGTAACCGTTGAACCGATTGGGCTCTACTCTTCAGGTAATTTAGATACTTGTCCTGGGTTGGTTTTAATCCATTTTGTTGAAAAGTAGGACAACCCCCCCCCCCCACAAAAAAAATTGGGGGGATGTAAACCTTGAGGGATGGATGGTGTTGATACCCTTCTACTCCACAATTTCTCGCTTGCCCATAGGGTCTGGATGATTTGTCTTGTAGACTTCGCAGAATTCATTTTAAATTTTATATAAATTGCTGATTTAAATGTTATAAAAGTAGCATTAAATGTTCACAAAAAATATTTTTAAATTTTTTTTAGCATATTAATTTATTTTTGGTGGGTAGTGTTTGTTGGAGCCAATGAACAAAAATGTCTTTATTTAAATAAACAAGTTTTGATAAAAATAGGAAGAAAACACATGATCTTTCATAACTAATGGTTGCAAAAGACAAAGTTTATGAAACTGTAGCATTTACACGTATGTTTCAAAACCTACATAGCATTTTCCCTGAAAGTGTCTAGTCGAGTGCACCCCCCCCCCCCCATCTATAGTTTTTTCTTGTTTATTTTCGCTTCAGGCCTAAATAAGTTAGTTTCAAATAAGTACATGGTAGACTCTCTCGGCAAGGATACCTCAGAAATAGATCCACAAGCATGAGTTATTTTTCCTGTTTTAAGAATATCAGGGATAAGGGATGGGAAACGTAAGAAAATATTATTCCAGGCCTATTTTCCAACTAGGCCTAAAAAACTAGTTTCGGGATGACGCAGTAGTTAGATTTGAAAACTATGAACAATGATGAAATAGCTATTATATGAATGCAAAGAAAAAAAGTATAGAATAGAATTCAGGTAGTTGATTTCACCTATCATAAAATATAATAAAAACCGTTATTACTTCACCAACCCCCCCCCCCCCCCCCCCATTTAAAAAAAAGTTTTTTTTTGAGATGGTTAAATCTGATTTATTTTCAAACATTTTAAGGGGGGATCTACTTCACCCCAAAATTTGTATATAGAAATAAACACCGCTTTAGCTCCCCAGCTTTAATAAATAAATTAAGTAGAATTGAATAAGTACATGGGTAACATTCTATCAACTAATTGTTCCATAGCAAACATATAAATTAAGAATTTAAAAAAAAAATTTATTTTACGTTAAATATTAACAGAAAAGTTCAATTAAGTGTGCAATAATTTTTACCAAAATTAATGAAATTTTTTTTTAACAAAACACAGTACACTTTTATTTACATATTGAACTAGTTTTGTATTTGTGATCATTTAGATGGGTTATCAATTCCACATGAAATGTAACTTTTAAGTTGTCTAAAGACATGAGTTTTTCACATTGTTCTAAAGTATAAAATGTTGAATCCTACTCAGTCTTCAAAAAACGATCTCTCAATTTATGTTTTGCTATATGTACATTTATTAATGTGTAAATTTAATAATAAGTTGATGTGATTGAACGTCATATATATTGTTGTCATTCTAATAGCAGAAAGTTTCCATTGTTGTCTTTCTAATAGCAGAAATTTATGTTTGGTTGAATTAATTTAGCCAATAATGAACTGGGGGACGTGTTTGTTATTAATTAATTGGTTAATGCTAAAAGCAAGTTTCAGGCTATTGGATATTGGCCTACAGCCAATGAGGAACTGAGGGAAATGAGTTGATTTTATAGGCAAAAAAGAAAAGTTGCCCCATCACTTTCAAAAGGAGGCTGAGACCTAATTTTCGGTCAGGTTTCCCATCCCTTATCCCTGGAATATAGAGAGAACTTGGCTGCTGTTCTCCCAATCCATTCCAAAACAGTCTGTTGCAGGTTCCATTTTCTACACCTTTGTGTGTTATCGCTTGCACCGCCGCCGGGAGGTTTAACCATATCACAATAATAATACAACCATCTACATTATTTTCAATTTATTTTAAAAACAATTATTATTATTATTATTAAAACTTTATTATTAAAATATATAAATAATTTAAAAGAAAGATATCAGGATAATGAATAAAAGCACGAATAAAATCAGGTTATAAAAAAGATTACAATAGTTTATTTTGCTAGATTGATGGCATCATCAATGGCACTTTCCATTGGTTCTTTGTTGTCGGTGTTATTCTTGGTCAGCAGTCCCTTGGCGGTTAGATAGCTGTTGAAGGTTGGCATCTTCAAGGTAATATCAGCTTGTCTTCTCGGTTTCCGCTGAAAAGCTCCCAGGAAAAAGTTGGCGCATGCTTTATAGGCTGAGGCTGTAAGGTGAACTCCATCAGCTAGGCTATGTTTGTCAAAGTTCTTACCGAAAATGTTCTGGTAAACCAGGAACTCGCATCTGTCAGGTAGGATCAGGCTTGACTGTAGAAATTGGTTGAGGAAGTTGGTATAACCAGTCATGGATATTCTCTGATTTTCACTATCTAGCACAGAGTGTTCTTGTAAACCACAGCATTGAGAGATGTGTCTTGGGAAGGGTCCTAGGATGAACACCCTTCCCTTGAAGTGCTGTGCTAGATAGATAGTCAGCTTATTTGTATCTTGGATCAACTTGTCCATTTGCTGGTCTGTCAGGATTGTTGGATGGGTCAGATGGAACACTCTCTTGCCGTTGTGTAACATATCCATCCAGAAGTTGTCCTTATTGAGCATGTAATTGCCCAGGTAATGTAAGAAAAGAATGTCGTCTTCCTTACCAGCAGCTAGGAAGGAGTGATCTTGGTTCCAGAAGTAGCTCAAAAAATCTCCTCCTTTGCAGCAGGAGACAACTTGTACTCCTTTGTTGATGCAGAGCTCATGCAGAAATGGTTTCGTCTGTTGCATTATAGAGCTACCAAGCATGTAGATGTTCCTGCCACTGTTTATGTCTAATCTGGTGCCAGATCTGAGCCCAGCCAATAAGGATTCCTTACTTGGGATTAGAACTGCTGGAGCTGCTGGGTTCAGATCAATATGGGCAGCTGACACAGACTGTAATAAGGATACGAGGAAGGTCTCCTCAATGTTCCTGGGTATTCCGTGGCTCCAGTCTCCTTCACATCCTACTGAAAATTGCCCTTCACAGCGTGCGTACATTCCCCCCACCTCCTGTACGCAAATTGGGGGGGAAGGAATGGAACTGTCAACAGCACCATGCTGTTCAAGAGTGGAGGTGAGGGGTTGCCAGAGTGAGTATTTCGCATTTTTACCTCCTGCGCTGTTACCAAAGTGACACACTTGCAGGTGTGTGTTTAGCTGCTTAATTGAAATTAGACTGTCCAAGCCATAGCCAGTAGGGAATGGTGGAATAGATGGTAAAATTTGCAAGTTGTGATTAGCGGCCCACTCTGAAAAGCTCAACAGCTGTGACCAGTATGTTGTGTGGCCAACCTTCATAAGCAGGGTAAGAAGGAGACATATACCTATTGACCCACTTCGTATCCTTAGCCCAGCTTTGAAATGTCTAGTCAGCAAATTCTTGAGGTCCATAAAGGTTCCGGACTCTACACGAATAATTAAAAATAATGGGGGAGAGGTATACTAGGTGCTTTGAGGGAAAGCACCACTTACCACTTACCCTGTTGTGTACAATGGATTAAAAGGATTGAGTGTGTGTGTGTGAATTATTATGTCAGTGTATTAAATAATATCTTATAAACAGCATGATTAAAACTGACTATTTCTAGGTCAAAAACTAACAGAGAAATTGTCACAAGTTGTTAAACTGAGAAAAAATTATGGTGAATTAGGGCTCACTTGATTCTAGTGGCGTAGCCCTAGACCTTCTTGTTTCATCTTAAATTTTAATGAATGAATAATTCTTCCAATTACTTCTGTATAAAAATAATTTTTCCGTCAATTTTAGAAATCTAAAATATTGTATTGATCAGAAAGAATGTTAAAATGGCAGAAAAGAAATGAATATGAACCAATTAATAACTGGTCCACTGATACAGAGAAAAGCAAGTCAAATAATTGGTTCAAACTGGTGAGTTCTTCTAATATTCAGTAACAAGATAATTTAAGGGATCTTAAGGGACACACAAGATAAATTGATAAACAAATCAAATTATTAAATACAAAATCAAAACAAAAAAATATTGGTGAAAAATTTGAAAATTGTTATTTTGTACAACCCAATCAAGATGTAAGAGTCCCCCAAAGTTTTGAATCCAACGAAAGAGAGAGAATGGTTTTATAGCATGGCATCTAATCCGGCTAATTTCCGCTGGATTAGAACCAGTTTTATCCTGTAAAATTTATGTATAGTATTATATTAAAGAGAATTTTAATAAATGCTTTATCAACGATTAAAGCTATCAATTATGGACGGACGGAAAACATAAATTAGAAAAGCTTAGCTTTTTAGAAAATGATTAACAAAAAAATTCGTTTTCTACATTTACTGAATATGAAAAAATGAGCATATAATTTTTCTGTACATGATCACAGCTTAGAAAAGAGGAGGAATCAACATTTGTTTTCAATTATCTTCACTTGGGTATACCATACACGATATAGGTACCTTAGGATTGGTTTATTTTCGAGTTTAGAAACCTGAACGTTAAATAAAAGAAGTCTCAAACAAGTTAGGTTTTATGCCTTAGGGGATAAGACATTGGATATGGGATTGAAATACATTTCCAATAATGAAAAAAAATTATATCTTCTGTATATTAAAATTATTTGTTGAAAAGCTTACCTAGACACTTCTAGATCCAATAAAAACACATAGTTTTTGAAACAGCAAACGAGTTATAAAACTTTTGGTGACAGTGTAATTTACAGTCCAATGTTTCCTTGCTCCCAGACTTTTACTACAAAATCGGCCAATAAATAAGCAACACCAAGGGCTTTTCGAGTGACATAATACATTTTTTATGACCTTAAGTTTGAAGTATTAAAATTAGGCATTGTACCTTAAATTTTGAATTAGTAAGATTATTTTATACGAGGTTTAGTGCTTGATTTGGGTAGGGTAATTATTTTAGGATCAGGATCCTTAATAGTCTTACATGAACCAATTCTGAGGCCCAATAACGTGTATACTGTATTCCTAAATGATTCCACCTCATAACAATAGGGTTTTTTTTTAAGGGTACAATATCAAAACATTTTATTAAATATTTACAATTTGGGTGCTTTCACTATATACTATTTTTGAACCACAGACCGCCATATATTTTTAACTATTGAAGAAAAAAAAATCATTTTTAGCATAACCATGTTGGCATGTAGGGCCCAATCCATTTGTGGTACTTCTAATCTTACCTAACCTAAAATAAGCACTAAAATACATTTCTATCAAAATTTTTTTTTATATCCGCAACTTTAGGGGGGGGGGGGTCCAAATTACTAAAATCTCGTTCATTATAATTTTTTTCTTGTATTTTAATTATGAAATTTTTAAAAAGGTATTACAATTTAGGTCTAACTCTTGGTTTACATACTATATTATAAACAATTATTTGTTAAAATCTAAATTCAAAATAAGGTAAATAATTTTGTAAATGTTTATTTTGATTATTCGCTGCCCTTCTCTGCTTCTTCGGGGTTAAACACTCTGAAACAATAACAAATTAGTTTTCAAATTTAATAATTATCACGCAACCTTTATATTTTATATAATTTATTATAGAACTGATGGCTACGCCCCTAGTTTCTATGGGCTCTGTATAAAGGGAGAGTTAGAAAAATAGCCCAAGATCTCCAAACCCCAGACTATCCTAAAAACAACCTGGGACTTATGTGAAACTATCCCATATGTTTGAAATCTACAAAAACACTTAATACTTCAAGAATTACCAAATTTTAAAATATTTTTAGTAACTGACCGTTTAGCGAATACCATAAGAAGATAGATAGATCCCATGCTGAAGACTCCGCCCCAAAATCCGGCTACTCCGCCCATTACAGCCTAGATAAATATGTGAATAAGAATACAATAGATAGATCCCATGCTGAAAACTCCGCCCTAAAATTCGGCTACTCCGCCCATTACAGCCTAGATAGATAGATATGTGAATAAGAATACAATAGATTGATACATCTCATGCTGCAGACTACGCCCTAAAATTTTGCTACTCCACCCTTTACCAGTAGGTATATTCCCTGAAGAGTTTAGCGGTTTCCGAGATCTTAAGCTTCAGAGAGACAGACGGGCAGACAGACAGCGTTCTACTTTGTATTATAGATATTGTTTCAATATGGATACTTTATTTAGTTTTTAATTCAATGGATAGATAAATAAATAGCGAGTTAAGTAATATTCTAATTAAAGCTGCAATTTACATGCATGGGTAGGGTAGTTCGTTAGAGAGTGATTGGACGGATAGATGGAAGGATGAATGGATGGACGGATTTTTGATTGATTAAAAGTATAGATTGATAAATGGGTATATAATTGTATTCGATTGATGGATGATAAATTAAATACGCAATGTACGAATATATTTATTAAACGGGTGAATTGAATGTTTGGTTAAATATGCTGGATGAAAAGATGAATAGGTGGATGAATAAATATGTAAATAAATAGAAAAGTCAATGCCTAAATGAATAGATTAATAGATTGATAAAAAGATAGATAGATATATTTGTAATTGTCTAATTAAAGGTGCAGTTGACATGCATCAATAAAAAAGAAAACTACGCAAGTATTTTTAAAAGCGACACTTTTCTATAATTAGGGTCGGTCCGTCCGTCCGTCACAAACGGATAGCTTTTTTCGTTAATTCAGGCATGTTAGAATTGTCTTATCGATTTCAAACTTTGCATGGTGATTACTTTAGTAGTTAGGTACGATTTAGAGAGCGTAGCAACTCTATAATCCTTACAAGAAAGTCTGTACGTCCATTTTAAATATGTTGATTTTTTTTTTACTTTTTAACAACAAATTTTTATGTGATCTAATCATCCGATTGATCTGATTTTTGGTGTGTTGATTCCTAGGACATAAAAGTATAATGCTATAAGCAAAGCAACTTTATAATCAAGTCCTAAAAATGTAAGTATGTCCATAAACATTATTCTGTATCAAGCAGTTTTTCAACAAATTTACTTACAATTTTGCTTCGACTCTTATACATTTACATTCTGAATATTCATTTCTGACACTATATAAGTGTTAATGTCCCTTTGTTCTACCGTTTCATTGCTTCGCTTTTATGGATGTTGTCATCCTTGTTTTTTTTATAAAAAGGCTTCTCTAAAATATTTCGACAGTCGATATGTGTTTTTTTTTTGTAGGCAAGTGGAAAGATATAAAACTTAAATTGAATAAGCATTAAAAAAATTGCTTTATTGCATCTTTACTTTTGTAAATTTATCCTTCCAAACATGTGAAAAAGACCAGAGTGAGAGAGGCCTATGGGCTGTTTATTACACTAGTCCCCAAAGTTTTATAATAACGTTTTATTATTAGTTGTCAAAAAATCTTTGGAGACTTTAGTGAATTTTGATTGGTTGATTAATTAAGTTGAGTGTTCAAACGGTTCAAGGGCGTCCAAGGGGGGGGGGAGAAAAGTGGTGATTACCCCCCCCCCCAAAAAAAAAAAAAAATATTTTTTAATTTACCCCCCCCCCCTCTTTAAAATTTACTCCTACCTTGGGGGTGCCGTAGCACCCCCAACCATTTAGGAGGGGGTATTTACCCCTCCAAAATAAAAAGCTTGGACGCCCCTGGGTTCAACCACTAATTTTAATCTACAGAAGGGTTAATTTTTGTATCATCACTAGAGATGTACATCAATATATCGGCAACTGCCTTATCCCGTTTGTCCCTAAAAAAGTAAAGTCTAATTGTTCATTGACACCGTAAACTTCGTGTGTTGGGTTGCGTAATTACATTACAGTCAGGGATCCAAAGGGATAAGACAATGGCCGATAAATAAATATACATCCCCAATTATGATACACAGAATTGCTTATTCGATAGATTACAATTAGTGGCTGATGAAACGTTTGGAAACTCGACTTACTGAACCAACCAATAAAAATAAAAAAAAGTCCACAAACTTGTTAAGCCAACGAATATTATAATACTTTGGGGATTAGTGAATTAAGCAGCCCAATCGCTCTCCCTTCCTACCTGAATTATAGTACAGCTTTCAGTAGCGAAGCTACTCTGTAACTTGAACAACAGTCAAGACATTTATTGTGTAAATTGGAATATTATTAATATGACAACATCAAGAAGCGAAGCATAAGACAAATGAACGGACAAACTGATTTAAAGAGCAGATATGCAATTATTAATTCAAAAATTCATTTGTTTGAAAAATAACGAAAGTCTAATTTATAATCTAATATTAACATTTCTGTAGAATGACTGATAGACGCACCAATGGACCAAGTAAGTTAGGAAATGGATGATCATGTATAGGGTTTCTTCAAACTATGATATAGAGTAGCTACGTATTTTTACTTACCCTAAATTCTTTTGTGTTTGTAAAACTGATTTCTTCCTTAACTTCTTCCTCTAAAATTAAATAAAAAATTTAATTCAATCTTTAATTTGGTATCAAAGTTTAGGGTTAATTCCATAATCCACAGGCATAATACTTGTAAAAAAAGTAACAAGGTGTCTGTGTTTCTGTAACGAATTATCTGGATAATCGATAAACTGTTGTGATATGTTTCTCATTTACCTTGAACCTTCTTATAGGTGAAGAAAAATGTAGGTATAACCTTTTACCCAAGATAAATAACCTCCCCTTAAGTTTTTACATTTCTGCTTAAAACTAAAATTCAAAGTAAATGGTGAACTATCCCCGCATTCCCTTAAGTGCCTCTCAATGCCTATGATTAATACTGAAACGCTGTTCCATTAAAAAATGTCTAAAATGATATACCTTCATCTTTTAAATCTTCTATTGTTTCTTGTCCATAAACAGATATCAAACTAAAATAAAATCTATAAGAAAAATTTCAAATAAAAACCTCCAAAACACCAATTGGCCAAAAGTGTGCAAAAAATTGGTAGGGCCTGCATTTCCCTTTTCATCCCCTCAAGGCATTAGTTCCTCAGGCAAAAACCTGTGAACGCCACAAAACTTACTCTAATAAAACAACTTTGATTTATGAATTTGCCGCTAAACTAAACCAAATACGAGTTTCTATATAAAAATATTAGCCTATCATTGGTTAAACTTTTACAAAGAAGACACATGATTGGTCAATTTTATCGGCAAATTTGAAAAGAAAGTAGACGGACGCAATAAAAATTTACCAAATTATTTTGAAGTTGCATTTGATTATTATCATTAAATTAAATAGACTTAAAAATAACACTTACTAATGATTTTAATTTAAATTTTCCATAACTTTACCCTGAATAATTCCAACTGCATATCTTTAATTATAAGTTTCTAATTTATCTGAGTGGTAAATTGACTTATTTCATGTCTTCAAATTAGTACACTGTTAAAAATGTGAAAATTGTGTTTTTCTCCAGCCAGGAGTTTTTTTTTGTCATTTATACAACTGAAAAACATCCATATTTTGACATTTAACATTGCATGTGGTCCAGATGTAATTCGAGGTAAACTACCAAATCTTTTAATGGAAGATTCACAAATATGAATATCTTTTTGCAGTGTGGATAAAAGTGAAGTGTAATAATAGTCATACAATATATTCATCAGTAAAATATGTGCAGCCAAAACTGCAAATGGTTCTGATAAAGAGTTTAAATAATTAAGATTTGTAAAGAATTATGATTATATTTTGCCATATAGGTATTTTTTTACACGAAAAACAAAAGGCTATTTTTAAATGAATATTTTATAATGTTTTAGCTACTTTTTTATGAGGCTTTTTAGTCTAGAATAAATTTGTTGTTTTTATTGAGTTTCTTTTAAAGTGCAACTTGCATAGTAATCTTAAAGGACATAGCCTTTATTCATATAGAGTTAAAAGATTATTTGCGTCTACTGATATCGTTAGCCAGTAATAATTAAAAGTGGCTTAGTTCATATCATTTTTTTTAAAACACAATCAAATAGGTTCAGTGGTTAATAGGATCTTAGGGGACGGCAGGGAGGATAGAAAGAAAAATTTCTTCTTTGTACTACAGATAAATTGAGAATATGTTAAGTTTGGTCTAAATGAAAATGAAATAGAAAAAAAAGGCCGGTAACAAACCATCATATTCAATATATTTTATAAAAAGATAAAAAAAATACTACTGCTCCTTTAAAAACACCTGCGGCTAGTGAGATCTTAAAGGATTGATATCGTTCTACTTTGTACCATAAAAGGTCTTTTTTACGTTAAAAAACAAAAATTACAATTACAACATAATTAAATGACTTTTTGTAATTAAGTAATTGTGCTTTCTTTTAGTTTCAAGCTCTACCTCTATAGCATGACTTTGTAGAACAACAAAGTTTGTCTACATTTAGGTTTATCCGTCCTTTCAACGTGTAACTCTGATGATTAAATCAGGCTCGTTAGAATCGTTGCATCGATTTCAGACTTTCAATAAGAAATTATTACAACAATAATTTATTTCAACTATTTGTTCAATAATTTGATTCTATATTGTAATGATGATTCTTCAGGCAATTAGGCACAATATTATAAGCTAAGCACTGACTTTAGTACCTCTATATCGTACACCCTAGTTAAGCAATGTTTAATGGTTATTACAATTAATCTTCACTTTCTTGATATCTTTATCCTTGTTAACTTCTAAAGAAGGGAAAATGTTAAAATAAAAGAAATGTTAAAAACCACAAAATTCTCCTCCTGGGAAAATTAAAATAATTTCCCAATAAAGACTCATACGATGTCATAATTGAAAACTTACAATTACAATGGTTTATATCGACACTTCTGCATTAAGTACAAAAAGTGGTTGAAATTTACCTACATAATATTTATCCCTTTTTATCCTCACTAGTGGCTATGTCCACCCCCATCCCTAGAGGCCTCTAGGGTCATTTGAGGTAAAGGGTGGGTCAACCAATTTTAATTTCCGTTTTAAAAGTTACATTTTTTTTTGAGGTGGGTTCAAACCAAATTAAACGGGATATTTTGATTTCTTTATTTGTTATTAATCTAAACATGAAATTTTACTCTCTGTTGTTTTTCATTAGAAAGCAGATGGCTAGAAAAAATATAAACAAGGATGAAAACATCCATAAACACGAAGACGCTTGGAAAAAACACTTGTATATTATGTATCAGAACTTTTAGAGAAGAATATTAGTTTTGAAGTCTAAACAAAATTGTATATGAATTTGTTAAATACAGGATACTGTTTAAGAACATACTTACATATTTACGATTATGGAGATAGCTTGATTGTAATATTGTTGTCATAGGAATCATTATTCCAAATTTGAAGGTGACTTTGGTAATTATGAAATATAAAAAATTTGTTCTCATAGAAGTTAAAATATCAGCACGTTCTAAATGGACAGGCGAACTTTTGTGGTAACAAATATAGAGTTGCTACGCTTTTTAAATCGTACTTAACTGTTAGAGGAATTATCATGCAAAGTTTGAAATCGATAGAACAATTCTAACATACCTAAATTAACGATAAGAGTTACCCGTTTCGTATAGACGAACCAACCTTAATTATAGAAAAGTTTAGATCTTGAAAAATATCACAGAAAAAACAATTTGTAATTGTTATGTAAAATATTACTCTTGGCAAGCTTTTTAAATTGTTAATGTTTGCTAAAAAGTTACTATTTCCTGTTTTTTTTAAAGATTTTAATTATTGATTTTTCATGTGGTAATCCTTATACTAAAGTAACAGGATGTTTGTCTGTCTGTGTGTCTGTCTGTGTGTCTGTCTGTGTGTCTGTGTGTACCGAAGGATCTCGCTAACCGCTGAACCGATTGGGTTCTCCTTAACAGGGTAGATTCTCATATGTCCCGGGAAGGTTTATAACTATTTTGGGGGAGGGTACCACCACCCTCCCCAGAGAAATTAAATTTTTTAAAAATTACCAATTTTAGAAAGAGAGTTCAACGAAAAATAAGCATCAAACGTAATTTTTTTAAAACTTTTTCTTTTAAAATCTAAAATAAGAAATTGAATTATCAAATTCGACTCTCTCCTCCTCAAGTGCCCCTAGAGGCCTCTAGGGGCGTAGCCGCTAGTTGTTTTCATAAATTGCTGAAGTATTCTATATCTTAAAGTAATAAGATGTTATTGGTTTGAAGCTGGAAATCTCGAAAATTTGATCCAACTGATTTTTCTTTTCAGGGAAGCTTTCTATTTTTTTTATACCATGATAGCCCTTTGATGTGCTTAATTCCCTTGAGAGATGGAGGTTAGGGAATTAAGACAAGAAAATAGCCCAAAACCTGTTTAGCTCCATTGCAAAGCTTCTTTGTAAATCTTAGACCGATTGTCTAGTCTTTCTATCTACAGAAATCTGTCATTCTCAAAACTACAAAAGTAACGTAATTTCTTCTTAACAGTAAAGATTCTTTATTAGCTTTACTTATTTTCTATGTTTATCTCCATGCTACATTTTAAATTAGAGAACAAAGAATTATTAATATTGCAGGCATTTTACCTCAAAGTACCTTGTTGAGCACAGAAACAGTTGAGCATCCCCTTTTTCATATATATATTGAAAATAAGGGGAAAGGAGAGATATTTTTGCTCCCTTAAGGTAAGGGCACTAAAGGTAAGGGGTATGCCGGGTTAAGGCCACCAGCAAGGCAAAGAAAAAAAACTCAACTCCCTTCACCCCTTTTTTTCAATTTATTTCAAAAGTAAGTGATGGGTGGGGTTGGGGATTCAGTGCTTGACGTGCACTTTGAAGGAAAGCCCCATATTGCATATTGCCAATATGAGAAAGATAAACACATTTTAAAACAAGAATGTCAATTTTTAAAAGCATATAATTTCTAATAGAATTTAATGACGTAATATAAAAGTAACAGGTTATGTGTGTGTCTGTGTATGTTTGTTACAAGTGAAATCATCCTTGGAAAAAATACCCCCTCATCCTTTTTTTTAAAGTAGAGTTCCGACTCTCTTTCCCTCAATCGCCCCTAATGGTCTTTAGGGGTATAGCCGCTGGTATATTATATAGAAGCTGCACTACTTCTATGGGTAACAAATCAGTTACTGATGCCAATTTCATGGTTTTAAAAAAAATCTGAGTCCCACTTTATACATCTTTCGCCCACTCATTCTTTGCTATAGTTCTGGGGATTTTGTAGCAAAATATAAAAAAGCAAAAAGAAATTTGATTAGGTATGTCTTTTTTTGCATTTTTATTTGCTACTCTTAAGTCTCTTTATTTATCTTATAGAGTTACGTAAAAAAAAACATTCTCGCAGATGCTATAAAAGATAGAGATATATATTGTATAATCTTAAAACTATAAATAAATCTGTAAAAAAAAGTAGATTATTATTTTTGGTGTAATTACCCCAAACTATCTTATTGCATTTACCAATTATGGACTATATAAATGCAGAGAGAGGAGGGAGATGAATTTTCTGAAAACTAGTTGTTTTGTAAAGAGACAGGGAGGGAGGGCAAATTGAACTGTAAATTATACTGGTACACTAAGTTTTATATATCAACACAGTAAATCATTGGTTGGCTCAAAAGCTTTGGTTATTATATTGATTCTTTATTGGTTGGTTAAAAACTTGCAAACAATTTTCTTTGTCATTGTCTTATCGATTAAGATCCACGGGGTATTTTTTCGAGTGTTTGTATTTTACTTAAGGTTGGCTTATGTCAATTCATATTCGATACAATCCTAAAGGAGAGGGGCTGGTAAGTCCTGTGCCCTCTAACCATTTAGAGGGAAATTACCATTTCTGCCATTAATTCTCTGAATACATGTCTAATTTCTTTTTTTAAGCATTAAATCATTGCATAATAGATCACAGAAAAAATACATAAAATTATAATTCTTTTCATAATACTTAAAACACCAATTTTCCTATAAATTACTGAAATTATGTAAAACAAAAGTTATCCAATTTTGGAGTTTTAAATTATTTTTTTTTGTTTAATGTATAAAATTATAGAAAATTACAAAAATAAAATTAAATTCTTTAAAGAGAGCATATAGGGTTAGTGTACAAAAGGATATAGGCCCTGCAGGGTTAGGTCTTCCGCAGGGGTTAGGAATAGGAAAAAAAGTCTACCCCCCCCCCCTTCCTTTTTAATCTATTTTGTAAATAAGGGTGGAGGGATTATCAGTGCTCAACAGGTACATTGTGGGAAGCACCAATTTATATAAATTTTAAATAACTAAACAAACGGACTGACGGACCATTAATATATTATAGCTGCGCTTCTAATAAGCAGAAGATTTAAAATTAACACATAAGTTGAAACCATAGTTTTGTAATATATAATTAAGTGGTTTGGAAGAGGATTAGTTATTTAAGTTAAGGAGAAATATTAGCTTTTACATTTATGATTTTCATTAGAGCTATGTACTGGTCTAGGAGGTTTTAGCCATTATATGTTTGGCCCTGTTTACCTATCCTCTAGTAACAAAGTTAATTGTGTCTGTATATAATACAAAGTAACACAATGTGTGTACGTCAGTTCTTCTGTCTGTCTGTTGTTCTACTCTATCTATCCGCCTGTCTGTCTATCTGACCGTCTTTCTGTCCGTCTGAGGCCCAGGATTTCGCTAACCGCTGAACAAATTAGGTTGTTCTTCTCAAGGAATAAACCTACTGGTCCTGTAGCAATTATTTCGGTTGGGGAGAAGGGTATCTAGCCTGCTTTACATTGGCAGAAGTAAGATCAACCCTCTATGAAAAGAAAGGGTGCTTTCTGAACACACTAAAATTCTCATTTGTCTAATGTAAACAAATAAAGTATAGGTTTATAAAGAAAATTGTTGTGTGAACATTAGTGTATACATCAAGGAGGGAAGGGACATTACAATGTAAATAACACTGGTGATCAAAGTTTATAACCATGTATTATTTTATTTTTGACTTAAAAACTTTGGGTACTTTTTAAAAAAAATTTTGATTGATTGGTTCCTAACAACTAGTGTTTACTCTACATCAAGGGGGTAATTTAGCTTATCGTCAATTGTCTTATCCTTTAAGATCCCTGGTATACTTACAAGTTTAAATCGGAAAGAGAGACCTTGATTAGTGTAAAATTATGACCCTTCAATTTCACAGGAATAAAGTGGATATTTTAGTAATGGCATTTGAAATTGTTTACATGATTCGACCATGAAAGTTGCAGGAAAGTAATTAGATACAAATGAGGAACCTTAATTTAATTATTTTATTTACGATTTTAAAGCGAAAGGTAGCAGGGAGTAAGGGAGGGGACAATGGATCGAATATTCAATTTTTAGGAGTCTCAGACTTTGGGGACTGGCTTAAAGGGAACATTCAAGAATTTAGCAGTTTCTAACCAATCTTGGGGACCAATTATGAATGACGTCACGCAAAATCATGCATAATCTCGCGGCAAACTAGCGCGTCAACAAAAAGATAAACAATAACAAGCAGACAGAATATTTTGATTTTGAAAATTATTTTGTAAATTGAATCATTACAATTTTTATATATAATTCTTGTTTAATGTTAATTCATTCCGATTAGTGCGTTGTAGAAAGAAATTATATTAAGATTATTAGTTATTATGAGCAAAGCCTTCCTATAATTAGGTCCCGCACATTTGTACGTCCGTAACGGTTAGCTCTTTTTGTTACTTTAGACATGTTAGATGTTTCTTATTGATTTAATGTAAAGGCAAAAGTTTTTTGTCTTTAGCTTAATATTTCTGTAATTAATGATCCGATTAATTTCAAAATTTTAGGGAAAATTCACGAAGTCCTGAGTTGTTCAAGGTTTGTTTATCATTAAAATCTCAAGATGGTGTTATTTTATTTTTCTGTCCTGGATGCTAGGAGCGCAGCTACCAGTTATCCTAAGATATGTTACTTATACCTTAAGATCTTTAAAATTAAGATTTACTTATGTTCTCAACTATTTTATTTATGTAGTATGAAATTTTGACGCAAGGTATCTCATTTTTATTTCGTTAAATGAAATAACTTGAGTTAAAAGTTCTGTAGGAAGGTAATTGTTTTAGTAAGTTTTGTAATATAATTATTTAAAGGCTTTTTCATGTCTAAGCTTTTTCATAAATACAATAAAAAAATTTGGGTAGAAGATGTTGTAAAAGTAAAATGGTATGTTTCCTTAATTGTCCGAAGTTTAAATAATAACAATTATGGAAACGAATTGTAAACAAGGGTTTTGATCTCTAGAATCAAAGGCTTGTAGTAAAGCATCAGTTTAAGGATAGTGCATTTCGAATTAAAAACAATTCAAAAAGTCAAAAATTTCCACTAAAGGTTGCTATATTGCAAATACTTGTTTTATCTGGAAATATCTGGGTTTACAACCTTAAAGGGTCACAACTATAAAATTGAATTAACTGCCCATTGTCCCCTCCCTTACTCCCTGGAAAGGTAGTATGTGATAAATCAGTATTCAAACTATGTATATTTTTAAAAGTTATTGCCAATAAATCACAGAATATGACATTTTCTTTAACATATACATATGTAATAATATCACCTTTGTACATACGTCAATATATATATAAAGAAGAATTATTTGCTATTATATCACAAAGCCGAACCATTAATATTGAATATTTATCTATCCCTTGGTCCATGACTGCTTGCCAAAGGCTTGGGAAAACATTGAAATCTACAATTCTATCAATGAATATTTTTACTATATAAAAAATTTCAAAACAAGAATGAAAACATCTATAAAAGCAAAGCTTAGTATTTAAATAGACGGACGAACAAACAATAATTGAGCTAAATTATCACAAAGAACAGCCACTTAAGAATTAAAAGTCTTAAGTTATAATTATTTAGTAGAGAAAGTGCTTGCTCTTCTAATAATAATTTAAGATCCTATGATAAACAAGGAAATTCAAATTTGTTCAATAATTTATTCAAAAGAAAGTTAACTAAATAAACATTGAATAAGTTTATAGAAGCGAATCTATTCTATAACTTTAATATTGCTCAAAAACTTTGTATAAAATTTTGTCGTTGCCTTAAGAGATGAGACAAATGACAATAGTTTGATCATTTGTGGAAAATTTTAAACATAGCTAATTTGTACGACCAAATCAAGATTTGATAAAAGTCTTCTATTTTTTTTAGCTTTATAGGAATTGTATTTATAGGTTTTCATTGCAAATATGAGAATTATTTCTAAGATAATAAAATTCTAGGAAGATATTTGTTCTAGTTTCATCATGAATAATCAAATATGATTATCCTTATATTAAAGTAACAAGATGTGTGTCTATCTTTTTGTGTGCTGTGCACTGATGGATCGCGTTAACTGCTGAACCGATAAAGTTCTCTTTTACAGTACATATAGCTTAGTTGGGGAGGGTACCACCATCCTCCCAAGATAAATCGCTCCTGGAAAAAATACCTGAATATCTTTACACTTTTCTTCGAATCCCCCTCCCCCCTTTGTTGCCCCTAGAGGCCTCTCCGGGGGTGGGGGGGGGGGGGCGTAGCCACTAGTAATTCCAAAAGGAAAATTGAATAGAAAATTGAAACGGAAGGATGAAGTAAAATTATGAAATTCTAGAATAATTTTAATAATCATAATGACCTTATGTAGATGTAACTATGTGAAAATCAGGAGTTTTCAAGATATTACAAAAATATTTGTTTAAAGTTTTTATTTGAATTATAAAGTTTAGTTTGGGATATCTTATATTATAAATAAGCAAGGTTACGATGACTACTGATTAAATTCACCAATTTGGGGATCCCAGAGTGGTATTATGCTATTTCAAAATTCAAGTATTGGGATAATTTTAGGCTATTTTTTCATTCTTCGAATACTGAGGCCCCTAATGCTAAAGGCGCAGCCACTATCTTTATTATATAATAAAATATAACCTTAATAATTCAAGCTTTTGTTTCTTTTAAAAAGGTCCTTAGCTAAAATATTATCGACCAGTCATTGCAAATATAATTTGGTTGATATTAACTTGACATTATGATCACAATTATGCATTATTCTTAAAAAATGAAGTAAATATCATAATTTACATTTTCGCAGTAATATCTAATTTTCCCTATAAAATGCGAATAGTCCATTGTCTTTCAAACGTTTTTTTGCTATTAATTGAATTAACAATTTTATCTGCACACCTGATGGTGTAGTTGTGTGAATATATTTTTGAATTAATAAGAATTCCCACAAATTAATTTTATTCCTTGACTTACTTAAATATCATTATTTATGGAGAAATTAAAGGATAACTTAAATTACTCCTGCTTTAAGTTCTCAAATATTACATATTTTAATACAGTGACAAAAATTATGTTTTACTATTCCAATAATTTCATTTTCAGTATGGCTTCGTAATTGATTAATTTCCACTTGTCTCAACCATGACACTTTGGTTGAGTATGACTTCCGAATTAGCGGGAAGTTCTCGAGATCTGTTGGCGAACATACAAACCCCCAATACCAGGAACCATCAAGTTTCAACAGCAGGTTTGAATATAGATTTATTGATGAAATTATTTCAAAGTCCTGAAATTACAAAATCAATTAGTTCATAATTCCAGTTATTTATAACCACGTAATCTTAATTGCTTTTTAAAAATCATTTTTCTCTACGATTAAGAATCTTTGGAAACTTTGGCTTTAAAGGAAAATTATTTGGTTTAATAAATCATTGTTAAATGCAAAAATAAAGGCACATAAAAATTACTAAAACATATATTAATCATAATTAAGTTTCATGCTTAGCTGGCTAAAGCCTTTTTAAAACTACATAATCGTCCTATACACCATTCTTCCTAATAAAATTAACAAATTCTACCTGAAGTTCTTATGGTTTCAAATCCCTGGTATACTAGGGTCGTTCACACACTATGAGACCAATGATAGGCCCAATTTTCTTCTCCGAAATCTTCACACACTCATATCTCATTCAAAAGTAACGAACGTGCGCATCAAAATATATAAACAATCCATGCCGCGTCACATTATGAAAGGAAAGCCAAAAAAGACGACATTTGCGCTTAGTTTTAGGATAATGATAAGGAATTAATTTCGAACTTGATAAACACAAAGCTTCCTCGAAAAGAGGTTAAGACACCACTAAATTAGAACCAGTTCATAACCATATTGAAAAAACGAGGCCAACAATTCTGGAGTTTATCTTTTGATTTTTCATTTATTATCTGCGGAAAACTTTATATAATACGATGCGATAAATATATATTATTGTAACATTCCCATTCAAATAAACTAGCGACAATTACAGACATCTCTATTTTTTTATTATGGGTTTGGGTAAAAACCTCCAAACCTCCTATATTTTTTTTTTTTTTTGGGGGGGGGAGTGTAGTGAAAATGCTCCTCTATTGAATTTTCTAAGGAAGTAGTGGTTATCCTTCACGGAACTTATTTTGTGGTAACCCTCAACTTTTTGGCGTTTGATATGTAAAAAAACACCAGAGGTGGATTCCCCACTAATCGCTTAGTTGGGCAAAATTGTTTTCGTGAAAAATCCTCCAAAATCACATAAAAAATCTACAACAATTAAATAAAATCTTATGTGATTTTGGTGGATTTATCACGAAAACAATTTTGCCCCACTAAGCGATTAGTGGGGCAAAAATTCTTTTAAGAATCCACCTCAGATTTATAAAAACTGTTAAATGTATTTCTCTGACAATTGGATGGACGTACGGACAAACAATAGGCATAGAGTAGCTACAAAAAAAAAATCTTTTTTTTTTTAAACCAGAAACATTTTTAAATTAATGATATAATTTATTTCAAAAGGAAAAATTATACGCCTTAGAATTTATTGTTTGAATGCCAAAAACATGAAAAAATCAAGAAAAAGATTTTTATTAAAAATTCTTATGCAAACAATCATTAATAAAGGAAAAGTTTTTAACAATTATGGCAGGTCTGTCCGTCCGCTAGTCTTTGTGTAAAGAATTGCTTTAATTGTCTTATCGCTCTCAAATTCTGCAAGTGATTATGTAGCTGGACAAAGTGTCTAAAAAAATCAGCCTTATGACATCATGAAAAGGAGGGATTATCCATCTTTTTTAGTTTTTTTTCCCACTTCTCCTCTCATCTCCCTCTATTTTATGACGTCACATGGCTGATTTTTGAGACACTTTGTCCAGACACGTGATTCTTTTATCAATAAGGTATAAATTAGCAAGCGTAACAACGCTATGATCATCCCAAAAAAGTCAGTATATACTTTAAGTATTTTCTTATCAACTTTTTGAATTATAGAATCATCTGATTATTTCTTTAATGATAATTCCTGGGACGAAGAGTCATTATATTCTCTCACTCCATAAATTAGTATAAACAGGTAGGGAGGGAACATCAGTCTTTTTATTACACTAGTCCCCAAAGTTTTACATAACGTTTTCTTGTTCGTTGACTAATCAATTTTAAAATTTGGTTGGTTGGTTCAAGTTGAGTGTCTAAACGTTTCAACCACTAATTGTTATCTACAGAAGAAGTAACTCTGTATATCATCATTGGGGATGTACATCAATTCATCGGCCATTTTCTTATCCCTTTAGATCTCTACTTAAAATATAAGAATCCAATGTTTATGAATGCTTGTTTGTTTGACCATCTAATTTATTAAGCTTTGCTTTTATGTTGTTGTCATCCTTGTTAATCTTAAATGTTATGCTTTAATAAACAAAACAACTTTATTATCATTATTATTTTAACAACAACGGAAAATAATAAAATTTTCACAGAAATTAATTTTGTTGTTTCTTCTCAGAGAAAATGTGTTGGCATTGTTCTTTCAAAAAGTTGCTTTACTGCAAGTCAGAATTATACATCGTGCTCTTGCATTTAAACAAAACTTAGTATTTGAAAAATCAGGGATCTCAAGGAATTAGACAAAGAGTGATAAATTGATTTTCATCCTTGAAGATGATAGACTATTGTTATACCCCTTCTGTAGGATGGAAAGTTATGGCAATGCTATTTAGAAAATGGTTCACAAAGTTTCTAATCAAATGAATGAAAGAAAGTGTATATAAAACTTTGGATACCAGTTAAATTCCAGGTATGGTATATATGGAGGGCTCTAAGAATTAATCAATCTGTACTGTATTAAATAATATTATCAAAAGCTTTCATATTTCAGCCTTTTGTAACTTACATTACAATGTCTTATTTTGTTTAACTTCTACTATTTGGGAATGTCATGTTATATGCAATGCAGTAAAACGATAGAAACAAAACCAGTTTTGTTAGCCTCCAGGGGCCGAAAGACCAAACCAACTATTATTTTAAGTGGAAAATAGTGTGTACTACGATGCTATACATGATTTTTCAGTATGGCTGGGAACTGGTCCTAATCTGCGGATATTAATCAGTTTCGAAGCCACTCTGAATTATATTTTTTGCAGCATTTTAAATCTCTGTATAAGTTTGGTCTCTGTTATAAAAATGAAATTAAAATTGACAGTGGTTAAGACAAGTTTACTGCCTTAGGAAAAAGGATAGGAAAATCGAATGAAAAATAAAAATAAATTTTAAAAAGTAAAATCAATCGATAATTTGAATAGCACATTCCAATGTGAATTTAAAGATTTAAAACAACATTAATAGATGCAAAGCTTACAAATAAGAAAGTCATTAAGAGCAACCAAGTATAAACAAAATGTTTTGTAAATATGTCGTTAAACTATATATGATTGATTATTATTAAATATCAATTAAAAATAAAGATCAGTGATAAGACAATGGCCTATAAATTGATGTACATCCCCAATGATAAACAAAAAATTACCCTTTTTGTAGATTCAAAGTAGTGGTTGAAACGTTTGAACGAACCAATCAAAACTCACTGAAGTCCCCAAATTTGTTAGGTCAATGAATAAGAAAACGTTATTATAAAACTTTAGGGACTAGTGTAATAAACAGCCCATTGTCCCTTCTCTCTCTAAATAAGAAGGCATCATTTGAATATAGATATTGTTTTTACTATTTTAAATGCACGAGAAGAAGCACACATTTACTTAATTCCTCGTAACGAAAGATAGAACGTACATACAATAATTTAAGAGTAGCTGTGCTACAATAATGTTATTTACCTGATAAATAATAAAAATAAGGTTACATTAAACCTTCGAGGAACAAAATTTAACAACATCTAATTTCATTTAATATTGTATATTCATTAGTTTAATAAATAACAAGAATAATTAGGTCCATCCATTAAAATTAATATTTTTTTGTATAATGAAGAAGGCAGGAAGCTTTGTGTTTATCAAGATCGAAATTAATTCCTTATTCATTATCCCAAATTAAGCGCAAATGTCGTCTTGTTTGACTTTCCTTTTCTAAAGAGACGCGGCATGGATTGTTTATATTTTGATGCGTCCACGTTCGTTACTTTTGAATGATATGTGAGTGTGTGAAGATTTCGGAGAACAAAGTTGGGCCTATCATTGGTCTCATAGTGCGTGAACGACCCTAGTATACCAGGGGCTTGAAACCATAAGAACTTCAGGTAGAATTTGTTAATTTTATTTAAATGGAATGGTGTATAGGACGATTATATTTAGTTTAAAAGGCTTTAGCCAGCTGAACATGAAACTTTATTATGATTAATTATTATGTTTTAGTAATTTTTTATGTGCTTTTATTTTTGCATTTAACAATGATTTATTAAACCAAATAATTTTCCTTTAAAGCCAAAGTTTCCAAAGATTCTTAACCGTAGAAAAAAAAATGATTTTAAAAAGCAATTAAGATTACGTGGTTATAAAAACTGGAATTTTGTATTAATTGATTTTGTAATTTCAGGACTTTGAAATAGTTGCCTCAATAAATCTATAATCAAACCTGCTGTTGAAACTTGATGGTTCCTGGTATTGGGGGTTTGTGTGTACGTCAACAAGATCTCTAGAACTTCCCGCTAATTCGGAAGTCACACTCAACCAAAGTGTCATGGTTGAGACACAAGGGAAGAGTAAAAGGAAATGGGTAAAGAGAGAGAACGCAAGCTTAAAAAGTTTATGTGGTTGTCAGTGACACAAGCATTCAAGTATTGTAAAAACCCCGCAAAATATATGTACGTATAGGAAAGTGGCTAAAATCAGTTCTGGAGCAGCATTGTTGCCAATGCTATTTCATGCCATAATGGTCTAAACTAGAAAAATAAGATCTTAAGGATGGACTGACCGACCATAGTTAAAGAGTAGCTTAAGCAGCACTATTTGTCCAAATAATAGGCTGATGCCAGGGTCAGGCATAAACAACAAATAAAAATAAATACATTTTTCTTGATTTCAGCTGTTTTTTTTTACTTAAATAAATGTTATTATAATAACTAATGAATAACTAATATTCCTTGTGTAATAACTGTAAATACTGAATCACTTGTTTATAACATAAAAAACAAAGTTGCCAAAGTAATGATAGAAACAAAACTACTTTTTGACCAGAATTATATTTTCCCCCTGTTTCTTTGGGTGTACACTCAAAACTACCAAAAAAAGGAATTTATTTATTTTTAATATTTTTTTGCGAAACTACTCTATATTGTAAGATCTGTACGTCCATTTGTCCGATTTTAACAATGTATGTAGATTAAAGTTATAATTTACCTTTTCTCATTTTCATCATATGCTATAGTGTTCTATATTTTGACTAATTGTTGCTTTAATTTGGTGCCTTTTAATAAACATAGTTGTTTCTTTTTAATTTTTGTTCATTAAGTTTTTAATGCTTGTAAATTGATATTAAAATGAAAAACATGTTTTAATTTTCTAAAATTGATAACAATATAGTATTTTTATAGTTTGCATCAACTTTTGCTTACAAGATATGCTCAGCTTATATTTGCTTTTTTTTATTATGTGTGAATGTATGCAGACTATTAGCTAACACCTGAGTTCTACAAGACAATAGTGATATCACAAAACAGCAAAATAATCCTAAATTCTTTTTTACTAGGGAGGGAGGGGACATTGGGCTGTTTATAACACTAGTCCCCAAAGTTATATAATAACTTTTTCTTATTTGTAGGCTTAACAACTTTGGAGACTTTAGTGAATTTCATTGGTTGATTCATTAAGTTGCGTGTTCGAACGTTTAAACCACTTGTTTTAATATGAAGAAGGAATATTTTTGTGTATCAATTTATCGACCATTGTCTTATCCCTTTAGATCCTTGTTAAATTTGTCTTGTTAATTACAAATGATATACTCTTACTACTAATTATTTAAATTTGAAACTTAATGAAACTAATGTAAGCTAAAATATCACTTTAAGCATTATGATATATTAAATGTACACCCGAGACACCATACCTCCTCCTTACCTTTCCCCTGGACCCATAATTTCCCCTTTCCATAGATATTACATTCAAAGTTTTGCTAGATTTGTTTATAAATTAAATTGCTGCATAGGAAAAGGAAAGCTCTCTCTCACTCACTAAAGCACTTTTTCAATTACTTCTTGCTTTTTTTGCAAAGACATCTTTTAAGGATAACGATTTTTTCTTAAAATTATGTGAAACTTTAGAAATTTCCCCAAAAGTGTCTTGCCGAGCACAGACCCCCCCCCCCCTAATAAGGGTTTTTTGTTTGCTTGTTTATTACTTAAGGTAAAGTTAAGTTAGATTACTTGGTAGCAGGGTTAGGCACTGCAGGTGGAGGCCCCGCAGGGGCTAAGAATATGGAAAATAACTATCAAGGGGGGGGGAGGAGTCAGTGCTCAATAAGCACATTGAAGGAAAGCACAGAAACTTTTATTTTTCTAGGATCTATACTTGATTACGTTACTTAAATGTTTGTTTGTCAATTGACTTTGCTTTTATATTTGTTGGCATATCTTTGTGATTTGAACCCAAAACCCAAAAGACTACTTTATCCTTATATTGTAAACAAAGGTAGATTTTTATAAATATTTTAGTTCAAAAATGTTCCCTTCATTAAAGGGTGAATAGTGTTTGCTTATATGCTTATTTACTTTTATCATTAAAACTGACTTCTTTGCAATCAAATATTAGAATTGCATAAGATGATTTTAAAAAAGCCTTTATATAAATATCCTTATCCTCCTGTAAAAGCAGTAGGATGTCTGTAGTAAAGAATCTCGCTAACTGCTAAACTAAAAGTCTCATTTTAAAGCTGCTTATAGGACAAAAAAATATTTAGAATTATTTTGGGGAGGGGAACCTCAACTCTACTACGAGAAATAACCCCTATAAACACATCCCCTCACTTTTTTACTTCTTTTGTTTGATTTAATTAAAAATTTAAGGCCTCTAGTGGCGTAGCCGCTAGAAAAAAAGGGTTAATAGACATTTTATAAATAAAATCCACAATTTGAATGAAATAGTAAGAATAATAATTACAATATTATTTCCCTTTAAGTTTGGTTTAAGGAAAAGGGTAAAGAGAGGAGAGAGAGAGAGAGAGAGAGAGAGAGAGAGAGAGAGAGAGAGAGAGAGAGATAGAGAGAGAGAGAGAGAGAGAGAGAGAGAGAGAGAGAGAGAGAGAGAGAGAGAGAGAGAGAAAGATAGAGAGAGAGAGAGAGAGATAGAGATACTTTGATGGGTAGGGGAAAGGGGCACAGTAAAGTTTTCCTAGATTTGTTGGTGATTTTCCTCAAATTGCCTTGTTGAACACAGTGTCTGAAAATTTGATTTAAGAAATGAACTTTACAAAGTTACAGAGAGAGTTCATAACAAAATAGCCTAAAATCATCCCTGGAAATATAAGAACTCAAGAAGTTTCACTGTAAATAAGGACAATATCGGTTCAGCGGTTAGCGAGATCCTTCGCTACAGACAAAAAGCTTACTACTTTATATATTAGGATAACTTTATTTAACCATTGGATTTAGTATATACTAGTCCCTAGTGTCCTCTATTGGAACTTTGAAATATTTTTTTTCTATTTCTTTCCAGGGGATGGAGTGAAGGCCCCCTCCACCAAAAGAAACATTATGAAATTCAACTGCAAAGTAGAACCATATCGGTTAAGCGACTTTTTGCAATAAATAAATTACTAATGACAGGACAGTATACATTTCTATTTTAGATTTTTTAAAAAGTAAAAAAAAATGTTGGGGAGGCGATTATTATAGGAGGGGGGTCAAACCCAAACCTTCCCAGGACCTCTGAGAAGCTACCATGTAAAGGAGAACCATACCGGTTCAGCCGATAAAGAGTTATAGCGAGATCCTTTTGTACAGACAGACAAACTTTATTATAAAGATTTAACGATTTATAAATGTTATACAAAATTCCATAGTGTGTGGAAAATCAAGGTAGAATAATGGTCGGAGACAGGTGTTAGAAAGGTGACGGAGGAGAAACCAAAGGGGGGATCTAACCGGAGGTGGGGTAGGAACGGAGGTAGGCAGGGGAAGGAGGGGAGTGGGGAGAAGCGGCAAAATAACCAATGTTTGATCAAAACTTATTGTGAAAATAGTACTTGAAAGTAGAGCAAAGATTCATTGTGCCTAGTGTAGCTACAACTTAGTTTTATTAATTCAATTTTCCTACATTTTTTTTATTAACAATCCTAAAAAGTTTTTTTTATAACCTAAAAGGATATATTTCCTAAAAATTAACCTGTATTATAGTTATGACATAAAATGGTATGAGACAAGTGATGATAGTAATATTTATTTGACCTTGTTATTATATATGATTGTATAATAAAATTGTGTATTGGCTACTCAACAAAATTATTTAGCCTTCAAGTCTGACAAAGTAAAGTGCTCAGTGGCTGCTGGCAGACAACCTAACCCCTTCCACAATTTAGTGTCAGGATAAATGCATAGTTTTAGGGTTATATAATTTTATAAATTTATTGTATTGCAATATATATTTTGATTTAAAAATGGAGGGAAATTTGTTTTTGGTTTAGTGTTAGAACTCAGGGGAATATCAGGAAGAAAGGTGACACTACATGATAAATTAATATACGCCCCAAATATTTTTAAGATAAAAAAATACAGATTTTCTGCACTAACAAATGAAAGGAAAAATTATCTAGTATTGCACTATCCCTGAACCCCTGGGGGAATATTGTGTAAATGAATACAAGCATATTCTTTGACCTCTCAAAAAATAATTCGCAATGATATACATCATTTTAGTAAAATTTAATTAGGTTCATTGGTGAATATGATAATTATTGGAACAAAAAAATCTTATAAACAAAATAAACATCTTATATTCAAAGTCTAATTAATTATTGACTTTTTTTTGTAAAAAAGTGGGTCGAGAATTGACAATATAATGTGACATTTAATTTAATTTTCAATACTTATTTTTAAAGGCGAAGCTTTTCTATAATTTAGGTCGGTCCGTCCGTCCGTACATCCGTTAATTTAGACATGTTAGAATTGTTCTATCGATTTCAAACTTTGCATAATGATTCCTAGAACAACAAGTTACAATTTAAAGCTTCATTCTGTATTTACGCAATTTGCAACAAATTTGTGTAATATTATGTTTAGACTTAAAAATTTATTTTCTGCTTATAAAGTTCTGACAATATAAAAGAGTTATCGTTTGTTTGTCCTTTCTTCGGATTTAAGAGATTTTCATGAGTGTTATCATCCTTGTTAAACAAGAATTTAATTTAAATTATTAATTTATTTATCAGATTAAAAATGAAATAGAAGAATAGTTTGAAGTGAATAAATTATGAAATGCAAGTTTTACAAAATGTCAAATAAAAAAATCCATGAATCTTGGAGGATAAAATAAATCTTCGAAATAAAATCGCATCGATGGCTGGCGTTGCGACGCATAGAAGTAGTGGTCGTCGTTCTGTAAAGGTGTTTATTTAAAACAGAATAAAAAATATTTTCTTAAAATAGCAACTATGAAAACTACACACAATTAGATCTATTGCCGATAGCAGAAACCGAGTAAATGGTGGCGTAACTGTTTATTATTGTCAGTATGGTGTCAAGTTTGAATCTAAACAAGAATATGACATAATAATGATGTTAAAAATTCTTTGTCCGATGTTTGATAATTAAAGTAAGAGTAAGGAGAATGTATTGGCTCATATACATCATGCACATAAAAACCTAAAGACAATGATTATGTAATGAAAAGGTTAGTTGTCTATTGGATATTTCTTAATTTAGTTAAAATAAGAGATTTCCTAAGATCCTTTAATGATCATTTGAAGACAAAGAGTACCTCACCATTACCATAGGTACTCGGTAAATTTTCAAATAAGAATATATTTAAGGCTGTCAAAATAATAATTTTGATTGTGTGTATTGTATTAACACCTTCTGTCATGGTAGGATGACTCAGAGACTAGATTTCGGTTGTCTTTTAAAATAATTATAATCATTAACAGCAAAGTTTTTATATGTATAAAACTGATTGAATAAAAATTATATTAAACTTTTTTCGCTATGTATATTATTTTTATATTCATATGTTTCTCTAATCATTTAAATTGATAAAAAAAACTCCATCCTTCCCGATTCGTTCAAATTAAAATATTTTTGCTTTTTACTTTCCAATATTATGATTTTTAAACTCAATTATGTATACTATTAATACTTTAAATTTGAAGATTTCTTATTTAAATATTTAGAAAATTTATTTCACTGTTTAAAATAAACACCTTTTCATAAAAATCTCCAGGTGCATGGAGAGAGAAAGATCTAACTGCAGTCTTTATGCTAAAGGGGCCCTTTTCAGACACTTTAAATATCATAAAAAGCATTATTTGTCGTTTTTGTTTTCTTAAAACAGAAGGTAAAAACATAGTCAAGTGAAAAACACAACAATTTTTTAATACCTACTTATTTAAAATCTCAGTTATAGCTTTTCCAATGACTTTTAACTTATTTTTAAATTTAATATTTCTAAATATTGATTTCTAAACCCGATTGCAAAATAATTAAATAAAAATCAGAATTTTATAAAGGGATTAAAGTGTTTCTAAAAAGGCCCCTTTAATTGGTAGGCCTAGTGAACGATCGCACGCACCAAGCAAACGCGCGCGCAGGGAGAAAAACATAGAAAACTCGAGAATATAAAGTTGCTGTTTCCAATATGTGACGTTCCATAGACCATTCCAAGAGAGAGAAAGAAAGGGAGAGAGAGAGAAGGTGCATGTCAAGCGCACTTTTACAAATTTCCAACGCACGGCAAAAATTGTCGGCAGTCGTTCGTTCGTTCGTGCGTCGTAGTGGCTGTGATTTTTGGCCTAATGGTATCATCATCAATGCGGTGAATGAAAAAAAGACACCTCTTACATACACACACACACCAACACACACAACACTTGAATTTTGTACATCTTTATTTCTTTAGTTACAGTGCAACAGTCTACTAATTAACAATCATAAAAAGTGTTTATAGAATTATTGAAGAAAAGTGTTAAATACAATTTCAAAAAATTGTTATAATATATAAATTTGTGAAAATATGACATGATTAAGTTATAATAAGAAAAAAAGTGAAGTATATCGAATAATTGTAAAAAATAGTTGAGAATGAACGGCTCCGCTATGAATGGAACCCTTAGGGGTGGTGGAGGATCTAAATTGCTTAAAATGCAGGTATGTAAGTTGCAATAAATGGTTTTAGATACTTTTTAGACCTCAATAAAAACCATACCAATCTAATATTAAATTGTAGAAAAAGACCAGATACAAAGTATGATTGTCATGCTTATAATAATATGCAGTTTTTAAATTTTTTGTGATTTCTGTATTAGAGTAGCTTCGCACCTTTTCTCTAAGGGATGACAGAGGTGGTCAACAAAATAGCCTAAACCCTTCCCAAGACAGTTATAAAGCTTCCATTTAAAACAAAACCAATTCGGACCAGAATTCTTATTATCTTTGGCTTCAATAAAGAAAAACAAACTACTTCATATCACACTAGCAAATGCGTCAATAGCATCTAGGGGCTCTATATTCAAAGGGCGTAAAGCTAGCCCAAGACTTAAATATTAAATACCATCCCAGGACCTATGTGAAGCTTACCTAAAATTGAGAATTCAATTGGTTCAGAAGTTTAAGAAATCTTTAGCTTCAGACAAAAAAGCCTAACTACTTTATATAATAGCTTAAAAATAAAACGATATTGAAATTATCCATAAGCTTCGCTTATAAAGCTATTATTAAAGCACATTTATTTTTAATATTATGATAATGTTTATAGAAATTTATTGATTATTTTCTAAATTATTATAATAATTATTATAATAGCGTTAACATAACATATGTTGTTTTATGTAATGGTTTATGGATATTATGTAGTGCCTTAATTTGCAATAATCAATTTTTAGTAGAGCAGCTACTCTAAAGTTTGTCCTTACTTATAATAACCTTTTGTTCACGACGGTTAGCTATAGACGGTTAGCTATAAGTAAATTTATACTTGACAGTATCGTCCTGTTTGATACAAAAATTGTGTGAAGATTACAGTTACGATAAGATATACACATGGAAAAGAAAAGGATAGTCAGTTCTTTCATTCCACAAATGTTTTACAATTTGTTCAAATTTTGAAATCTGATATTAGTAGATTGGTTGCCCCTCTTTCATGGATGTTGTCATCCTTGTTACCATATGACAAAATCAATTTACATAACATGATTGTTTTGAAAAAAAGCTTAAATTACATATTCTGTATTATGAAGGTTTATAATATTCTAATTTAATCCAATATGGCAATATGCAAATAATCAAATTTTAATTTCCTAATGTATTTTACTGAAACTTTCATTGATAGAATTTTTGTGTATAAATTTATTTACTTATACAATTGAAAAGGCGAGATACATTCTTTTAGGGTTCTTAAGGCATAAGACAATGGACAATTATTTTTTCACTAATGGAATAGTATGTGCAGTGCATTGTCATATTGCAAGATAAATATTTAATAAATGTCACCAAAGTTAATGCGCCAATGAATAAAATAACGTGCCCACAAAACTTTGAGCCTGGGGACCAAAAATTTATAAACCAATTAATATCCGCTGGATTAGAACCGGTTTCCAGCCATTCTGAAATATCATGTATAGCATCGTATTATAGACAATTTTCGACGAATTTTGAAAAAAAAACTAAATCTTCCGTGATATCATTTCAAAGTAGCAGACTATTGTTCCTTATCTTTATAGGAATGGTTACTACAAAATAAATTTGATAGGAAATTCTATCTTTTGAATGATCTAATTTTTTTCTTCTAAATCAAATCACAATCTAATATCTATGTTTCTCCATATTCTATCTGTTCCGTAAAAGAGGCATTATATTAAAAGATAAAATTCTTAATATAAAAGTAACAAGATGCCTGTCTGTCTGTCTATATGTTGGTCTGTTTAGATATCCTAAACGGCTGAACAAACCGTCAACAAGAAATCTCAGTTTCTATCTATATCTATCTGGCTATATTACTATCTATCTGACTATCTATCCATATTACTGTCTTTCTATCTATCTGGTTATCTATCTATATTTCTATCTATCTATCTATAACAGTTAGGGAGTTGAATCCATTTTTATAGAAGCAGAAATATAATCTATGATTATGGTTTGGACACTCTAAAACTGTAATCTACCCTTCCACTTTCCCCTCTCTTGGTGAAGATATCTTCAACACCGATACGATTTTTGAAATATAAGATTCTACTTTCCCTTCTCTTGGTAAAGATATCTTCAACGCCGATACGATTTTTGAAATGTAAGATTCTACTTTCCCTTCTCTTGGTAAAGATATCTTCAACGCCGATACGATTTTTGAAATGTAAGATTCCACTTTCCCCTCTCTTGGTAAAGATATCTTCAACGCCGATACGATTTTTGAAATTTAAGATTCCACTTTTGACTCTCTTGGTGAAGATATCTTCAACAAGAGAGACAAAAGTGGAATCTTATATTTCAAAAATCGTATCGGCGTTGAAGATATCTTCACCAAGAGAGTGGAAAGTGGAAGGGTAGATTACAGTTTTAGAGGGTCCAAACCATAATCATAGATTATATTTCTGCTTCTATAAAAATGGATTCAACTCCCTAACTGTATAATAAGAAGTATCTTGTACATAGTATTGTCAACTTTGTGTGAAATAAATGCAACAATTTTAACAAGAATCCTGGGGTGTGAAAAATTAGTCAAATCACAAAACAGCAAAATTGCTATTACCATATATTTGTGATTTATTACCTGCTTAATTATACTATATCTACTAAATAATACTATACTCTTGTGTTACTGTGCTGTGTATTATACCATATGAAAAGATTATACTTTATATAATAACACTAGCGGCTTCGCCCCTAAAAAAAAACAATGGGGGGGGGGAATTTTTTGTTTTTTGGGGGGTTGGTGGTGTCCCACCCCCCCAAGAAAATAGCCTAAAACCACCACAGGACCAGTAGGTATATACCCTGAAGAGTAGAATCCGATCAGTTCAGTGGTTACCGAGATCTTAAGGGACAGACAGACGGACAGACATCAAGCTACTTTGTATTATAGATAAGAAAAGTAGATATTGCAAATTGGGATTAGTCACTTGCTTTATTCAAGGGGTTAAGAGGGAGAAGAAAATCCTAAAATTGCAAAAAGGCTTAGATCTAGTAATTAAATAGCCTTAAACCATACTAAAACCTTATTATTGAAAAAAAAATATTTACTAAAATTTGCAAATGTCTTTCATTAGTTGTTTTATATGACATTTACACAATGTAGAAAATATGTAGGCCGGAAATTTGACAACCGACAAAAGTCTGAGTTTCGTTCGCTAAATATTTCATCGAAATTTACTAATTACATGCAGGCAGGTAGGGAGCGTTGGTTGATAAAATAACCTCTCTTAAACTCATATGTTGCAGAATTCTGATTTATTAATAAGTCAATGATTCTCTCCTAGTTTTCTCCAGCCTTGCCCCTAATAGTATCTAGCTACCAAAGGTAGAAGTTCTAAGGTTAAGGCTTAGAGGAAGATTTTTGGCATTGTTGAACAAAGCTAATCACATTCCCGCAATACATTTTTTTAATTAAAAAGGTAGTTCTTTTGTTTGTGTATTACTTTAGAAGAATCATGACCATTGACTAACCCCTCTCACCTATTTTTGATTTCTTTGAAGATAAGAGGGAAGGGGCTATCATTGCCCAACTGGCACCAGATTATTTTATTTGCAATTATCATTTCCCTGTATTCTTTGAGTTAACAAGACATAATTTACAATTAAACCATTGTTGTAGACTACAGGAAATCAAAAGATTTGTAACATTACCAACATTTTTTCTGAAAGCTTGGCTAAGTGTCTTTTATCGTTCAAGTAAATTCTAAGCCTTATTTTCTCATTGAAAATGTATTTTTGCAAGTAATCAATTTTCCAGCCACCGCTATAAAAAGAAAAAAGTGGTAAAGCGCACACGCTAAAATTACGCGAATATATCCAGGGATCTAAAGGGATAAGATAATGGCTGTTAAATTAATATGCATCGCAAATGATGATACACAAAATTATCCCTTCTGTAGATTACAATTTGTGGTTGAAACGTTTGGACACCCAACTAAATAAACCAACTAATGAAAATTCAATTTAAGTCCCCAAGGTTATTAAGCCAACAAATAAGACTTTGGAGACTAGTGTAATGAGCAGCCCAATGTCCCCTTCCTTCCTGGAATATATCACTTACACCGCGCTACAGTGGTGCACACTAAAGGTCAAATTTAGCTACGGACATTTGTCATCTAGTTTAATCGGAGATAAAGCAATCTTTAGATTAACTATAAAAATAGATCGTGTTCAAAAAATTTAGAAGCAATAATTCTTATAAAACTTGCCTTTTATCGAACTAAATAACTTTACATTTTCGTCGTTTTTATGTCCTACAAATAAAAATCTAAGTCAATCTTATGATGCTATTGTAATAATTATACTATAATTTTTTACTTATGTTGATATAATAACAGCAGTTAGATATTATTTAATCTTTAGTCTTTTAGTTTCTTAGTTACTAGGGGATGCGCTTCTAGTATCTAGGAGCTCCATATTCGAAGTGATATGGAAGGACAGGAATATAGCCTAAAACCATGTCAAGACTTGTTTATAAGAATAGAATAGTCTAAAACAATCTCAGGACCTATAAAAAGCCTTACTGTAAAGGAGAACCTTATCGGTTCAGCGGTTAGCGAGATAATTCGCTACAGACAAAAATTGCTTACTCTTAAAAATTTATTTTAAAGTAATATACCTATCTATTTATCCATAGGTTCTTTTTTCTCTGACATTTAACGTGTCTATTTAATTTAGGATATCTAAATTGGAGTATGTCGACAGTTAATAAGTCATCTCTCCACAATTAGTAAATCTTAATCATTTCTTTATGTCACTCTTGTTCAAAAGAACATTTAGATAAAGAGTTTTGGGATAGTTTTTTTTTTGTAGAAACCCTTAAAGAGAGCGGTCCTAATGAGCTGCTTATTACATAGTCGCCAAATTTTTATCATTACGTTTTCTTATTGGTTTAATTAACAACTTTGGGGACTTTTGTGAATTTTGATTGGTTGATTCACTATTCTTAAATTACAGAAGGAGTAATTTTGTGTAACATCACTAGGAATAAACATAAACTTATAGGCTATTGTCTTATCCCTTTAGATCTTCCATAAACTATAATTAATATCTTTATGAGTATATCATATCCTAAATAAAGATTCTTTTACCTTTAAAACTAACATTAAGCCAACATGTTTTCAATTTTCGTTTGCTTTCCTTTGTACTTGTTTACCCTTGTTAAAATTCTACTTATAAAAAGTGATGAATCATAATAGCTAAATAAATAAACTTTTGACGTGACCAGTTTTTAGCAGCAGCACTTCTCTATGATTAAGGCCTGGGTTATTAAGAAAATTTGGGTCCAATATGGTGCTAAGCAGCTTATAGTGCCTAATTAAATATGACGTCATACAGTATAAATGAGCAATGATAGGCCAGCAAACATTTCATCATTGGTCAATTAAAATGTATACTTTTTTTCTAATATGAATTTAAATGTACAAAATTGATTCTTAAAACCAAATATGAAACTATTAGAAATAAAATTTAATGATTATTTGCTCCTGAGTTTCTAAAAAAAACACAGAAAAAGAAAGGTTAATTAATAGTATTTTAAGCATAAAATGTTACTAAATTTGCCAATTTTCTGTACATTTTCTGTGGTTGCTGTCATCCTTGTTTTTAAAAGGATTTCTCTCCCAGCCATTTTTTACTAGCAGAATTAAACAAATAGAACAAAGTATCACAGTAAAATATGTTTTAATATTCTTGTTCAAATTGTTTTGGACATAAAGAAAAAATAGTTTGCCCTCAACTATTCCTTTCATAATATAAATAAATGATTTTTCATAATATAAACAAATAATTTTTTAAAATTTTTTATTGATACTGATAAATAAAAAAAATTACATTGATCAAAAGATTCTAGAAAATTCTGAGCTGTTTAGCCTGAACAAAACTTCTTAAAAGTAAAATTAGATGCATTAGTCTTTGTTATATTTGAATTTTTAGTAACACACATATTAAATAGTGATTTTATTAAATTTTTAATGTAATTTGGTTGTATTCGAATCACATTTGATATGATTAATCAGTTTAGAGAACCAGGTTTTTGTTTATTGTCGCTGCATTAGAGAAATGAAAAATTGCTAGGCTGCCCTTTCACCAACTATTTTCTACAGTGCACAGGGGTTTAAATTTGGATATTTTTAAAACTTTTTTTTTATCTTTTTTCATATTTCTTTACTTGAAATTGTTGTAATTTTTGTCGAGGGGGGAATTTTGACCCATCCAAACCAAAAATAGACAAATTGTAAACTTGCCTGAAAACTGCGGACAGTTTGGTCTAACCGTTTACGAGATCTTAACATTCACAGAGGCAGAATAATGATAAATATCCTATTATCTAAGTATAAAGAAATACCTAAAATTCGTTTGAATTAATACTAATTATTATTTTTAAAAAAATTAGAAATAACTAATAATAGACTAGTTAATCATCGCATGGTATCAAAAGCAGCTTTCTGCAGATAACAAAAAGATAGATCTTATGATTTTTCCTTTTACTATTCTTAGAAAACTGTCTATAATACGATACGATACATAATTTTTAAAGAATGACTAAGAACCGGTTATAATCCAGAGGATATTAATCGGTTTAGAAGCGATACTGGAAAACTTGTTATTTGTACACTTTTCCATAATGAAATAGTGTAATGAATATTAAATTTTTTGTTACACTTTTTCTTTCCCTGATTTTTTATGGCAATTGCTTGCGTTTTTCTGACTTATACTAATTATGTTTTGTTTTGGACAGCAATCATTTGAAAACTTGATAAAAGATGCAAAAAAAAGTAATTCAAGTTGGTTATAAATAAATAACAAGGGACTGGTATTTCATTTGTTCTGTTTTAAATTCTAATTAGCTTCATTCATAAATATGCCATTTAATTTTTATTGTAGTAAAGAGATTTGATTAAAAAAACGTATATTTTTAGATGTGGGATAAAATAGCAATCAAATTTAGATTTTATATTAAAATAGAAAAAAAATCTTTGATATGTGGACTAGATTCTTAATTTATCTTATTTATCTAAGGGCGTCACATAACTTTTAACCCCCCCCCAAAGGAGTTTTGACTAACACAACCATAAAATTAAAAAGTGGTACAATCCTCCCTGAAACAGTTTTCAATAGTATAACCAAATCAACCATTCATATCAACTCAACTTTTAAAAAATAAAATAAAATTTTGTACTTATTATATTAAAATTGAAGCAGAACAATTACAGTTTTTACTTCCTAAATAATAATAATGAATTAAAATGAAGAGTACATACACATGTATATGAATTGATGTTTAATTGACAAGCAATTCTGACATTTAGTCATCCTGTCAAAACTATGTTGTATATGTTGCTTTTTGTGTGGACACATTTGGAGATTCTCAAAATTAAATCATTATGTAAAAGAGGTTGGATGTCCGTCTGTGTGTGTGTTCCAAAAAGTCCTAGAATAGGTCCCAAAAGAAATAACACCTAGAAAGATGTTAATCACCCCCCCCCCCCAAAAAAAACCTAAAAAAAACAATCACTTTAAAGTGTTCCCTTTTACCGAAGCTTGAAGGTATAAAGGTAGATGATTGCAAAGTAAATTTATTCGAATTTTTAAAAATATTGTTGCATTTTTCAAATTGTTTTTAAGAATTTCAGTACTTTGATATTGTTGTATAGCATAGATTTTTTTCATACATCCATGTTGTCTTATGTTTTTACAATATTGTTATTTTATGAAAAAACATAAATTTTTAAAATGCATAATACTAATAAAAGATTTGCTGTTAATTTTAAACAAGCAATTAAAATATAACACGCGACCGTGGCTCAACGCGTAGCGCATCCGCTCTTCGTCAGGGAGGTTGTAGGTTCTAATCTCGGCTTAAAACCACGTCCTACTTAAGACGCTAAAAATGGTGCTTCTGCGGTTATTTCAGGTGCGCGACATTTATAGTAAATTGAATATCTTGGCCCAAAACAGGCGCAACTCATTACTTTGCACAGGACTTCTAGTAGAAGGTCGTTCAATCAAAGAGTTGGTTTTATGATGGGTGTTACTTAAACTAATACCCCGGGTCTTTGGACAGAAAATGAGAGATTTGGCTCCCCTTAGTTTTCCTGGATTGTTGAACCTGACGTTAAAGTGTCATGGTAAGCTGCCTTGCTCGTATGAGGGATTTGATAGGTAAGATAGTATTAAAATATGTATGGCATGTTTGATAAGTTTGTTCTGCTGCTCTGCTAATGTACTAAATACTACTGTCATAAAATATCTTTTTAACAATTACAGGTTTTGTTTGAATGTGAATTCGTATGTATGTTCTTCCGGTACAAATTATCCGAGGGAAAAAAAGTTAGGGAAATCTTCTGAATTGATGCATATTATAAAGACATACATTATAATAGACTGTAAGATTAATTTGTGTGGTTTGAACAGCTCTTATGCTATACTTTTAAAATAACATAGTTTACTTTTAAATTTAGCCTTTTTTATTGGTTGTCCAATTGATTTGTGGGTTTTGTACAATTTTAAACCATACTTTTTAAAAAGAAAAATGTTGTAACCTTTGAGTGTTGAAAATATGAATTGTACTCATTTTTTACTGTATAAATCTGTTGAATGAGGTCTTGTTACCATATCAAGTACAGTATAGTTTCACAGAAGATGCTTAGAGATTCAAAACTTTTATCATAAGATGTAAAATAACTAGGATAGATTAATTGAAGATAATATTAAACATTTTTTGTATTTGAATGTTTTTAAAATTGTTTTTGAATAATGTAGTCATAAAAACATGCAATGGTATGTCGATTACATGTCAGCTTTAACCACTTTTATATGATGCCATATATTCGATATAAACAATTAAAATGGCACGGTGAATGAATCCAAATAATTTAAAAGAGGTTATTTAATGATGTTAAAACATAATACCAACAGATTTTTTGAGTCAAAAAAACAATTTAAAACTTTAGTTGAAATTGAATATAAGTTTCATATATGTTTCAATTTTCTATGCATATTTTAATCCTAGTTTTAATACAATTATCGATTTTGTGTTGCATTTTGAAAAGGTAGCATGCAAAATTTAATTAACAACTTTCCCTTTCAGTTTTTATACATTATATTTATGCATTTATACAAAATAATATTTCAGGCCTTTTGTCATATAAAGCAGGGAAAAGGGATGTGATATATTGTTTTAATCGTAGCTAGCGGCTGCTTCCCTGGCATTTGGAGTGCGAAGGAGTAAGGAAAGCAGAAAAATGGCACAAAACCATCGCAAAATCTAAAAATTGAATTGCTCTAAACTATCCTGGGACCTTTTGAAGCTTCCACAAAATGTTCATAAATTTAAATTATAGGCTGTATATAAAAAAATTACTACTTTAAACATTTGGACTAGCGGCTGCGCTCCTAGCAAATAAGGGCTCTGTCTGTAAAGTGGTAGGGAAACAGATAAATAGCTTAAAACCATCTAAAGACCGAATCTGAATCTATCCTGCAATGGAGAACTCAATCAGTTTAGTAGTTATCGCAATCCTAAATCTTAAACAAAAAAATCTTACTAATTGGAATGATCTCAAAAAATTATTTATCTTTAGTTTTCTTATATTTTATCAGTTTTCGTAAATGAAAATTATAAATTTTTATCTTTAACCAATTTTTATTGTAAAAATACGAAAAATGACCCATTAATTTTTCTTTATTCCCTGTAACATTTAGAAAGCAGTTATGATCACGATAACAAATAATTATTATGGTTATAATGTTATCAATCTTTTATGTCAAATATATTATAACAATATTACAACTTATAGTGCTTATTAAAGTGTCATAATGATATTGTTAAACAAGAATGGCAACATCCATAAAAAAAACTTAATAAATCAGATGATCGTAAAATTGCTTAAAATGCTAGATAATTAACCTCGTATAACCTTATCACTAGTAGTAATAGGAATCATCCTGTCATCAATTAATAAAAATATTCTGTAATGTAGAGATTCGTTGTAATAAATCAACTTGTTTATTGGTCTTCCTTAGAGTTGCTACGCTTCCGAATTATACAGACAGACGTATGGACGCTAAATGAATGTAGAACAGCTACGCTTCCAGCAATATTATAAAATATTCCCTGTTGTATTGTTTTTGTTCTTAGTGATAATTTTTATATTAATTGCTAAATCAATATTTCAAAGTAAAAGGGAATGTTTTCACAAATTATACCGGTCCGGTCGGTAATGCATGTAATGTTTATCTAGTTATGCACAGAAACCTTCTCCCTTATTTTGAAAACAAAAAATATTTTAAAATGGGGAATGGGGGGGGGGGAGCTAAGGAGGGTTAGTTCTTTTTGTATTATCCATCTGTTTTTTAGGAGTTTTCTTTCCCACTCCTCCTCTCCTCATCCCTCATTTTTATGACGTCATTGTGGGGCTTTCTTCGTCTTCTGTATTTTGTATTTACTTTGGTCATGTTAACTTGTTAAGTAAGGTTATATTAATTTATCAATGGGCAGCCCCTCCTATAATAACCTCCATTTTTCATTTCTAACATTAAATTTTTCTTCTTCAATTAATTTAATGAGTTTACAAGTATTACTTCTGCATAGATTTACTAAGAAATTTTGTTGAAATTGTCTTACTCATGTAATTTTATAATTAAGCGTGCAAACAAAACAAAATAATAATAAAGAAAATATATCATATAAGATGTTTTTTTACAGGTATGTAATCTTACTAAACTGTAGCTCATAGTTTAAACAAGGTGTTCTACGGTTGCAATGTCAGACGCGTTAAGTTAATAATAAAATAACAGAGAATAGTTTATGTCAAACATGTGCAACTTATTATCATGCACAGTTAGGACTTCCAGGCAAAGTTTTTGTCTTTAAAAGATTTGCCACATAAATCTTCTAATTTAAGAAAGGTGATCCTATGAGGGATATGTTTTCCTATATAAAATTCGACATGATGCCCAGTATTGTTAAAACATTTTATTATGTAGCAATTTTATTAATGGTATGAATCAGACTGTCATAGACCAGTGGTTCTTATTTTATAGTTTTAATAAATTGGTCATAATTTTTACACAAATTTGTAAAATTTCGTAGTTTAAATTTGTCATAGATTTATTAAATGAGTAAGATGTATGATTAATTGATATAAGCGTAGATATTTTTACTAGGTTATGTATGTTGGTCTCACTCTAACAACAAAAAATAGCACTAATTTTTTTATTTATTGCTTTAATTAACTTAATTAAGTTTCATATACAGTAATTTATTGACGATACCTGATAAATAACAACTTGATCGCTGTTACATTTAAAAGCTTTGTTCATTCCACGCAGTAACTTATATCTAAATGATAAAGTAGCAGGATGTATGCCTATAAATGCCTTTCTTTCTAATTCGAGTTTTTTTAACTTTAAGTGTCAGAAAAAAAAATTTGCAAGATGTTCTGGTTGGGTTTGTATGTCTGTACACAAAAGGACAGTATAGGTATTATTTTAAAAAGCCATAATTTTTCATGAAAATAACCTTGTTTAACTTTAAAAATAAATTATTTCATTGGATAAGAATATCTCTCAAAAGGAAAATATTGTAACTAACAATAAGTTACAGAAAAAAAGAGTAGCTTCGCTATAAAAAAAACGACGCAATAAGATGTACCAAAAAAGCGTAACAAACTAAGTAATATATCTGGATTTTTAAGGGATGCAGGGAAAGAAACATGTAAGATATGTCAATCTTACCCCCAATGTTTATGTCTAACTCGTAAATTCTAATTGGAGTAATGTTTATATACTGATTTGATTTTTAGTATTCCCTTCCTCCCTGATATTTTCTATTTTGTTTGATATATTTTCAAGAATCACTCTATTACACAAATAGGCGTGCGAAAAAGGGGGGGGGGGGTTGTCACAATCCCCTTAATATTGAAATTTTACATGGTTGACTTCCATTTTTACCCCTATTTACAGCCCCTGTCCAAACTCTGTGCACGACACTGATCACACACCTGCATATGGAAACTCTGTGCACGCCACTGATTACACACCTGTATCTGGAAACCCTGTGCACGCCACTGATCACACACCTGTATCTGGAAACCCTGTGCACGCCACTGATCACACACCTGTATCTGGAAACTCTGTGCACGCCACTGATCACACACCTGTATCTGGAAACACTGTGCACGCCACTGATCACACACCTGTATCTGGAAACCCTGTGCACGCCACTGATTACACACCTGTATCTGGAAACCCTGTGCACGCCACTGATCACACACCTGTATCTGGAAACCCTGTGCACGCCACTGATCACACTCCTGTATCTGGAAACCCTGTGCACGCCACTGATCACACACCTGTATCTGGAAACCCTGTACACGCCACTGATCACACACCTGTATCTGGAAACCCTGTGCACGCCACTGATCACACACCTGTATCTGGAAACCCTGTGCACGCCACTGATCACACACCTGTATCTGGAAACCCTGTACACGCCACTGATCACACACCTGTATCTGGAAACCCTGTGCACGCCACTGATCACACACCTGTATCTGGAAAATTATTGTGAAAGCTAGTGTTATGTCGATTTATAGAACAGATAAAGATCACAAAGATTTACAAATTTTTAAAATTTCTAATCAAAAGTAAAGGAAAGGTCATGAATTCTATCTCTTGGTACTTTCCCCCAAAGCGCCTTTCGAACAATGAACCCCTATTTTTGAAAAAAAAATAAGGAATTGGTGCTGTTTTGCAATAACCCTTGCTAAGGCCCTAACCCTGCGTGGATACCTAGTCGCTAATATAACCAACCTAACCTGATCTGAAGTAATAAAAAAACAAACGAAAAACCAGCCCCCCACTTATTTTTAAATTATTTTATAATAAGAGAAATGTGATTATGTTCTCGACAAGGCACTTTAAGGGAAACCTTTAATATCTATACTGTCGTTATTTATTAACTTTTCTCTACCCTCATTAATGCCCCTTTTTACCAATTTCTATCTTCCTTTTTGTGTTCTATATTGCTGGCTATATTTTTTTTATAAACGCTTCTTTTCATTGTGTGTGTGTAATCGTTCTCGTTTAAATGGACAAAAGCACTTTTAAAGAATTTTAGTAAAATCATAAAATGAATCAAAAAGCAATTAAGTCAAATGCATATTTTTTCATGATATTTTAAAAGGTCAATTTTTGTTTTTTAATTTGCATTAAATTTTGGTATTGTTTCTCTTTTACAAAGGAAACACCTGTCAAAATTTATATATTCGTAACATTTTTAATGAGAAGAAAACTTTAAAAATGCTTTTTTGGCAGTTCTTATTTTAGTTAAGTATCTATGTTATATTTAATTTTATCCGTAATTCTGCGTTTTTTTCTGTCTTTAGAGTCATATTGATGAATTATTGAAAAAAATGCTTGTTTATCGTGTAATTGCTGCGCTATTTATGGACATAGTATTCTTTGTATCAATATAAATATTATCAATCTGTAATTCAAATTATTTTGAATATTTAAAAATAAAAAATCAGGAATAATTTCCTATTTTCCATCTGTGTAAATTTGTGTGTGTGTCTGTGTGTTAAAACCAAAATTGTACTTTTTTGTCTTTATGATACTATGCCAAAAAATGACTAGAAACAAAGGTATAACTTATTTGAAATTTTAAAAATGTGAAGAATTCCTTTTCATTTTATTTACCTTTTATCTGGGCTCGGCAGCTGCGCCTCTGCCGTGCATTAGCCTAAATTTAAGACCACTAGGGTGCAAAAAAAAAATAATTTTGGAAAGATGGATTGCTGACGTGCAGATGCCGAGCCCTGGTTTTATCTTTTATGAAAAAAAAACAAGAATAGCTTAACTCTTAAATATTTCTAAAAGTTAAATAATACAACTCATTATCTTTACATTTTGTTATGATTTTTCGATATTCCTTAAATTTATGATATTTTTAAACAAAAGGCTGTGGAAAAAAGCCATAAGAAAATGTAGAAGGAAAGCAAGCTGTGTGCACTAACATGTTTCACATAAAAATAGTTTGCTTTATTGTTAACTAGCAGCTACGCCCCTAGAGGCCTCTTGGGGCACTTGAGGAGGGGGAGTTGAATTCAATAACCAAAATGTTTTATTTTAGATTTAAAAAGATTTTCTTTTAAATTTTTTTAAACATAAAAAAAAGTTTGTAGAGGGATTTTTTTTCTCTTCGGAGGATAATGGTACCCTCCCAAAAAAAGTTATAACTCACTTCTTGCACCTATAAGAATCTTTATTGTAAAGGAGACTTATATTTATAAGACGGTTAGCGAGAACCTTCGCTAAAGACAAAAAAACTTACTACTTTATATAATAGGATAATCTTTTTAGATGCGCAGCTATTCTGTAATTTGAGTGTTCTTCCGTATGGCCATGTGACTTATTATCTTAGGAAAATTGACCATAACTATTTATATTAGAAATATAAATGATGTGCTTGTAGAGCACTGGAAATCCCCCTTCTTTTTTTTAAATAGATTGAAATAATGAAGGGGATTTCTTTCTATGGCTAACCCAAATGGAGCGCCTTAATCAATATAACCTAACCAACTTAATTTGACCTAAAGCACTAAACAAACAGACGACCCCATCCCCCCTATTTTCAATTTTTTTAGAAATAAGGGTTTGGGGATTTGTTTGCTCGACTAGGCTTTAAGGGAAACCGCCGAACTTTCTAGTGGTTAAAGCAGTTATCTATTGTAGTTACCTTCCTTCATCTATTATATTGTTTCACAATATCATAATTCTATCAAAATGTTGTTAATGTTTCGCTACTTATGGATAAAATAGTATATTTTGGTGTTTCAAATCTCCATTAAAATTATATCCGAAACAACACTAAAACATCTTTTTTTTCTAGTGAATTAGATTTTTGTTATGGATGAGAGATTACTGATTGAGAGAAGGTTTTTATAAAATCATCTTAAATTTTTAATCTCCTTTTCCCCCTTTTATATGCCTCTCCCTCTTTATTTTTCGTTAATGTCTCTCTCTTATATTAGCTTTACTTTTTTAGAAGAGCGAGTCTACTCTAAAAATCGGTTCATCTGTTTGTCTCCGGAAGAAAAGCAAAGGGTGAAATTTGATTTTTTGGCTAATATTAAGGATATATGTCCAATCTACAATAAACTCTTTTTATCAGTCCGTCTGTCCTGAGTGTAAAATAAAAAAGTGATTTCTATGAAGTACTGCCTCCGAATCTTGAAATGTATAATGATTCTTTCTCATGACAAAAGAAAATCTAACTTAAAACTCCATTTATCCGTATTTTACTGTTTATGATTAAAATAATATTTTGATTCATGTGCCTCTCTAGTTATGGATATTGTCATGCTTGTTTCTATATCTTTATCCATTTATGGCAAGATTATTTTCAAAAGGTCTGTCTTTATTTATGTTTTATTAAAGGTTTATTTTTTATTTGATGTGTGTCGGTATGTATTTCTTGTATTCCCCGGCAAGTTCGAACCCATTAATCCCTTTTTCCTTACACCAGAATTCCCCAGAGAATGAGTGTGTTACGTGGCATTCCTAACTATCTCCGCGCGTGGCTTGTAAACAAACAAAAGAGACGCGCACTTTTCCTTTGATATTTCCCATGTGAGGAGCTACGTGAATGAAAATAATGTATTGCTTGAATATACATGCGCTCTGATATGTGGAAGATCTCAAATAAGCCTTCCTGCTTAGTTTGACATCATATGTGGTAAGAATTTATCTTTTAATTCTTGAAAATAAGCGTAGAATGGTACAATTTTATGAAGAAATTTAAATCATTAATTTTTCAGCAAATAGACCATTTAACTGCTAAGTTTTGATATACGAACATTTACTTTTATATTGTTGATTATTTTATTTTAAAATTATCAATTTCTGATGCGATTTAATATGATTTGTGCCAATTTTAAGTTTTTTAGAAAATTCATATTTTTTATTAAATTAAAATCACGCAACCTCGATGCTAAAAAATAATAACAATTAATTTTATGTAATTAATTCTTATATTTTTGTTTTAGACTTACTGTTTTCATGGTAATAAATACACATTCGTAAACTTCACTATGTTGGTCATTCGGGAGGCTTCGAGATAAGATTTCGAGAACGGCTAGGCATTGCGTTCCGAAACATGATGCATTTTTATTTGTTTGTTAAGAAGCCTTTTATATCTCTTTATCTTAAAGTTTACTATTAGTACAATGTTTTATGGGTAAATTAAAATGTAACCACCTACCATATTTGGTTCAAAGTATATTTGTTTTAAATGCTTTCTTATCATAGGAATAGGCAATTTTTTTTATATTTCAAACACAGTTATCTAAAATACTAAATTTAAAAGCAAAAATGGATTATTTCAACGAAACTTTTTATTGTAAACAAACGGTCAATCTTTGTTACTTTTAAAAAGTCACTGATCTAATTCTTACTGATTTTAAACAAGTAATGTTTCACATAACTTTTGAAAAATCTTTCGACGCTCCTTTTTACAAATATATCTTAAATATTTAATACGCATAAAAACAAAAACCAACAAAAAGTCAGAAAAATGCTTTCATTTCATCTCATTTTAAGATTTTATCAGCAAGAGTTAAAAACAAGGGGGTGTCTTGTGAAGAAAAAGAGTGTTTCTTTAAAAACACGGTAGATTTGATAATAATTAACAATATCACTTGAATTTTACAGAGAGAAAGAGGGGACACTGGGCTGTTTATTGCACTAGTCCCCAAAGTGTTTAATAACGCTTTCTTATTCGTTGTCTTAACAACTTTGGTGACTTTTGTGAATTTTGATTGGTTGCTTCATTAAGTTAAGTGTTCAAGAGTTTCAACCACTTATTTCTATCTACAGAAGGGGTAATTTTGTGTATCATTACCAGAGAAACACAACAATTTATTGGCCATTGACTTATCTCTTTAGATCCATGTGAATTTTAGGCAATTTTATACCCTTTGATTACAAGTTTTTTGCCTGTAAGTTCTAACTGTAGAAAAATTAGGTTTGGCTTAACTTAAAGAAAAACATTTGACGTGTTTACAAAACGTTTAGTAAAATTCGCAATTTATTTTGAATAAAAAACTACAAAATTGGATGTGCACCCCATAAGAAAACTGTGTCCAATGGTAAACGTGGGTGGAAAAGCTTTTAAAATACTGAATTATAACAACATTAGTTTCATGAAATATTGATTGAATTTCAAACAATGAAAATTATTGGCTTATTCGTTTATACCAGAGGGTGGGAGTTTTCACTAGATATATACATTGGGCTGTAGAGCTATTTATTACACTAGCCCCCAAAGTTTTATGGTAAAGTTTTCTTATTCGTTGGTTTAACAAATTTGAGTACTTTTATTGAACTTTTTTTAGAATTGATCAAGTTGAGTGTTCAGCCATTAATTGTAAAATTCAAAAGGGGTAATTTTGATAGATTCATCAGCCATTGTCTTATCCCTGTCTTTATATATCTGGATTATTATACAGCAAGAATCAAGAATTGGACAGTAATACATATATATTTGTTACACATAATTGATTTTATAATATCTATAAAATTTAATAAGATAACATCCAAAGTTAGGTACACAAATTGATTATCGTGTATAAGGCAGGAATGTGATTCTTTGGATAAAAATTATTGGTAGAAATGGTTGGACACTACTTGTTTGGAACCAACGAATAAAAATTCAATAAAAGATGACATGGTTAAAAAAAATTGGATACCAGTCACCCCTCCCTCTCTGTACCTCTCTGTATAAAAAGGCAATAGTCAACTATATTTTCCAGTATACTGCAATACATTCGCGTATCTAACTATCAAAATATCATAATTAGATGATAATTAAAATCAATAAAGTTGGCAAATCAAAACTTATCAATAATTAGAAGGGGAGATCCTCTATAATTTAATTTCTCTTTTTGTCCATCCAAATCAAATAAGCTTTAGGTGTGGAAAACAGAAGTTTCCCTTATCATTTGTCTATTTTATATATAGCTAAATATTTATCTTCCCAAAAATAGTTAAAAACCTTACCGGGACCTATGAGAAGACTCACTTTAGAGGATAAATATTCATACCTTTCGCTACAGACAAATAGACACACACACACACACACAAAAAGACATCCCTTTTTATACAACGATTTATTTTTCTCTCTCTTTCTCTCTCTATCTCTATTCGCTCTATTCGCATGACAGTGTCTAAGATGTATCTATTAAGAATAATGCAAAAAATTGGCGGATAGTTTTTGCCGAAATTAGCATACATTATGCTGTATATTTTAAACTATGTATGGTTAAAGCGAAGCATTTCTATAAATATGGTTCATCCGTCCCTTCTTCCATCTGTACGTCCAACCGTAATAGATAGAGTTATTATCGTTAATGTTAGAATTGTCCTCTCGATTTTAAACTTTTCATGATGATTTCTGTAACCATTATGTACTATTTAAAAAACAGCCAACAAACTGTTACAAGAATGTCTGTACGTCCATTAAAATCATGATGATTCTAAACTTTTTGACAACAAATTGTTGCTTTTTGAATTAACATATTCGTTAATCCTGCCAATTATTAGGTACAATGAATCTAAATTAATAAAGAGGTATGCAACATATTGAAGTTGATATCCTTGTAGATTTTGATTTTAGAGTATAACGATATAACAAAAAAATATTCATTTATCTATAATAAAAAGTAGAATGATGTCTGTCCGTCCGTATGTCACTCCGTCCGTCTGTCCCTTAAGAACAGATCTGATTCTACTCTTCAGGGAATATACCTACTGGTTCTGTGGTGGTTTTAGGCAATTTTCTTGGGGGGTGGGTCACCCCAACCCAACCCCCCAAGAAAATTAAAAAATCCCCATAAATTTTTTTTTGGTAGATAGGTACCTAATTATTTGAAATTAGTGGTGGCAGCATTTTAAAATTAATTCTTGGGGCAAAGCCTCTAGAGGCTAGGGGAAAAGCCGCTAGTAGTAATATAATGTGATACTGATTTGAAATGATTTGAAAAACCGTCATATAATTGATATGTTCCACTAGAGAAAATAGAAGGGTAGATATTACACCATCAAATAAAGTTACAAGATTAAAAAGAAAACTTTTTGTAACATTTTAACTTCATTATTTACTTTTTCTCAATATTCTCCTTCTATCTCTTTTTCTATCTCGTTTTCTATTTTCTATTTGTCTATCTCTTTTAATCTTCCTCTAACACACCTTCTCTAATTTTCCTTTCTTTCTCCCTATCTATTTTTTATAGCTTTGTTGTTTTATAAGGTTACTTGATAAAAGTCATGTCCAACCTTTCCCCTTTTGTCCTTTGTTCTCAAAGTCCTTAAAGTGTGTTTATCCTATAAATCTTATCAACTCTAAATAATTTCAAAAGGGCATTGTTATTTCATTTTTCTATTTATTAAAGGGTTTTAATTTTGATGTTAATCAGCGTAGCTGATATAATTACTTTACTTGTCCTCAGTTGCGTGCACAGGGTTTTGACACACCCCTTAACTAAATTGGACAGTGGTGTGAGCTTTAGGGAGTGTTTCTAGATTGGACATATGACCCAAAAATTAGTCCTAAAGGATTCTATTGTTTATTTCTTGCATTCAAAAGTAATAGGGCGAAGAATTTTATAAATCTAACTTTATCCTAAGGAATTCAGCTATTAATAGCTAACTTTTGTCATGTGCTTCACACTATACTAGGATATAAATTTTTACATAACAATATTTACCCAAGAATATAAAAAATGGTCTTTTCATACCAAAATCTGTTAACAATTTCAACCAATACCCTGGCCGGATTGTTCCTTAACTATTATTATATTGGCTGATTTAAAGAGTTTATCTCTAGATTAACTCTATTTTGCTTAACTATGTTAAAATTTATGATCAGTTTAAAAAATGATGATCTGCTATAAAAATTTTATCTAATGAGATAAAAGAAAATTGAAAGGTTCATTTCACTTGAAATTAACTCCTATGATTTTTAACAAAAGTATATTATTTTAATTTAACAAAATATATTAATTTAATTTAACAAAATGTATTAGATTTAGATCCCTAATCAGAAAATTGGACCAATAATTACCAAAACAGTTCAGCCATATTATTGGGTAGAACATATATATATTTTATACGAAAATTTAGTTATTAGATTTTCATATTTCGTCATTATCATATGTCAGCTATAAATGATGCTGTGAGTATTGGTGCAAAAAATATGACGTAACAAAAAAATTTGCCAATGAGAGGCCACTATAAATTTTACCATTGGTCAATAACGGCCTCTCATTGGCTAATTTTTTTTGTTACGTCATATTTTTTGCACCAATACTCACAGCATCGCTATAAATTATTGAAATTCTTAAGATAAAGCTAGCTTTTAGGATAGTATACCATCGAAAAATGTCGTCGCATGTATAATTCGAATAAGTCATATGTGACTAAACATGAACAAACATGTTCGTCTGCTAGAAATTAATAAGTTTGACGGATTATTGTGTCTAACAGCCCATCTAGGATTATAAATTTATTAACAAAATATATATGTTTAAATAGATGAAATCTAACTGTTTGCAAAACGAGGACAATTATATAACTAAGGAGCTCAGCAATAAAAACACGCTAAATACTGGAAAGACATGGTCAATAAATTACAGGCCCTAATATTTTTGTCAAATAATTAATGTTTGGACTATGTATGTTTTTGGATCATGGAAAGAAAACAAAGAAGTGGGTTAAGTCGTATTTTCACTGTAGCTTTTCTCCTATGTATAGCTTCTGCGGGGGGCTTTAACCCTGCGTGGTAATCATTAACATGTACTTAACCTAAAATAACCTATTAAAAGCTACCGTGAAAATACGACGAAATCGCCTATCTTTTCTATCCATGATCCAAGTTTTTTTTATTTTTTTATTTAAAACACTAACAATTGTACTATAGACCGATCATGCAGAGTATATTTGCTGCCAAAATGTCTATTTTAGATAATATTAAAAGTAGTTTTTGCCAATTATATGTTTGATTATGTAAGCATGAATAAATTACAGTTTATTTCGGTCAATTTTGCTTAAACAGAGATTATTTATGAACAAAAGCTAAAAAAATCATTTTTATGACAAAAAGTAATGCATCTTTGCATTTGTCATATTATATACAGGTAGATAGTTAGTATAGAAGGGACAGGACAATGACCGAAAATTAATCTCTCCTCTCTTGTTACATTAAATTAATATTGGTTAACACATGCATTTGATGTAATCCTAATAATGAAGTAATTGGATGTTCTATCTGTTCCGAAGGATTACGCTAACCGCTGAACCGATATGTTTTTTTTTTCAGGGTAGCTTCTCATGGGTTTCGGGAAAGTTTATAACTATTTTTTGGGATGGTACTACCACCCTCAGAAGAGAAATTGCACCTCCCCCCCACACACAAAATTTTTTTTTACTCATGCTTTTCAAATTTAAAATAAAAATTGGGTTATCGAATTCAACTTCCCCCTTTTCAAGCGCTATTATTAATATTAAGTGTATTGTCCCAGCTTATACCAATAACGAAATTAATTCGAAAAAATTCACGAAACCTAAACGCGGTTTTCAGCTGTCGTTGGGGGGCAACACATCGTAAAATTGACGACCTCTCCATTTGCCCCCCAAATATTATTTTAGATTTAATTTTCTTGTTGGTTATACCTTATACCTGGTATTGTCCTATCACAATATCTCTGAAAATAATAATAAGTATTTCATTTTCCATCTTACCAGTGATGCATGGATGAATGGTTTGTAACTATGTTATAAAAACAGATGCATTATTTGTTGCAATATTATTTTTGTTAAAAAGTGGTAATTTTTGCAATATTTATTGAAACTTAACCTGTATTTTGGGAACAAAGCTGCACTTTAGATAATTTGCAATTAGAGCCGAAAATCGAATACTAACATTGAGTCCATTTAAAGAGCAGCTGTGCTAGTAAACTTTTTCAGGGAATGTCATTGGCTGTTTATTACACTAGTCCCTAAAGTCTTATAAAAATGTTTTCTTAATCGATGGCTTAACAACAGCTAGGGGACTTTTATTAAATTTTGATTGGTTGGTTCATTTAGTTGAGTGTCCAAAAGTTTCAACTACTTATTGTAATCTACAGAAGGGGCAATTTTGTGTATCATAATTGGGTATGTACATCAATTTATTGGCCATTGTCTTATCCCTGAAAATTTCTACAGTAGTTCATCTTCACAAAAAATGTCAGAAGTCTATCGTTTGAGAAACTTAATATTTTTTCTCGGTATTTATTCTTATAATGAAAAATAAGATATTATAGGAAGGGTTAACATAAAATAAGCAATAAAAGAAAGCTTTTTAACCACAATAACTGAAACATTTCCTTCCTTACACCAACCTTTATTGCTATTTTCTATTAAATTTTCCTTTTAAAAGGCTTTTCTACATTTAGGTTCAGTCCGTAAGTCCATCCTTAAAGAATATTTCGTTAATATAGGCATGTTGGAAACGTCATATCAATTTAAAATTTTGCATGATAACTCAGCAATAAGGTAATTAGAAAAGCACAGAAAAACTTTATTGATATTAAATATAAAATTAGCTCTCTCTTTTAAACTAATATATTAATTTTATTGTTCTTTTCAGGTATGTTTATGGACATAATACTACAAATTTTTGTTTCTGTCAATATTTATCAAAATATGATAAAAATCTTCGAATATTAAAAAGCCTGGAAAAAAATTATAAAATCAGGTGTTCCTTTGTTCCAGTACATGTATCACATTATTGTCTTCAGAACTCAAAGAGAGAGACAGGGGACAATGGGCTGTAAGTCCCCAAAGTTTTATAATAACGGTTTCTTATTCGTTGGCTTAACATTAACAACCATGGGGACTTTTGGTGAATTTTGATATGTTGGTTAATTAAGTTAAGTGTTACTGGATAATCAACGTTTCAACCACACCACTAATTTAAATTTACTTAAGTTGTATTTCTGTGTATCATAATTGGGGATGTACATTAATTCATCGGTCATTGTCTTATCCCTCATATCCCTGTACTAATTGTGTTTGCTAATTTTACAACTCTACTGTCAGGTCAAACAAGAATACAACTTTTTGTATTAGCGTAGCTAATCTTAGATTTTTCATTTGATATGTACAATAGGTTTGAATTAATAAATTTTATATCATATGAAATAAAGATGAGAGGCTTAGTTTTAAAATTAAATCAAATAAGAAGGAACTTAAGGTATTTTTAAAATCATATCGTCGAGCATATCATTAAAAAGATATTCCGACAAAACAACTTACCTTTTGAAAAAATTAAAGAATAATCGTCTATCATATTTCTAAATACTTCTATAAAACAGGTTCTCAAGCAAAATTTATTATAAAAAACCGGTAAATTAACATTACCTATTTCTCAAAGAAGTTGTTCTTGTTTTTATAATTTATTAGAATTTGCCAACTAAAAAGTAAAAGTTACAACCAGAGGTGAATTCTTAAAAAAACTTTTGCCCCACTAAAATTTTAGTGAGCGAAATTATCCCCTCTAAATTTTTAGTTTGCCTTACCGATTTTAGTGGGGCAAAAGTCTTTTAAGAATTCACCTCTGGTCTCGACAGCCTCAGGGAAATAAACACTATACAATTTTAAAAATCAGATAGATGTCTTTACTTGAACCAAATATAGCAATCCCTGTTAAAAAAATAAAATCAAAGTACCCTAACGGTTTTAAATTTAAGACTATTCGCGGCTGCCAAGCCCTAGTTACAACAGTCTATACAATAATCATTAGAATCAAAATTTTACTTAGAGTAATGAAAATATCATTTTTATTATTTTCCTTTTTTTTCGTGTTCTTTCTCTATCTCTCTTTATTTCTCTCTATCTCTCTCTATCTCTCTTTATCTCTCTCTATCTCTCTCTATCTCTCTCTATCTCTCCTTATCTCTCACTATCTCTCTCTCTTTCTCTCTTTCCAATTTTGTCACCTTGTTTATGATTGCATAATAAAAGTAATGAGTTTTATGGTTTAAAAATTCCACTGTCATGCTGCTGCAAGCTTATAATGTATTGAGTGTTCCTTCATTTCCACATAGTGTTCAATATTCTCTGTAGCAACATTGCAAACAAAGTAAGATTAAATCAAAGGGGAAGAGACAGTTTGTGCTGTTGTAATAATTTGTGGTGCTATTCTTAAGTAACAAGGTGTGTCTGTGTGTGTAGCAAAATATATCTTTTAGCCGCTGGATAAATATGGTTCACCGTAACACAGAAGCTTCTTATATGTCCAGGGAAGGTTCTTAACTATTTTGGTGTAAGGTATCACCACCCTCCCAACATTGTCAAAATACCAACCCCCTTAATTTAAATCATATTTCCCCCGAAGCCTCTAGTGGCATAGCCACTAGTAACTTGATAATGTGACTTATAAACCATAACATTTAAATTAGTAACTACTGCTGCTTAATACGAAATATATTTTAAAGAAAAAAATCTTGATTATCAATCGCATCAGTAATAGAAAAAAACATAAGTAGATAAAAAAGCATTAAGAATTTGATTATGTAATACATTTGTGTAAGTGAATGCACCGCAATGTAATGTTCTGTAAGTACAAATAACTACTCTTAAAATCATTGGAAAAGTAGATTTAGAACTTCATACTTGTTGTTTCTAAACAAGAAAAGACGATTACGTCAAATTTGAAGATACTTTAATCATAAAATATCTAATAATCATTAGAGAATGATATATTTTATGCATCAATACTATATGGTATTCTTGAAATACAATTATCATATTAGTCTATGTTGTTATGATAAGAGCTAAAAGTTAGTGTTTAACAAACAAAAAACCAATAAATTTGAATGGTAATCCCCATATTTTCAGAGGGCAAAGCCTCTACAGGCTAAAGGCGAAGTCAAAAATATTACATATTAGCATAAACTTTTGACCCTAATGATAAGCTTTGCAAAAAATAGAGTGTGATTTGTAAAAAAGCGTGTTTGTACATCCTACATTATTTTCAGAATAGCTAATTATTTCTTCATTTATATTTATGTACATATGTATATTGTATATGTATACTGTATAGTAATGCTTTATATGTCCCTAATTAATTAGATCCATATTAGGTAGTGAGGTTTTTTTTGTAACCGTTTGATTCATCCATTTTAAGAAGCTTCACATAGGTTCTGTGATGATTTAAAATTTAAATCTTGGGATATAGACACATGACATCTAGAGGCGCAGCTTCTTAGTACTTCTTATTTACTTTGTTCATAAATAATTATTATCTAATGTGTAATGAAAATTTTGAATTTTATAACAATTTGTGAAAACGCTTTGATTTGAAAAATTTGCTAGCGTGCCATATTGCTCCACCCTACTAAAGATTCGACTGGGCAAAATTGACAAAAATTCTAAAGCTTTCTTAATAACGCTTGATCGACAGATGGATCAATTAAATTATATACTAGGTGCCCAATATCACAAGGAATCATCACTGAAAATGTATTTGTCTATCTTAAATAGCAGCTGAGAAAAACAAATTTCCATATAGCAATAGGGAAGGACTTACTGTCAGACAAAAATGAATTATAGAATATCTTCGTTAATAACCGACCGACAAACAGAAATATAAAGACGCTAAGCTTTACAAAAAGATGATGTGTTGTTATCTTTTTTTTTTCTAATTAAATCTTTTAAATGTAAATACAGAAAACAATTAAGTCTGCAAAGTAACCACTCCCAAACACAGGGAGGAAGTGGACAATACTCATTTAATTAATTTATAATCCTTCTTTCTCCCCAAAAAAAATTACCACCTTCAAAATGCCAGATAATTGAGGAAAATTTTTTTAAATAGTTATCTCAATCGTTAGATTATAAACTCTTTTTACATTTTAATCCTAATTGGTTTATCAAACTAGCAGTGACCAAAATTGTTAAACATTATTTTAATGTTTATGGTTTTTTGTTTATCTTCATTGGGGATGTATATAAATTTATTGCCCATTGTCTTATCCATAATCCTTGCTGAAACCTATTATCTTACAAATTATAAGTAAAGACGTTTTTGCCAATCTAAAGTGGGCAACAAATAATTTAAACAACACAAGCAAAAAGACGTTTTACCTAATCATTCTATTTTTCAAGGTGTTAAATGTGCAAAAAATAATTTGGCTGAAAATTGATTAATTGTGGTTTCAACTTTAATAGATTTTTTTTTATAAAATCGAGGACAACTGCCGCCGAAGCTTCTCTGTATTTATTTGTCCGGCCTTTTAATGTCGGCTAATGTTGGTCATCAAAACTGTCTAAAAATTACTTTTTTATATAATTTTATATTGAAAATATAGTTACCTTATTATTTCTTCTGGTATTTTTTGTCTAATCATATTTTATACATGAGTTTTTATTACGAATAAAAATAAAAATGGTAGAGCTGGTCTACGCCATAGCAAAATATATCCCAAACATTTTTTTGTCCAATTTCTATAGCACTGTGTATGTATGAAATAGAGTGGGTGGTTTATAAATCCAGATGTGAACCAGACATTTTCATACACTAACTATCATATATACATTTTTGAAAAAGGTTACATATAAAATTTACAGGAAGTCTTTAAATCGCCACTAGAAAAAATGCCATCCTTCTCAAAAAAAAGAAATATCTTTTGCTTTTTCTTTCTAGAACAAAATTTAAAAGTAGAGGGTTTACTCTCCCACCTTCCCCCCCCCCCTCCCCCTACCACCTTTACATTATTGCCCGTAGAGGCCTCTAGGAAGAGAGAGAGAGCTAAAGAGAAAAAAAGAAATTAAGTTAATTTGAAAGATGTACAAAAAATGGAAAGCGACACATTTCCAAAGAACAAGACAGACAGATGAAAAGAATAATAGTGACAAACATTGAAAATTGAAAAAAAAATCTGTTAACCAATCTATATCAAATACAATATCTATGGTAAAACGAGGTCTTGTTTAAATTCCTAAAATGGTGAAATGTAGCTCATGTTAAAATGTTTGACATAATTACAGGTGGGTTTTAAGCTATATTTACAGCTTGATAACAGTAAAGTATCAGCATTTTTCTTGGTTAAACATGACTGTGACACAATGTTTTTTGAAAACCCTGAAAATCTATTGGTTGTACTATGTACGCATGTACTATTGACATCATTTTTCGGTCATAATAAATGTGGCTAAATACATTTTTTCGCGTAGCATCTCTAATATTGTATGGATTGGGAAGTTTTCTCTTTTAGTTTATATCTCACCAGTTTCTTTTCATATTTCAAACTAGTGGCGTATACAGGGTTTGACAGGGTGTTGTAAACCTTGAGCTGGTGAAAAGAGGGATGTCACTATATATTTGAAGGGGGTGTGGACCCCCTCTAAACCCTACTTAAACCCAAAAATTATTGTTTTGGTAATGCACAAAATTATACAGGGTGTTTTTTTTTAATAAGACAAAAGTATTGCTTATTATAACCCACTTGCCATTGACAGAAATTAATAATCTATATCTTAATTTCTTCATTGGGTTGGGGAGTTTTGTATAAGAAAAAAATACTTGGCGATTTTCAACAAATTATGCCTTAAAAACCGGTTTTTCCAAAGTACCTATTTTTGGAAGATTTTTGGATCATGACCAATTTAAAGGGTGTGCTAAAATTCGTGCATTCTTAAAAATCAAATTGTGCGGCTTGTGTTATTAGTAGAAAAATGTTACACATACCGTTAGAATTGTCATAAACTCTAGTTTTTGGAAATAAATGTGTCATATTCATGCTATTTGTGGTATAGAAGCTACGTTGGAAAATGTGAGAAAGGTTGAAAAGTTTTAAGTAAGTTGGGACATTTTACCACGTAGGTCCAAAACTACATGTAGCACAGGATTATTTTTTAAACACCCAAAAACTAGAGTTTATGACGATTCTAACGATATGCATAACATTTTTCTACTATTAACACAAGCCGCGCAATTAGAATTTTAAAAATATACGCATTTTAGCACACTCTTTAAATTGGTCATGATTTAAAAATCTTCCAAAAATAGGTACTTTGGAAAAACCGGTTTTTAAGGCATAATTTGTAGAAAATCGCCAAGTATTTTTTCTTATACAAAACTCCCCAACCCAATGAAAAAATTAAGATAAAGATTATTAATTTCTGTCAATGGCAAGTGGGTTATATTAAGCAATACTTTTGTCTTATTAAAAAAAACACCCTGTATTATCAAAAGTGTTAAAGGAAATAGCAATTTTCAACTTTTATTTCTATAAATTATGACCTTAGCTGAGCAAACAATTATCAATCTTGAAAAAAATGCATTGCAGGGTAATAATTGGATTAAAGGAAAATACAAAAAATCTACAAAATTCGATTTAGACCACTTTTAACTTAAAACAAGCCTTTGATATATTAATAGGGCCTTTGCATAACAGATTTAATACCCTAGATGAGTATTTTTTGGCAGACTAAATTTTCATAACAAAATTTGTACACTTACTAACCAATAATGTGTCTGGGTTGTTTCTACACTGTATTCCTATTGGTCTAATTAGGGAATTGTAGGTCTAGAATTTTTATGTATATTTTTTTTATCTTAAGACAGTCAAAGGGCTACTCTTATTATAATTAATTTTTTTGTTTAAAAACAACAGTAATATGCAAAAATCTAATTATGTATTTTGTAGTTAGTATATTTTGTGATAAAAAAGGGGCTGTTATCATGCGTTTGTTGCGACATTAATAACTAGAGTACCTTGGTCCAAAACAGGCGAAACTCATTACCATACACAATTAGGACCTGAAAACAAAGTTTGTGCAGTTGGTTGTCTATATGACGTTTGACCGGAAGAATTAATTCAGAGATACACCATAATAATACCTAAAAGTGTAACCCGCGTCCTCCAGAGGTTATCCAGGTTATCAGGCTGTTTTTATGGGATATTTAAAAATTACACAGAAATAAAATGATTTATAAGATGATATCATGTTTGGATGATTCATAAAAGGTCATCATAAAAATTAATTTTTAATTATATTGCATTTAGATGGTACTACTAATATGAAGATAAGTTTATAATGAAACATTTACTACTGAAATTTATGCGTAATCAATAAAACCATATATGAATATTAAAAATAAAAACATCCAACATTGATTGTATGACCTTTGTTCGTAAGTTAAGTACATAGAAATGTGCACCTGCTTATGGGATATGGCATCTACTTCTTGTATAATTTAGTCTTTTTTAAAATTCTCTATTATGACAGAGTTCTAGAAAAACTGAAACATTATAACCTCTTGAACAACTAGCAAACCCAGATAGTCAAATGTTTCAACTACTTATTTTAAATACAGAAGGGGTAATTTTGTGTATCATCATTGGCAACGTACATCAATATATTGGCATTGTCTTATCCCCTTAGATCCCTGCAGCAAACCATATTACAAAATCATACATTATTTTTTAATTTCAGGCCTCGTTCCAGCAAAAGCAATTAGAGGAGAAGGAATACAAGCTCATCAACCTTATGGAGGAAAGACAGGTAGATACAGATAATATTAAGGTGAACATAATTACATAGATAGATAGATAGATGTATAGATAGATAGTTGCATGGATAGATGAAGGAAATATTACAAATTATACGATTTTTCAAATATTTGAGTAAAACACTAGAGGGAAAAGGGTTAAATAACTGTATGTCCCCATCCTATGGACTTTGTATTGACTCTCAATTGGGTCTTTGAAAATTAATCATTAGTGTCGGGAATATTAACATAGCTAAGTACAGAAAACAATTTACTAGCAGACGAAAAGGGTCCTTGGAAAAGGGGGACAGATAGTTATCTGTAATACTGTACATACATCTATACTATAGAATTGTTTTTCAAATAATAAACAAGTATTAAAATGCTACCATTTATGTTTCTTTTGCAAATTTGCATATCCATATTTAAATATCCAATTAAGGGTGTAATAGAATATGTAATTGTTACCATTTATAATTTGACCACAGAAACATTACAAAATATTTCCTACATTGTGGTACAATTTTGTAAATGTATCAAAACAAGTACATTTTAGTTCTTGATTAGCGCTGCAATAACTTAGGTTAAAAAGTAAAATAAATTAAAGCATAGAAAATATTTTGCTACTCAATAAATTGTAATATCAAATATGCAATTATACCAAAAATCAAATGAATAGGATCGTTATATCATTAAAAAAATTTGGTTTAAACTAGCTTAGTTTAAATTTACAGACTTTCTGGTAACGATTATAAAATTGCTAAGCTTTCTAAATCGTACCTCGGTACAAAATGCAAAGTTTGAAATCGATAGGACAATTCTAACAAGCCTAAACCAACAATACGCACGGACGGAAGAACCGAACCAGATTATAGAAAAGCTTCGCTTTTTAGAAAGGGATCTCTGTACTTTTAGAACCCTTATATGATAATCTAATTTTAAATAAGGATTAAATATATAATGTGAATATATTTTTCAAACAAACATACAAAATAGTTGTTCTTTTTAATAACAAAATGAAAGTAACTTAATTTGATGTGCGTTTGTTTCTCCCTTTTTTCTCGGCTGCTACTAATGATAAATTTCAATTAAAAAAAAAAGATTTACTATACTTTGGAATAATGAAGTGATGTACATCATCAATTATGGTAAACAAAATTACCCCCTTTTAAAATTAAAATTATCAAAGAATAATTTGAACAGTGGTATTTGATAAAAATAAGCAAAGTTTTTAAGCCAAAGAATTACTATTTTGTAAAACTTTGGAGACCCATAAGTCCCTTCCCTCCCAACAATAAGTAGAGTATCAAAACCAATCACAAAATAATCCAACCAGTAAACATGTGAAAGGACGCAAGAATAAATCTTAGTTATATAGTAAAGGGTGAGCAAAAAAAAATGCGTAGATTTTTAAAATTCAAATTGCGCGGCTTGTGTTAATAGTGGAAAAATGTTACGCATACCATTAGAACCGATAAGAAGTCTATTTTTTGGAAATATAAGAACGATTCCTCTGCTACGTATAGTTAGGGAGCTACATGTTAAAATGTCTCAACTGACTTAAAACTTGACTTGCGAGTAAATTTTGGGACATTTTACCACCTAGCTCCTAGATTATTTGTAGCACAGAAACCGTTCTTATATTTCCAAAAAATACAGTTCATAGCGGTTCTAATGGTATGCGCAACATTTTTCTACCATTAACACAAGCCGCGCAATTTGAATTTTAAAAATCTTCGCACGTCTTTTTGCCAGAATTATTGTCTAATTTTTACTAATATACTCGCAAGTCAAGTTTTAAGTCAGTTGGCACATTTTAACACGTAGCTCCCTTACTATACATAGCAGAGGAATCGTTCTTATATTTCCAAAAAATAAACTTCTTATCGGTTCTAATGGTATGCGTAACATTTTTCTACTATTAACACAAGCCGCGCAATTTGAATTTTAAAAATCTACGCATTTTTTTTGCTCACCCTTTAGCTTCGCTGCAAAATATCTTCCTTATTATGAATAAAAATGTCTTTAGTTATGAATAAATTATAACTATTAATTTTTATTACTGTGTTAATTCGACCATTAATATTCGCATTTTTGCTTGTTTATCAGGGAGGTAGGGAGAGGGAAATGGTTAGCAAATCTATAATAAACTATATTGCATCACCAATATTATGTAAAATAGTAAGGTTTTTTGTCTGAAGCTTAAGATCTCAATAACTTCTAAACCGATTGGGTTCTCTATTTTAGGTAAGGTTCACATAGGTCATGACTCATCTGATAGTTTTAGGCTATTTTATTTTCAGATTTATATGTTAGATAGTTTTAAGCTATTTTTCTAGCCAGTGTCTGACCCTTCGAATACAGATCCTCTAGATGCTGGGGGTATAGCCGCTAGTATATATATATATAACAATACTTGACACTGTAGAAATAGAATAAAAATATAATTTTTGTCTTGTCCTTAGATCCCTGGATTGGTTATGCACTTAATAATTTTATTGTGTTGCAATAAGATAAGATTATATATTTGGGAGCGTAGTAACTCTATAACTTGGATATAACCGTAAGTTAGTCTCATTCTATGTCACTAAAAATAGGAAATGACTGTATCTGCCTTGTTAAATGTCAGATTCTTAATTATGAGTTATATGTTCTTACTGTATAATAGTTTTCTTTTCTTTTCCATCAAAATCTATTAGAACTATTTTAGAATTTGTTTTCTTCTCGTATTTCCAGAAAGGGAGGGGACATTGGACAATAAATTGTATTGGTCGCAAAAATTTAACATATTAAAAAAAACTTCGGTGACATTGGTACATACAAATGGTGTCCAAAGTTAAGGGACAATTTTGTTTATCATAATTGGCGATGTATTTTGATTTATCGTCTATTTTATTATCCCTCTTTATATCTTTTTATCTTTATAGCTTGCTTTTGATCAGGAAAAGGGAATGTGATTCTTAGTGAAAATTCCCCATCAATCCCCTTCCCTTATTTTCTTCCCGTCTTATCCACTTCCCTTTCAGTTACAACAAAAAACAAGTTTTACTCTAAGTTTACTCCAACAGAATATTTAATTTTCGGCAATTTCAAATTGCTTTTGATAAAAGTGTATTTGTCCTTTCATAAAATATCAATTAAAATTACAGTTACAGGATAAATTGATTATAAACGTATTAATACAACTTTTGTAGTTCTTGTGATTTTCAGCGACATGGAAATATATTCAAAGATTTTGATCACTGTAAAAATGGGTTTTTGCAAGCCAATTATATTTGGTGCTTTGACTCAAAGTGCCCATGAGCACTAACCCAGCCCTCTTAATTAAATAATTGAAAATATAGGGGATTATTTTTCTCTTTGCCTTAGCCCTGTGGAATGCTTTAACATTGCGGGGCTTTACCTGCAATTCCACAACCATACGGGGCTACCTAACTAACCTAACTTTACCTAAATAATGGCGAATAGTATCTGTGCTCGACTAGCCATTTTGAGGGAAACGGCCTTATATTTTTCATATTATATTTGATCATATACATTCTTTTTAAGGGCTTTGTGTAAAATGTCAGAAAAATTGTCTCCAGTAATGATAGTCGATAAAATTCATAATTTGCTACTTAGAAAAAAAAGGAAGATTTTAAAATTCTACATGTCCCTCGTAAACTGGTTTTTTTGAAACGCTTATTACTACCTTAATATTTGAGCTATCTTCGTAAAATAAAAAGTATTTGACAGCCTGCTACTGACCATTTTATGGGGTAATGATGAAAAATCCACAAAATAAACAGGAAAAAATCTACGAGGTATTACATAAGAGGCTAATTTTATTGAATTTAGACTAACCCACAAGAAAATATTTGCTTTGTGAACTTTAAGATTAGCTAGGGTTCAAACGGCTGGTTGCTCAGACTTTCTAAGCACAAAAATGGAATAGACTTGAAATGGCATACCATAAATTCTCAATATTAAAGAATCTGAATTGTAATATAAGTGAACAATACGTAAAAATAGGCATAATATTGATCTTTTTTTGTTAATTTTTCATGTGAGCTCGCTTTAAATGCACACAAGAACCTGAAATATACCAGACTTTTTAATTATACTACAATGCCAGTTCTTATAATTTCTGGAGTAAGTCTTTGTGATCCACCGTTTGACCACCAGTTGCTTTAAAAGCATATTTTTCTTGTGGATTAGTCTTATATTCACTAAAATCAGCCTGTTATGTATTACCTTGTAGATTTTTTTCTGTTAACTTTGCGGATTTTTCATCACTATATCATTAAATGGTCAGTAGTAGGCTGTCAAATACTTTTTATTTTACTAAGATAGCTCAAATAGTAAGGGAGTAATAAGCGTTACAAAAAAACCAGTTTACGAGGGACACCCTGTATATAACTGTTATAGAACAATTAAAATCACTGAGTTTATAGCACTGCTCTTTGTAATTTTTTTTTACTTTAGTTAGAGGTAAGAAATAGTCTTATATTAGATTAATGAAGTAAATTCATTAAGTACCGGAAATCGGTCAATTAATAATCCAATAATAATACACTTTAAACCTTTTACATGTTATAATTATTTTTATTAGTGCAACTACGATCTTAACTCTCAAAGGGAGGGGACATTTAACTGTAAATTACACTGGTACCCAAAGTTATATAAAAGTACTTTTTCATTCATTGGGTATTTTTCTAAAAATCTCGATTGGTTGCTTTAAACTAGCAATGTTCAAACTTTCATTTTCTCTTTGGCATTTTCCTTGAAAGTGCCTTGTTTAATGTTTAGCTCAGAAATCCCACCATTCTTTAGAAATAAACTGAAATTAGTTTTGGGTAGTTTTGATTATTTGTCTACTTGAGGTTAGGTTAGGTTATATTGGGAATTAGGTAGCCTCGCATTGTAAGAAAACCGTAGGAGTTAACATTAGGAAAAAAAGGTACCCATTCATTTTCAATTAATTTAGAAAATAAGGGGGAGAGGTTCATTGCTTGACAGGAACTTTTAGAGGTATTGCAACTTTTTTTCCCTTTAAATTTTTACCTCTTTTGTTTGTTAATCTTAAAGTTTTTTTTAAGGCTAACAATGATTATACAAAATTTCTTTGCTTTTAAAATCATTAATTTCTATTGTTTACATTTAATGTTTAAGATTTAAATTTTTATCATTCTAACCATGGGAAATTCTGCTTTAGATCAGGGATAGGGGAATAGGGAAATTATTAGTTGAAAAGTTAAACTCTGCAAACCAATCATGATTTTTAAGCCAAGGAATGTGTGAAAGTTTTATGTTTTGCTTTAGTTATTATCTACAGTCCAATACCCTTTCCGCCCTGATAAAATGTTAGTGTTAATATCAAACTACAAAAATAGGTAAGGACAATTTGTGTCAATACAAATAGCACAGCAACAGTAAGCAAAATAATATTTGTTTGTTGTAACAGTAAGCTGTACTACAGTAATAATATAGAAAAATTAATGAGATGGACTGAAGTGAATACGCCAAAGGGTTTGCTTTGTCCTTTTTAATTATTCAGCTAAGATTTTCTCACTTTTTTGTAGCTACTCTAGGACTTACTTTTTCCGTTTTGTATAAACCTCTATATCAACAGCGTAAATATAAAACAATAGAAGAAGATATTAATGTCAGTGCCATACTCAGGGAGGGAGGGAGGGGACATTGGACTGTAAATCTTACAGGTAACTAAAGTTGCTTTTTTCTTGTCATCTTATTCGTTGGCTAAAAAACTCTGGGTACTTTTATTGAATTTCGATTGGTCCAAAGTTTATCGTCCATTGTCTAATCCCTTAGATTCCAGATGTAATATCGACAAATAATTGTTCAAAATGTTATATTGATCTGTCTATTGTTCACTTTTAAAATCAGCAATGTACATTACAATTAAAAACAATTGTTTTTAAATGCTTGATAATTGTATAGCAACTATAAAACTTTGGTATATCTGTGAGTCCTGTACTTAAAGTAGGTTTACAGCTTTTGAGTACTGTGCTTGTCATGGACTTTTTAAATTTTATTATACTAGTCCCCAAAGTTTTATTTCAACGTTTTCTTATTCGGTGGTTTGACAAATTTGAGGACATTAGTGAATTTTGATTGGTTGATTCATTTAGTTGAGTGTTTAAGCGTTTCTACCAATGATTTCATTCTACAAAATTTATTTGTGTATCATCATTGGGGATGCACATCATTTAATCGGCCTTTGTCTAATCCCTTTACATTCTTTTTATATATACTTTGTAAATATTGAAAGGTATTTTGAGTGCCAAAGCAATTCTGCAAATCTTCATTTTTGTATGTCGGGTTATCAAATAATTATAGCAAATAGAGAATTTTTAGATTTGTTTAGGATAAGAATTGATAAAATTTGACTACATATGTATTTTCCTACCATGTGGTTTATACTGTTTCAAATTAATTAAGTGTTCACGCAAGCATCTTAAACTATACATGGATATCGGGATGGGGAAATTGAAGATAAATTTATCTACTCCTGAAATCTTATAATCCAATATTGTTTAATTTCTCTTGGGTTGGTTGATAAAATAACTTGAAGCTAGAAGTAATACTTTTTGTACAATTAAACACAAATATAAATCAACCTTTTCGCATGAGTTCCGCCTGTTTTTTGCCAAGCTATTTCTAATTTTGACATAGATTTTAGGAGCTGTAACTTTTAAAGTCTTTTGATATGACCAAGTTTTTCTGGGATTGAAAGTATAATCACCAAAATACTGATAGTAAATATTAATATGACTTGGTGTCAGATTAATTTATCTTCCAATTTATCTATTCCTCTACCCCTGTAGACTTTGACCCTTGTATGTATGTATGTATGTGTACATACATGTTTTAAAACTGGCCTTTACTGGACTTTTCTTAGCTTTTAAACCAGATTATTTATTCAAAACATTTGTGTTGGTTTCGTAGATCATGACTTATATTATGTAAAAACTAATGGACGGGTAGGGGGGATTAATTCTTTTCTAAAATTTTCATACTATGGATGGAAGTTTTACAATTACAAATTTTCTAATGTTTGAATAAGGTAGAATTTAGAAGTTGGTATTTGGGGATAAATTCCCCCCCCCCCCCCACTTTTTGCACTTAAGTTTACCTGAAATTATTGGAAGGATATTTGATATTTGGGTAATTTTCCACTATTTAAAAATCTAATGTTATTGCAGTTGTGTTAGAAATTGTAATTATTAATGCAACTTCAGATAAACAAGGAAGATTAAGTCAAACATTTCAAAGCTTTATGACAAGAATTGGTAAAAAAAATTTCTGTCCGCTCATTTTTTTACCCAAATTTTTTTAATTAAACATGCACGTATTGAAGATTGACCAAAGAGGGGGGGGGGGGCAATATGCTGTTTATTACACTAGTCCCCAAAAATGTATGATAATGTTTTCTTATTCGTTGGCTCAACAACTTTAGGTACCTCTTGAATTTTCATTGGTTGGATCATTGATTTGAGTGTTAAAACGTTTCAACCACTAATTGTAATCTACATAAGGGTTAATTTTATGTATCATCATTGGGGATGTACATAGATTTATCGGCCTTGTCTTATCTTTTTAGATTCCTGATGATTGACCAACAAACGGACAATTATATTTTTGAAATAGTAGCTTTGCTATTAATAAACGATGTGGTTTTAACAGTCGATTCATTTAGTTAGAAACCTCTGTTTTAAAGGGTTAGTCCATCATATTCATTTGTTTTTACCTATTTAGAGACGACTTAATTGTGTCTTAATGCTTCAGGTATATTAAGGGATAAGACAATGGACGATAAATTGGTGTACACCCCCAATAACAATGTACTGAAATATCCCATCTTTAAAATAAAACTTTGGGTTGAAAAGTTTAGACAATCCAAGATGCAGAACCAATCAGTACCAAAAGTTTTTTAGGTGAACAAATGAGAGAGTCTGTTATAAAACTTTGGATACCAATGTAATTTACAGTCAAATGTTCCCTCCCCTTCAACACTTCAATGCTGACACCTGACTACGGAGTTACTGCTAAAGTAACAGAGTTTCCTTTTAAATCCATATATACTTATTACTGACATATGATATTTCGAGAGTCTTTAATATTTCAAAATCACAGTACTTCAAATGATTTGGCTAGTCTCTTACATACTATGATTTTATTGTTTTTATTAACAACTGGAATAGCATATAGTGATGCAATCCACCCTTGAAGAGTTAGAGTTGTGGAAAATTAAATGTTACTAGCGAATCATCAATCAATATAGTTACTATCTATTTATCACAAATTCAATAATTACTTTATCTATCAGAAAAGTTAGTTATTATCTGTCTATCTAACATCACAAACTTATATCTATTGAAAAACTGACAATCTATCTCACCTTATAAAAAAATGTTGTGGTTTACCTCAAAGTGCCTTGAACCCCCTCCCATATTTTGAATCCCCATTGATTCTCCTCCCATATTTTAAGAAATTAATTAAAAATTAGAGGGGTGGATTTTTTTCTGTGCCTCGCCGATTCAGGGGCCCTACCCCTGTTGGCTATCCAGTACCCAAAATAACTTTCTTAACCAAAAGTAAACAATGTTTGCACATTTTTATATAATGGACATAACTGTCCTTGTATAGTTTCATTGTTGAACTCTAAAAATTATAGTAATAAGTATCGCAGCTTATTATGACTGTACTAAAGTATACAGTTCTGCCATAAACATTTTTAATGAACTACTACACTATGTTCCAGAGAGTGACAAATAATCGTTTTTTACATTTTGGAAAATACACTTTTAAACAATTGTTTAGTAATATACACAAGTTTTTGGAAATAAAGCCGAAAGAATTAGCTCTTTACTATGAAAAATAAAACCTTTATGTGTAATTATACCAGAGGTATGGAATTAAGTTCCTTTTCATCATTGTTAACAACTATTTTTAAGGTCAACTAAACTACATTTCAAATCAGTGTGGACCCTTTATTTTTAAAGCTATTTTTAAGTATTATATATTTTTGGAATCAGTATGTAATAATTTATACGTTTAGCCTTTAAAAGAAGTCAAATCTCCATTTTTTGTTGTAATTGTAGATGGTTTTCTTAGCCTACCCGATTTCTGTAAAATAGACAATTTTCTTCTAATGAAAATTTTACGTTTGGTTCCAGATCTCTTAAGCGCAAAAGAGCGCAAGCAAATCCTCTTACATGGTGATATTAGATGTATGTATAATATCAGAGAACTTTACCCTGTGTATGCGAAAGTATGCGAAGTCCGTTTTTTTAAGCCCTAAAGATACTGGGTCCATCAAAAAATAACAATTTTTTAAGATATAAAAGTAATTTATTTTCTATTTATTTAAAACACATATTCATTTAAACTAAAAGTAAAGAAAAGTTTTAAATAAAGATTATCCCTAAATGTCTAGGCTCTTATCTGAACCATTTTACCTTTTTATTGGGGGGGCTGAACCCATTAAAGCTAGAAGTTTAAAAATTTTAATGTCGTTTCCTAGTTCAAATATATATTCTTATTTAATTCGTTAGCATTATTTACTCCCTTCACCCTTTTATAATGCAACCTTTTTCCAAAGGTGCTTTCATACTTATTAAAAAAAACCAAGTAGAATTTGTATTGTTTAAGATAGAAAATGCTTCCTTTCAAGTAAATTCAAAATAAAATGAAAGTCTTACATATCAGAGATTTATAGGGATTAGACAATGGCCGGGAAATTAATGTACATTCCCAATGCTAATACATAAAATTACCCCTTCTATAAATTACAATTAGTGATTGAAACGTTTGGACACTCAACTAATAAACCAACCAATCAAAATTCAATAAAAGTCCAGCAAATTGTTATGCCTACAAATAAGAAAATGCTATTTGGTGAATTTGGGGACAATTATAATAAACAGCCCATTGTCCCCTCCCTCCCTACATATACACACAGAAAATAAATAAGAAATATGCTCATCTGTATGTTAACTTTAGATTAGAAATCTCAAAATATAAATTTCGGCGGCGGCGGTCGGCGGGAAAACGGCGGCAGATTTTTATATGATTTCAGTAGGTCATTCATACTTGTTAGAAAAGCTTATGTTTAAAATTTGATGTCTACAGGCCAAAAATTGCGGTCTTAAGAGCTGTTTTAAGATTTCTGAGGGATCAGGATCTGCAGGATCATACCTGGACCCTGAAATTGACTTAAACACTTAAATTTGATATTGGTATGTACTAGTATAAGATATTTTAGTATTTGGTAACTTAAAATGCTTAGTTTAAGGCAAACAAAACATTTTTGCTCTTTACCTGTATGACCCTGCCAGGTTTGCTGGCATCCTGTGCCAGTCAGGATGGAGATATTTAAAATTTCGCCATTATATTAATAGATATATGGATACTTATTGCTATTTAAATAAAAATTTCATCAAAATTTTAAAATATACACTCTCTATGATTTTTTGTCATTTTTTGGCTTTTCTGGAACACGGTGTACTAAGTACATAATATAGAAGATACGGAAAGTATCATGTGTGACGTCATAAAATAGTCTTTTTTAGGGGCTTCCTTTCTCACTTCTCTTTTCATCCTTCATTTTTATGCGTTTTTTTATGACGTCACTTTTCATATCTCACATGATATTATTTCTTGATTGTCAAGTGTACAGATATCATGTAGAAATGATTAGCGAAACTTTAATAAGCTTGGTCAAGTGTAACTTTATCAATAAGAAATGTGTTAAACCATAGATAGAAAAATAAGGATGACAACATCTATAAGTATCGAAGCAAAATAACATGGAATAGATCAACAGACAAAGTGAGATGCTTAGTTGTCGTAACCAAGAAAGGATAAAGAGATTTATGCAAAAACTTAAGAAAATCACGATACCTTTCAATAATAAGTCTTATTTCTTTTGAAACATGACCGTCAGACAGACTTATTTTTGTTTAAAATGTCAGCTTTCTATCTTTTTTAGCAGCCGAGAAATTACCGTTACGGACTGAATGTCTGACAGACAAATTTAATTATTGTAAAGTAGATTCGATACTAAAAATTATAGTTGATTGACTAAGACAGATCAAAAAGTTTGAACACTGATATATTAGACTAAGTTTAAATAAAATGACTCAAAATTTTAAAGTCAACGTATCAGAGGACGTGTTAATAAAACTTTGGGTACTATTTTATTATCCAGCCTCATGTCCCCTCCTTCCCTAACAATATCTACAAACTACTATGTATTATAAAATATAATATTTGTTTTTATTTCAGATGCACGCATTTGTCATGGATTCACTCTCTAGAAACAAAGGGTAAGAATTATTTCATAAAAGAGTTGCTATGCCATCCTATGATATAAGGTAGCAATGTTATTTTTTTTAAGCTAAAGTTCTCGTAATTTACTGGTCCGAATTGGTTGTACTTGATGTGGTTTTAAACTATTTTGACCGTCCTTTCCTCCCTTAGAGGCGAAGCATCTAATTCTATTATACAAAATAATAAGGTTTTTTTTGACTGTCAATTAAGAATAAGCTAGCTTCTGAACCAACTGAGTGTCCCATTCTAGAGGCAAAGTTACTTTACACTTTTTTATATATTAGTTACAAAAAAGATACGCTAAGAAAAAGAAATTAAATTAATTTCATGCAATAAAAGAAGAAATATGTATTATGATATAATGAAATATGATATATGTGTATTTTATTTTGTATTAATCCTATTTTACAATAAAACATTTGTAATAAAACATTTTGTATTATATCAGTCTGAAGTCTGTTTAGAACACCTCCATAAAATTGAAATTTGTAAGGCTTGCCTTCTCCTTCCCCTGGCACGTGTGTACGCCACTAAAAAAGATACTTTTAAACATTAAAAAATCTTAAAGTGGAAGATTAGTAGCTACGGTACTTTAAAAAAATTACTTTTTGTTTTACAAAATTGATTTTTCTGTCACGAATATATGGAGTGTTTATACGAAAAAGCTGTAAAGAATAGAATATATTTAGCTAAATAACTAATTCTTCATGTGTTTTGGTGTTTATTCAGTTTCCAAACTAAGTTTTATTGGTCTTTTCTTACAACAACAGAAGAAATATAAAAGAGGAAAGTAATTTCTTTCCAGTGTGCTTCAAAGCCGATTAGAGCCGGTTCTCAGTCATATTAAAAACTCGTGTATAGCATCGAATTACACAATTTCCCACGAATATTAAGATACAAATCATAAAATTAACTAAACTGGTTTCAATCTCTTTTCATAATTTTCATTTTAATTTCGGCGGAAAGCTGTCCCGATGCGATAAATAACTATTCTGAGACTAATGTCCTTGATCCTGCAATTCTAAATTTATTTTGGTTAGACCAAAAAAACATATTTTTAGTAATTTTTAGCATTATTTTCTGTTTTGTATGCAAACTGTTTGTGGTGCCCAAAATAGAGGCGAAGAAAGATATAATTTGCATATTTTTTAGTTGGGAACATAAAATAAAATAAGTGTAGCGAGGGAGAGGTTATTTTTTCTTAATAACCTAGATGTATAGCTACCACACTATAACCTATATTATTCATAGTAGAATCAACTTAATATTTTTTTTACCTCTACTATAAAACTGATACCCGCGACTGTGGCTTAACACATACATCCATCGTCGTCGGGAAGGTGATGGGATCGGTCTCGGCTCAACACCGCGTCATAACTAAAGGCATTTAAAATGGTTCCCTCTGTTGCTATGTCAGATGCGCGACAATAATAGTTAGAGTAGGGGTAATGCCTTAGCCAAAAAAGGCACAACTGATTACCATGCAGAGTTAGGATTTACAGACAAATGTCGTGCAATTAAAAAGTTGGTTGTGTGTTGGGGTTTTTTTACTTGATATTCTGGACGAATTAGCGCAGAGTATGTTCAAGGTGGCGTGGATAGGACTTGCACCCAAAGCGCCACCTAGCTCCTAAGAATTCATCATACTATTAAACTATATGATGAGATACCCAACTATTATTATCCATATTATGCATATCTCATGTTCCAACAATCTTTAGGTGTTGGACAATTTAATAATTTTCACAACAAATAACATTATAATGCTTTTTGTAGTAATTTTCTATTTAAAAAGCTGGAAAAACCTTTTATTATTTTAATAACAACAATTTTAACTGTTATATAATTGGAAACAGTTTACAAGCTGAAATTGAATTAACACGAAGACTGTATATTTATCGAAACCTTTTTTTCACCCTTGGATAATTTACTTAAATGACTTGATTACGTTCTAGCGGAAGCCTTGAGCATTTCAATTATTGCTTTACCAACACAAAACAATATATCCTATAATATAAAGTAGTAAAGTTTTTAGGCATGAGAAAGTTTTAGGCTATTTTTCTGTCAACATCTTACCCCATTGAAGACAGAGTACCTAGTTGCTAGGGGTTCAACCGCTAGCATGTATATATGTATTTACTTGTATAACTTTTAAAATATGGACATAGAACATATGTAAAATAAATGTAATCACATTAAACTAAACAGTTACACTTTATATACAACGTGCAAATATTATTTTAAATTTGGCCTAACCCTATCTTATGTGTGCAAAGTTGCATAATCAAATTGCAACATATTTGCAACTCAAGGTGCATTTCCAATGTGTATATAATTCAAAAAAAAATAAAAGAATGAAAATTAAATAGCCTAAAACCATCCCAGGGTCCATATGAAAATTACCTAATTGAAACTCAGTCGGTCCAGTATCAATTGATATCTTAAGCTGCAGAAAAAACCTTTTATTTTAAAAATTAGAATGTTTTTAAAAAGCTTTGAGATCTTTACTTTTTTGTAGGCGCACCTGTAAAGGCATTGCATTGCAATAAAGTTGAACATAGCAATCATATCACATCTTTAGCTATATATACCTAAGAAGCTAAAATTGGATATCTTCAAAGAAACAAAGACTATCTAAATTTATTATATCCAATTTTTGTGGGTAGCGTTGCTACAAGTTTTTGGTTTGCTGGTCTGTCTGTAAGATTTAAAAATCCTTATATAAAAGTAATAGAATGTCGGTCTGTCTGCGTGTAGCCAAATTCTCCTTTACAGTAAAGCTTCTTATAAGTCCAGGAAATGTTTAGAACTATTTTCGGATAAGGTACCTCGACCCCACCAAGAGAAATCGCTCAGAAAATGTTAACATTCAAAAATTTTTAATTAAAAAAATTAGATAGAATGTGGAGGATCGACTTATCTCTTCTGTTTCCTATAAAGCATTTAGAGGCCTCTTGTCTTAGTACAGATACAGCATTAAACGAAATCTAAACATGTAAAATATACGTCCTTGTTTACACGTACACAGATGATCTAAAGATTTTATGGGTCATAGGAGATGTAGATAGATGACAACAGTTTTGTCTGAAAGTAAGGAAGCTATTATGTCTTTTTGATTCATTTTTATCGAAACTGAACATCTGCTATAAATCTGAATTTGTTGTCCTTATGGAAGTTGGCATCCTTGTAATCATTAAAATAATTATATCATCTGCGCTGCTTTGTAACAATTTATTCTTGTCAATCTTGTATTTATTTGAATCCTTTGTTTGTATTTGTTTGTATGCCTTTTCTAATTGGAGGAGATTAGTCGACAACATAATTTATTCTAAATCAAACATAAGGGATAGGCAAATGAAATGTAAAAACTGAATTTTGAAATTTGAACAATATTATACCGTGAACTGCACTAGATCCATGTATTAAAAACTGTTATTATGCAATTGATTATTCTTGATTTTAATAATCAACAATTAGAGTAGTTGTGCAATAATTTAAATCAAGGATTGGCATTACAATAGTACTTGCTATAGCTTATACTAGTATTTTAGCAAAGCCTTTTTAGCAAAGCTTTTTAGCAAAGCTTTTGCCAAATTTATATCTAGGTTATTTAAATTGAAGTAATGCGATGGTTTTATGCTATAGTTCTGTCTCATCCCTCCAAAGCACTGAATACAACTTGGATGTTAGGAGCACAGCTGCTTGTTATAATAATTATTGTATAACATGGACGAAATTTAGCTGATTTTTATGTGTTATATGCCACTAAACATTTTCTAATCCAGTCTTTAGAAAAGGCCAATATTGAATTGTATCATGACTTGAAAATGAAACACCTACTGAAGAGTATAAATAAGCTTATAAAATGCATAAAACAAGATTTTCAGCAACCTATATAGTCTGTAATTAAACCCACTTTATTAAATGTTTAAGGGTGTGTTTTATATCCACATATATGGGCCTTATATGATGTTAATGTTGTTTATGATACTGATTAAAACATTAGAGTATTTAAAGACCCTTATAACTTTTACTCTATATTTAAAAGAGTACAAAGAAATCGATTGCAAAAGCATAATTATAAAAGTTTCAATGAGGGCAATGTTATTTAAACTCCCATTGACACATACCACAAGAAGAAGAAATATAGAATTTTTATAAAGTCGAACAAGCTGTCTCATATATATTTTCTAATAAAAACTCTATTATTAAAAACTTGTTTAGTTTTTAAGTGGGAGGCGCAATACAATTCAGTTAAATGTCTTTGCTGCAAAAAAATTGATTAGTGGTCTGCAAAAATAAAATAAAAGAATCAACCTTGTTTTTGGATAATTTAAATTTATTAATCCTTAATAAATAAGTAATTGAATGAGTGTCTGTCTGTCTGTCATTTAAGATCTTGTAAAGCACTAACGATTAGTTGTAATTGGATCCTGGACAGGTTTAAAGCTATTTTGTGTAATCAATATTTGAAGGTTAAACAATCGAGAGGGATTGTTTTAGAAAAAAATTATAATGTAAAAGCATTATTCAACTTTTTACTCTGAAGCCTTTCATTTTTTTGCTTTTTAATGGCACCACTTTGATCTAAAATTGATAAAGTGCTGAACCTTTTCAACTAGCCCATGATTCATTCTACAGTCAAAGTCTTTAAAAAGGAGTTACAGATTTGATCAGAACAAGACAAAGGGTCTCTAGAAAACACTTTTTAATCATTTAAGCCAGTGTATTTATCAGGGGGTGAAAAAAAGAAAAGCTTCCCACCAAATTTTCATTTTAAGGGGGTTGAATGTTGATACCCCTGTGCACCACACTACCTATTACTATTTTGTTAATTTTATAATTAATTTTACTACTTTTGGACATAATTATCCTTATGATTTTGCATAAATTTAACAATTAAACGCTGAAATTAGTATTTTTAGTTTACCCTTTATGATATACGTTACCTCCCTTCTTATTGTTAACTAACGATATTGGGCTCTTATACATGTTTTAAAGTTATTTAAGAACATTTCTCGTATTCATTCGAATCCGGTGGATAGGAACCGGTTCTCATGAATACGAAAAAACTATGTCTAGCATCGTATTATATCCAGTTTTCTACGAATATAGAAATGTACAATCATAAGATTAAAACTAGTTTTTTTAGCCGGTGCCTTCGGCACCACGGGGCTAAAAAAAACTAGTTTTAATCTTATAATTGTACATTCTATATCCGCGGAAAGCCGTTTATAATACGATACGAGAAATAACTATTATAACTTTTCTCTATATGCATAAAGGTTATCTAGTTTTCGTGGCTTAAACAAAGGAGGCGTTTTCCCTCAAAGTGCCTTGTACAACAAAGAAAACCCCACCCCCCCTTTATTTTGAAACCAAATTGGTAATAAGGGTAGGGGAATAGTTATTCGTCGGGTAAGGTTAGGTTATATTGGGTACTGAGAATCCTGCAAGGTTAAGGCATCGCAGATACAGGCCCAATAGGGTTACTTAGAGCCCACTGCAAGTGTTAGTCATAGTCTTCTTGTTTCCAATTTATGTTGAAAATAAGGAGGAGGAGGGTTGATGCTCCACAGGCATTTTAGGGAAAACACCACAGAGGAGGTACAATTTTTGGACATGTCTAATCTTTCAACCTTTTTAGAACATTCATTTAATTAGTGCGCTCACATTAATTTCAGGGGTTAAGTTTAGGTTAATTATGTGTTAATTAGAGTTAGTGGAATATTATATACTTTTTGCCTTTGTAGAATACAATATAAAAGATTTCATTTAATAGACTCTAAAAATCATGATTTAATAACTAGGGTCACTATTTTATAGGGGTGATTTCTCTTGGGGGGGTAGTGGCTAGAAATAGGAGAAAACTACTGAGAAAAAACGACGTAACCCACGTTCGTTTTCTTTCTATGATCCTAATCATCTTCTTATCTTTTATATAAAACTTTTTGTGTCTGTCTAAAATTGTGTCTGAAGTATAGAAAATGAAAACGTTATTTCCATTCATTCATTTGGTTTTTATCATAGATATTTATCCCTGATAAGATATTACAACAAGAAAAAGTTAGATGGTTAGATGGATAGTCTAGTTTTGGAGAAATCTAGGTGTGTGCAGTAAAACAGGGATGACAAGTTAAATTTTAAAAACCCAGCTGACAACATCAACAAAAGCTATGAAATAAGACAGTAAGACAAACGAACATTAACACTATATAGTGTAAGAACTGAATAAGTAGAATAGAAATGTTTAAGTCTAAACAAATTGTAATTAGATCTGTTGCAAAAATCCTTGAATACAAGATACTGTTTAAAAACAAACACAAATTTTTAGGACTTGTTTATAGAGATGCTTAGGTTTTAGCAATGTACCTTGTTGTTAAAGAAATCATTATCCAAAAATCAGATGAATAGGACAATTATAACACATAATTTTTTATTGTCAAAAAGGTTAAAAATCAACATGTTTAAAAAGGACGTACGGACATTCTGGTAACGAATTTTGAGTTGCTACACCCTCTAATCATGCTATATTACTACAGGAATAACAATGTTAGTTTGAAATCGATAGAACATTTGTAAAATGCCTAAATTAACGACATGAGCTATCCATTACGGACGAACGGTTAAATGGTGATTTTGCTGCATTCAGGCTACATCTCTGGTCCATTGTCTATATACCTTTTTAAAAACGCTGTTACATTTCCTTACACATGTAGAATATGGTGATAAGTACTTAAATGATCTAAGCAGTCGTTGAAGTAAAGAAAGATAAAAATAACTAATTTTTAGCCTTTTTAGTGCATAAAACAAGTTTGGAAAACTTGGAAAGTTGACACGCCAGCAAAATTTGTAAATGTAGGTAGTAGTCATTGGTTTGGGTGTAAATGTAATATATTATCCTGTTTAGGAGGAATATGCAGAGATAGGGACATGGATGATAAAATAAGGACATACATAGTTATATATGCTTTACTACAAAATCAATTGATCAATGAATCAACTATAACGATATCATAAATATAAAAATTCATCAATCTGTAGAATAAAGTTATTAGTAAAAAAGATTAAACTAGTTTATACCAACCAATCAATATCTATTAAAATTAATAACCAAACTTGAATAACCTTTAAAACCTTTTTTTTCTCAAAGCTCCGGATGAGCCCTGAACCTCTACTTACTTTTAAAATGAATAAAAAAATTATTGAGGGGAGGGGTAAGTATTTCACTTGTTTTTTAATTACCTTAGGGTGGTTAGGTGAGGTTATATTGGAGAGTCTGGCATTTCATTGGCCAACAGGCATTTTTAGGAAAAGTACCTTATTATTTTTAGTATTCAGAATACTTTTCCTGCCCTCTGGGAGTGTCACAATATTAATTCAATTTATATTTATAGAAAACTGTAAACAAAACTATTTAGCTAATCAAACTGACTGTTACAGACAACTAACTCTTTCATAACAAAAACTTAAAGGGTAAACGTTGCACCTGTTCCTTCTCCTAGTCTTATTGCTAATGTCACGCATCTTATGTAGTAGAATTGGGTTAGTTTCTTTTATGGTTGACAATTTTTGACTATAGCCAATTTCTATTCTAACATGGAGGGAAGAAAGAGTTTTTTTTTCAAGCGTTGGTTTATTTCTACAAAATGTGTTTAGGAAAACGAAGTAGCGGGTTTCGTCGTATTTTTAAAGTAGATTTTCTCCTATTACTACCCCCTGCGAGCCTATTCCCTAACCCTGCAGGGCAATTACTTCATTTACTACTTCATTCATTACTTACAGGGCAACTACTTCATTTTCTTTCCATGATTCAGATATTTCTTTTAAAGAAAAATTTGTTGACTTTAACAAAGCATTAAAGGTCAATAAAACACTAAAATATCCCTTATATGTAATATACATAAATGTCCAAATTTCAAGTTATGATCCTGAAGGTCCTGATCCTTAAGACTATAAGGGTTAAAATTATTATATTTCACACCAGAATGCTGAAGCAGCTTATAGTGCCAAATAAAAAATGACGTCATACATTACAAATGACCAATGATAGGCCAGAATACATTTTACCAATGGTCAATTACAATGTATACTGGCTTATCATTGGTCATGTGTACTGCATGACGTCTTTTTTATGTTGCACTTTATGCTGCTTCCAGAATTATGAAATAAAATAAAATTGTATCGATAGTATGGTTAATATATACTGTCACAAAAAAAATTTGCTATCTAATACCCGAGTCATTGGTGATTTTTATGCACAATTCCGCCAACGCTAAAGTTTATACATATTTCACCTGGTTAGATTTTTCATAGATTTTCTTTGGGTTTCAGCTTTAGTCAGGGCAACTCCTTCAAATCAGAGACATTTCAAGTCATACTTAATGTTTTAATAAAGTTAAATATACAAATCGATTGGAAAAGAAAATGTAATATAATCCTTTAAAGATTTCGGTTTTTGAAATACATATATCCTATCATATAAAGTAGCTTTTTTTCTGTAGCGAAAGATCTTGCTAACCTTTTACAATGTAGCCTCTCATAGGTTCTGGAGTAAATTACCTTCACCCTTCAAGAGGAATCGCCTATAGAAAAAAATTACCCCCCACAAAAGAAATTTTTATACTTTCTTCTTTTTAAAACTAAAATTGAAAGTGGTGGGGGTGATTTCGTTAAATTACATTAGCTTTCCTAAAACATAGTGATTTATTCGTGAATCTAACCATTAACAAAGCCTCAAAAGTGATATAACTAAAATGGATAATCGTAGCAGAAGAAGCATAAGTTAAGTATCTTGAAATTGAAATTTGATTTTAATCAGGTGCTTTACTTACGTACAAAAATATGAATTAAATTGTATTTTGTAAAGAATAACATTTTGAGGGAGGGGGGGGGGGGCAAAAAAGGAGGCATTTCACTGTTAGTAATTCAACATCTAAAAATTTAATATTTTATGTTTCTATTTAAACGTTAAGCCAAGTAAATATAACTTCTTGTCATATTTGAATGATCTTTTGTGTTCTTAAATTGGTTATGTACATTGGATAAGGTTTGGACGTTAGAATCTGGTAAAAGCATTGTGCATGTTCAACAAGGATGCCAACAACCAGTATTAACAACAAAGCATTTTTAGGATTTAATAGCATTGACGTGTACAGGATTTTGTCGTTGGTTGGAGTGGGTTGATTGAATATATGTTAAGTGTGGAGTAGCTTTGCTGATGATCAGGAATTTTAAGGTATAAAACAATTGACGATCAATTGATGTACATCGTTATGATAAACAAAATCTTCTTTAGAAATAAATAATTGGTTGAATAGTTAGTACATTGTTGGTTTTTAAGCCAACATTTGATTGAAACAAATTGTCTTTCTGATTAGAAAAAAAGTATTAAAACAAAAAAACTTTTAAAAATACCAAATATTGGTTTATTAAGGTTTATTTTATTTTATTCAATTTAAAATCGAATTAAAGATATTCATCGAATGATTTGTAATGTAGGTGAGCATATATTTATTTGATTGAAATATGTCAAAGGATTAAATTTTAAGATTTGCTACACCCCTCAATATTAGTGTTGACGCCCTTGTTTGTAAACTTTGTAAAAATATTTTTAGAAGTGCAGCTACTTAATAACTAAGGAATACCTGTAGGACAGTTTATTTTGTATATAAAGGTAACAGGATGTCTTGAGTCTGTCAATTTGTTTGTGTGTACCGAAGAATCTCACTAACCGCCGGACCGATATGATTCTTAACTTCTTTACTGTAGAGCTTGTTCCTTGGAAGGTTTATTACTACTGTTTGGGTGGTTACCCCCACCAACCCAAGAGAAATTTTCCCGTGTATTAAAAGATAATTACATCAAAAGTTGTTTAAAACAAATTATGAATTATTATTTAAATTTAAATGATTTTACTGCTTACAAATACAAACATACTTAAAGTAAATCCTACCATAATCACTAAATCAGTATTATTTGCTAGTTAATTCTGCAGCCTAAGTATACTAATCCTATGTAAATACTTCAATACATCTTAAATAGACTTTAAATTCTAAATGTGGAAGTTTACAGAAATCTTAAGGGATAAGACTAATTTACCCTGTATGTAGATTTAAACTTTTGTGGAAAAGTTTGGACACTGAAGGTTTTTACCAAAATTTTTTAAGCAAACGATTGAGAATTTGACTTACAAAACCTTGGGTACCAGTGTTAATATCAACATAATGTCCTTTCCCTTTATAATACATTTAATTATTACTTTTGATTGAATGTATCTTTTTTAAAATGCTTTATGTAACTCCTTGGATGGTTTTAGTCTTTTTTTCTGAATTAAAGTCTTGCGGTAGGTGTTATGGGTAATTCAAATACAGAGCCCCTAGAGGCTAGGGGAGAAGCCATTATAATTAATACATAGGGCCAACTCTTTTATATTGTCTTCTCCTTAAACATGATATTACATTTACGTGTTTGTGGACAATTATTCTTCAAATTTGTGCTTAGACAAATAAAGTTAATTTTAATTGTCTAAAAATTTGTTTATTGTTTGAGCTTTTATAAATGAATTTTCGCAAACAAAATCTGCAAAAAGTAAATACAGGCCTTATAAATATTTTCATTGTCCAAGTTAAGATCAAACAACAATGAATCTCTAAAAAAAAGTATATGTAAATTATAAATCTTAGTTTTCATGAAAATGAAAGCCTTTCTCGTATCGTATTATAAACCGCTTTCTTATGATTGTACATTTCTATATTCGTAGAAAGCGGTTTATAATACGATGCTAGACATAGTTTTTTCGTATTTATGAGAACCGGTTCCTGTCCACCGGATTCGAATGAATACGAGAATAGTTATTTCTCGTATCGTATTATAAACGGCTTTCCGCGGATATAGAATGTACAATTATAAGATTAAAACTAGTTTTTTTAGCCCCGTGGTGCCGGAGGCACCGGCTAAAAAAACTAGTTTTAATCTTATGATTGTACATTTCTATATTCGTAGAAAACTGGATATAATACGATGCTAGACATAGTTTTTTCGTATGCATGAGAACCGGTTCCTATCCACCGGATTCGAATGAATACGAGAATAGTTATTTCTCGTATCGTATTATAAACGGCTTTCTGCGGATATAGAATGTACAATTATAAGATTAAAACTAGTTTTTTTAGCCCCGTGGTGCCGACAAAGTGCCGAAAAGTTGTGTTGACATTGTTTCTGGCGAATTTTAAAATTAAACTACAGTTTTCATTTTATAAAAGTGATAGGATGTATGTCTGTAGCTTGATTGAACTCGCTAATCGCTGGACCAATATGGCTTTTCTTTTACAGGTGTAGCTTCTTAGTAAGGTTTATAAATATTTAACTATATTGGGGTAGGGTACCTCCTCCCTTCAAAGAGAAATCACCACTGGAAAAAACCTTTGTTTTTAAAACTTTCATTAAAAGTGGATGGTCGACAATCTCAATGATAATTGTGTGTTTATATAACATTAACACCAGCGTATAACAGGGTAATCAGATATAATTTTGGTCTCATAGTGTTCGCTATTCCTACAATCTTAAAGTACATTGTTACTTTAATTAAGGAAGCTTTTAAATCTTCATCTACTGATGATATTTAGAAATGTATTCTGCAAAACATTGAAACGTATATAACATATTAAAATGCTGTGGTAAGTTATCATGTTATATAAAATATTACCATTTTCTTGTCTGTAGATTTCGATAACTACTGTATCGATAGAGTTCTCTATTTTATGGAAGCTTCATATAGATCCCAGTCTATAGTTTTGTGCTACTTAATTTTTAGATTTCATTTTGATGGTTTTAGGCTATATAGTTTGCTTTCCCTATCGTTTATATGCCGAGCTCTTAAATGCTAAGAGTGCAACCGCTAGTTGATTGATATATAATGTGACTATACACAAAAATTACAGTTGAAATTGTTAGCTTAAAGATGATTCACGTAGTCTTCACATTCGCATTTGATTTCAAGAATATTTGTCTGTCCGCAGTTTTTAATCATTTTATTTAAAAGGTTTCCCTGTAAATGTTTATGAGGACTTTTGTGAGTTTATCTTTATTTATCTTTATCTGTTTAACCAGACACCTTAAGACCATTCAGGCCTTTGTAAACTGGTGTGGGGTGGGAGGAGAGAATATTAAACAGCTAATTACATCTTAATTACATACTAGAACATGAATCAAAGGTGCGCACAACGATTCACTAGGGGTATGTAAAACCATTAGGGGGTGAAAAAAAATAAAGAAGGTTTAAAAATATAAATTTTAAGGGGGTTGTTGACAACCCTCTAAACTCCCTTAACAAACGTCAATGGATTGAATTAACAAAATAGAAAATATATGTTAAAAATTTCTTATTTCTACTTTTCAATGTGAGGTTTTACTATAATTACCTTTAATATAAACTTTATAATTTAAAGAATCTAAGATAATAATACCATAAGAATTGAGGTGCTTTCCCTCGGAGTGCCTATCGAGCACTGAAATCTCTCTTAATTTTTATGAATTATAGATAATTCAGACAATTACCAGCCCCAAGTGGCAGACATCCTTTTCGTAAGCTAGCAAATTGCTGTGTTCATTTGTAGGGACTCGGCTGTGTTTATTTTCCGACGCTTTTAACTGATTTCAATACCCAATACAATTTCGGGACAGGATCTCTGCCATGTGGGGAGGGTTATATATAGCTCATGTCCCCTCTATCTTTTACTTTAATCAAACAGTTTAGCAAAAACTATTGGTTGTGATATACCCAGCCTCTAGCTTTACAGTCCATAACACCTCAATGTCACGCCAAACTCCAAATACAGAGAGGGACGGTTATCAAGAGACTTGTTTATAATCAGCGTAGATACTCTATAATGTGCGTGGTCAGTCTGTACCTCATAAATACAATTTATTACTCCTCAATGGCAAGGCAAACTCCAAGTACAGAGTGGGAATGATATCAAGAGACTTGTTTATAATCAGCGTAGCTGCTCTTTTGTATAATTGGTTAATTTGTACGTCCTATTACTTTGAAGTTAAATTTTAATTGATTTTAGAATCTACTTCTAGTTTAGATAAGTTGAATTCTGTATTAAAGTTAATGAATATAATGAGTATAATTCAGACTATCTGAAAGTTTCTTTTAATACCAATATTCAGTATTTTATCACAGAGAGAGAGAGGGGACAATGGTTAGTTTATTTCACTACACCCCAAAGTTTTATATTAACGTTTTCTTATTCGTTGGTTTTTTTTTATAATCTATAGAAAGGATATTTTGTGTGACATTATTGCACATGTACAACAATTTATCGGACATTGTTTAATCCCTTTAGACCCTTGGTTTTATCCTTGTTATTCAAACAATAATTTATTAGTTATTAGTGAAGGATATAACTGTATCTTAACTTTAATCAGCCCCATAACTCGTGATTTTATATGTCTATCTGTAATTCCTAATTCCTAAATTACATAAGTAACGAATCACATAAAATCATAGATGTATAAACGGAAAAATAAAGTTATAGCGCAGATGTTCAAAAGAAAGAGAATATGTGGTAAATTATATTTAAAAATGACGGACAGACAAAGTGAACCAGAGAGTAACCTTGCGACAAAAGTTAGATTTGTGTAATTCCTCATTGCTGTTTAATTCAACCCCACTGAAAATCTATTTCCTTTCAAATATCTTACGATCTACCTTTTATGGCTATGTGTCTAAAAATCTATCTAACTATTAATATCTATTTACACTAATCTATCTTGTAGCATCGTAAGATAAACAAAATATTTATCGATCTGGCATTATGTGTATCTATTTATCCTCCTATATGGCTTATCATTTTATTTTTTAGGGTTGGCCTATCCCGTAGTAGCAGTCAATTATCCCGCAGCCCCGCAAGAACAATGACCCAATCTATGCATGAAAATAGAAGTCATGTGAAAAACAGGTAACATTTAACTCACGGCTATTGAAACCATTGCCTGGCATTCGCGTGTCAGCTTTGAGGAAGCCAAAAATTTAAACTGGTTTGGAAGCTTTATAAGAATTTTCGAAAATAATGATTGCCATATTTGGGTTTGGTTAATACTTCCAGCGGATTTTTAAAATTCTAAAAGGTTGATTTCTCTGATTCTTTCAGTCGGCTGACGCGCAGCTGCTGAGCTCTGATTGAAACCGTCTTCTAGAAAAAGTGCATAACTTATTATTTGAAAAAGAACAGTAATTTGAAATGCAGTATAATGATACTAGAGACATCTTTTCAAAAAAGTAGTTTGTAGTTTTCTTTTACCTAACTCATGACGTAAACGAAAATATGTTTGTCATCCAAATGAATTCATGCATGAATCGGGGCTTTCCCACAAAGTGCCTGTTGAGCACTGAAAATGATTGAGGGGTGGTAATTTTTTTTGGATGCATTTGCATAGCCCCTTCGGTGCGCTAACCCTACTTGTCGACCGATTACCCAATATAACCTAACAAACAAACGAAAAACTTCCTCCTCCTAATTTTCAATTTTTCTCAAAATTAAAGGAGGGGGGTTGGTGGTGGTTCTATGCTCAACAAGGCACGTTGAAGGAAAACGTGAATTTGAAAACCAAACCGTATTTTTAATTTATGCTGTTAACACACAATTCACATATAATTTTACAATTTGTTAACATAAAAACCATGTATACATACGTCTGTCTATGTAGGTATGTATGTGTGTGTGTGTGTGTGTGTGTGTGTGTGTGTGTGTGTGTGAATGTGTGTGCATGTTAAGTTAAAGAAATATGATAAATAAAATGACGATGTTGCTGTCCATAACACTTATGATCCTGATCCAACAGCCATAATATCTAAGGAGAATTAACAGTCTCTCCATTTATCTCCAAACGCTTGGATAGTTGGTAAAGTAACACCAAAAAGACGACCAACCTGTTATTTGCGCAATATTTGTCTGGAAATCTTAACGGTACATGGTAACATTTGCGACTTATATGAGACATCTCATACTATCAATGTCAAACGCCTGACATAACAGTAGTAATATTTTTTATGTCTCTGATGTGAGCTATCCAGACTGGAAGCCGACAACTCTATGATACTTTTATGTAATTTGCGCGGCTGTTCCAATCACCCTGTTAAAAAATATTTTTTCATTAACAAAATTATCACTTTATTACTGGATTTAGAAAAATTTAGATGTTAAAAGATGTAAAGAAATACATACATACAAGATTACAATTAAACACAGGTGCTAGATACAAATGGTCATTGACTTTCTAAAAATATTGTGGGTTCATTGCAGCAAATTAGAGAAATCTTCGATGGAAATAAAAAATGCTTTGTAACATTTAAAAGCATTATAGATCACACATCAATAAGATTTTTTTTCAGCCCCTACCCTTGCGCCTAATATTACAGGGGAGGGGGGGTGGGGGGGTAAAATGTAAATGGGGAACTTACATGCGATTTTTACATTCCCCCGAATGTAAAAATCGCTTGATTTGTAAAAACTAAGGGCTTTGAATTATTGAATGTCGACAAAATAAACTGCGTAGTGACTGCACCAACAAAATTTGGTTCATGGAAAGAAAACAAAGTAGCGGATTTCGTCTTATTCACAGTAGCTCTTGATAGGTTATTTTAGGTTAGGTAATTGCTCCGCAGGGTTAGGAACTAGGCCCCGCATGGTTAGAGCTCCCCAGGGGCTAGAAATAGAAGATGAAGCTCGTTTCTTCGTTTTCTTTCCATGATCCTAAAAATTCAGAGAGAGTCAGGCCTACGGACTTTATTACAAAGCAGACAAACCTTTAAAATAAATATTGGCTCTTTAAAATTTGCTATTTTCTATATGTTAGAAAAAAATACTTTTGAATAATCATGTTAACTTCACGGCTTAGGACTTCAGATGAATTTGTTCTCTGTTTTAAAAACCACGATTTCAACTTGTAATTGCAGCTAGAAAAACTTTTAAACAAGGATGTTAAACATTCATAGCTTCATGCAATTTTATAATTTAATTCAATGAAATAGCCTGATATAGTTGAACATAATGTTTTTGTTTTATTTCAATGGAATTAAAACTAAAGCATTAACAACTAGTGGCTACGCCCCTAGACCCCTCTAGGGGCACTTAAGGGTCGTGAGCGGGAGAACTTCGAAAAGAAATTCTTTTGGGGAGATGTTATTTATTAGTGGCACCTTTTCTAGGACGGATTAAGTACCCTCTCCCAAAATAGTTGTAAACCTTCGCTAGATCAATGAGAAGCCAAACTGTAAAGGAGAATCATATCAGTTGGGTAGAAAACGAGATTCTTCGCTACAAACAGCTGTATGTACAACATATAGCCTGCGATGACTGACGGACAAAGTGAGTTAGAGGGCATAAAATACAGTGAAATCTTAATTGAAGCAATCAACTCTGTTTTCTTCATTTCATCAGGATGGTAAAAGGCAATGGCAAAATTACGAGGGTATACTCCAATCTTTCAAGCTACCATGGGTAGAAGGAATATTTGGATTGAATTTTTGATTTCCATTGTCATATTCCTGTATTTTGTTGCAAATAGATTGTTTATCCAGGATTTTTATGCTTGAATTAAAAGAAAGTTGATATCTTATAAATTGTTTTCGAATGATTTGAAGTAGTTTTTTATTTAAACAATTATTCTATCCTATCATATAAAGTAGTAAGTTTTTTTGTCTGAAGATTAAGATCTCAATAACAACTGAAACGATTGGATTTTCTGTTTTATGTAAGCTTCACTTAGGTTCTGTGGTGGTTTTAGGCTATTTTATTTAAACTTTAAACAGTTAATCTCAAAATGAATCTTGTTATTGCTGCGCTACTTAAATGGAAATAATTGTCCTTGTTCCAGTATTATTATAAAGAAATCAAGAAACATTTGTTAAAAATCATATATTATAAAAATACAGTATACTCTATAATTTTTTTAACATACTGCAAAATTAATATTAGGAAATTTTTACATGGATGAGAAATTTGAAACAATTTATCAGAAACTGATGAGTTTTTAATAATTTATTTTCTTTACATATGTTGAGTAGCGCAGCAATAAAGTATTTGCGTCAGCTCGTAGGTTTCAATTTAGTTAACGCAGAGCAATTTATAAATTTAGTAGCGAGGCTACTCTTCAATTCGAAATGTTCGTCTGTCTATAATATTTTAGGAGAAACATGATTTTCTTGGCTCCTGTTTAAAATTGACAGTAGAACTTATTTGTAAATAATCCACATATCAATAAGCATCCTGTATTTATAGTTCTTGGTTCGTTGGTCTGTCAGTTATGCTATGAAAAACATCAATGTTCTATGATCCTATTATCGTTTTGATAAAAGCATTATAGAATTTTTCATACTTGACATTCGCTATTCTGAGATTCATTAATACTTGTTTTTATTTATAATAAAATTTTGATACTTGATTGATTAGGAAATAATATTATTGTTTTATATATTGATTGATTGATTGATTAGCCATAGTTTCTTAGGGTTTGGGCCTAAGTAGTCATGGGGTAGGTTTTATATCTAAAATTAAATATATAAGAATAAAGCTATCACATACCAAGAATCGTTTAAAGATTAACTTTTCTTCATATAACATTTGCCTTTTAGTAAAAGATATTGTTTATTAATAATTTAAATTCCTATATAATATTGACAATAGTATTTTCTTTAATTTTTCTAAAATGCTTTGCAATTGAAATATTGATTTTATTGTAGAACTGAAACAAATAATTTTAAGCTTTAAACAAGGTTGATATAGTTCAAGAATAATTACATAATTTACCAACCAATAGTATTATGCTTTCATTAGATAATAATTCTAATTAAATGTAATTAAAGCTTAAATCTTAGAAGAAGCTTGATGATGCTTAAGATCATGACAACTTCTTGACCGATTTTGTTCAGAAGATTTACAAAGTGTCTAAAAAAATCAGCCATGTGACGTCATAAAATTTTTGAAACACTTTGAAAAGCTTTCAAGCTCACCTGGGAACGTAGACGATTAATAAAAAAACATTTTCATTTAATCAATGGAAGTTTAAATAATAATTTTGAAATTGTGAGAATATTTGATATTTGCAAAGAAAATGATTAATTATTTAAGTGACAATTGCATGTAGTGTAGAAAGTATCCTTTTGTGCAGGGAGGGAGGGGACATTGGGCTATTTAGGACACTAGTCCCCAAAGTTTTATAATAACGTTTTCTTATTCGTTGGCTTAACAGATGAGGAACTTTATTAAATTCTCTGATTGGTTAGTCCAAACCTCTTATTCTTTTATACAGTAGGTTTTTTCTGTTGTATCATTTTAAGGGATGTAAATCAATTTATCGTCCATTGTCTTATCCGGATCCCTTTAGATCCCCTTTTTTTTTAATTTCGAATTTAAATAACTTGCCTTTAAGCCTGCAAGTCCAAATTCCTTATAATTTAAACAAACTTTAAAAAGCTTGAAAAAGTTATTTGGTGAAATTAAACTTTTTGTATTGTATATAAATTTTAATACGAAAGAATACTTTTGTTTTTATTTGAATTTATTTACTGTAAGATCAACAAAGATACCTGAATTATTATATTCTTTATACATAGTATGTTATAGATTGTACGTACAGTACAAAAAGTTGAATCAATTCACCACTCACCAAAAATTTAAAGACACTTCCTACAAATATCTAACTTTATGCTTGATTAATTATAAGCATCAATAAACACCTACACACACACACACACACACACACACACACACACACACACACACACACAAACAGTCATCTTAACACTTGCATAATATTAATTTAATATGCTTATTAAGCATAACCATATATTTTAATTTATAACATATTAAATAACACTTAGAATCACTTACATCATGAAAAACTTCATATATACGATAAATAAATAATTGGATCACGGAAAGAAGACGAAAAAGCGGGTTTGTCTTTTTTTATAGTAGATTTTGATATGTTATTTTAGGTTACGTTAGGTTAGACAAATGTTAATGAATACCCCAGAGGGACAAGACATTGGAGAATAGCTACTGTGAAAATACGACGAAACCCGCTACTTCGTATTCTTTCCATGGTCCAAATAATCTAGATATAATTAAATCCAAAGATCTAAAACAGCTTGGTAATATTATTAAATAGACATACTGACATACCTTAATGATAGAAAAAGAAGGATTGTAGAAAATAGGCAGGGATCTAAAGGGATAAGACATAGCCGATAAATTGTTGTACATCCCCAATAATGATACACAAAATTACCCCTTCTATAGATTACAATTAGTGGTTGAAACGTTTGGATGCCAAATTTCATGAACCAACCATTCAAAATCTAATAAAAGTCCCCAAAGATTTTAGACTAACGAATAGGAAAGCGTTATTGTAAAACGTGTCAACTCCCTCACTGTAAAATACGTATTTTGAAAAAGTCAGTTTCCGGTGATATTTTGTATTAAAATGACAATGATTTTAATTACAGTATTTGGCATACAAATACCAGAAATATAAATAAGTATTTGAAAATGTAAATACAGGGGTAAAGATAAAGTAAATTGCTTAAAATTTGTAATCTTTGAATAAAATAGTAATTTTCATATAAAGGGAAAATATTATTTATTGTATCGTATTATAGACAGCCCTTGCCAATTTAAATTTCACGGGGTATGTTAACACCCGTACCGCACGCCACTGAATACAAATGAAGAAAGATTTGATTTACACACAAACATAAAAAAAAATAAAGTCAATTACAATCGCTGATAGGACTTTTCCATTATGGAGTACTTAAAAACTGCCTTACCCCTGAATGTAATTATTAGGTAATCTTAAATTGTAATGTCAAGCTCCAATGGTTAAATTAAAGTTAAATTTTGATATGCTTTAATTTAAATTATGTTAAATTAGATATTGATATACTTATGTATGTAACTTTTGTATATTATTGTCCTTAAATTTTTAATAGAAAAAAGACGTTTAATCATTTGTAAGAATTGAAAGAAACAATGCAAATTAACAAGAATAGTAAACAAAGCGAATGAAAAGAAAACAATTATCAAGGGAGAAAATTATATTGTTAAAAATTAAGATTGAAATTTTAGTTTTAAAATGTATCTTGCAGGACTTACATATCATAAATCCATATTAACTTTGCTTCCAAAAAGCAATTAATATTAAAATTATAAAAATAAGCATTTTAATGTCCATTTACATAGAGCCATTATTTAAAATTGGTCCCAATTATAATTATAGCGCAGGTGCAATTTACTTGCTTTTGTTTCATTTAGGGGGTGGGGAGGGGGGGGGGAGGGGGGGTTAAGACACTCATTTACAAGTTAAATGAGGCGTATAGTGCAAGTTAAAATTAGGGTTTCCACGATTTTTTGATTACCATCAAGAAACAAGTATCTAATAAACAGCGTACAAAGTTCTGATTTTTGTATTTTAAGAAATTTATATTTTTTATTATCTAAACTTAACTTTATTTATATGAAAAATTTTCTCTCCAAATTTTCATATAAGTTTTTTTTATTCCTAACATGTCTTTAAAAAAATCTGGATCATGGAAAGAAAACGAAGTAGTGGGTTTCGTCGTATTTTCTCAGTAGCTTTTGATAGGTTATTTCAAGGGTTATAGCCCTCCCCCACCCCACAGGGGTAGAAATGGGAGAAAAGCTACTGTGAAAATACGACGAAACCTACTACTTTGTTTTCCTTTCATGATCCTAAAATCTCATATAATTTATTTTCGTCACAGCTCTAAAGCACAACTTGTGTTTAAGACTATAATGTATTTATGTCCATATAAATAGCTGTCGTGATTTTCATTACCATTAATACTATAGGGAGGGTCAATAAATTTACTTCCCCCTTTTCTCCTTGAAAAATTTAATTTTCACATGAAGTTATTACAAAGTATGGCCGTTTTAATAGTTAAACACTGATTTCACAATAGATTATTAATTTATTTTGGACAAAAAAAAAGAATATTAAAAAAATTATCTACAGGTATTTATGTTTTTTGTTGTTGATAAAAAATGACTTTTTTAAATTAAGAATGATATAACATCAAAAATGCAAAAAAGTTCTTTCAATTGAAAAATATTTTTAAAAAATAAATGTTAAAATTTTTTCTTCTTTATTGCCAATTACCTAGTTATAGTTTACTTTTTTTCCAGTATCGCTTCGAAACCGATTAGTATCCGGTTTATTAGAACTGGTTTTAATCTTATAATTAAAAATTTTTATATCCGCGAAAATCTGCATATAATACGATGCGATAAATAATTATTATTTTTCCTTTCTTAAAAAAAATTTTTACGTTCAGAAATTTTTGACCATCAAAAATTTAACTTATACTATTGTGTGACAATTATTGCTTTGCTATGTATTACCAGAACTTCAAATGTGTGCCTTCTTTTCCGCATTGTTTCTCAACAAAGTGTTTTATATTAAAAAAGAAATATTAGTAAAAGAATAAGAAATATTTTTAATTCTCCGCTACGCCTATAGCCTCTGGGGTTTCATTACAGAAAGGCGCTTATTTTTAAAACCTATACAAGGACTATATGAAGGTTTACTTATGAATTTTAGTTGGCCTAGTCGTTTCAGAGATCCTTTGCTTTGGAATACCACATCGGTTAAGCGGATAAAGAGATCCTTCGGTGCTGATAGGCAAACAGACATTCTGTTACTTTGACAAAATAATTATAATGAAAGTAAAGTCTGTGTTATAATACTAATTTGACAATTTTCATGATGCAATGCATGTGCTGAAGTGAATAAACAACCAGAATTACATAATGTATCAAATAATTTCTCACACGCTATACTACACACACACACAAGTAAATATGAATCATGACCCAAAGTGGACAGTAATCTTTATTGTATATTATGTTTAAATACACCATGCGGCTTACACACAAAGAGAAAACAAGAGTAGCTAAATTTCATAAATTATTTAACAGTCATACGTCCTTTTTAGTAAATATGATGTAAAACGTTTAGCAGTTCAGCACTAGTACCTCTGCTGCAAGCGTGCTTCAAACAAGCTTGTGTGTGTGTGTGTGTGTGTGTGTGTGTGTGTATGTGTGTGTGTATGTGTGTGTGTGTAAGAGAGTAAACTTACACTGCAAGAGAAGTGGTAAGTTTCAATCACCAGCTTATACCAACAACAAATTTTATTCGAAAAAAATCACAAACGTAATTTTCAGCTGTCGTTGGGGGACAACACTGGTCACCATTTGAAATTCTTGCTCGAGTTGAAAAGTTTCATAGTCATTCAAAATGAAACCAAGCAAATTTTAAGTTTATTTTATATAATATTTATTTCGGAAAATGTTACTGATAGTAATACTGTGTTTTTTTAATCTAGCCTCTGTGAGAATTAAAAATTGATTTATAGCATAAAAAGTTTATTAGGATTAAGAGATATAATTATTTATCTCTCTGCTAGTTAGGATAATATTCGAACATATCACCTCCTATCTAGGGTCTCAAGGGATAAGAAAATATAAGATTTCCTAAGACTCAAATACATAGTTAAAAGCAAAGTTTAGACATTGCTCGGACATGAAATTAACATATCTTTTAAAATAAAAAAATGTTTTTAAATTGTTTGATTCATGAAAAACAATTATAATGTCTAATTCATTTGTTCAAATTTTGCCCAGGGGTAGAAATAAGTTAATGCAGATGGTTAAAATTGTTTAAATAAATGCATAGCCAAAGAAGTAGGCAAAAACTGAAAATTCTTAGGGCTGCTTATGCTGCGGCCGTAACACGTGGCAGCTGCTATGGCTGGAAACCTTAACTCTATTTTTTAAAATCCATAAAGTATTTTTTCATTTCATTATGGCTTCAAAACCGATGAATACCCGCTGGAATAGAAACGGGTGTAAGCTATACTGAAAAATCATGTATCGTATTGTATCCAGTTTTCTACGAATATAAAAATGTACAATCATAATATTAAAACCAGTTTTGTTAGCCCGTGCCTTCGGCATCTCGGGGACAACAAATCTAGTTTTTATCTTATAAAAATACATTTTTATATCCGCGAAAAGTTCTTTATAATACGATGCGTTAAATATATATTCTCTGTAATAATTGTTTCCTTTTTCCCTGGTATAAAAATGTAAGTGTGTGTAATTTAAAATGATTATAATACCATTTCTCCATAATTTTACTGTCCTTTCAGGCCATTTTTATTTTATGATTAATTAAACTTATTTTAATCATTAAATTGTTCTTTAATGTTTTTAATGTAAATGATTACAGTATGGCTAAATGTTCTCCATTTTTACTGTAGAATATTTACTTTTTTTTAACCATAATTGAAAAAGCTTCTTATTGCTGCGCTCTTATGGATATAATTATCTTTTTTATGCTAATAAATAATAGCTGGTTATAGTTTTTTTTATTTTATATTTTTACATGATAATTATAAATAACTTTTTTGCCTATATTGCGTCAATATAATGATGATTTTTACGTCATTGGGTTATTTTCAAACTTTTTTCTACATGATATTGGAAAATACTATTACTTTGTTTTAATGGATTTATTATTGCTTGGATCTTACACCAGATTATCAAGCACTCTAATAAAATGAAACTTGTAGCTGGCTAAAACAACGATCCCCCCATTCGTCCCCATCTCCCCCCTCCTACTAGATGAACGAACTATCCAATAAATGATTGAGGAGAATTATTCCCCTGTCATAATATCCACGTTTATGCTATATCCAGTTTTGTTTATTAATTGGTGATAATTATTTACAAAAGTTTTTTTTATTATTTAGATAAACACTTTTTGTACAGAATTATTTTTTAAAAACTTCCAGAATGTTTAGCATTAATAATTTTTTGAGAATTTTGGAACCAGATTCATGTCTTTTACTAGAAATCTACTCTAAAAATGTATGAAAAGGACACATTTAAGAAAAAGAGTAGCTATTTTTTTACCATGCACAGTTAGGACTTCCATACAAAGGTCGTCCAATCAAAGAATTGATTATTTGTTGTGTGTTTATTAATCTAATACCACGGCTGTTTTGAAAGAAGGGAGGGATTACCTCCCCTTTAGTTATTCTAGGTTGTTATAATTATACCTTGACAATAAAGTGACATAGACAGCAGCACGCCCATATGAGGTTATAAAAATGCAATTAATGATTAATTTTAAATTTCAGTGTGATGGGATGGGACAAGAGTTATCCACTCCGCCCAGTTCAGGTAAACTATTTTTTCTTAAATTGAGACATTGGAAATAGTTTTTTTATCGCATCGTATTATAGACAATTTCCGCGGATGTTAAAATGAGAAATTATTAGATTAAGACCAGTTTTTTTAGCCCCGAGGGGCGAAAGGCCCGGGCTAAATAAAACTGGTTTCAATTTTATGATTTTATTTTAGTTTATGTTGAAAATTGTTTGTAATACAATGATACTTCGGGGCTAACTAATCTGGAATTTATATTGCAATTTTTTATTTAGCTATCCGCGGAAAGCTGTCTATAATACGTTACGAGAAATAACAATTATAAGTTTATTATTCTTCCTGTTTCTTTTACTTTAGTTCTGCTTTCTTTAAAATTTTGTGTGGATTTATCTTCCAAATGAATAGATGATTTTAAAAAAGAATCTTTTCAGAATTCGAGTCCTCCCAAACCAAACAAGTATAGTGGCAATTATGGACCTAACCAGGTAAAATGATGGACACATTGACAACTTTCCTAAAAAGAAACTCATTGGAGATTTCCCTCAAATTGCCTGTTGGCACTAACCCCCCCCCCTCTTCGTATAAGCTCCGAAGGGTTAATGACTTCTTTAGGGTAAGGTATAAGAAAAATCTTCCTCTTTCTCCGTATTTTCTATTTATTTAAAAGAATGGGGGGGGGGGGGGCAGTAGTAAGCATCTATATGTATATTATGAGTTCTAATATAATTAAGATATCATAATGAGTTAAATATATTAATTTACAACCACTTCAATGAATAGTGTCTTTAAAAAACTAAAAAAATGGGGAGAGGAAATGCGCTATTCTCCCATTAACCCTTTCCTCCATGCCAATTGTGCCAATATTTTTGTTTAAAATTCTAAGAGCGATAATATTATGAATTGCCAGGCTATAAATAGAATTCAATGAATGCTTGGTATAAATAGAACTAGTAGAATCCACCTTTGCAATCCGAACAATAAATACATATAGATAACTAAATGGATTAAAGTTTGTATTTTAAAAACATTTAAGTTTTTTTGCAGGACATTAGACTGTAGATTACGCTCAAAGTATTTTTTATTTACGTTATAATATTCGCTGGATCAAAAACTATGGACACTTTCATTTAATTTTGATTGGTTAGTTACAATCTAGAAAAGTCCAAACTTTTTAACTAATATTTTTTTATGGCAGATATTTTTTTTCTTCCTAGGGGATGTGCATAAACTTTTCGTCCATTGTCTTTTCCCTTAAGAGTTGTAAACTTAAGAAATTAGAAATCGCCTATAAAAATAATACAGGATCATTTTGTATTTGTCTATAGATTTTTCAGGAAGGAAAAGTATAATAGTGTCCTAAATTAATATACCCCCAAAGAACCTAGTAATAGTGTCTAACTTTTTATCTTTGTGACGTAAAAGATAAAAAGTTAGACACTATTACTAGGTTCATCCCCAAATTTTATCTATATATATTCCAGCTTTCAAAGGCTGACTTATTCACCAAAAGAATTCAAAAAAAATATTACATTATCTAGCATTATCTTATTCCTGCGTGACTTAGATTTTATATTTTTAGACAAATGGACGTAATACAATGTCCTTGAGACGGCGGGGCATGAGTCTAGAGAGGAATGCTGCAGCCTCACAACAGGTGTTGTAATTAGATAGATTGATAGAGAGGCGGGGCATGAGTCTAGAGAGGAATGCTGCAGCCTCACAACAGGTCATATAATTAGATAGATAGATAGAGAGGCAGGGTATGAGTCTAGAGAGGAATGCTGCAGCCTCACAACAGGTGTTGTAATTAGATAGATAGGAAGATAGAAGGATAGATAATTAAAAGAGAAGTGTAACTGAAGATTGCTATATTGCATGAAACATGATGTTTTACAAATAATCTTTAGTTAGTTTTTGTTAGATTGATACATAAATAGAATAACAGATTGGATAAATTGGCGCATTAATGGATGGTTAGATTTATAGATAAATGAATGATCATATAGCTAAATTGATAGTTAAATAGAAAGATAGAATAATAGATTGATTTAGAATGAATGAATGGAATTTTATTTTCTATTTTAGAAAAAAAATTGTTGTTATGAATATAAGAAAAGGCACTAAAATCAAAGACCAATAGCCTCGAGAGATAATTCTAGTTTTATTTTAAAGGCAAAATAGAAACATAAAGATTGTCTAATAAAATTAACATTTTTAATTTTTTGTTTAAAAATAGTATTTTATGTATGATTCATAGAAGCATTTTTTCTTCCAGTAAAGCCTCTAAAACATTGTAGTTAAATAATTTTATCAAAATTATCCGCAAACCACTAAACTAGTTAAATAATACACAAAGTTTAAGGTTCTGGAATAAATGAATATGAACTACATATAAATAAACTATAACTATAAATAAGTATTACATTGCTTATTATTTATTTTTGTATATATTGATAAAATTTAATGATAAATTGTCATAGGGGCTAATTATTGGAATATAATTATCTATCGCAAGGGGCTATGTGGAAGTACATCAATTTATCGTCTATTTTCTTATCCTTTAAGGTACTGTTATAAAAGTTTTAATTGATACCTGTGAAAATTTGTAAAATAAAAGTATTCATTATTTACCTATCAATTTATTTGAAAAGTTTACAACCTTCTTGTAGAAATGCATTTTGAATTGTTTCCTTGCTTTTTTGTGTTCCTGTTGTATCACAGCAAAGCTGAAGGCTTGTCTAGATGATAACTCAATAGTGATTCCACTTACCAAATAGTCCAGGAACAGGATTTAGGTTGAGATCAGGAATCTTAAGGGATAAGACAATGGACAATAAATTAGTATACATCTCCAAAATTATTTAAATTATTATTTGGAATTAACCAATCAAAATTTTCTAAAAGTACCTTCAGTTTTTGAGCTAACAAATAAAATAGTTTATTTTGGGTACCACCGTAATTTACAGTCCATTGTTTCCTCTCTCCATGGGTTTGTAGAGTCTAATTTTGTTTGTGGTTTTAACTTTTATGCACCACCTTCTAATTTTCAACTGTTTGGGACAATTCAGTTTTATTTACTTGTAAAATAAACTATAGGTTTAAACAATTTCCATAAGTAGAGAAAAACAAAACATCGTCGATTTACCGACGGACCTAGTAAATTATATGCTGAATGCTCATCAGATAGGAAATCTTATCAAATAAAATTTCAGCCGTCTATCTTGAATAGTTGCCATGAAATTATGAAATCATTTTACCCATGTCTTTACGACAGTTGGACGGACAAATTTGATTATAGAGTAACTTATCTGCTAAAAAAACACCTGTAAAATCAAAAAGCATTGATTATACATAAAATCTAATTTGATTGTGAGATGTTTCTACATTGATTTAAAAAGGTCCTAGATGTCATGTCGTTATATGATGTTTAAGATATTTCCAAGGGGGGGGCCGCATAGACGTCCAAGGGGGAGGGGGCCCATAGACGTTCAAGGGGGGGGGGGGTAATGGGGTGATACCCCCCCAAAAAATTTTGGGGGGGTAAATACTCCCCCCAAAATAAAAAATCTCTAATAAAAAAAATTTTTGCGCGCTTCTCGCGCATTTTTAATACTATATATTTAATAAAATTTAAATTACCCCCCCCAAAAATTTTACCCCGGGGGTAAATTTTGGGGGGGGGGGTAAACTAGATTTACCCCTGCCAAAAGATTTCAGGGGGGGTAATTACCCCTCCCAAGCAAATTTTACCCCCGGGATAAAAATTTTGGGGGGGGGGTAAAAAAAATGTTTACCCCCCCCAAAAAAAAAGCTTGGACACCCCTGTCTAGGGGGGGGGGGGGGGCGGTGAAAAAATGTGATTTTATAAATGTTTATATTTTACAATAAATTAAAATGAGGTTAAGTTAAAATGCAAAATATTTTCCTTTTTATTTTGACAGAATTTCCCTAGATTGTAAATTTATATATTTTTGCCATTAAAATAGCAACAATTTCGATAATACATATTAAACTAGTAATTTATGCTTGCAACAATTTTCTAAAAAAACCCTAATTTTATGATTATAAAAAGTATTTGGTAATTTAGTCGAAATGGCATGTTAATTAAATCGAAAAACTAGGATTCGAACCTGCCATATATTAGTTTTATTTTAAAGCACTTGATTTATGAAAGTATATTAGCGTTGATTCCGAAGGTCATTCCAACCAATAATTTAGTCAACTTTCTTGTGTTGTATTGATTATACATAACAATATATCAGAGTTAGTAAGCATAGACCAAGAAAAAATATAAACAAAGAAGGATAACAACATTCATATTAAAAAGTTATACATTATGACCATAATATTGAAGATGATAGAAGCAAAAATATTAACGTCAATCTGTCGTATAATTGCTTATTATGATATTTACTTACTTAGCTAAAACTTAATATAAATGAAATACGATTAGGTTTAAATAATACTTGGTATGTTAACATTTGCTTAAAGTTCTAAGTAAACTCTAAGAACCAATAAACTATAATGCATTACAACAATCAGTATTATTTCACTATCCAAAACTAAAACAAAAATGGAGGAATATAGAACTTGTGAAATAGTGAAATATGATTCTAATTGTTTGTTTATATTGAAGGATCTTGTGGCCCCCTTCAGTAAGATGTTAAGAACACAGAGCCAGTCATACCTGGGCACTCAGCATCACCATCAGGTAATACCTGGAGTATGTAGGTATACCCAGAGCTAGTCATACCTGGGTACTCAGCATCACCATCAGGTAATACCTGGTGTAAGTATGCTTACCCAGTGTTAGTCAGAATCACCATCAGGTAATACCTGGAGTATGTAGGTATACCTAGAGTCATACCTGGGCACTCAACATCACCATCAGGTAATACCTGGAGTTATCAATATATTAGTAGCCAGGTAAAACATCTGTTACTTTATACTAACATTCTTTTGAATGATGACGAATGTAAAGCTGAATTAATTGTCCATATGAAAACATTACTAATACAATATATTTTTTAATATGCTGCATAAATAGCTTGAAATTAATGAACATATTTTTCAGGGAGGTGCTGCAGTTCCAAATGGGTTCCTTGCCTCCAGCAGTGAGGACTCTTACACTTCCTCCAGGCCTCACAGTGGTCTTGATGTTCATAAAGATCTTACAGACAGGTATGTTATCATTTAATCTCATCAAATTTGTCACCAAAGTTTTTAACAAATATACATTATACACAGCAAATGATAATGGGAATTTTTAATTGAGCTATTTTTAATAACCCAATTTCTGGTGTTAAGGATGATTTGAGAGGGATCAGATGCCCTGCAACGTCCATTTTCCATCTCTTTTTATGTATTTCAATTTTTCAAGGCTACAATTCAGTGACTTTTAAAATCATCCACAATTGGGAAAAATATCTGGTTCATACTACCAGAATATAAAAAAATCTGTTCTTACATATTGAGAAAATTTACCAAATTCATTTTTTAGCTGTCACAACTACCCATCGTCTGAGGACTCCCCCAAGATAATCTCCCCGAGGTACAAGTCTGTGGAGAGGGACTACACCAAACCATTGCCACCAACCTACAGGAAAACATTTCAATATTCTGTTTTTTATTTGAGTTATCTCTTGCTTTATCAAATAATAAGAAAAACAATTTTCTAGTATACATTTTCAAAGTGTTTTTTTTTGTAACTATAGCTTTTATTTATGAATTTTATTACCATCTTCTGTTGTTTGTATAGATTTTTTAACAACCTTCCCTACCTTTTCCTTTTAAACTTTTTAAGTAATTCTTTCCTCAGAGAGGGGTGAACAGGTGGTTTGTGTTTACCCCTACGTAGGTATATTCACCCCACTGAATTTTCCAGGGGCTCGCTTTTATTCCAATATTTCCTTTTGCCAACTTAACCCAATACAACGTAAAAAATGTCATTCAAATTTTTAAAGACCACCTTATTTCCCAACATTTCCTAACCTAACCTAATCTATTCCTAGTTCTTTTCCAATTAAACAGTACTCAGTGGGGTACAACACCCTCCTTAAAATTAAATTTTAGAAGGCCTGCATTTTTACCCCCAAATGATGGTACTACCCTCTGGTGAATCTCATTTCACGCCACAGATAAAAATCCACCTAGACTAATATTGGTTACTAATATTTTCTTTTGCTAACTTAACCTAGTTAATGAGTTAAAAAGAAACTTATTTGACCACCTTTTCCAATCCTTACCTGTTAAAAAGAAACTTATTTGACCACCTTTTCCAATCCTTCCCTGGTCTATCCTACTCCATCTAAAATAATGAGATAAAGATAAACTTACTTGGTTTTCTTTTTCCCAACCTTACCTAACCTTACCTGTTCCTAATTCTAATCCTACTAAACAGAAGTATAAAATTCCACCTAGTTGATTTTTCCTATTCAGATATTTTTTTTACTGTTAAGCATCTCCTTTTCCTAACCTATCCTAATCCTACTGAACAGAAGTATAAAAATCCACCTTGTAGAAGTTACCCTGACAGAATATCAAAGATTGGAACCCTCCCCAGGAAAAGTTATACAAGCAGCTCCACAAACCAACAATACACAGACTCTGCTTATTCTTCACACAGTTCAGACAGGTAATTACAGTTTTTTTTCTGCAAATTTCTGTACTATCCTAAAATTTTGAAAATAACCTTAGTTAAAACATAACATATATATTTGGGTATTTAAATTCATAAATAGTTACAAGGTCTGAAATAACAAGATAGAGATTAATTTATATTATTATAACAATAAACAATTTGAAATCAGTGGTAATAATAAATAGATCACTTCGTCCTTCGTTCACTACTCATCCTGGTCTACTGTATACTAATATGCCAATTAGAACAAGGTCATTTAATCTAATGTGCTCAAATAAACAAAATAGTTTATACTTTTCTGAACACCTAGTGACACATTTCTGAACTAAAATTACACTACTATATTGGTTCAGGTCCGACATACAGATGGATAAATATGTGTACACACGAAGACGACCTCCAGTGGCCCCAGTTCCACAGAATAACAATGAAATTATGTATAGAAGGTAATATACACATTAAATATACTGAGCTCGATCTTTAAATCGTTTATAGGTGATTTAAACCGGGGCGATTCATTTGGCGCACCATCAAATTATTAATATCAATCTTTAAATCGAATTTGCATGGGCGATTTGAATCGGGCAGTGGCGCGGGCCGGCGCGGCAATGGCACTCACCGAGTGCCATTGCCGAACCAAATCGGGGTGATTTATTTAAAAAATAAATATTTTTTTTTGATTACTTTAATATTTTATTGCAAAACTATCGTGAAAACATTTTTATAGTTATTTTTAAAATAAATTATATATTAATGTTTTATATAAAATACCATACGGACACGGCATTTTATATAAAATACCTTACTGACACTGCTTAAGTAATAAAGTTGTACTGGCGCGGATCGATATTTTAGTGAGTGCGCAGGCGATTTAACAACACCGCGCCGAAAATCTTTTAAAAATCCATGTTTTATAGGCGCGCTGTGGCTTAACACCAACGCACCTACGGTTCACCTCTGAATCGCCCCGGTTTAAATCACCATAAAAACGATTTAAAGATCAAGCTCAGTATTCAATTTAATATATTGAAAATAAAATCAAAGCTTCACAAAATGTCAAAAAAATCAGCTATGTTACGTCATAAAAATCAGGTATTATCCATCTCTTTTTTAGGGTTTTCTTTCCCATTTAATAATACATCCCAAAAAAGATATAATAACCAAACACAATACTTTGAAATGAGTTCTGGGTCATACATTGCTGTTTTTGTGACTACTGTATCATATTTTTCTAATTACATGTATTGGCAGGATTTATCTAAAATTTAATCTTAAGTAAATGCTATCACAAATTTAAGACTTTCTCCTTTTTAAAAGCGAAGCTTTTCTATAATTAGGGTCGGTCCGTACGTCCGTCCGTCCGTACGTCCGTCCGTCCGAGATAGATAGCTTTTATTCGTTAATTTAGGCACTAAAAACTGTAAAATAATGTAGTAAAAAGATTTAACATATCAATTAACTTTTAAAAGGGGTAATTATTAATTGAATGTCTTGTTTTACAAATGACCTATTTCCTTTAACTTTTTTATTTGAATATTTTCTCACGTATGATATCTAGGAAAGAGATAGAGATTACAAAAAGGCTATACATTAATATAACAAAACATCTATAGGGTTCCAGGACAAACGCAAGAGTCCCAAACGTCAGTGTGGACAAACGCAGGAATGTTAAAATATTAATTTAATTTAGTATTTCTATACAGATTAGGTTAGGTTAAGGTATGAATGTACAAATAAGCCCCTCGCAGTGGTTGGGCATTTAAAAAACCTATAAGATCGTCTAAAATAGGTTAAGTGTCCATTCCGCATTTGTCCACTGCGACGCCTGGGACACATGCGTTTGACCCTGATATAGATTCATCCATATTTTTTAAAAAACTTCTAGAAAACATTTCCATCTCCATGGTAAACTATAGAAAAACTCTTTTTATATACAATTACTACGCTTACATACTTTGAAGGTCTACTTTTTCTAAAATTGTAAGGGAAATGTATTTTTTGGTAGCAAAGCTACTCTATAAATCAAATGGTGTCAGAATGTCAGAAGCTTTTCTAGTATAAAAAAATTGTTTATAAATGTTTGCCTGGCTAATGAGCAATGAATATTTACTCTTTAACATGACATTTCTTTCCATCTGATTTGCCCTCTACTTTTTGTAATTATATGTTTTTAAAAAGTTATGGATGTTGTCATTCTTGTTGTATTATTGATAGGGAAATGCCTCTTTTTAAAACAGTTGTAAATACTTAATCTGTATGTTCTTTTGAAACTACATAATGTAATTAAAAGCAAATAAATTAGATGATAAAAAAGTTATTCAAAAACAATTATTAATGAGATAATTATAACGAAGGACTCTTAGTCTTCAGTTTAAAGGCCAAGGTATTCCCATACATCTCATACTTATAATACCTTTTCTATCCTCACCAATATGTATTCATTTATTTGTGCATTAACTTTTTTTTAATAAGCGGTCACGCATCTAGAGGCCTCTAGTGGAACTTCAGGGAAAGGAAGAGGGAAGGGGGGGGGGCTAAAACGACGCCTTACTTTACTTTTTAGGTACAAAAAAAGAAACAGTAATTTCTTTACCAGAGACAACTTCTCTTTGGAGGGTGGAGACATTTTCCCTCAAAATAGTTAGAAGCTTTCTTATGACCTATACTTTTATATAGGGATTTACTTTAATGATCTTTTATCCTACTAATTGATATATGTTTGCAGTTTCTTATGAGACATCTAAATCTAAATGGTATCAAATATCCATCCAAGTGTGTACAAAACAGAAAAAAACTTTATTTAATACTTTGGTCTAAAATATTCTTGATTGTGCAAAACCTGAAATATTTCACAATGCCATTAAATGTAAGCTCAAATACAAATGTCTTCCTTTTCCTAACAATTAAAATGTAAAAAAAAAGAAAGTAATTTTGGATTAAGTCGATTATAAACGAAGGAAGCATTTTTTTTGCTAGCTTTAAAGGCAAAAACAACCTGGAATAGCTAAGACTAACATTTTCTCTAACCGTATTCGACCTGTAAATTAGTTTGTGTGAGTAAATGAATATTTTGCTACGTGGTCTACAAAAATACTTAAATTGATTCTACTTTTACCCAAGATATTGTCATGAGATTTATAGCCTGTTTAATAAGAAATAATTATTATTTGAATTTTAAATCAGATGACAAAACATCAAACTTGTTAATTATTAAGTAAAAGTGTCAATTTTTCTTAATTATTCGTAATTTAAGTCATTTAAAAAAATGCAATATTGTATCAAAATTATGATCAAATTGTTGATCTTTAATTATTAAAAATGTGTAGATACAATAATCTCGTTTGGGTTAGTAATTTGATAGTACATAAATAATAGTACATACTTAAATAAAAGTACATTGAAACCATAGAATTTTTTTTATAAAATTGCATAGCGATAGCCTTTTCGTGTTACGAAATGCAGAAAAATATCAACAACAAAAATGTTTACTTTTTTTCTATATCAAGGATATTTTAACCAGAACCTAGGCTCGGCAGTTATGATTTAAACCCATTTGGATGCTTCCAGCTGATTTTTAAAATAGTAAACATTGATTTCTCTGAGGCTTACAGGCGGATGACGCACGGCTGCCGAGCCTTGAGAAAAATATAGTTTTTGTCTAATAACTTAGCATTATTAATTGATGAGTTGAACACATTGTTTACTATAAAACTAGGTCATAAGCTTCTACATAATTAAGTCGAATAAATGTCAGCTATGACCTCTTTTGTTAATTGCTATGAAGTTGTCTTAACCTCTTTTCGAGGAAGCTTTGTGTTTATCAAGATCGAAATTAATTCCTTATCATTATCCCAAATTAAGCGCAAATGTCGTCTTGTTTGACTTTCCTTTTACAAAGAGACGCGGTATGGATTGTTTATATTTTGATGCGCCCACGTTTCTTACTTTTGAATGAGATATGAGTGTGTGAAGATTTCGGAGAACAAAATTGGGCCTATCATTGGTCTCATAGTGCGTGAACAACCCTAGTATACCAGGGATTTGAAACCATAAGAACTTCAGGTAGAATTTGTTAATTTTATTAAGTGGAATGGTGTATAGGACGATTATATTTAGTTTAAAAGGCTTTAGCCAGCTAAACATGAAACTTTATTATGAGTAATTATTATGTTTTAGTGATTTTTTATGTGCCTTTATTTTTGCATTTAACAATGATTTATTAAACCAAATAATTTTCCTTTAAAGCCAAAGTTTCCAAAGATTCTTAACCGTAGAGAAAAATGATTTTAAAAAGCAATTAAGATTACGTGGTTATAAAAAACTGGAATTATGAATTAATTGATTTTGTAATTTCAGGACTTTGAAATAGTTGCCTCAATAAATCTATAATCAAACCTGCTGTTGAAACTTGATGGTTCCTGGTATTGGGGGTTTGTCTGTAAGTCAACAAGATCTCGAGAACTTCCCGCTAATTCGGAAGTCACACTCAACCAAAGTGTCATGGTTGAGACAATTTCAAAGGACTTGAAGTTTAGGCGTTAGCAAATTTCAAAGAAGTGAAGTTTGAAGTTTAGGCATTAGCAAATTTCAAATAACCTGATGTTTGAAGGAGCTGCACAAGCAATTTCAAATGGTTCTGAAGAATAGGCATTAGCATTCTTCAAAGAATCTGAAGAATAGGCGTTAGCATTCTTCAAGAGATCAATAGCATATAGTGATTATTGATGCAAAAAACATTGACAATTTTTCTGTGAAATAGTACCTAGTGAATCAATATGGTGCTCACTAAAAAGCAGAAAATTGAGTGGCAGTGAAAGGCTAGAAGTGTTTGACGAACAGTTAAAAGTGTTTTATGACAATCTAAAAGCCTGCCAAAGTTTTAGTTCATGTGAAAATGTGAATTTAAAATCAATTCGTGACATTTTTAGTGAGGTCAAGGACCAATCTGACCTAATAAAAAGTCTAAAACCTGCCGTGGAGACTAGTGAGTTGCGCGAGTTCAAGCGTGATTTGGATGAAGCTAGTGAACAGAAAACTGTTGCAGATAAAGTTTATGCGTCGTTGGAGCAGTGTACAAAAATTCTGTACTGGCTTGACAATGATTCAGACGACGCGAGGTCAAGCACTGTCGCCAGGAACCTCGACGTCATTGAGAAGGTGAAGATGGACATGGGAGTGCTTAAAATTTCCATGGAGTTGCGCCAAGAAGTACGTGATATGTACCGAAGGCTTAGAGAGATGGAACGTCGTTCATCTAACTTGGATGAGAGTGGAACACCTGCCATACTCTCCAGAAGTATGTCTGCCGTGGATATTCGGAGTTCCAACCCGCAGTATGGGCACTGGGACAACAGTTTGTTGCCGTCATTTGACGGTACTGACACGGATTACTCCAACTTTAAACAGGTCTTTAAAGATCTATGCGCTGGTTACGGATTTTCTGACCAGAGGTTAAGTCTGATGTTGTGTATGGAGAAGGTGATAACCAACCCGGAGCTACGCAAGCAAGTGTCAGCGATTAGAGATCATAATGAACAATGGTTGTTTCTCGATCAGATGTTTTTATCAAACACTCGCCGGTTCATGAAGATTTTAACTAAGCTGAACAAGATGAAACCTGTGGATAAACCTGTGGACGTGGTTAGTGCAATTGCTACCTTCAAGAGTACCATGCAGGAAGTAGAAGCCATCGTTGGTTCTGCAGCTAAGGATTACCACCACCTAACTCTTATTCATATTTTCAAAGACAAGTGCCCAGATGGCCTGAGAGAGAAAATTATGATGGAGCTAGGTGGCATGAACCAACCAGACATCAAGAAGATTGTAGAACTGCTGGAGAGGACCAGGGGAGCAATGTTGGCCGGTGATATGTCCTATGACACTAGCGCCGGCAAGAGAAACCGTGACAGAGCTGCCGCCGCGCAAGTGTCTGGACGCAGTGACAATGAGAATGGATGGGCTGGGAAGGACAAAACTTCCAAGTGGAATAGTGCATGTCCTATTGAAAGTTGCAATGATAGACATCCTATTTTCCGTTGTCTCACATTTAAGAAGATGGATGTTGTTGACCGAAAAAAAGTTGTCCAGCAGAATAAGTTGTGTGAACTCTGCCTGTGTGATGGTCATGCTGCTGACAATTGTAATAAATCGGATAAGCTTGGTGTCTGTGGCACCAATAATTGCGACAGTTATCATAGTCGTATGTTGCATGAGGCTAGTGCTAGTGTGAATACAGTCTACAAATCAAGTTCTGCGCCTAGCACATGTACCTTCCTGCTGCAAATAGTTCCAGTTGTAGCACCTGGCGGCGGCGCCTGCCATGCCGCCGTCATGTTTGATTCTGGTGCGAATCTACCACTTATATCTGAGAAGTTGTCCCACAAGTTGAAGCTGAAATCTACCGGCAGATATACAAACATTTCTGTAGCTGACGGCAGTGAATCATCCTGCCGCAATGTGATGTTCTATCTGAAGGACAGGGATGGTACGTTGAGAGAATTTGAGGCAGCTGTTATGCCTAACCTCGGAGGTGGCAACAAGATGCGCTCGGTCCATCTGGAAACCGCCGCCGAAATATTTAAGATGCCGCCAGAAAGATTCACATATATTAGTGGAGGTTTGGATATTATCATTGGAAATACCCATCCTGACGTGTTTCCGTCAACCTACCAGAAAGTGGGCCAGTCTATGTTGTGGAGAACCATTTTTGGTAGTGGTTTTATCTGTACAAGTGCTGACTGTGGAGCTGGTGAGCAGAAATCCGCATTTAAAGCTGTCAGTGTTAGTGGAGGCGCCTTGCCTGAATTTTTGTCCTCAGAGTCATCCAGGTACAGATTGGGTCCAGATTGGTTGCGCCAGGATGAGAGTGCGTGGCCGGTGAAAACTGCCATAGCTGTTGATAATGAACCGGTTGGTACTGCTGTAGCTGTTGATAATGAACCGGTTGGTACTGCCGTAGCTGTTGATAATGAACCGGTTGGTACTGCCGTAGCTGTTGATAATGAACCGGTTGGTACTGCCGTAGCTGTTGATAATGAACCGGTTGGTACTGCCGTAGCTGTTGATAATGAACCGGTTGGTACTGCCGTAGCTGTTGATAATGAACCGGTTGGTACTGCCGTAGCTGTTGATAATGAACCGGTTGGTACTGCCGTAGCTGTTGATAATGAACCGGTTGGTACTGGCGTAGCTGTTGATAATGAACCGGTTGGTACTGCCGTAGCTGTTGATAATGAACCGGTTGGTACTGGCGTAGCTGTTGATAATGAACCGGTTGGTTCTGCTATAGCTGTTGATAATGAACCAGTTGGTTCTGCCGTAGCTGTTAATGATGAACCTGTTGGTTCTGCTTGTGATGCTGTTGTTGAGAAACCTGTTATTTCTGCAGTTGACGCTGTTGTTTGTGTTGCAGTCAATTCTGATGTTAAAGATACTGCCGCAGCTGTTGATAACATTGCTACGGCGGGTGAGGCTGTAGCCGTTCACAATGATGATGCTGAAATTGGTTGTGTTGCAGCCGGTGCTGATAGTGAGGTTGGTGCTGTTGTGAATCAAGAATCGACCTGGCTGCTGCCAAGCTGGCCGCCCGACACAGGGTAAAGGGCCTGCAATATGGCGGGTGTTGCCGCCAGAAAGTTATTGAAAGTCTACCAACCCCACAAATCTAATTTACAACATAAACTATTTATGTGTGAAAATGATCTTTTAAAGAAAAAATAATACAAGTTATATATTAAGCTTGTGAAGGGAACCTAAAAAGGTTCTGTAAAGAATAAGTATTCATTATTCAACTAATTTTATTGTTCATATTTGAGCACAAAAATTCTACAAAATTGTTTAGACTTTTAAAGCAGATTTTAAAAGATTTCGTTTCTTTAAGTATGATTTTGAAAAGCAAAAGTTTGTGTGTATTAACTACCAAATGATTTTGCAGATGTTTTAGATTGAGAAAAATAGATTTTTTAAAATTATTTTTCGAGGTATTTTTTTTTCATGGTTCACGTTTGCTTAAAAAATGTTATTCTCAGATTCTCATATGAGATAATGCATTAAAGTAAAGAACACAACATGTAAATTTATTATGATAATGTTTAAAATATTTCTTATTATTATTTTAAAAAGATTATCGCAAAAAATCAAGATATTTGTTTTAATTTGTAAGCAAATAAAGGTTTTTCTTTCACTCCGGAGGCAAGGATTCCTAATAATCCACGCGTAAAGATTTTTTCTTCATTCCGAGAGCAGAGATTCGTAGTAATATATGTACCTAGCGACTTCGGACAATTTTAAACCTTGAGAAGTATTTTATAGCAATTATTTTCCTAGGTACATATATTTTCGTTCATGTTTAAAAATGTAAACTCTATTTTCTATGAGATAAGCATTTATAATAATGAACACGATGTATGATATTATTAAAATATTGATTATTATTTATATGAATATCACAGAATTAATTTAAGATAAACTATGCATATTTAAATTAACCTTTCCTTCATTTTTATCGCAGATATTAAAATAAAAGCGGTTATTATAAATTATGATCAATAATTGATTCTTATTTTATGAAAATTGAGAACATTTTTTTAGTAAAAAGCCACATTTTCATATGCCTATTTTATGCCTAAAATAAGAATCAACCGAAATGCGATTAATTTTTATTCTATTTCATATGCTCAAATTTAATTTTATTGAGTTTAATTTCTTTTCAAAAGTACAATTCATTATAAAACTTACCTGAAAAGTTTACCAAAAAAGAATAAATGTGTCGAGGTTGCGTGATTCGATATTTATTCTAAGGAAAAAAATCAAGTATTTTTTAGCAGATTTTTTTAAGATTACATATGAATTTCAATCAAGTAAAACATTTTTATTCAGATCAAGGAATGATTGAAAATTCATATTTAAAGTCTCATATTTTTTTTACAAAGAAAAATTGGTATTTTTTTATAATTTCGATGAAAATTCTAACGAAGATATTATTATTATTTTGCTATTATCTAAGTATTGAAAAGTTTATTGTTGATTAAGTTAGTTACAGTTCTTATTCATTAAGTTTGAAAAACTTTCTGCCCAAGGATTTTGAAATATTTTTTCTTACTACACTTTTTGATGCTTAACAAATTTAGTTTTAAGTACCTATAAATCTTAATTTTCTTGTCTAAGATTTATTTCGTTTTATATTACCATTATTTGTTTACATTTCAACCTGATTTCATAGGTACTTATTGATTTATTAATAATGATTTATTACCTATTGATTATGAAATAATTATTATTTAGTATAAGTTGTTATATTTACAACATCATGATTAATAGGATTATCCATTTTAGGATTTGTGTATGTGATCTTGTGAGTGTCATGTGCCTGGAATATTGTATGGTACAAACCAATCCCCATCCTTCTATCCTAAAATGTGAGGTATTATGAGTCCTAGTGAGGAGTATAATATTGTGTATACATTTCACGGGGTTTCATTTAGTTAGGAGCAAAAATTGTCATGTTTTTCGGGATGTGGCCATTCTCATGTGATTATGGTGAGTTGAGTTTAGTGAGAAATGTTGCTAGTGCTCAGCGCAAAAAACCTTGAATCTCGTTAAGGAAGTTAATTTGACTTTCAAACGGGGGGTGTGTCTTGACCTCTTTTCGAGGAAGCTTTGTGTTTATCAAGATCGAAATTAATTCCTTATCATTATCCCAAGTTAAGCGCAAATGTCGTCTTGTTTGACTTTCCTTTTACAAAGAGACGCGGTATGGATTGTTTATATTTTGATGCGCCCACGTTTCTTACTTTTGAATGAGATATGAGTGTGTGAAGATTTCGGAGAACAAAATTGGGCCTATCATTGGTCTCATAGTGCGTGAACAACCCTAGTATACCAGGGATTTGAAACCATAAGAACTTCAGGTAGAATTTGTTAATTTTATTAAGTGGAATGGTGTATAGGATGATTATATTTAGTTTAAAAGGCTTTAGCCAGCTAAACATGAAACTTTATTATGAGTAATTATTATGTTTTAGTGATTTTTTATGTGCCTTTATTTTTGCATTTAACAATGATTTATTAAACCAAATAATTTTCCTTTAAAGCCAAAGTTTCCAAAGATTCTTAACCGTAGAGAAAAATGATTTTAAAAAGCAATTAAGATTACATGGTTATAAAAAACTGGAATTATGAATTAATTGATTTTGTAATTTCAGGACTTTGAAATAGTTGCCTCAATAAATCTATAATCAAACCTGCTGTTGAAACTTGATGGTTCCTGGTATTGGGGGTTTGTCTGTAAGTCAACAAGATCTCGAGAACTTCCCGCTAATTCGGAAGTCACACTCAACCAAAGTGTCATGGTTGAGACAGAAGTCGACAATAAACTATAAATAGTGAAAATTATTACCTTTTAGTAAAGAACCTGAGGCAATATTTTAAGTAATTTTCCAATGAATAATTTTATTATTTTACATTATTTTAATATTTTGCAAACATATTATGAATGGACCAAAAAGAGAAAGGCTGAATATTTTTCCTCATTGATTCCTTGTTGTTAACTTGTTATATCGGCGTTTTTCAACAATATAATTGTTCTTGTTTATGAAATGTTACTCTAATGTCTTTATTTAAACAATCTTTGCATAATATTTTATTAAAATGCATTTTAAAGACAAGGATCATCAGAGAATAAGTAGCACAGCAATGAGAAGAGAAAAAATTATATTGCAGAAAAAGTTTTCAAAAAAATCATCGAAACGCTCATTATTTTTTCTTGTAAAAATAATCTTTTGTTCCAATTAAATTAGTAGATTTTTTGTGGGCGCATTCCCTGATTTTTTTGCATTAAAAATTGCGAATTTTGCAGAAATTATGTTGCTCCTTCTTGGGAATGCAAGACCTATATTTTTACATGATAAACAATTTCATGTAAATTTCTAAATGGTCCAGTTTGCAGTGGCCAAGCAGGATAAAATATTTAAAATTTAACAAGGATGACAATATCTATAAGCAGTGAAGTACAAATACATCTCAATCAGATAAAATGTATTATGGAGGGGAAGGAAAACATGAATTTTACTTAACAGTAAATAAAGGTCTTTTATTGCATGACCGACAGACTAACGGACCAAGTAAATTGTATACTGGATGCTCAAAAACTAATAGTCTTAATTTTCAACCGAGAAAATAACATTTACCCCGTAGCGTATTGGACTGACGGATATACAAAGTATATGTAGAATATCTTCCCTTCAGAAAAGATTTTAACAAGATAAATCAAAGTATCGGTGTAATCTCACGAAACTTAATTAAGTGAGCCCTCCCCCTGTTTCGATTAAATTTGTTTATAACCTCTGGGGATGCTTTAACCCTGGGGGTCCTTTTTTGCTTATCCTTACTTAGATAATAATTGATAAAAAGTTATTTTTTTTCTATAGAGGTACATAAAAATAAGTGCACTAATTATTTTTGACAACTAAATTTTTTAGACATTGAAATTGCAAAATTCATAGATTTTCTGTAAAAAAATATAAGGAAAAAATGCTCATTGCATTCTGTGAATGGAAAGTTTGAACACAAAACCAATAATTTCCATGACCTAGTGGCATACAAAAAAAAAGGCATACAACCAACAATTTTAAACAAAACAATAGCATTTTTGTCCACAGATAGACAGATGCATTCCAAGAGGAATCTAAAGAGATAAGACAATAGCCGATAAATTGATGTACATCCTAATGATTTTACAAAAAAATACCCCGGTTGTAGATTATAATTAGTGGTTGAAACATTGGACAAAATTACCCAACCATCAAAATTTAATATAAGTTCCCAAGGTTGTTCAGCCAATGAATAAGAAAACGTTATTATAGGACTTTGGGGGCTATTATAATAAAAAGCCGATTGTCCCCTCCCTCCCTGACATTCCAATCTTATTTTTTACAGAAATTATTGAATTAAGAAGGCTGTGACTTTATATTATTTGATCTTGATATTATACCAACTGTATCATATTGATATAGAAGTGTGCCCCCTAGCCTTTATTTTGATATTTATGTATGAATAGAGGAAAAGCTAAAATCCTGACCAGGACCTTTATGAATCTTCCCTAGAATGAAGACAGACAAAATTATACAAAAATAACTACTTAACATTTAGGATTATAGTAGGACATCTAAACGATTAGTCACTTACATTATGAGCAATAAAATCTTATTGGCCTTAATTTTGCTTTGCTATTTCTCTTTTTTTTTAATTCCTAGAAAATAATCAATTAAAAGTGTCAGTCAAGTGTCTTTAGGAAGTCACATGTGCACCACTGACTGAACAACCAACCGACAAACGAAACTTGTATAGAAAAAGATCAACTAAAAACATGTATAAAAGATATTATTCTTGAAACTCCGTGACTTTTGATAAATGTTGAAAATAAAATTGTTTTTATAGTTTACACTATTTACTCTAGTAAAAGTGTAAAGAGGGTGCTTATTGCTTACGTAGGGAATATTATTTTCAAGGATTAATTTTAATCATAATTTTTAGGTAATACATATTTTCTAAATGAAATACAATAAAAATAAGTTGACATAACTCCTAAAACTTTATGCCTATTTACATCATAGTTTATCCTATCTTATAACGTAGTTATACCTATTTTCATTTCCTTCTTTTAGAATATCTTTACAGATACTAAAAATGTTATAAAGAATAAAATATTATCAAATATTTTGTTTAAGTCAATGTGTAAATATATTGAAGAACTATTCTACAAAAACTATTCTATGAATGTCCCAAGGCCTATTTATACTTTTAAACAGAGTTTTAAAGTTTTTATGTTTAGACAATAACAAAACAGATATATATAGTATCCTATTATATAAAGTAGTAAGGTTTTTTCCCCTTAAGATTTTACTAACCACTTTACCGATTTTTTAGCTTCACATAGGGCCAAGGCCGGTTTAAGAGAATCTTATTTTGGGATGGTTTTTAGATATGTTTCTGCTCCTTCTTCCCCATCGAATATAGAGAACCTAAATGCTAGGGGCACAGTCGCTAGTTCATTAAAAAAACTTAAAGTAAAATTATAAAATTATAATTCACAATAAGAATGTATTTATGTATTAACATCATAATTAGTGGATAATCGACTTATAGTTTTTAGAAGTTTTGCTTGTATAAAAAAAACATTGTCTATAGTGTTAAAACATCTTTATTTATCAGGGATTTAGTTATACGTAAATTTAATATAGTATATTTTTTTTGCAGAATTAGGTATGTTTAAAAATCTCCTAAAACTTTTTTAGAAAATCATCTAATATGTTTTGTAAAAATAATAAGTATCTTTCTGAAGATTGCAAAAGCATGAAACTTTCAAAGCCAAAAGGACCATAGTTTAGCAAGTTTTAAATGTAGAGAAAGATCCAGTTATGAATTCCAAGTATCGATGCCTGTATCCCTGAATGTAATACTAAAATATTATGAATCTGCAATATTTTAGTTCTGAGAACTTGAAGAACCAGACCTTTAAGAAACAGAAGTCTCCTGTTAGAAAGGAAACACTCCCCTACAGGTTAGCATTAAGAGTAGCTCCTCTAGAGATTATTATTTCCTAACACATTCAAAGAAAACTGAATAATTTTTTTTGGGGGGGACATTTTTTTCTTCAGGCGAATTCTCTAGGGAGGGGTGGTGGTAACTTCCAAAAATGAACCATCCCAGGACTTAGGAGAAACTACACCTTAGAGGAGAACCATATTGGTTCAGCGAGATCCTTCTGTACAGACATATTACACAAAAACACAGATCCTGTTACTTTTATATAAGGATTAGCAAAGTATTTGTTGCAAATATCCTTAATACTTTCACTCTTAAAGATTAGTTAGATATCTAATAAATTTAAAACAGCCAGAAAATTCTTATTTAAATATTTTTGTAATGGAGTAGTGATAGAAATAAATTTCTTGATTTTTATAGACTCTTTTTATTAATAATTCAATTATGAATTTACATGCACAATATATTTAATAATAAATTTGACAAGGACGTCATTTAATGAATTTTTCCATACTTGTTTCACCATTTAATGATCAAAGATTGTTTTGTTTATGATCGTTTAAAATTATAGATTTTAGTCTCAAGGTTACTAGATCCATCCAATAACTCTGTTAAACTCATTTGTTCTTGTTATATCAACTTACTTAAGTCGTTAAGTAATTATTATAATATACTTACATTACATATTAGATAGTTAGCTAGTAATATGCAGGTCGTAGGAAAACTTCAATATAATTTTAAAAAAGAAGCAACATATATTGCCCAATATAAATTTACTTCTTACAATACAAATGACCAATAGACAAGTATACATCGTAATTAACCAATGGTAAAATGTAATTTTTATTAATTGTATGATGTCATTTTTTATTAGGCACAATAAGCTGCATCTTTAGGGAAATATTAAATTTTGTGTTTTGTTTTTAGATCCTATGAAAATTCCGACGAAGAAGACTCAGATGTTCAATTCAAAGTTAAGAAATCTGAAAGGTAAAACATTACAATAAATTTTGGCCGAAAAAAAACCTGACAAATGTCATCCCAAGAAAAAGGGTCTATAAAAAAGGGAATAAATAAAAATTTTTTGGCCGAAGTATCCCAAATGACGTCATAATAGAATAGAGTCCATTATTCAAAAATGAAAGCAATCGAAATACTACAACAAAAAGTTTTAACATTTATCCCCTTTTTTATAGGCACTATAAAGAGCTTCCAAGAAAAACAGTTTTGCCTTCAAACTGTCGACAGTCATTTATGTATTAAACAGAGCTTTAAAAATTATGATGTTATAGCGACTCGACTATAAAATGCAAGATGTAGACTGCAGCTATACTGATTCAGCCACCATTAGACGCCATTATTTTAGAGGCTGTAAAGTGCAACTCAAAAGAGAGTAGCTTCTTAGAGTCTAACTCTATTTTAACTAGTGGAAAGATTAGGTGCAAAATTTTTTTTAACAAATGAAAAATTACTGCATTTTAATTTAATTAAAACTTTTATTTTTTGATTATTTGACTTTGGGACAACATTTAGTTTAATTTAGGTATTTGTTTTAAAACTAGCTATTACTTAATAAGACATATTATTTAAATAATTTAACAGTTAAGAAAGATAGATGCATTACTTTATAAACTTTAAGAATTATATTTTTAAAAATTTGCAAATGTTTAATAACTAACCATGCAGAAAATAGTGGAGCACTTTAATCATTTATAATACGTTAATGATATAGATACAGTAATGGATCATTGTGTTTCATTAGAGTAGATATTTATTCCTAAAATTTTCCTTTGCCTAACCCTGCAGGGACCAAAAAACCCTGCGGGTTCTATACATGCGTTATACGTCACCCAATATGATGTTTCTAACATAACCTAATCTAAAGTAATATCAAAAAAAACAACCTCGAACCATTCCAAAGATTTATTTATAAGATATGGAACCTTAAAAGTGTTCTTACATAAACCATATGCTTAAAAACCAAGGCCTATAAAGGAAATGCGCACAACAACAAAAAACAGTAATCTATTTGTGTATCAAACTATTTATCTGATCATCAATTACTATTAAGTTGATGTAATTATATTTTATTTGTGCTTGTACAAAAATGATTCTATTTATTTTTAATAGTTGTCTGGGATCACCTTAAAACTCCTAAATTTATTTTCGGATTTTTATAAATGTGTACCTAATGAAAGAAAATTCTCAGTTATTGAACAACCTATAAAAATTAATCAATATAAATTGCTAAGTTGTTATTCCTGCGGTACTTTTGCACATACAATTGTCCTAGACTTCAGAAAATTCAAATAAAAACGGTGATCCCTGGCCATTATTGAAAACAACATTTAACCAAGTAATTTAATATACTTGTAGGGTGGTCCCAAATATTCGACCAATCACAAATTGGGCTCAGTACGATTCCCTAATTGATAGGTAAAATTAAGAAACAAAATAAATGTATACTTAAGAATTTTCAGATAAATTAATCTTCCCAAATAATTTCGTGCTAAGCAGAATATTTTGTTTTATTTTCTATATGTAGCAGATTAATTTATCTGCAATTAACCTATCCCTATCAATGAAATAAAAAAAATTGGATCATGGAAAGAAAACGAAGAAGCGTGTTTCATCGTATTTTCACAGTAGATTTACTTCTATACCTAGCCACTGCGGGTGGCTCTAACCATGCAGGAATAGGAAATTAGTAAATATACTGTGAAAATTCGATGAAATACCTAACCTATCAAAAGCTGATGTGAAAATACGATGAAACCCATTACTTCGTTTTCTTTCCAGAATTTTTAAGATGATAGAAGATGAGGGATAACTTAAGATACAATTTAATATTGAAATAAGTTTTGTAAAAAATAAATTATTAATTTTTTAAATCTAATATTTTTATTTTGTGCTTTAGACAAAGAGAAGAGGATAGGAGAAGGATGCAATATGAGATGAGAAAGAGGGAACAAGAGTTGCTGGCAAAAATTAAGGTTGGCAAATTATATAATCCGGTGTTTTTCACAAAGTGCCTGTCGAACACTAAAAGCCCTACTTTCCTTATCTTTTAAATAATTGAAAATTATTTTTCACTATGCATGAACCCTGCGGGAGGCTCTAACACTACATGCTTGTACCCAACTAAAGATTGGAGTGGGGGTTTTGTGCAAATGAGATATAAAATAACAAATGATTGAAAGTTCTCTAATTTTTTTAATGTTGTATAATATTACACCTTATATTTTAAATAGATAAGGAAAATCCACCTCATCCATTTATATGTCATCTAAATCGAAAACAAATGATAATATTTTATTTCCTTACTTGTTATCCCTGTGGGGCTACCCTTTACCCTTTATAATCCAATTTATCCTAATGTAGAACACAAAAAATCCTTCCCTAATTTTAAATTGTTCGACTAGACACCCCATCCAAGTTTCAACTGAGTAAGACAAGTCTACTACTCTTAAGATTTTGTAATCAATGCTTCTGGTAAATTTATTTGATTTAATAATTTCAGGACCAACAAAGAGAACTGGAAACTATAAGAGCTGAGAAAACAGAGGTGGAAAAACAACTTTATTTCACTAGAAAAACTGATGTTAAAAAGGTAAAATTGTATGTCGCGATTTTTTTATTTGATAGAAAAAAGTTAGATTTAGAAATTAACAACCCCACTTAAAGCTTTAGATAGGTACAGAAAAAAGTTAACACTTGAATATTTCTTTGTATTAAGCTAGTTGCTTCGCCCCTGGACTCTAGGGGAGGGTGGAAAATTCTAGGAAAATCGCTTTAAACCAATCCAACATATTTATAAAGCTTTATTTAAAAGTCCAATCACTTTTGACCACCAATTCTCGAGATCTTTAGCTTCAAACAGACAAAAATTACATCTTTATATTGTAGGATGTTAAAAGTCATTTGACAAATATTGGGTCAATAATTCTTAAATTTTTAACAATTGTTAATGCTTTTGTTTTAGGTTGATCTTAAGAGCGAAAACTTCAGGGATACAAGGGAACAACAACGAGAAAATATTAGAGGATCAAGGTAAATTATAAATTGGCATACATATCCCCACTTTTTTTTTATCTTAACGCCCCCCTTGGCTTTATTAGGGGGTGTACCAAAGGGATGAAGACCCTTATTAAGGGGAGTTTAGATTTTTATTCATTCCTTAGTATTTTCTTGTATATACGTTGTAAGAATTGAATTATTACTTTCAGGGAGCAACTATATCAACGCGATTCCAGAGAATCTATGAGAGAACCAAGGTATTTTTTAATTAAGCCTAATTTTAGTTGCGTTGATATTTTAATACATAGAAATAGTTATCCAAAATGCAAATAATTTGTATTTTCTCTGCATTTTTACTTTAAAAAAGGTTTTGATAAGGAATGATAGAACAAAACAGCTTTCTGTATATAGCGTTTTTATAACCTGTTTGTTATTTGAACTACTGTCATATGCAATCCTTTTTTGGGTGGGGGTTCCACCAACCCGCCAAGAGAAATCGTCCCTAGTAAAAAATTCCTACCCTGTAACCATTTTTTTTAAACTAAAATTTAAAGTTGGAGGGGTTCGACTCTCACCGTACCTAAAGTGCCCCTTCAGACTTCTAGAGTTTTAGCCGTTCATGAAGAATCTCTAATTTCTTAGGGAACCTCTGAGAGAGCACAGGGAGCAGCGTAGAGAGGCTCTGAGAGAACACAACAGTACTCATAACAGAGAACCATCCATGAATGGGAGGGGAGAGAGAATATTGAACAGAGAACAGGCCAAACCTGCCCTACTTAAGAAGGAGGTAATGTTTGATATGAAAAAGGTATAGTATAGCTTAATTATACATCTCTTACAGCCTCTAGATACACTGTATTCGAGGGTAGGAATGGAATGAGACTTAAATCTATTAATAAAATAGCCTAAAACTATTTCAAGGCCTATGTGAAGCTTCCCTAAATCGTTATCAAAAAGAAAAATATTGTTTTATATGGTCAGAAAAGTAAAAAGAAAAATATTCATTGCATTTAACTAAAACCATTTCTAATATCTAAATTTTAGTTAAAAGTAATTTTTAGAAACTATCCAACATTAATATTTTTAGACCAATAATTTTTACAAATTTACAAATTTGACTTTTATTTTAGTCTGTGCGAAGTCAACCATCTCCTAAGATAGCCCCTAAAAAGACTCCTTCTAAGAAGCCACCCTCAACCCCTTCCAACGAATCCTCAACTCAGAAACAGGTATTGAGACATGAAGCAGCTTATAGTGCCTAATAAAAAATGATGTCATACAATACAAATGACCAATGATCGGCCAGTATTGACCAATGTTAAAATGTATACTGGCCTATCATTGGTCATTTTTATTGTACCACATCATTTTTTATTAGGCACTATAAGCTACTTCTTAAAACTTAAAATGCATAAAGTCTAATATTTCTCAGCTGCTATATGATATACACTACTTAATTTTTTGGTGAGGATGCACCTTTCACTTATACATTTTTTAATAAAGGTTTTGTGATATTTTTATGTCATTCTTTCTCTTTATGACCATTCGATATCTGCTCTTTAATATCACCGTTTGTTACTCCATGTTATTTTGTTTTTATGTTAATGTGTTGGCTGCGCTTCTTAGGAACATAATTTATTTGCTTTAACCGTCGTGTTTTCAGACTCGCCGCTCTGTGTTCAACCCGAAGGCGCGGAACGATCTGACCGGCTGCAAAATGTGCGGTCGCAACTTTGCCGAGGACAGGATAGAGAAGCACGAGGAGGTGTGTGCCAAAACATTCAACAAGAAGCGCAAACAGTTCGACATGACGAAGGCCAGGGTGAAGGGAACGGACGCAGCAAAGTTTGTGATGGGGAAAGGAGGCGCAGCCGTCAGACAGACTGCCCCCACCAAGGAAAGGATCATTCTTATCATACAAATTATTAAAAAATATTAATTTCAGAAACCAAACAATATAGTTGGACCAAGCCTAAGGGTTTTTAATTTTTTTTAAAAACTAGTAACATAAAAAAATTTTACGACATAAATTCCTAGTATTTCTTTTTTTCTAAAAATATCTTCCGGTTTATTTTAAAAATCAGTCAATAAATGTTATATTTAATTGTAAACTATTCTAGATCAATGTCAAAACATCAAATGGAAATAAACAGGTAAAACAGTAGAAAATAGAAATAAAAAATAATTGTCCGAACTTATATGGCTATATTTAAGACTTTTAGCCATATTATCAGAAAATAAATGTGTAATAAATAGTAGTGGAGAATCTACAATTCAAGTACAAAGGCCATAGTCTTCCAAGAGTGGGGGTTAACCGGTGTTAACCCACCTCGTAAGTTTAAAAATACATAAGATTACCACCCTCAAAAATGTCCCTGACTAGGGCTCTAGGAATTTTAAAAAGATTTGTGTTAGTTGTATTATAAAAATAGGCATATTTTTTGGGTGTTAATTGCCTATACCCTCCACAATGGGTATGTTTTTTACTTTTCTGGGAGTATTAAAAACTCCTCCTCACATATAACTTTATGTAAATTAAATTGAATTTCTTTTGAAAACTATAAGCATTGATTTTTTATAAATTCGGATTGCTTTCCTACAAAGTGTCTGTCGAGCCCAGAAATCCACCCTCTTATTTTTTAAATAATATATATTCATGGGCTTTTTTGGTTTTTGCCCATGCTCTCTCCTGAAGGGGGACCAAACTCTTTGGGTCTACCTAGTACTTAAAATAACCTAACCTGTCCCCCCCCCCCCACCTTTAAATTTATTAAAAAAATAAAAGGTCAGGGGGTACCGTGCTCAACAATGCACTCTGAGGGAAAACGCCTAAATAGTTTTAAAGCAATGTTACATCAAATTTAACAGATTCTTGAAAATTATTGAAGCTGAAAGGTATTTAAAAATAAAATGTCTATGCAATTAATAGCAAGAAATGCAATAAAAAAATTTATACATAAAAGATATCTTGAAAAATCTGCTTTATTAGTTATCAAAAATCTAACTAAATTTATGTGCTTCCCCTTCAAATGTCAAGCGAGGAAAGAACCCCCACCACCTTATTTTTTGGGGTAAATGAGAAAATTCTTTATGCCTAACCCTTGCAGGACTGCCTTGTACCCAAAATAGCATAACCTAAGTTAAAACGAAACATTCCCCATTTCCCCTCTTTTTCAGTATATCACTTTGAATGAGGGAAACCGCCTATATGTATCAATTGGGGTTAGGTGTAGAAAAGGTACGCTCACTATAATGCATGTAATAATCCTTTTGTGTTTCCAGTCGAATAACAAATCCGCCGCCGGACCCAAATCTGACTGGCGGAAGAAACGAGAAGAGTTTATCGCGACCCTGCGGGCGGCAAAGTTGGCGCAGCAGCACATTAAGAACGGCGGCGACCCCCGAGATTTACCGCCTCCACCGCCCTCCGACACTTCACATTATATTCCTTGCCCTTATTGCAACAGAAGGTTTGTTTTCTATATGTTTTTAGTATCGTGGCTACTCTATAATCCTAAACATTCAATTGTTCGTCTGTCGGTCAGCTAAGTTAGTGGAAAACGATTTGCTTGGCTGCTATTTAAGAAATACGGCTTCTGAATATTCCCTATACCAATAGGCATCCAGTATATAGTTTACTAAGTATGTCGGTCATTTGATTTACATTAGAACACGGATTACAACATCCATAAGTAGCGAAGCACAAAATCATGGATCAAGAAAAGAAAAATATTGTAGAAAATAATCACGAAACCTTTTTCATCTATCTTTTAAAATAATAATATTTTGTAGCGTGACTGGCATACCGACGGACAATATAAATTTGTCTTGGATGCTAATTGATATAGAGAATCTTTGTAAAGAAATTTCTTCTTGAAACGCAGCTGAGAAAATCACATTCCCCCATAGCGTTCCAGACAGACTGACGAACTGACAGACAAAGTGAATTATTAGAAGTTTCGCATGATTTACTCGGCTGCTTTTATAGATACACGGCTAATTTTTGAGTGAAGGTTTTTCTTGTCAATATAATGATAATCTACTATATACCTGTCTGTTAGTCCGTCTGTAAAGCTCTGGATTACACAATATTTCTTGTATTTGTAATTTAAATTGTACTTTTTTTTAGATTTTCTGAAGCCGTGGCAGACAGACACATACCCAAATGTAAAGATATCAAGAGTAATAAACCAAAATAGTGACGCTATACACAAACAAGGATGACCTTGTACGCAACAATTATATTATTATAAACTATGTAAAATAGTGTGATAGGTTGTTTTACTTTGGTAAAGCAATCATTTTTGGTTTATTATTATAAAATAGCATAGCTTTGATTATGTTTGTAGTTCTTAGATAAAAAAAAGTTACTAATATAAATATAGAGGCTCTCTAAGATAAGCTAAATAGTATAACATTTAAAATATAATTACACATAGACAATCATATATAGTTGCTATAATTATTATAGCAAATTTTAATACAAGCTGTTTAAGAAGATACTCAAAAAAATGTAATTTATAATCAGAAAATTCCTTTTCTTTTTTGTTAAAGAAATTAGGAATTTCTTCAAAAACTTTTTTTTAAATAGATCATTCTTAAAGAAATTTATTGTGTAAATATGAAAAAAAAAATTAGATTTGTTTATAAGGCAATTATATGAAGATCACAATATTATATTGATTTGAAAACCTATGGCTGTAAATTTAAATAAAATAGTGTATCTTATAAAGTATTTATTAGTGTCTGTTTGGCCAACACAATTAAATTTCCTAAATCAGGTAGGCCTAATAAGTTAAAGTATAGTTATTTTTTGCATCGTATTATAAACGGCTTTCCGCGGATATAGAATGTACAATTATGAGATTAAAACTAGTTTTTTTAGCCCCGAGGTGCCGAAGGCACCGGCTAAAAAAACTGGTTTTAATCTTATGATTGTACATATATATATTCTTAGAAAGCTGGTTATAATACGATGCTAGACATAGTTTTTTCGTATGGATGAGAACCGGTTCCTATCCACCGGATTCGAATGAATACGAGAAAAGTTATTCAAATTTTGGTGCTTTAACACAAAATTGTCCTTTGAGCAGTGAAACACCCCCCCCCCTCCACCCCCACTTATTATTGAAATAAATAAAAAATAATAAGGTTATTTCTTTTCTTTTGCCTAACCCCGGCCCTGCGGATTGGCCTAACCTTCAAAAGGGAGTTATATTTTTCTATGCCTATCCACTGCGGTTAGCCTTAATCCTTCAATGCCCATACCTGCGGGGGGTACCCAGTATCCAACCTTATTGAACAGTATATAATAAACAAACAATCCAAAACTAGCCCTTTTGTTTTCAATTTATTTAAAAAACTGGAGGGGTTGGGGTATAGTTGCTCAACAAGATACTTTGTGTAAAAGCGCCTGAATTATTATTCCAGTATGGCTTCGAATAATATCCGCTTGATAAGAACCGTTTCTAAGCCATACTGAAAAATCATGTATCGTATTGTATTATAACCAGTTTCCTACGAATATAAAAATGTACAATCATGATATTAAAACCAGTTTTGTTAGCCCGTTCCTTCAGCATCTCGGGGCTAACAAAACTAGTTTTAATCTTATGATTGTACATTTTTATATCTGCGGAAAGCTGTCTATAATTCGATGCGATAAATAACTATTATTTTTCTGTAATTGAAAATTTTTTATTGTTTAAACTGCCATGTTATTGTATTACTAAACCAATAATGTTAAGAATTTTTATAATGTTATAGCATTTTTATAAGTAATGTAATTATTATCATTAGATACATTGTAATTTCATATAAATCCCAGCGATTAAACTCCTGTCAGAAAAATGTTTGTTTTATCTACATTTTTTATAATTCAATTATCAGGGGGGGGGGGGGGCGAGTTTTGAGAAATTTAGGTAACCAATGAGTGTAGCTTTTTTTGACTATGACATTTTTTGCATAAACACAGGTACTGAAGTCTAATATTGAAAATAGAAATCATTTCAAGGTTTCGTGATTTTAGGTTGGGCTAAAAAAATAATCATATATAAGATTTAATTACTATTTTTAACGCAAAATATCAACCCCCCCCCCCCTCCTTTATTTAACAGGACGTGTCTACTCTAATCATAAAGAACCACATATTGTCATTTTTTGTTGTTTTTATAAAAATCGATTATGCAATAAAATTAAATAAATTTTCCAATTATGTTTCTTTTACTAGCATAACTACTTTACAAGTCATTATATTTTGGCGAAACAAACTGCCATTTAATTAGTCTTGAATTTTGTTATTGATGCAATTTAGGGACGTCGTCTTTTATACTCAAATTTTTAGAGTTTTTATTTTATTCCGCCCTTCTCATAACAAATTTACCCCCAATTCGCAGGAGCCGTAGGAACTTATATTATGAGAGGGGTAAATTAAATACTCCTCTCAAAAAATTCACCCTCCAACGACAAGATTCAGCACACGACGAGCTGATGCGCTACGTGTTGAGCAAAGGAGGTAAATTTGTAGGAAGATAAGATTCTACTAATAAAGCAACTTTATTAATGCTTTGGTAGAGGACAGACCTAAAATGCACGCTAGCTTCTCACTGATTAATAAAGATTTCCTGGTAAAAATTGACTGATGATAAAATTAGGTTGATATAAATATAGTATGAAATTATTATTTGAATTAACCCATCCTAAATCTTTTTAAAATGATGTATTTATATTCCCTGACCCCTAAATATACACGTAGGAGGAATCTATTTCGTATTAAGTTGGAGGAAAGGGGCTGGGTTATATCGTTGATCATGGGGGTACTTTGTGTGATAGCGCAAAAATTTTATACTTAATGGTTTGGTCACAGGGGCCATTTTAAGATTGCTGGAGACCTGGAGGATCAGAACCTCCAGGATCATACCTGGACCCTAAAAATTGACATGAACACCTATAATTTATATTAGGATGCACTCATAGTGAGAGGGGACAATGGGCTGTTTATTACACTAGTCCCCAAAGTTTTATAATAACGTTTTCTTAAGCGTTGGCTTGACAACTTTGGGGACTCTAGTGAATTTTGATTTGTTGTAACAAATAATTTTAATCTACTGAAGGGGTAATCTTGTGTATCATCATTGCTGATGTACATCAATTTATCGGCCATTGTCTTATGCCTTTAGTTCCCTTGAATGCACTACTATAGGGTATTCTAGTATGTAGATCTTATACACAAAATATTTTGGTATAGTTATACTCAATACCTTTCACACATAGAAATGAAAAAAATTAGAGAGAAGTGGAGGCGATCTTATGGAAGTTGTGCTAACAAACTAATGACAGATTCGTTTGATATGTAGGAGAGCTTATTAGTATTTTTAAAATCACGAAACCTTTAAATTATAGTTATTTATGTTTTAAAAGTGAAGATTTTCTATAGTAAGGTCGTTCCATCTGAAGTCATTTTAGGAACACTCTGATCCTAAATTTATACATGTTAAAATCGATCTTTTAAATTAAAACTAGGAATTATTAATTTTGCAATAATAAAGTACAATTAAGCAAATCGAAGCAACTCATTATATCTTCATGTTTTTGCAGTTATTATGTTATTAGTTATTATACAATCATTTAGATTGCATTTTTGAATGCAGATTCCTAGGACTATACTTAAGCGCAGCATCTCTATAATTATGTCCTAAAAATTGTCCGACTATAAGATTTTTATGTGTATAAGATCTACATAACCATTGGTCCAATATTGAGTTATTTATTTTAGAGCAGCTTATACATTGGGGATCCTAAAGCTAGTGGAGCAGACGTTAATTAGTTCAATTAAGGCTTCCCTGGCTAGCAAATTTTGATTCATGAATTCATGTTATTTTGTTGAAAATCACGAAACCTTTTTTACACATATCTTGTGTGTGTTGATTTAAATCAGGGCTCGGCAGCCGCTTGTAAGCCGCCTGTAAGACTCAGAGAAATTAACCTTTTACAATTCAAAAAATCAGATGGAATCTAAACCTAAATATTTGGCAATCCCTCTTTTCCAGCAAATTTTCAAAGCATCCAAATGAGTTTAAATCTAAAGCTTATAAGTTGCGGCTGCCGAGTCTTGATTTAAAGTGTAACCCTTTACAAGGACTAAAACTAACCCAAGACTCTCATTCAAAAATTGAATAGCCTAAAACCATTCCAGTGCTTATCAGAGTGGGAAAGGACATTAGAATGTTAATTTACAGCACCCAAAGCTTTGTCATGATGCTTGCTAATTTGTTGGATGAAAAACATTGGGTACTTTTCTAAAATGTTGATTGGTTCTTTAATCGTTTTATTCCATGGCATAGGTAATTTTGTTTATCTAAATTCTTGTCTGTCCTATTCTACAAATATTTATTTTTGTTTTGAGAATATTGCTCCTATCCCCCAGTGTCCTGGGGAAAGAAAAATCTCAGGATTTCACCGAGAAATTGCCTTATGGCATTTTCCCCTTTCCGGACGAAAGTTGATAATTGTAATATCGCAAACGTAATTGTGAAGAGATAAATCTATGCTTTAACACAAAATGACTGTTAAACACTGATATCCCCCTCTAAAAATTCATGAAATTCTCCGCAAGTGGTAAAAAGTCAAGAAAACTATTTCGTTGAAAAAGGGTAAAATATGTATTACTTATATCAAGTGGGCTTGTGTGCATGTGTGTGTGTGTGTGTGTGTGTTTGTGCATGTGTGTGTGTGTGCGTGTGTGTTAGAATCTGCTTATCATCTTAAACCCGTTTTTTTTAAATATAACTTTTTTTAACCTAAATCGACGATTTTAATTATAATTTATGTTTTTTATACAATTGAAAAAATAAGCAAAAATGTATTTTCAAAAAATATTTGTATATAATTTATTATCGTCGACATTTATGAAAATAAATTTTTAAAAAAAACCCGGTCCTGAGCTATTTTGAATTATGTGAGTAAGGCGCTTAGAATTTAGTATTTTGACCGGTGTCCTAGTGGTCACTTGTGGGCATAGAAAGCGAAAGTTTGCCGTGACCGATATTTACAAAGTGATGTAAAGTGATTTTGAAGTGACCAAATTGATATTCTCATGATTGATTTTTTAAATATATTATATTTATGTCATATCCACTATTGAAAATTAATTTACTAATTAGCAAGTGAAGTTACAAGACATTGCACGTCTACTGCAAGCGTTTGTGTGTGTGTTTACTGGTCTGTAGAGTAGTGACACTACTAAAACAAGAGTAACATCTCCATTTATATAGTATGTTTTTTTTCGTCTAAAGTTTAAGATTTTAATAACTTCTGGACATTTTAAGTTCATCTATATACAGGGAAGTTTTACCATGGTTCCTTGAAGGTTTTAGGCTATTATTCTGTTCCCATCTAATACAGAGCCCCTAGAATTAGATGCTTGGGGCGTATCCGCTAGATAATAAATATAAAGTAACATGGCATTCATTATTTAATAATGTTTACAATTTGAAGTACATATCAATATTACTTAAACATTAATTCAGGGTGTTTGATACAAATATACATACATACAAGATTATAGAGAGGCTTCACTTAAAATATAGTTTCTAATCGTACTAGGAATCGTTTTGCAGGTGATAAAGATAAAAAAAATTTCATAAAGTTTTTAATAAACATGTCTTACTTTCTGGAAATGATTATAGAGTTGGTAGGTATCATAACTGCTACACGGGAATTATCATGCCAAGTATGAAATCAATATCACATTTTTTACATGTATAAATCCGTTAAGGACGGACGGACCGGCCCTTAAGCGTAGAAAATGTTTGCTTTTATAAAACATTAAAATAAAATATTAGATTTATATTTAAGGAGAAATTTTCAGACATCTGTCTATAGCACGTTCATGTTTCTAGATTTAAATTTTTACAGTAATCTTAAGCGATAAGACAATGGACGATAAATTGATGTATTGTACAGCCCCAATTCCCAATTATGATTAACTATGAAATATTTTAGACACTGCTAGCTTGTACCAACCAAACATGTATTTTCAACCTAGCGTATAAGATGACTTTTCAAAACTTTGGGTACCAGAATAGTTTACAGTTCAATGTTCCCTCCCTCCCTGCAAAATTATAGATATTATTTTTACCCCAAATTAAAGTCTACAAACATATTGACGGAGGGAGTGTCTTATAAAGCTGCGGCGCATCTAAAAAAATCTTTGAATTCTTCGCATTGACGCAATTAAGAATAAAAAGGTTTGTGGCATAAAAAGAAATCAGTAAACCTTGAAGTTCAACTTTATATAAAGAAAGGGACAATTAGGTACAAAGGTACTGGATTGGTCTAGCCGTTTACAAAATATTTCATCACATAAACAAACACCCACATAGTGAAAAATGATCAATTAAATCAAAATAACCTTTTTTTATAATGATTTCGTTTTTATTTTAGTGGGGTAAGTGAAATTTTACGGCCTCGAAAATGGCATTCAATACTACAACCCCCCGTACTTGTTGCTTCATTCCTTTCCCCCCCACGAAAATAAAACTCTGTACGCCCCAGTAAAAAAGAAACAAGGTCAGTTCTAAAACTGCATGAAATTTCAAGTTTGATAGGTAAATTATCGCTCAGGGATAAGTCATTGCAACAATATTTTTGAATGCACAAAATGCCATTAGAACATGGGTGTGTAGAAGGGTGTATTTACTTCTTCCCCTGCTAAAAGTATTGAGGTTGGATGGCATTTACACCCCTATAAAACAGGAAGGGGTGTGTCATGTTAGAAAAGTCGAACTCCTCTGAAAATCAAATGGGGGTGTAACGTAATTACCAATCTCATTTATGTCAGCCTGGCAAAACCCTGAGCATAAGAATATTTTAACAAAGAAACCCCCGTACAATAATTTAGTTTGGTAAATTTTTTACAAAATACAGCCGTTTTTAATTTTAAAGTAAACAAGGATGACAACATCCATAAGTAGCGAAGCACAAAAAATTGTGGATGGGAATACGTAGAAGTAGATTTAAAGTGTATTTATTAAAATCAAGAATAGATTTATTGGAGAAAATAAACACAAAACCTTGTTTTATTTTGTATGATGAAGACGGTTAAAGTAAATTACATACTAGATGCACATAACAATGGGGGAAAAAAATTTGAAACTGTTAATGCAAAAAAGTTTTAAAATTGGACCAAAAATACCAAAGATATGGGGAAATATGTCAAACATATGAAAATAGCCAAAAACCTGCTAAAAGGCAGTTTGGCCGCCATTGTTTCTTTTCTTAAAACACCAGAAATTTAATGTTAATATCTTTAACTGAACAATTTTTGAAAATTGGACTATAAACACCAAAGATGTGGGTAAAAATGTGATAAATACAAAAATAGCCAAAAACCTGCAAAAAGGCAGTCTGACAGTCATTGTTGTTTTCTTCAAATGACAGGAAATTTAATTTTGATATCATTAACTGAAAAAATTTCGAAAATCGGACCATAAACACCAAAGATATGGGGAAAAATGTGAAAAATATAAAAATAGCCAAAAACCTGCAAAAGGCAGTCTGACCGTCATTTTTGTTTTCTTCAAATGATGGGAAATTTAATTTTGATATCTTTAACTGAAAAAATTTTGAAAATCGGACCATAAACACCAAAGATATGGGGAAAATTTGGAAAATATAAAAAATAGCCTAAAACCTGCTAAAAAGCAGTCCGACCGCCATTGATGTTTTATAGTTAATTGTGCTCCTTAATGATGGGAATGTTGTCAAAAAATTTCAGCTCTCTATCTTTTATAGGAGCCGAGAAAATCACGTTTCCCCCAATTCATTAATTACGGACGGACGGACGGACGGACGGACAGACGGACGGACAGACGGACGGACAGACGGACAGACGGACGGACGGACATTGTGAATTATAGAGTAGCTTCGCTACTAAAAAACCCTAATAACAAAAGTTGTTAAATAAAAGGGTGAAATAAGCAAAATATGACTTTAACTGACTTGTAGTGAGAAATGCTTTATCAAACAGGGGACATGCAGTCTAGCTCTAACAAGAGCTGAGATAATAGGAGGGGAGCGATACCCCATCCGACCGATTAAGGTCCAGAAAGGGGCCCAACTTTTAAGGGATAAATGTTAATATTTCAGAAAAAAAATGTTCGATAGATAGATAGAGACTGTACAACATTTATTTAAGGTGACTGAAGTTCAACTACAAATGATTTAGTAATCTAAAAAGGTAATACACTTGTTTTATTCACTTTGTCCGTCCGTCTGTTCCAGACAACAGATACCCAATTTTGATAAACAAAATTACCCATCCAGTAGATTAATATTATAGATGGAAAATTGTGGACACTAACACTATATGCCAACTAATCATGGTTTAATAAAAGTACCCACCGATTTTAATCCAACGAATGAGAAAATTTAAATTTATAAAACTTTGGATACCTGTACCCTGGTACAGTCCTATGCCCTCTTCCTCTCTTAGCTGTTTACTCTTTCCCGACATTTTAGTATTTCTTTTTACTTTCGCAATTTATAGATATTTTTTTTTCATTTTTGGCATATAAAGAAATTGAAAATTTTTTAAAGTAGAACTGTTGATTAAAATCGTCAAAGACAGGTTTTCTGCTATTTAGAGCATGTAATTTTTGTGCGTGTACTTATATCTTAACCCACTTTCTTTTTTTTTGCTATAAATATCAAGCAAGAACGAAAATGTCCAATAGTTAATTAAAATAAAATTAGAAAAGTTATAAAATTAAATTTCATTAAAGATTTATTTTTTATGCAAAAAAAGGCTAATTGAAAATACTAAAAATTAAACAATATTATAAACTATAATAGAAAACAGTAGCATTCTATGGTATGTCAATATAACCGATTGTCCAAAAAAACAGTCAAAGTAAATTAAAAAGACTTCCTTGATTCTCGACGAATTCAAAACTTAAATTTCCCATATGATAGTTTCATTTAAAAAAATTTACCTATTTATTTATTGAAAATATCTGCTTAACAAAGTCTGTACTATACATTATCATTATTCTTATATTGCTGCGCTACTAATTCACATAATTGACGAATTAAGACTTGCAGACATAAGGAAAAAAGATAAGAGGATGAATACTCACCCCCTTTTCATGGTAAAATACTACTTCCCCATCCCTAAATTTTTAAAGAAAATAGAGCAGACGAAAATCAAAAGCCGCCCAGGGCTTTTTGTATGTCAATCATTAATAATAATGTTAATAAAAAGAAAAGCGATATTTAGCAATCAGCCGTGGGCGGTCAGAATCAGCTGAATGTTTATTATGAAAAATATTTCCCCCTTTTTAGAAATGAAAGGATTCATCTTTCATGCACAAATTTTTTTAATAAAAATAAATTCTTTGTAATTTTTAATTAAAACATTAAAATGACAATATTTAAAAGTAAAAAGTAAAAAAAAATATTTTTTTAGATGTTGTTATTTTAGTATTTTTTATATTTAATAACAAAATTTTCTTTTTATTTTTAAAAGCAAAGCTTTTCTATAATTAGGGTCGGTCCGTCGGTCCGTACGTCCGTCCGTTTGTCACGGATAGCTTTTTTCGTTAATTTAGACATGTTAGAATTGTCCTATCGATTTCAAACTGTGCATGGTGATTCCTTTAGAAGTTAGGTAGGATTTAGAAAGCGTAGCAACTCTATAATCATTACCAAAATGTCCGTACGTCCATTTTAAACATGTTGATTTTTTAAATTTTTTAAATAGCTTTTTTCGTTAATTTAGGCATGTTAGAATTTCCTATCGATTTCAAATTTTGCATGGTGATTCCTGTAATAGTTAGGTACGAGTTAGAAAGTGTAGCAACTCTATAATCATTACCAGAATGTCCGTACGTCCATTTTAAACATGTTGATTTTTTTTACATTTTTAGCAACAAATTTTATGTGACCTAAATATCCAATTGGTCTGATTTTTGGTATACTGATTCCTGGGACAACAAAGTACAATATTATAAGCGAAGCAACTCTATAATCAAGTCCTAAAAATGTAAGTATGTCCTTAATCATTATCCTGTATCAAGCAGTTTTTCAACAAATTTACTTACAATTTTGCTTTGACTCTTATACATTCGCATTCTGATTATTCAGTTTTGACATTATACAAGAGTTAATATCCGTTTGTCCTACCGTTTCAGAGCTTCGCTTTTATGGATGTTGTCATCCTTGTTAATTTAAATATTATGTTCTAATTATTAAAACTTTACATATTATTTTGTTTCCTTCAATTTGAAAAGTGGTGGAATAGCAATAAAATTTAGCGCGGCAACAGCGCTAATTAGGCCCCTGGGCCCACTGCCTATTTTCGTCTTCTAGTTGCTTCGATTCCTCTCTTTTATTTTTTTCTCTATGCTTGCAGAGTGGCTGCACTACTTAAATGTTCAAATTAAAGTTGGTTAATGTGTGGGTTAAAATATTTAACATGTTTCCTTATTTTTTACAAATCAGGGAAAGTTTCATAAAAAACAATTGATAAAATATTGCAGACAGAGATTATACAAAGGATTGCCAGTGATCTAAAGGGAGAAGTCAATGGCCGATAAATTAATCTACATCACCATTGATAATAAACGAAATTAAACATTCTGTAATTTCAATTAGAGGTTAAGAGGTTTGGAAGATCAACCTAATGAACAAAATAATCAAAATTCAATAAAAGTCCCCAAAGTTGATAAGCAAACCAATAAGAAAACGTTACCACAAAACTTTGGGAACTATTGGCTGATTTAGAGAGTATGCATCTAGATTATCTCTATTGCCATTTCTAATTTAGAAAACCAAATGAAAAGGAAAGTGAATAATAAACCAGTTCAAATAATTTCGCTATTATTTTCTAGTAGCTGATGCGCAATTAGAGACCCCTACTATATCCAATTTTCTACGAATTAATAGTTATTTATCGCATCGTATTATAAACACCTTTCTGTGGATATTAAAATGATAATTTAATTAAAACTAATATTATTAGTCCCGAAGGGCCTAGGGCCCGGGCTAACAAAACAGGTATTAATATTTTTATTTTAGTATTCGTGGAAAATTGTCTGTAATAAGATGTTATACATGATTTTTTAGTATGGCTAAAATCCAGTTTAGAATATTTTTGTGTATGATATTGTTGAAAAATTTGTAAGTGTGGGAGAAAAATTGGAAACAGCCGTCACCAGGAAGGAAGGGACACTGGACTGTAAATTATAATGGTACCCAAAATTATGTCCATTATCAGGATATCTCATACGATAAACATTGGGAACTTGGATTATTCAAACTAGCTGTTTCAAAACTTTTTTCAATCAACGATTTTGATGTACTGAAGATGTACAACAAATAATCTGCACTTGTCTTATCCCTTGAGATCCCTGAACAAAACTCTTTGATATGCATCCAAGCTTCTCCACAACTTACTTGGTCTCTGTGTTAAAAGTCACTTTATTTATTTATCTTTATTTAATAGGGGCTACGCCCCCCGTGGCCTTTAGGAGCATTTGAGGTAGCTCGGGGGGTTGAGTTCGACTCCATTTTTGCTTTAAAAAGAAAAAAAGGTAAAAAATTATTTGGGAATAGGTTACCTACCACCCTTTATTTTTATGTCTTTTTGAAATAAAGTCTTTTTGAAAGGTCATAAAGTTTTCACTTCTTACACTAAGAAGAGGATATATAATTACAGAAAATCATCCTATGACTCTATGATTAGAATGAAATAGCCTAAAACTATCTCATGAAGCTTCCCTAAATTGTATTGTGGTTATAGATATTTTAAGGGACAAAATTATAATCTTTCCCGAAAGTATAGAATCTGTTATATATGCCGTTTTTTAGATATTTTTGTACATACATCTTTGTAATATGAACTAGCCATGTATTTTGCACGTTATAGTTACCTGTTTTTTTGTTGTAGATTTCTAATTAGTTCGGCATTTTAGTCGAGCTTTTTTGTGCATTAGGACAAGGTGTTAAATTTTTATGTTATGGCTTCGAAACCGATAAATATAAGCTGGATTATTGAAAAATCAAGTATAGCATCGTCGTTTTACAGACAATTTTCCACTAATATAAAATGAAAATCATAAATTTTTATATCAGTTTTGTTAATCCGTGACCTTATCCCCTCGGGGCCAACAAAGTTGGTTTTAATCTTATAATTTTCAATTTTTTTATCCCCGGAAAGCTGTCTTTAATACGATGCAATAAATAACTATTCTGTTTTCTCTTGTTTTATTACTGCACTACTTTTAGTTTTTAAGTCCATCTGTCCGTTAAGATCTCGCAAACCCATCGAAACGATTTAGTTATCTTTTTTAGGTTAGCTTTACAGGGGTCTCGAAATTGTTTAAATTTTTATCCAAGTCTTCTTTGGGTGGTTTTAGTCTATTTTACTGCCTTCTTCTCTTCTACAGTCGTATTTTTGTCAAAATATTTCTTTTCTTTTTGTTGCTGTGCTACTTATGAACCTAATTTTACTTGTGTATAATAATTTATTATATTTTTCAGGTATGAAATGTACAAGAAATGGTGTTGAAGACTGCCATCATAATTGTTAAGAGATAGAGAGAAACAAATTTCAAAATAATTCAAATTTAACATCAGGAAAGAATATGAAATAGATATAACATCCATAGAAGCCTAAGGGATAAGACAATTGACGATAAATTGATGAACTGTAACATCCCCAATTGTTATAAACAAAATTATCCCTTTTGTAGATTAAAAACTAAAGGCTAGTACAGCTCAATTAAGATTTATTAAAGGCTCCAAAGTTTTTCAACCACCAAATGCGAGAGCATGTTTATAAAACTTTCCAATATGATTTACAATCCATAGTATCTCCTGCATATATATTATTTTATTTTAAGCTTTGCACAATCCATTCAAAATTGAATAAAAGTCCCCAAAGTTTTACAGCCAACAAATAAGACCAGTTAGATTTTCAGTCCCTTTCCTCTATGAGCAAACCAGCCTAAACTTTAGTAAACCTAACATTAGCCTCAATGTATATGTATATTTCCAGACAAATTGACCTCTATACAGCATGAAGATATTATGTCAGTCAAGACCACTTTTGATAATTGATTCGAGACTTAAACCTTGCAATGAAAAATATTAAACTCTGCTTCTTTTAACTCTTTTTAAGGAAAGAAAAATATTTCAACCTCCTAACTAACAGACGATTAGGAAATTAATCATAAATGTCATTTAAAGCTGGGTTCCAAAGTCATTTAGTCCACGTCATAACCAAAGATTTTAAAAGAATATTAAAGGCCTTGGCCTATTAACAGATTTTGAAAGATATTAAGAACGGGGTTTGTTGTCTTTAAGGCTACACTTCAGGTCTGTGCATGGATCTTAAGGGATAAGACAATGGACGAATTGATGTTCTTTGTTAATGTTCACCCCCGGGTGCCACTTATGATTGGCAAAATTACATCTTCTGTAGGTTTTAATTATTCTTTCTCTTATTATCATTAGCTTTTTTCGGGGGAATTAATGGGTCGTAGATTAATTAAACTTCCATTGTCCTATCTCTCCCGGCTACAAGATTTAATCACCTTCGCTAGCCCAAGTCAATAGATATATTATTACTTGATTTTCATGTACTCCAATAAAGTGATACTTACAGCTGGATAAAATAACGATCCCCCTATCCACCCCCTTTGCCCCATCCCTTTCCTCCTACTGGATGAATGAACTGGCCAATAAATGAGATTCAGATTAGCATCCGAAATTGACGTATATTTTATCCATTCTTTCTCAAGTCAAGTTATGATGTGAAACCTCATGTCACAGTCTGACTAGATTTTGTCATCAGAACCCGGCTTGTGTGAAAGAAAAAACAACTTTCTTTTAAAATGAAAATTGTATCATAAAATCACATGACATTGATTTGAGAAATTGTTACAAACAAGGATGACAACATACAGGGCTCGGCAGCAGTGCGTTAGCTATGACTAAGCCTCAAACTTAATGTTTTTATCAGCCATATTTGGATCAGGTTAAGAGTTCAGCTGATTTTTTAAAAATGTAAAAGGTTAAATTCTGTGAGGCCGGAGAAGCGTAGCTGCCGAGCCCTGATAACATCTATTTGAGCTAAATAAAAGTATCATGAAACAGTATGTTCCTAAGTAGAATAAACTTTCATTTGTTGGTTTAAACTAGTGGTCTTCAAATTCTACTCTACAGATGGGGTCATTTTAGTTTATTATCATGTGTCATGTAATCAATTTATCGTCCATGGTCATATACCTCTAGATCCATGCTTTTTACAAATTGAAATAATAAGTTTACAATATTTTGCCTTATTATCCAAGTAATCACCATTGTAAAGTACCTTTCTATGCACATTATATATATTTTTTTGGCTCTTAAAAAATATCAATAAAAAAGATTCACATGAAAAAATCAATTAGTAACAGTTGGATATATCGTTAAATATAAATTTTAAAATCGTAGCTATTCTAAATATTAGTTAGTATCTAATGATTTAACCATATTGAAGTGCATTGCCAATTTTTAACACTTTTTAAAAACAATAGGGTACCCAAAACTAAAGATAGACAGCTGAAATTTTAGTGAAGATTCATATTATATAGGTGATTATACGCTATCTCAACTGCTATTTTAGATAGACAGCTGAAATTTTTAGTCAATATTCCTTTATTTATGCGTAGTTACTCTTTACATTTTTGTCCGTCTGTCTGTTAGTCATGCTTAAAAAGACAAAAAATCAGTTTTCATGAAAACTATTCTTATAATTATAGAAAAGCTTCGGTTTAAAAAGATGTTTCATAATAATGGATATATTATCACTTGGATCTTACACCAGATATACATGTTATATAATAAAGTGATACTCGCAGTTGGCTAAAATAACGATACCCACCATCCACCCCCTTTATCCTGTACCCTCCTACTGGAAGAACGAACTGACAAATTAATGAGGTCAATATTAGCAAGCTAAATTGACGGCAATTTTTTCCCTGTCACAATATCCACGTATATACTATATACTATATTCATTTTCATAATCTTAAATCTAGGTAGAGAAGAGAGATTGAACAAGAATGAGGAAATTAATAGTCTGCGCTGTTATACTAATCTTTATCAGGAATTTCATTCATTTATTTGCAGCCGCTAGTTAGTCAACTTTAATACCTATAGTTGCAACAACTTTTACTACACAGAAACTCCCAAATTTTAATAATTACAAAAGTAATGATGGACACCAAAATGTATATTCTAAGAACAGTTATAGGTCGCTTCGTTTTATAAGTAATATTCCCAGATGGCTAAAATGGCCCCTCTTTTACCCCATCACCTCCCCTTCTACTGAATGAACAAACCGACCAATAAATGAGGTCCAAAATAGCAACCTATATCGAAAACAAATTTTCTACTGTCAATATATCCACGTATACTATATCCAATATTCTTTCTGTATGATTTGACCCTTAGGTTATAATTTTTTCATAGGTATTTTATAAAGTCAATCAATTCTATCACGATTTTTAAATTTTATTAAAGTTTCTAAAAAAAGAAACTACTATAGAATAGGCTAGAAAAATCCAATAGTAGAAGTATTTTTTTCTGAAGCTTAAAGGTCTCGAAAAATACTTGTCCGAATAGACAATACTTTCAAGGTAATCTTTAAAAATGCTTTGGAGTGGTTTTAGGCTTTTTATTTGACATCCCACGCTCTCCCCTAGAGGCTAGGGGTGAAGCAACTAGCATGTATATAACAAGGATTACAACATTTTTAAGTAGTGAAGGATAGAAATATAAACAGATTTAGTTACAAATATATTAAGGGTAAATTTGTTTAACATCATTTGTGGTGTACAAAGATTTATCTTTCATTGTCTTATCCCTTAAGATCACTAAATATTTGTTTCTCTAATCTGCGTACTAAAAAGAAAGTTGTCTTTGGGCCATAAAATTCTAGAATTCTAGATTGATTGATTACAATTTAATTTATTTGGTTCCAGCAGGGATCTCAAGGGATAAGACAATACACGATCAATAGATATACACCCTAACGACAATTAACAAAATATATCATTCAAATTATTGGTCGAATAGTCATCTAAATTATGATTTACTTAAAGGGTTATACGTTTTTTAAGCCAACGCATGATAGTATGTGTTTAAAGTTATACAACTTTGGGTACAAGTATAATTTACAGTCAAATATCTCATCCCTCCCTGGGTAGTATTTGCTTCATCAACTGCCTGTTAGGACTTTGTCCCATGCTGTGTTAGTAGTCTTAACCCAAACCCTTTTTTTCGTGTCAAACCAATGCAGGGAGTCTTAACTATGCGGGGCGCTATACACCTGTGGGGCTCACCTTAGATTTTAGAATAGTTATTCATCGCATCGTATCATAGACAGCTTACCGCGGATATTAAAATAAAAAAATTAAAAGATTAAAGCCAATATTGTTATCCCGGAGGTATCGAACGCTCGGACTAACAAAATTAGTATTAATTTCATGATTTTTATTTTTATATTAGTGAAAGATTGTCTATAATACCAACGGATTTTTCATATCCAAGCTTCTCTTTATGGTGGCCATTGTCCGTCCATCTTCCTTAGATTTTAGTAATCTAAAACAGTAATTATTTTGCATTAAATGGACTGTAAATTATACTCCCCCCCCCCCCCTTATTAACTTGTTCTGATATTTGTAAGTCTAACAACTTTGACTAGCTCTATCTTGGTTGGGTTTTACAAAGTAACAGAGTTCAAACTTTTTCGTCACTATTTTTTTTATATTTTTACATAAGGGGTATTTTGTTAATCATTACTTTATCAATTACTAGCGGCTTCGCCCCTAGCCTCTAGGGGCTTTGCCCCAAGAGGTTTGATCAACCTAATTTTTGGTATTTTAGATTTAAAAAGAAAAAGTAAAAAAAAATTTTTTTGGGGGGGGGTTTCATTTTTTTGGGGGGTTGGGGGTGTCCCACCCCCTAAGAAAATAGCTTAAAACCATCACAGGACCAGTAGGTATATTCCCTGAAGAGTAGAGCCCAATCGGTTCAGTGGTTACTGAGATCTTAAGCTTCAGACGGACAGACAGACGGACAGACGGACAGACAGACAGACAGACAGACATCGTTCTACTTTGTATTATAGATTGTCTAAGTCCTGCAAAAAAAAGGAATTTCTGGTGATTTATTAAAAAAACTTTATTGCATTAAATTAAAAATTAAAAAGCTGCTCTGGCTGAAAAATTATCGACAAACAACTAAATACTACTTATGTTGATGTAATAACTACAAAAATTTTCTCCCCCAAATTTTTGTCTGTTTCCAAGATCTTAAAGTTAGGAAGGGAGGGGGAATTTGGCTGTTTATAACACTTGTCCCCAAAGTTTTATAACAACGTTTTCTTATCAACTTTGCAGACTTTTATTCAATTTCAAATGATTGGTTCATTAAGTTGAGTGTCCAAACGTTTCAACCACTAATTAAAATCTACAGAAAGGGTAATTTTGTGTATTATCATTGGGGATGCCCATCAATTTATCGACTATTGCCTTATCCCTTAAGCTCCCTGTCTTACAGTACACATGAGTTATGTTGATAAATTAATTTTCTTCAACTTTCACTTTGGTGACACTCAGGAAAATGTGGATAGGTCAATATATAGTTATTTATAGCATCGTATTATAGGCAGCTTTCTGTGGATATTAAACAACTGAAAACATTTGAATTAGGTTTGTTAGCCCCGATGGACCAAAGGCCTGCTGGGCTAACAAAACTGGAATTAATTTTATGCATTTTATTCTGTGGATATTAATCAGAATAATGTTAAAAGCTTGGCGTTGCGACTAAAATGTTAAGCAACTTGCATTTTAGCGATTTAACGATATATAGATTAACTTCTAACATTTGTCTATGATTTATATTACTCATATATAGATCTTAAGGGATAAGAAAATGGCCGATAAATGGATATACAGTATACACATACAAAATTGTGATAAAAAAACATAATAATAATATTGCTAAAAAGGTTTTGATACTGCTAGTTTATACCAACTAATCAAGAATTAATTTAAATGCACACACACAAATTTCTAAAGCCAATGAATGAGGGAAAGTGTTTATAAATCTTTGGGAACAGTTTATTTTTTATTCCCAATGACCCGTCCCTTCCCCCCTGAAATTTCTACTCTTTCTTATGCCATACTTTGGTCAAAAACTCGAGACATGAATACTTATCAACTTTTTGTTTTTTTAAAAACAAGTTAAAAATCTACTTTGAGCGTTTTAGTGCGCTAACTATATCTTAATAAGTCGGGGTTTTTTTTATAACAGCCATTAAGTTTTTTTTTGTACATAAATCTGCCCAGTTAGCGAGGTATTTCAGTTCTGATAGACAGACAAACTTTTTTGATGTTCAGTATATACATACTAGTTGCTTCGCCCCTTGCCTCTAAGGGAGGACCAAGGAGGTCAGGATAATAGACTAAAAACAACCAAAAAACTTTATAAAGCTTCCCTTAAAAGACAGATTAATTCGGACCTGCAATTTCCGAGACCTTTAACTTCGGATAAAAAAAACTTGATAGGATATAAAAATGTTGATCAATAATATAACTACTCTAGCCTAGGGGGCAGGCTTTAAACAGATTCATTATAACATCTTCTAACAAAACTGCAAGTAATCAAAACAGTATTTAAAACATATTTCTAGATTCGTCAATTTTAGAGAAGCTGATAGGTACAGCAGTTTCAAGATATTACTGGACATATTAAATGACTAAATAATGTTCCACCCCTCCACCCCCCCCCCTATCCTTTTAATTTTGATTTGTGGGCTAGGATTTATTCAGGGGAAAAGACATTGGACTGTAAATTACACTGGTATTCAAAGTATTAATTTTAAAGCACTTTCTCTCTTTGTTGACAAAAAAAACGAATCCTGATTGGCTGGTACAAGCTTGAAGATCCCATCGTTTCCACCAATGGTTATAACCTTCCTAAAGGGGTGATTTGTGTATCATAAATTGAGTTTACATCAATCATTTATCGTCCATTGCCTTATCCCTGGAAAAATGGCTGTTCTGGTACACTGTGGGGACATACTTACAAGTGCAATACACACACACACACACACACACACACACACACACAAACACATGTATTCATAGTAGAATCATGAATGACCCTTTTTCCACCTTACTTACATAGATAGAGACACATACTCACAAATTTAATTAATTTGAATTGTGCATATTTTTGATATACTTAATCTCCAAAGTATTGTTAAAATCAGAGACTTGATGGGTAAAACAATAGAGATAAATTTATGTGCACACAGTAGTGTTCAATTTTTTTTCAACCAATAATACAGAAGGGGAAAGTAAAACATCATCATTGGGGAAGAACATAAATTTCTCGTCCATTGTCTTATCACATTAATTCAACAAGTTGCTTGCTCGAGAGCGGGGGAGGTAAGAAAGATAGCTTAAAGCCAAGCTAAAGACACTTAAAAAACTCCTAAAGAGTACAACCAATTAGGACTAACAATTCTATGGATCTTTGGCTTTTGACAATATAACCTTACTACTTTATATTGATCAAAAGTAAAAAGTCTAAAGTTTTTTTTTTATGAAGAATACCTCTCCGCAACCCTGAATTGAGCATACCAATCCTTTATGTTTGTCCATACCTATCTTCAAATATATCTTAACCTATTTCAATTCTTTAACGTTGAAATATCCAATGAAAATGGATATAGAATAAACGTAGATATTATGAAAAATGTCGTCAATCTTTCACTTATCTGATTAGTTAAACATTTTTTACAACGTCAAACAACAAAATTACCTTGTATTTTAGCAATTTTGCAACAAATTTTTATACAATTTTGTATATACATATAAATCTATATATTGCTTATAAAGTCTTGAAGCTCTACAAGTGTGAATGGTCGTTTGTCCTACTATCTGATTTTACAGTTTGGCATTTTCTGTATGTATAGGTTTTTTTTATATTTATTCTGTATGAAAGTTTCTTTTTCTTGTAGAAGGTGTTTTATCTATTGCTACACTTGATATGGATATTATTGGCCTTTGTTTCACCTATTTACTGTTATTGCTGCGCTACTTATAGACATCATTTTCCTTGCTATTAGTTTATAAATGTCTGTTCTGGAAGACAATGGTTAAAATTGTGAAATCTGGACAATTATTTACAATTTAAGGACATTCAAATTTATTTGTTCAATAATAGTAATATTCAGTCAGAATCGCCAAACCAAGTTTAACTACGTTGAACTCTAAGTATAATATTTACCACTTTTATAATAAAGTATACCAAAACTAACGGCTGCTTCCTTTCCATCTAGAACTCTAAAATAAAAATACGCCAACCTTTAAATGTTTACAATATTATTATGAAAATACTTGAACTATAATAAAGAAAATCTTAAGACAAATATAACTGTTATACTTGAATTATATAATCTTTAGGAATCACCCATGCATTGTTACTTAAAATAGCCTAAAGCAATTATTTAAAATTGGTAAAGTGCAGTTTTATTTCTAATTTTACTCTGATTTTGTCCTTGAACATCTAATATTTACTTTATTATTATTCGAGAGTAGTTGGATGTTTAACCATTCTTCTACATGGCTGTTTTATTTTATTTTGTGATGATGGTATATTTAAATTTCCATTATGGCTTCGAAACTGGTTAATATCCGCTGGATTAGAATCATAAAATTAAAACCAGTTTTTTTAGCTAGGGGCTAACAAAACTGATTTTATTCTTATATTTTTTAAATTTTAATATCCGCGGAAATATTTCCATAATACTTAATTATTATTATTATAGAAAAGATTTATTTTGGGGCAATTTCGTCCAATATCATACATCTGTATTTTTAAGGGTATCTCATGTATGTTAAGGGATAAGACAATGAAAGATAAATTAATGTGCTGTACACCCTCCAACCCCAAACATGAAAAACATAATTACCTCTTCTGTAGCTTATAATTAGTGGTATAAACGTTTGAACACTGCAAGTGTGTACAACCTAATCAAGTTAAAATAAAAGTTCCCAAAAGCCAACGAATACGAGAATATGTTATTAAACTTTGGGCACCAGTACAAATTCTCTAAACTAAACTACTATAAAATAAATGAATAAATATTTTTTGACCCTTTAGAGATGAAGTTTTTGCATCGTTTCCGCTGTCATGTTTTGGTAAGTTAACTTTTAATAGTAGCACAGCTACTCTATAACTTAAATCTGCCTGTATGTTCATTCTAATAGTGTTGTTAAAAAGTTAAATATGTTAGTATTTTTTCTCTCATGGCGTGCATAGGGTTTTACCAGGGGGGTGAGCAAAGAGAATTTGTAAATTTTGACAACCCCCCCCCCCCTAAAATCAAAATCATGGTGGGCCAAAATCGACCTATAAAACAATGAGAAGTTTGTCCTCCATGAAAAATAATTTTACTTATTTCAGGTTATCAATTTGGAGAGTTGCCTACAATAGATCTATCCTCGGGAACTTTGTCATTCACAAGTTCCAACTCGACAACTACGCTGCCTATTGATGTCTGCATCCTTGGTGTCATTGGGTAAGTTGCAATTTGGCAATTTGTGTCGACAAAAAAAGTGGCTTACATAGAAAGAAAAATATTGATAACAAATTTATATTTGATTTTTTCTTATTCTTTACTCCTTTTAGAGGCCCTAATCTTGTGGATCAAATATATATTTGATGTCCTAACCCAGTTAACAATTTAACTCATCTAACCTGACCTAACAGATGAAAACAAAAACTAAAATCTCCCCTCCCCTTCTTCCACTTCTTATTTTCAATTTATCGAAAAATATAGGAGGCACTTGAAGAAATACACCACCAACTATCGTAGCATATCTTTAAATTGCATGGAAATCCTTGCCTGGAAGGTAATACCAGTGCAGTGTTTATAAAAAATATTATTTTTAGATTGGGGGCATTTTTCGCTTTGCCTGTGGTTTTAAGTGAAAGAAATATAAATTTTCTGAAGCAAAGGGTTGAAACTGGACCTATCCTATTAAAAAATCTTCAGGTAAGGGTTGAAACTAGGCCTATTTATAAAAAAATCTTCAGGTAATGGTTGAAACTGGACCTATCCTATTAAAAAATCTTCAGGTAAGGGTTGAAACTGGGCCTATCTATTAAAAAATCTTCAGGTAATGGCTGAAACAAGACCTAACTACATCTATTAAAAATCTTCAGGTGAGGGTTGAAACTGGAATTATAGTATTAAAAGTCCTCAGGTAATGGTTGAAACTAGGCCTATTCCATTAAAAAATCTTCAGGTAGGGGTTGAAACTGGACCTATTATATTAAAAAATATTCAGGTAAAATCTTGAGGGTTGAAATTAGAACTAAGGTTACTTGTTACGACGCCCCTAGACGCCTCTAAACACATAGACAGAGAGATGTCATATTACTTTTCTGTAAAGATATTCAAAGATGCAGGGAATGGGCAATGAACAAAAAATAATCTAGCTAAGTAGGTTAAATATTTAGGGGAAAGGGATAATAAGCAGTTTCAATCGTACGATTGTAGTCTGTAAAAGACACCTAAAATTTTAAAATGAATAGTTTTAAAATTACATTTAATTAAAATTAAAAAATACATTTCAAAATAAATGATTTTATTATTTGAATCATACTTTTAGGAACCCATATTAGAAGATTTACACGACTTGTACAGGAAAGAAGATAATTCAAAGTAAGTTTTTTTTGTTAAAAATTAAGAGATTAGAAATTAATTCTTTTCTTAAATTTTAATTTTAATAACATAAAGAAAAATGTAAATCCTAACCTAAATATAATACCAGAAAATAGTCTCAAACTTTCCTTAGATATTTATACAGTTTGAAACAAATTCGGATCAGCAATTTACGAGATCTTGGCTTGGGACAAAAAATCTATATTAATTACTAGTGGTTAGGCTCCTGACAGTTAGGTGCAGAGAGGCGGTAGAAAAATAGCTTAAAACCAAGGGGACCTTATGAAGCTTACCTAAAGTATACAACCCAATCGGTTTAGTATAGTTATTGAGATCTTAAGCTTTAGACATTATATAAACGGATAGGATAACCTTTTTTTCTTTTCAGGGACACCAGTTATGCAGAATACAATGTGAACTCCGTGTATAATGCCTATCCCTCTACAGGACTGCCAGCAGGACTGCCTGCAGCCTCCAATGGCATCCCAGCAGCCTCCAGCGGCCTTCCAGGGCCACAGTACCCTGCCAATGTTCTTTCTGGTGGAAAGGTATGTTTATACAGGTTCATTAATTTAACGGTCAGGCATAGGGCAAAAGATATTGGATATGACTGGTCAGATTGGGTTGTTCTAATAATGAAAAGCGTCATTTGGAATAATAATTTATCAAATCGTTTTAAAGATAGTTTTGCACCGATAGTAAACTGAAAATTAAAGGAATAAGTACAATTTTGGTAGACAACTAAAAAGGTATTAATCTTTTGATTTATTCTTTGTGGAAAATTGTCTATAATACGATACGAATACGATACATAATTTTCTGTATTGCTGAGAACTGGTTCTTATTCAGCGGATATTAATCGTATTCATACTAATAAAAGACTAAAATTCAATGTTTACAATTTTTTAAGGTCTTGAGTATGTTTTTTTTCTGCAGGTACAGTCAGTAATGGAGTATGAAGAAGGATGGACTGGGCATTTGTTTCCAAATCAACAACAAAATCATCTGACACCACAACAAAAGTATCAGCTGGAAGTGGAACAGTATAACAGGTAAATTTAGGTAGGGATGGGACATTGGACGGTGAATTATACTGGTACCATAAGCTTTGTAATCTTATTCATTGAGTACTTTTATTAAATTTTTATTAATTCCAAACTTTAAGTTTACAAACAATTGAACAAATATTTTAAATCTACAGAAAGGGTAATATTACTTATTATCATTGGGGTCATATCAATTTATTGTTCACTGTCTTTTCCTTTAAACGGACAAACAAACTAAAAACATTGCTTTTTTTATAATAGGACTCGCGGCTGTGCACTAAGCCTATGGTCTGTATCAATATTTCAAAACAGGCAAAACCTAAAGGATGGGCCGTATAGGATATTTTTTTATCTTTACTCTATTGAATTAAATTATTTGAATATTTATTCTTTAGGCACTACCAGCAAAAACTTGCAGAATATGAGAAGCACATAGCCCCGTACAAACAACAGCAGCAGCCAGAGTCACAAATTCAAAATGGCGGACAAATTCAAGATGGAGTCTACACCGTGGAGGCCAAGGTCGCGCTAACCGATGACAGATTTGGAAATGAAGAACTGATACAGCAGTACAATTATAAAGGTTTGTTTTAAAATATTCTTCTATAATTACTTTTGAAAATTATATGTTAAAATGCTATTTCTTAGCTTTTAATGCTCAAAAAATCCCTAATATCTTTAAGTCTTTGGACGGCTATTTTTTAGCTCCCTCCATGACCCCTTTCCAAAACAGAGCTTTAGATGCTATCTGTAATACAAAGTAGAAGCTTAAGATATCCATAATCGCTAAACCGATTGGACTCTACTATTGATTGACGGAATATACATTATACACACTGGTCCTGCGGTGGTTTTTAAGCATTTCTCAACATCCCAAATATTAAAAATGATCCCCCAAACTTAGTTTTGTAATTAATGGCAAGTATTGTGGGTGGGAGAATCCCCACGACACAATGGGGTAAAGCCCAGCGGGAAAAATACCTCCCCCCCTCAAACAAGAACGATATTTCATTAAGAGGCTATGGTCGAAGCCGCTAGTTAACAATAAAGGGAGGGGAAAGAAGACAAAAATAATCTTACCAACATTTCTTAATTCATTTTGTTAGTAAATTGTTTATATTTTTAGAACCTATAGATGGCATTGAGAAATTATTTTTACAAGAACAAGAGCTACAAGGTCCAGAGCAGCCAGCAGCTACTCCTATCATTTATCAGGCAGGATCCCAGGTATATACAAGGACAGATAAATAGAATATGTAGAAAGATAGATAGTAAGATAGTTAGATAGATGTACAGACAAACAGATTATTTTGGTATGTATATATATATTATTTCGCAGCCGGCTGTGAAAAACACTTTCAAAGCCGAAAAAAGATGAAAATATATGTTGACACTTTTGAACCCCTTTTTACTAAAAATAAACTCCTATAAAAAAATTGAGGATACTAAAACCCTTTTTTCCTTCCAAAATTAACCCCTTGAAAAAAACTGAAAATATATGTAATTCGGCTGCAGGATATCTATCTATTAACACTTAATTTTTTTTATGAAAGAAATATTTTTTAAGGCATAAAATCACCAAACTTTCCAAATTGAAAATCAACTTTTCTTCAATTAGGTTCGGTCCGTCTGTCCTTATATTCTTTTTGCTAATATAGACTCAACAGTCGGGCACCTTGCCGCTCCTTAACAGATTTGGGGGAGAGGAGGGGGCGTTCAACGCCCATCCCCCCTATTTTCTCATATCCTGTTAGAGCAAGAGGACTAAAATTTTTATAATAAATTAGATAGATAGATAGATAGATAGATAGATAGATAGATAGATAGATAGATAGATAGATAGATAGATAGATAGATAGATAGATAGATAGATAGATAGATAGATAGATAGATAGATAGATAGATAGATAGATAAATAGATAGATAGATAGATAGATAGATAGATAGATAGATAGATAGATAGATAGATAGATAGATAGATAGATAGATAGATAGATAGATAGATAGATAGATAGATAGATAGATAGATAGATAGATAGATAGATAGATAGATAGATAGATAGATAGATAGATAGATAGATAGATAGATAGATAGATAGATAGATAGATAGATAGATAGATAGATAGATAGATAGATAGATAGATAGATAGATAGATAGATAGATAGATAGATAGATAGATAGATAGATAGATAGATAGATAGATAGATAGATAGATAGATAGATAGATAGATAGATAGATAGATAGATAGATAGATAGATAGATAGATAGATAGCACTTCGGGGCTAAAAAACTGGTTTTAATCTAATAATTGTACATTCTATATCCGCGGAAAGCAGTTTATAATACGATGAAAGAAATAACTATTATAACCCTCCGTCCCCTTTCAACTTTTAAGTACTCCACTTTTAAAAGCAAAGCTTTTCTACAATTAGGGTCGGTCTGTACGTACGTCTGGAACGGATAGCTTTTTTCGTTAATTTAGGCATGTTAGAATTGTCCTATCGATTTCAAACTTTACATGGTGATTACTGTAGGTACGATTTAGAAAGCGTAGAAACTCTATAATGTCCGTACGTTCATTTTAAACATGTTGATTTTTAACTTTTTTAACAACAAATTTCTATCAGATAAAATTATCCGACTGATCTAATCTTTTGAATACTGATTCCTAAGACAACAAAATACAATGTTATAAGCAAATCATCTCTATAATAAACTCCTAAAAACGTAAGTATGTCCTTAAACATTATCCTATTTTTAAGCAGTTTTCAACAAGTTTACCTACAATTTTGATTCGACATTTATACATTTATGTTTTGATTTTTCAGTTCTGGCACTTTACAAGTGTTAATGTTCGTTTTTCCTACCGTTGTAGAGTTTCGCTTTTATGGATGTTGTCATCCTTGTTACAATTGACTTTTAACAAAAAAAGCAAAGCCCCACCATATTTTTAGTGTCAGTCCGTCCGAACTCCGTCTGGAACGGATAGCTTTTTTTGTTCATTTATGCATTGTCTTATCGATTTACACAATTTATAAAGCATAGCTACTCTATAATCTTTACTAGAATGTCCGTACGTATATTTTAAACATGCTGATTTTTTAACTTTTTAAACAACTAATTTTATGTTATATAATTGTCCTTAAACATTATCCTGTATTTCAGCAGTATTTTGATAAATTTAGTTATAATTTTGATTCGTCTTTTATACATTTACAATCTGATTATTCAGTTCCAAACTCTAAAAATTTCAATGTTCGTTTGTCCAACTGTTTCAGAGCTTCGCTTTTATGGATATTGTCATCCTTGTTTTTACAGAAAAAGAACTTTCAATAGCTAAGTGGGTGGGAGATATCTGACACCTTTTTTCCAACAAATGTTCCCTTGTTAAGTTTAACCAATTAATTATATTACTTTCAACACATATTTTCATTTTTCTAGAAATATAGATATTTTTTAAATCTGAAATAGCTAGATTTAAAAAAAATAAAATATAAAAAAGACAGCCATGTCGATAGACAAATAGAGAGATAGAGGACAATTAAAGTGTTAAAAGATAAACAGACAGATAGATAGAAAGATGGATAGACTTTTGTGATGGGAGGAGGAATGTCTTAACCTCATAAACCCCAGAATAAGTTTCTGTGACCTATTTAAAGTCACCCTGAAAAATAAAGGAATATTATTTATAAAAAGATATATTGGTTGTAGGTAGGAAGGGAGTTGGATGGGTCAGGGGGTGGGGGTGGAAAGGGGGTAATCGTTATTTTTAGCTCGCTGCAAGTTTCATTTTATTAGAGAACACGAAAATCTGATGTAAAAGCCAAGTAATAATATGTGCATAGTAAGGTCGGCACTAGGCAGTTTCAATTTCAAATCTTTATAGTTAAGAGTCCCTTTAAAACAACAAAATTTTAAAGCAGTATGTTCATATGAAGTATATACAAAAAAATGTTTTTATTGAACTTTAAAAAATCATAACCGGACATTACTGCACAAGAAATAGTTTTACTTAACCTAATACCAAATCATATGGGTCCTAACCATTTTCAAACAGGCCTAAAATAATGATCCAGATGTTAGGACATACATTCCCTATTTATCAAAATTTTTGCTTTGACAATGTTTCATGGTACAAAAGTTAATAGTTGTTTAATATAGTCTAGGCATTAGACTTTATATACCACCATCCTAATAGATTTTTAAAATCGAAGTTTTCTATAATTAGGGTCGGTTCGTCCTTCTGTACGTCCGGATCAGTTAGCTCTTTTTGTTCATTTAGACATTGTCCTATCGTTTTCAAACTTTGCATGATGATTCCTATGATAGTAAGGTACGATTCAAGATACGTATAACTCTATAATTGTTACTTGAAAGTCCGTACTTTCATTTAAAACATTCAGATAATTAATTTTTAAAAGCGAAACTTTTCAATAATTAGGTTAGGTCCGTCCGTCCTTACTCTAACCGTTAGCTCTTTTCATTAATTTGGACAGGATAAAATTGGCTTATTGTTTTTAAACTTTGCATGATGATTACGATGATGATATAGTTAGGTATGATTCAGAAAGTACAGCAACTGTATAATCGTTATCAGAATGTCTGTACGTACATTTATTTTTAATTTTTTTACTACAATATTTCTTGTGATTTATTTATCCTATTCGTCTGGTTTTTAGAATACTGATTCCTAGAACAACAAAATACATTGTTATAATCGAAGCATCTCTATAATCAAGTCCTAAAAATGTAAGTATGTCCTTAAGCATTATCCTGTATTTAAGCAATTTTCTTCCAATTTTGTTTATGCTTATACATTTACACTCTGCTTATACAGTTCTTGCACTTACCCCATAATGCGTAATTTTTATATGTGGCATGAGAAGACCTTTCTATAGACATCTTAACCAGGTTTCTAACACAATCCTAGCCAATTTGGCAAAAAAAAGAAAGGCCTGTCAAACATCAAGAACTAGGCAGAGCTGTCATGTCTCAGTGTATGATGGTTCTGTCTTTTTTTTTTCTTCACAAGGGCTAAATCTCGAGCTTTAGTACTCTGGAGAGGTGAGTAGATTCAAAATTCAATGTTGATTAACTCATTGTTATTGCTTGAGCAATAGCATGAATTGTGTTACTTAAAAGCGAAGCTTTTCTATAATAAGGGTCGGTTTGTCTGTCCGTCCGTCTGTAACAGTTAGCTGTTTTCGTTAATTTAAACAGGATAGATTTTTCCTATTGATTTTTAACTTTGCAAGCTGATTCATATAACAGTTAGGTACGATTAGAAAGCGCAGAAACTCTATAAACGTTACCAGAAAGTCCGGACGTCAATCTAAAACAAGCTGATTTTTAAATTTTTTTTCACAACAAATTTTTGAATGTTAAAATCATCCTTTTCACCTATTTTTTTAATACTGATTCCTATTACAACAAGGTATATGTTATAAGCGAAACATCTTTATAATCAAGTCCTAAAAACGTCAGTATGTTCTTAAACAGTATAATGTATTTAATCAATTTTGCAACAAATGTACTTACAATTTTGTATAGACATTTGTATTAATTCAGTTTATTCAGTTCTGACACTCTTCAAGTGTTAAAGTTTGTTTGTCCTTCCATTTCAGAGCTTAGATTTTATGGATGTTGTCATTCTTTTTATTGGTTTTTGACCAAAACTATAGGATTTATATTGAAAAAAGTAAAGCGATTGTTATTTTAACACCCTTTTTATATTTATGTCCATCCGTCTGTATCTGTATAAAACTGGGGGGAACATAAATTTCTCGGCTGCTATTCAAGTTAAAGAGCCTAAAAATTTCATAAGAATGCCCTATACCGATGAGCTCCAGTTTATAATATTTAGCTCTGAGAGTCATTTGATTTATTTTGGAAATTTTAAATTACCTAGCTGCTATTCTAGATAGATAACCAATTTGTTTGATTAAAAATTTCTTAATCGATGAGCATCTACTCTCTACTCTACTCTGTACGTCAGTCTGTTGGAAATGCTCTGATGGTCATTTGATTTGTATTGGATTTGTAAAGTTGTTTTGTCCGTTTGTCTTTACATCCTTCCTATGAAGCAGAAAGCTTCGACTAATTCTTAAACACATGATAGTTATTTCTGGCATCATATTATAAAAAGCTTTCTGCGGATTTGTAGAAAACTGGATATAGTAATGAGATAGATATTTAGATAGATAGATAGATAGATAGATAGATAGATAGATAGATAGATAGATAGATAGATAGATAGATAGATAGATAGATAGATAGATAGATAGATAGATAGATAGATAGATAGATAGATAGATAGATAGATAGATAGATAGATAGATAGATAGATAGATAGATAGATAGATAGATAGATAGATAGATAGATAGATAGATAGATAGATAGATAGATAGATAGATAGATAGATAGATAGATAGATAGATAGATAGATAGATAGATAGATAGATAGATAGATAGATAGATAGATAGATAGATAGTTAGATAGCTAGATAGATGGATGAATAAATAGTTAGAACGGTAGATAGAAATATAGATACATAGATAGATAGATGGATTAATCATTACTTGGACTTTTTTAACCAAATTAGTTTTTTAGGTTTTTGATAATTAAAACAACCCCCTTAAGTTAATCATTACAATAAAATACAATTTTAAAATCATTAGTGTTTAAATATGCATAAATATGACGTTTTTACTGACAATTTGGTTGAGTTTACTCAAAGCATATTGCATGTTGACAATAAAATGATTATAACTTAAGTTCTATTTGAGATAAATTAATGAAATAAAAAGTGTATTCAATTTGATTATGCTGAGAAGTCACTTATTGGTTTTAAAAAATAATAAACCTTTTTGATTGGGGGGGGGGGGGGCGTTGAGTATCGAAATAAAGAAACCAATGTAAATTTCTTTTTTTTCTGATGGGTTTTAATGATTCATAGAGCAGCAAAACTGTTTTTAGAGAATAACCCTTTGTCTGTCTGTCCCTCCCCTTGTCTGTCCATCTGTCTAACTGCCTCTTTTTCGGATTTCAATGATTCATCTAGCATAGCCTAATTCTAATTAGTTAATACATGTATGAGAGCTCTATCCTGTCTCAATAACTTTTTTTTCCTAAGTAAAAGTTGTACAGTACAGTTGTACAGAATAAGATTTTTTATTAAAGTCTCGAAATTGAAATAAAAAAAAACAGCTGATCATTTTTGTGGATTTTTTTTAAATTTACTTTTTTACCCAAATTTTCATAGTTTTTCCCCAAAAAATTCACAATATTCTCACATTTCCAGCTTAGGTATTCTAAATTTATGCAAAAAAAGTATAATAGATGACATCTATAAAAAAGATCCATAACCTCAATTTACTATTCTAAGATTAGTAGGTAAAACATAGATCCTGGATGTGATAAAAGGATCATCTGAGGTTCCACCAAAGAAGTTTAAACAAATCAGAATCAGCAATGATTTTGTACAATGTTTTCATTGTAGTATTGACAAGTAAATCACTTCTAGATACCAAGCATATGGAGGCCTGGTAAAATTATTTCATTACTGAAACCAGGGAAACCTGACAATCAGGGTTCCAGCTACTGCCCTGTCACACCAAGATTATGCCAGTGATAGACCATTAACATCTATGCTAAGCAAGCAAGTTTCTCCTGTCAACCAAAACACAAAATCCCTCTACATGACAAATCTGATCCCACCACCCTCTAAACACCAAATGAAAAACAGGATTTCCCAACTAGATCTGTCTGAAAAGACCTACAGATCCAGACTTAAGGTGATACACACAGAATCTATCAGAAATACCAACAGAAACTAAAATGACAATAAAGATCTAAACATACCAGCCCCATCCATCAGAAAACATGAAAACTCATTACCCAGAACAGCTACAACCACCCTGGCTCAGTACTTTCAGGTTACAATGTTTACCTAAATACCTTAAAGGCCAGAGTAAACAAGAATCTGGTGCAGTTTGTGTCTGAAACTGGCAAGAATTTTACACAACCACCATCATTTTAACTGCAACCACAACCCATCAACACCTAGATACCTTTGAAAGCAGCCACAATACTGAACTGACTGTTTCCAATGACGATGAACAGCAACAGACAATAACAGAGGAACTATTTTGACATCAAGTCAGCAAGGAATCAATATTAAGCAAGATAACTTTTCAATATTACAAGGAAAACTTTATACAGAATCATTGCTGATTCTGAAGCATGTTAGTTTCAACTTCATTGATGGAACCTCAGAGGGACATCTTTATACAGCCAGGAACTATGCTATAACAATTCATGAGGCATGTACGAGGGACATGAAAAGTGAGTATTTTTTTGTGTTGACTACCAAAACAAACTTAAGTTTTATTTAATTGTTTAGACATTAATTCAAATAACAACTTCAAATAACTCTTACCAAACTTCTAGACTACAAATCTTAGATTAGTCAATTGATTCTGTAAGATCTTGTTATTGATGATAACATAATCTTTGGTTCAGCTGTCATCTATTATGCTTTTCTTTGAAAAAAATTAGATTAACTAAGCTGTAAATATGAGAACATTGTGATTTTTTGGGGAAAAAGTATGAAAATTTGAGGAAAAAAGTAATTTTTAAAAAAATCCACAAAAATGATCACCTGTGATTTAATGAAAGTTATGGGCTGAACTGTCATACACTCCCGGTCATAGAAATATATGTCTTGTCATATGTAACTCAAAAAAAACCTGTTTCCTATCCAGGACACCGGTGCTTAGCCGTTTTTTGCCTATTTTCAGGGCAAATTCATCATTAATTATGTAGGAATCAACTTTAAAAAAAAAATGTTTTTGGTTTACTTCATGGTAAATGATAGCAATAACCATTTTAAAATTTCTAGTACCAGCCACTAAACAGCTAGAAACGGCTGAACGATGAAGAAGAGTATTATGTTTAGATAGGGCTTGTTACATGTCTTTGGGAAGGTTTTTAGAGGTGCTGAGCTCAAAAATACCAACAAGAATTGTGACGGACCATCCATATGGCAAAGAGGAAACGGCTCAAAACAGCTGGCAGCGATCAGGAGTATAATGTGTAGATAGGGCCTGTGACATGCCTTTGGGTAGGTTTATAGGGATGCTGTGGCAGCTGGGATACTCAGAAAACAGCTGGCAGCAGTCAGGAGTATTATTTGTATATAGGGCTTGTGATGTGTCTTTGGGTAGGTTTTTAGATGTGCTGAGCTCAAAAATCCCAACAGGAATTGTGATCGCCCATCCATATGGCAGCTGAGAAATGGCTGAAAACGGCTGAGCTCAAATATATCAATAAGAATTGTAACTAACTATCCATGTGGCAGCTGGGATTAGGCTAAAAACAGCTGGCAGCAGTCAGGAGTATTAATTGTAGATAGGACTTGTGATCTGTCTTTGGGTAGGTTTTTAAGGGTGCTGAGCTAAAAAATAACAATAAGAATTGTGACTGACCATCCATATGGTAGCTGGAACAGCTACAGCTCAGCTGTTTGCCATGTTTTGTGGAAAATTAAGGATATGTAAACATCAAGCTTATCTACAATCAAAACTTTTAGATTTTCATAGCCATTTCTTCAGCCACGCAAGAAATACCACGCTTTAACTGCTGAAAGACTGCCACAGGTAGACCCAATACCTTAAATTTGAAGCCTTCAGCTTCTATAACAAAAAAGTTCTAGGCATTTTAAAATGACATTTTATGTACAATGAAAATTTGAAAGAATTTTAATGCTAATGTTAGAAATTTTGAAATTAAACTACATGGTCTAGAAACAAAATTATAAGCTTATTTTTGTCATAAATTTAGATTGCCAGTAACTATTCATATTTTTACAATAAAAATACCCATTTTTATAGTCAAAATCATTAAAAAAATCAAGTTTAACTTGCATTGTACCGAATGTACTGTAGCCAATCAGAAGGCTGAATCAGCTAAGCAACCAATCACAGCTGAGCTTGTATTAGTTTACCCCTTTGTTTCCGCTATGATTTTCGTTTACAAATGCAATTAAAATCGAATATTTTTCATAGATTTTGACTATGAAATGTGATGTTTTTATTATAATAATGTAATCAGTTACAGGCAATCTAAGTTTCTGACAAAGATAAGGTTATAATTTTGTGTCTAGGCGACGTAATTTAATATTGTTTTTTCTTTAATGAGCATTGGAAATCTTTCAAAATATTCATTGTACATAAAATGCTATTTTAAAATGCCTTGAACTTTTTTGTTGAAGGCTTTAAATTTGGGTATTGGGTCTACTTGTGGCAGTCTTTCAGCAGTTAAAGCGTGGTATTTCTTACAGGCGTCCTTTAACTTTACTATTGTTGATATTTTCAACAATATAGGGTTAAAATGTTAACCCATTAGTGACGAACCGGGTATTAAAACCTGGTTCCGAAAAATGGAAAAAAAAACCGGTTTCCGGCTTCATAATTGCATCATTCTCAGTATGAATCCCCCCTCTACTACCCTGGCTTTCATTTCCCCCTGGAGCAGGCAGTTTAGCTTACTTCCGTTTGCCGGTATAGCTCAACAAAATTTGAAAATCATGAAAATTCAAAATACCCTTCTAACTTTTTTGTTTTTATAGTAAAGTCGCTGATTTTTTTCGTGAAATCTAATGTTTATTGACAAGTACATCTATTTGTGAATTCGTTTTATTCAAATTATTATTTTTTATATGATTTTTTTATCGTTTTTTTACACCCTATTATGACCCAGTTCGGCTTGGCCATAAATACCCGACTCAGTTTCGGTTTTTATTACCCGGTTTTAACTTTTCAACCAATTAAAATAACAGTTTACATCATTAGTAAGGGTTTGAGCCACCCTAATAACCCTAGTAATCTCTATATGTGTCACCCAATAGTTTTATGCTCAATTTCTGATATGTAACACCCAAATTTTATATGTTCTTTTTTTGTGTATGTCGGGTTTTAAAACTTCGACAAACGGGCTTTTTTACCCGAAACGGCGGCTGAAACCAGCTGAAACACTAAATTTGAAATAAATCGCTTAGTATATTACTTGTAGCTCTATAGATTACATGAGGTTGTGTAGTTTTCAATTACGGATCGTATCAAAGTTCTAAAAAGTGTTCATCTCACTTTGGGCGTTCAAAAATTACATTTTTCAATTTTTACTACAAAACCGGGTTTTAATGCCGGCGGAAACCGCCCAAAATGGGTAATAATGCCTGGTTGGTATTTATGGCCAGGCCGAAACGGGTTTTTTTGCAACTTTCCTGTGCACGCCACTAGAAAAACAAAAAAATTTGAATTCCGTTTTTACCATTATAAAGCTTCCCTGAGATTTTCAGCTCGATTGGCCCATAAAAGTGGCGCTCGGCACTAATGGGTTAATTGAAAAAGTTTGATAATGAAGATTTATATTATATTTAATTGTTAAAATTATAAAGAAAAACCTGGAAACAGTAAAAAACTGACTTTTTTTTATTGAGGCAGGGAAAATTTTGTCAAATATTTGAATAAAAAAACAATATATAACAAAATGAATTATATTTAATAAAGTCACAAAGGGGCTTAATGAGTTTAGAAAATTTTTCATTTACTAATCATGTCAGTTAAACTCCATTATACAGAATACAGTGTAAAGATGTTCTCGTTTTAATTTTAGGTAATTTCAATTGCATTTTAATACCTTTTAATGTTTTATTTTTTGAAACATCATTTTATAAAATGTTATTGATTTTTGAAGTTATATGTTAGAATGTTTTTAAATTTTGTTAACATTTTGTTTTAAATGTAGAAAATTGGTAATTCTAAACATTCAAAAAATGATTTTATTAAATTTTCATCACTTAAATTGCATGTTTGATGAAATTTTCAACTGATAATTCAAGAAAAATCGTTTAAGTTTTATTATATTTTACTTTGAATTGTTAAAAAAATATATTATTGCCAAAAAAGGAGAAGTTATGCCTTCCTCAAAAAAAGACCTAAAACATGATTTAAGTAGTGGTACTAAAAAAGATTGCGAACTTTTGCAATTTTCTTGCAAAAAAAATTTTCTCAAATTTTAAAAATAGCAAAGGGTGTCATTAGACGTACTTACAGATACAATTGCTAAGTCATTTCGGCCTAACACTAAAATAAAGTTTTTACATCTGAGGGTGGAACAGTGCATTTTTAAAAAAGGTAGTGAAAAATTTCGGTATTATCCTCTAACCTAACCTAAAATAGTTATTCGTTGGGGGGGGGGGGGGGGGGGTGCAAATTGACATTTTGTGAGAAAATTTCACCAAAAATATTAAAATTTTTAACCCCAAAAAATCAGTTTTCTCCATTTTAACCAAAAACGGCCAGGAGGCCCCGGGTTTTGCAATAATAATATCAATATGCAACATGTATTATGTATAAAACAGTTTTCACAACCTGGGGCTTCCCGGCCGTTTTTGAGTAATTTAGCATTTTACATTGCATGGTTTGAACAATTTCGTTCTTGTTAATTTCAAAGTTTCCCCCGTTAGAGGGGGAAAGAGTCATTTTAGAGCCCAAAGTCATCTCTGCAATGTTTTCAAACTTTTTGAGGCGGATCTTTCTTTACTTTTGCATAATTAGCCTCCGGCCATCCGTTACGCCGTTATTTGCCACCGTTTGCATGATTTTTAACGATTTTTGCGTGTTCTCGCGGTTTTAATGGACATTTAAGGGTTAAAGGAGTCATTAAATAAAGATGACATAAACATACTTTTATTTTTGCAATTAAATTTGCTAAGTTTCATGTTTTCTATAAAAATGCGTATTTATAGCCGGTTTTGGTCCAGCAGAAATTCAAATTTAGGAAATAATTATAATATTTGCAAATCTTATAAATGCGTAATTATGTTTATATTCTTATACAAACTTTAAATGAAGATAGCTAGACTTAGAGTAAAGGTATTAACACAATTAAACAAATTATGCCTTAAAAACCGGTTTTTCCAAAGTACCTATTATTGGAAGATTTTTGGATCATTACCAATTTAAAGAGTGTGCAAAAATGTGTGCATTTTTTAAAATCAAATTGCGCAGCTTGTGTTAATAGTAGAAAAATAGTAGAAAATACCATAAAAATTTTCATAAACTCTAGTTTTTGGAAATATATGTATCATATTCATGCTATTTGTATGATAGAAGCTACATTGGAAAATATGAGAAAGGTTGAAAAGTTTTAAGTAAGTTGGGATATTTTACCACGTAGCTCCTAAACTATACGTAGCACAGGAATATTTCTTAAACACCCAAAAACTAGAGTTTATGATGATTCTAACAATATGCATAACATTTTTCTACTATTAACACAAGCCGCGCAATTTGAATTTTAAAAATATACACATTTTTGCATATTCTTTAAATTGGTCATGATCCAAAAATCTTCCAATAAAAGGTACTTTGGAAAAACCAGTTTTTAAGGCATAATTTGTTTAAAATCGCTAAATATTTTTTTCTTATACAAATTGCCCCAACCCAGTAAAGAAATTAACCCTTACAGATCGGGAGGGGGGGGGGTCATATTGACCCCCCCCCTCTATTTTTTCAATGTCATTTTTTTTGTAGGTAAGATAGAGAGTTGTGACTTCATGACTTTTTAAGTTTAGTAATTATACGTCGGCAAGAGTTGATTTTATTAGGATATCTGGTCTGTGTCGGTCGTGGTGTCCGGTCAAAGTCGGTTGGGTAGCACAAAAATTAAAAAAAATTCTAAATAAATCTTAATTTCTACATTATGACTTTGTATATAAGGTAGAAACCTAAATTTTTACTGATATATCAATGACCTTATGAGAAAAGTGGTGTTATGACCATTTGACCGCACCCTGACCAACTTTATGACCGATTTTTGTCCGGCTTTTACTACAGACATATATCATGAATATTGTGGCTTCTATTACAGCTAGAGACCTATAATTTTTTTTGGTAAATCCTTGAGCAATAATAAACAGATAAAATTATTAATAGGCGCCGCCAACCGCCGTTTTACCGCCGTAACCGCCGTAAATGGCGGTTTCCGTTATTTGCCGTTTTTTGGCGATGATCAGAAAAAGAAATTTTTTTTGTTATGAAAAATAAAAGTTCGTCCTAAAATTTGGTCATCCTAGCTCAAAATTGGCCGCTCTACAGCTGTTTTAAATTTAGCGGCTGGCCGCTAAAAAGCGGCTAAGGAGCGGCCTGACCGCTATGACTAGAAAAAGTAATTTTCTCTAAAAATACACATGAACCACCAGAAAAAAAATTTACGTCTTTATCTGTAACAGAAGCCGAGATAGAGGGGGGGGGGTCAATATGACCCCCCCCCCCAATCTATTAAGGTGGGAATAGGGGCCCGATCTGTAAGGGTTAAGATATAGATCATTAATTTCTGTCAATGGCAAATGGGTTATATTAAGCAATACTTTTGTCCTATAAAAAAAAACACCCTGTATAGTTAAAAGATAGATTGGTAGATAGATAGCCTAGATAGGTATTTTGATTGATCTGGTTAATTCCCAGCTATAATTTTCGTTCTACAGAAAAGGGAATTTAGTCCATTGTCTTATCCCTTGAGATCCATAGATATATCAACTTAAAGGGATAGTTGCATGAAGTGCATTTTAAAAAATTTATTGCAAGCAAAAGTTACAAGTATTCCATCAAACATATATGATATTGTATTACAGTAAATAACAAACAATTAGACATAACGAAATTAGTAGTCATGCTGTTATTTTTTATGAATATAGCCAGTTATATAAATAACATATATCACAAAAATACTATTTTAAGTCCTAATATTTTTAAACTACATGGTAGAATATTGAAATTCTTTCAAATGTATGCCCTATAAATGTAGTTTCACGAAATGCATTTGAACTTAATTTAGTGAACCGCAGATTTTTTCCTAGTTAATGGGTTAAGCTACATTTAAATAGCATATATTTGAAATGAATTCAATTTTCTACCACGTAGTTTTTAAAATATCAAGACTTGAAAATTGTCTTTTTGTGATATATGCAATTTAAAAAGACGATTTTCTAGTCTTGATATTTTAAAAACTACGTGGTTGAAAATTGAAATTCTTTCAAATATATGCCACATAAATGTAGTTTAAACATTTAACCAGGATAAAATATGCGGTTCACTAAATTAAGTTTAAATGCATTTCATGAAACTACCCCTTTAAACCATAGAACAGGAAAAATGATGCAGTTCACTAAATTCAAATTTAAAGGCATTTCGTGCAACTACCTTTTTAAAAAAAGAATTATATTTAACTCCATGCAGAAGCAGAGATTCCGTTGGACCAAAATATAGATATATAGATAGTAGATAGTTAGACATGTAGCTAAATAAATAAATAGATAGAAACAAAGCATATTCTATAGGTTTTCATTATAACAAGGATGACAACATTCATTAAAGTGAAGCACTGAAATGGTAGGACAAACGGACATTAATGCTTGTATAGTGTCTGAACTGAATAATCAAAATATAAATGAATAAGAGTCGAACCAAAATTTTAAATAAATTTGTTGAAAAACGGCTTGATACAGGATAATTTTTATGGACATACTTACATTTTATAGAGTTGCTTCGCTTATGATATTGTACTTTGTTGTCCCGGGAATCAGTATACCAAAAATCAGATCAATCGGATACTTAGATCACATAAAAGATTGTTGTTTAAAAAGTAAAAAAATCAACATGTTTAAAATGGACTTACGGACATTCTGGTAGTGATTATAGAGTTGCCTAACTACTACAGGAATAAATAGGACAAACATGCCTAAATTAACGAAAACAGCTATCTGTTACGGACGGACTGAATGGAACCACAACCCTCCAAAGAGAAGGGGGGGGGGGGTAAAGGAGTTATTACGCTCAAAATTATCCATAATTTCAAAACTTCTATTCTTACAGTTTGTTTAAGGCTATAACCCACTTGAAGTTATATCTTAATCTTTTAAAAATATATTTAGTCTTAGATAATTAGATAATAAACAAAGGTAAGTGGAAATAGTTGTATCTGCAGCAAAAGTTTTTAGTAGCTGCGCTTCTTTAATAAGAAAGTAAATCTCTAGATGTAGGGAAGACTGTACTGAGCATGTATAGCCACTATTTGAATAAAGCTGAAATAAAGTAGGGTTGCTGCGCTACTTTACTTCAAAAAAAGTATCCTATAATTGGATGATAATATAAATGTTTAAGTTAAGTTCAAATAGAAATAAAAATTTAACAATTATGGAACAATTTTAGCTGGAAAATAAAGATAAATAAATGATTTTAAAATTAGATGTTTTATAAATACAAATTATACAACTTTTTATTATAATAATTAAATGTGATTTTTTTTTGTATGTATACTATAACAATGGTTTAATGCTTTTTTTAAACACAATCTCTCAAAAGTACAGGTTCTATTGGCTATGACCCATAAGATAAGAAATTAAATTTTTTTTGTTTAAAGCAAAATATCTTGGAAATGGGATATCAAACTTCATAATCCATTTTTCTAACGTAACAAAAATTTCACAGCTAAAACATACAGATACTATATTACTTTTTACTTTATTTTTAGAATATAGTTTTTAGAAATGTCCTTTGGCCCCATGTATTGATATTTCAGGGATGATGTGGACGATAGGCTACATTTTCACTGGTACCCTAAGCTTTCTAACTACGTTATTTGTTTATTGATTTGAAACTTTTGGGTATTTTTATTGATTTTTTATATAATTGTATCAAACTTTTTAACAATTTATTTTAATGTGCAGAAGAGGTAATTTAGTTTATCATTATTGGAAATGTTGTTTGTAAATGTTGAGGATTATTTTATCCTCCCTATCCCTTTTTTCACACGGTTCATTTTGTGTTTTAGTATCAAATAATTCAGGAAAAAGGAAAAAAAAGAGAAAGATTTTGGTATTTTTATGAAAAAAGGTATAAACTATATTTTATTTCATAAATCTTTAATTTAGACCAAAACAGGTTTAAGGCTATTTTACCCAGAAATATAGATAAATACTTCTTCTTTTCAAATGTTAATTTTTAAAAATTTAACTAGTTATAATAAAAATGTTGTTACTAAGTACTGGATATTTATTCCTGGTCACTTTACTGTTAACTTCATCCATGAATATCTTTTAGGAAAAGTTTTTCTATTTTAGCCCCCCCGGGGAGTGTGTGAAATGTTTTTTTGACCTTTTTTTCCCACGTAATTAATTAAAGCATAATACTCATTTTTTTGTATTTATTTAAATTTTGATTTTTATTTATTTTTAACAGAATTTGAAAAGTTTTTTATGTATTAAAAATAGTTAAAGATATGTTTTTAAAAGGGATAGGGAAACATTTACTTTAGGATAATACATTTACTTTCTTTAGCATATAATTGTTGAATTAAAAATACATTTGTATCATTGCCATGCATAGTTAAGACTTTCAGGGAGTGGGAAGTCAGTAATCAAAACCATCCAATGACATCATTAAGATTCCTTGAAAATAATATTTGATAGAAATATTTATATATATTTCTATTATTATAAGAAACACTTTTGTGTAAGAATATTTTTTATTGGGTAACAGGAAACATTGGACGATTAAACTTGACATTTGTTGTGTGTCTTTAAAACTTTAAAACAGTGTGGTTGACAAAACAGCACAAACGTACACAACTTTTTGCTTCACTCCTATTATTTCACATACCCACTTTGGCAATTTTTTTTTATGCGTTAGCACTTAGCCTTTCCATGTTCTGTCTATAACACAAGAAACCAAAATATTTCTTTTCAGTGTACCCTTTTTATTACTTTACAACAGCTAGAAGTTTTGTAGTTATGAAGGAACACTTGGCAATAAATATTTGAGTTTAAAACAACAATTTGTTAAATATCTTACTTTCAATTTCTTATTAACTTATTAAACTTATATTTGTTCAGCAGTTATCGAGATCTTATGCTACACACTAACAGACATATGTTACTTGCTTAAAAAGATTTAGCATTTTACAATTATCCCGGGGCCTGTGAGAGATAGAAAAATAGAAATATAGAAATATAGATACATAGAAAGATAGATAGATAGTCCGTTTAATGGATAAATAGATAGATATATAGTCCGTTAGATAGATAGATAGATAGATAGTCCATTAGATAGATAGATAGTACGTTAGATAAATAGATAGTCCGTTAAATAGATAGATAGTCCGTTAGATAGATAGATATATAGTCCGTTAGATAGATAGATAGTCCGTTAGATAGATAGATTGATAGTCCGTTGGATAGATAGATAGATAGTCCGTTAGATAGATAGTTAGATAGATAGATAGATAGATAGATAGATAGATAGATAGATAGTCTGTTAGATAGATAGATAGATAGATAGTCCGTTAGATAGGTAGTCTGTTAGATAGATAGATTGTCCGTTAGATAGATAGATAGTCCGTTAGATAGATAGACAGATAGATAGTCCGTTAGATAGATAGATAGTCCGTTAGATAGATAGATATATAGATAGATTGTCCATTAGATAGATAGATAGTCCGTTAGATAGATAGATAGATGATTTTCTTTGTGAAAGAAATTTTTTTGTTGAAATCAGTCCATTAACAAGGAAGTTGAGTTTAGTGGTTCAGAGAGTCATTCTAGGTAAACTACGATATCAGATTTGTAATCTCCAATTAATATCCAGGTGAAAGGGAAAAAATTGGTTGAAATTGGTAAATAAACAAGAAAGTTGGATTTAATGGTTCAAATAGTTATTTTAGGTAAAGTACGATATCAGATTTGGAATATCCAATGAATAATAATCAAGAAAGTTAGGTTTAATGGTTCAAAGATTCCTTTTAGGTAAATTACAACCAAACTAGAAGCGATCATGACAAGTTTAGTGATTTTTTAACTTAATAATTTGAAAAATTTATTTTTATTGATTTTCCCTTATTTAAAAAAAATTTTCATTTTCCTCGAAATCTGAGAATGGTAATTAATCAAAGGAATTTATTGAAAAATATATGTGAAAAAATCACTAAAATTTCAAAAAATCTTGAAGCCGGCTGCAATTTTATATATGGAGTTTTACTATATAAATACTACTAGCGGCTTCGCCCCTAGCCTCTAGGGGCTTTGCCCTAAGAGGTTTGATCAACCTAATTTTACGTATTTTAGATTTAAAAAGAAAAAGTAAAAAAAATTTTTTTTTTTTTTTTGGGGGGGGGTATTTTTCATTTTTGGGGGGGGTTGGGGGTGTCCCACCCCCCAAGAAAATAGCTTAAAACCGTCACAGGACCAGTAGGTATATTCCCTGAAGAGTAGAACCCAATCGGTTCAGTGGTTACTGAGATCTTAAGCTTCAGACGGACAGACAGACGGACAGACGGACAGACGGACAGACAGACATCGTTCTACTTTGTATTATAGATAAGAAATTTTACTTAATAGCATATATTCTCTCTTTTTCGAAGCTACTTTTTTTCACAGCCGGCTTCAAAATAATATATGTATAGTTAGATATATTGGAGGTAGAGCTGGATCTTTAAATCATTTTAGTGGTGAGCCAGATCGGGGTGATCCAACTTTCCACCAATGAGAGCACAGCATTTTATGAAATACCGCGCTGTGATTGGCTGAAATTCGGCTCACCCCGATCTGACTCACCACTAAAATGATTTATAGGTCCAGCTTAGGTAATAATAGGTTTAAACACACACAGAGAAACATCCTACCTCTTATTACTTACTCCTTACTGAGGGCCTGTCCGTCTGTCTTTCACTCCGCCACAACGTAAAGGCACTTCAAGATTTCGTGATTTTTTAAATAGTTTCACTATTCGTGTCTGATCCAAGTTATGTTAACTTACAGTGCTGCGCCACTAGGAATTTAATATTTTTTGGTAATAAAATTGTTAATAATAGGTTTTTACATTTAATGGGCTGACAGACAACTGAATTAATTCAATTTACTGATTAGGGATCTACTATATTAATAACTAGCGGCTACGCCCCTAAAGGCCTCTTGGGGCACTTGAGGAGGGGGGAGTTGAATAAGATAACCCAATTTTTTATTTTAGATTTTAAAAGAAAAAAAAGTATTTATTTGCGGGGGGGGGGAGGAGGGGAGCACCCCGCCAACCCTTTTTAATTTTAGTTTATGAAATAAATTTTAATTTTTTTCTAGGGGCGATTTCTCTTAGGAGGGTGGTGGTAACTTACCCCAAAATAGTTAGCTTACCTTTCCGGGACCTATTAGAAGCTACCCTTTAAAGGAAAACCTAAATTGTCCCACGGTTAGTGGTATCCTTCGGCACAGACATACATTCAGTTACTTTATTATAATGATATTAACATTAAGGTTCAACAATCCACAGATGTGGGAGGACAGAACAAGGAGAGGATTGTTCCTGTCTATCCAGCTAACAGCCAGGTAAAGTCAGGGATAGGACAATGGACGTTAAAATGATTACAACCCCTACAAAGATAAACAATATTACCCCTTCTAAAGATTTAAATTGTTGGAAATGTTTAAATACTATTGTTTTTGAAGAAAACAATAACAATCTATAAAATCTTATCTAAAGTTTTTAAGCAAATTGATAAAAACGTGCCAAAGGACTTTATATTCAATCATTGGCCGTTAACGAGATCTTGACGGTCAGATATTTTCAAATTTCTTTTTTTATAAAAAAACCCGTGAAATTATCCATAATTTTTGCCCAGGTAAAAGTAGCGCCAGTATATCCTGCGAGTAGCCTGACGGCAACCGCTAACAGTCCCAAAACAACCGCCAAGCCGGCATCACGCCCGCAGCCGCCACAAAAAGAGGCGGAAATTATTCGCGGCCAATCGGCGGCCGAAGCGCCAGAATTTCTTGTTCACTCCGCCAAGTACGAGCTAATGAATCAGGAAATTGAAAATGAATTTGATATGGTTAGTTTTATTCATTTTTTGTACCGAAGCTACACTTTGATTAAATTTGTTAATCCGTGTGTAACGCTATGAGGAAGAAATGTGATTATCTGGGTTGCTATTTAAGATAGGCTGCTGATATTTTTGTAGAAATGCCCCTTATCAAAGAGCATCCATCATTCAACTTACTTTGTCCGTCAATCATGCAGCACGTTATTTCTTAAAGGTTTTGTACTTTAACATGAAAACTGATTTTAATCCAATGTATATTTATCGGTTTTGAAGCCATAATGATAAAAAACATTTAACACACCATAACTTTTATTTTGAATATTTCAGAATTCCTCACTGCTAGAGAACCAAGACTACCAAGACATAGATTATACAAGTGGTGGCCTGGTTTCATATCATATCTCTCTCACAAAGAAAAGAAAAAAGAAACAGCTGTTTAAATAGAAACCTCTATCTACCATATTTGTTATAATTAAGCAATAAGCATTGATAAGTTAAGATGGTTAAAGAATAAAATTTTAACAAAAGTGGTTGACAAAAATACTTATATTAAAAGACATTTTTAATAAGCATGGATTGCTACTAGAAAGCTATATCTACCATATCATCTATGGTAATTAAGTGATTTTGGCCGACTTACTATCGACATTCTGTTATCAAATATGAATAATTTAAGTCGAAGACTATATAATAACTAACTAGTCTTATAAAAATAAGATATAGGATGTGTATAAACTTTAAAATTTCTAATCCAATGTTTTTTTTGTCTATTTTGTAAATATGTATAATATATTTGTAATATAATTTATTTTTGTTATAAAAATTCTTTTTTCATTATATTAACTTATTTAAGTATTTAGTTATAAAAAAAACTTTTTTTCAAATGAATCAACTTGAAGGAATACTAAAGGGTGAGCAAAAAAAAATGCGTTCCTTTTTAAAATTCAAATTGCACGGCTTGTGTTAATGGTAGAAAAATGTTATGCATATCGTTAGAACCGCTTTGAACTCTATTTTTTTGAAATATAAGAACGATTCCTCTGCTACGTATAGTTAGGGAGCTACGTGTTAAAATGTCCTAACTGACGTAAAACTTGACTTGCGAGTAAATTTTAAAATATAACCAAAAATTAGAGAAGATATTTTGCAAAAAGAGATGCCTACATTTTTAAATTGCGCAGCTTGTGTTAATAGTAGAAAAATGTTATGCATACCGTTAGAACCGCTATGAACTGTATTTTTTTGGAAATATAAGAACGGTTCCTGTGCTACGCATAGTTTAGGAGCCAGATGGTAAAATGTCCCAAAATTTACTCGCAATTCAAGTTTTAAGTCAGTTGGGACATTTTAACACGTAGCTCCTAAACTATGCGTAGCACAGGAATTGTTTTTATATTTCCTAAAAATAGACTTCATAGCGCTTCTAACGATATGCATAACATTTTTCTACTATTAACACAAGCCGCGCAATTTCAATTTTAGAAAGGTACGCCTTTTTTTTTGCTCACCCTTTAACTAAACGAGGATGACAACATCCATATAAAAGCGAAGCTCTGAAATGGTAGTACAAACTAACATTTTTGTGACTTGATTATAAAGATGTTTCGCCTTTATCATTGTACCTTAATGTAATAGGAAATAATATTCCAAAAATCAGATATAACAGGATAAGGGGGGGGGGGGTAATGCAACCATCTCGTAATCAATGTATAAATGGCACTTTAAATTCGAATTTTGCTCTGAAATTATGCATTAGTAATCCTTGGTAGGTCTATTTTCCCTAAATAGAAAAAAAAGTTGAAAAAGTAACGGCTAACGGCTCAGCCGTTTAGCCGGTTTTTGGCTATTTTTAAGGCAAATCTGTCATAAATTACGTAGAAATCAACTTTTTGAAACATATTTTTGCTTTAAATCATGTGAAATGATGCAAAAAAAAAACATTTTTTAGATTTCTAGTACCAGCAACTACCGTTTTGGATCGGAAAAGAGCATTATGTGGAGAGAGGTTTTGTGATGGATTTCGCTTGAAAATACCCAACAAATGGCTAAACGGATGAGCCGTTGGCCGCTACTTTTCCAACTTTTTGTTCGATTTAGGGAAAATAGACCTACCAAGGATTACTCATGCAAAATTTCAGATCAAAATTCGAATTCTAAGTGCCATTTATACATTGATTACGAGATGGTTGCATTAAACCCCCCCCCCCCTTATATCACATAAAAAAGGTTAAAATTATATTTTTATTCATTGGACGTACCGACATTTTTGTAACGATTATGGAGTTGCTTTGCTTCGTAAATCGTACCTTACTGTTTTGGGAATAATTATGCGAAGATAGAAATCGATGATAGGGACAATTCCAACATGACTAAATTAACCAAATGAGCTAACCGTCACTGATTGACGTTACAGAACAACACTAATTATAGATACGCTTCGATTCTAACAATCTATAATACAAAGTAGAACGATGTCTGTCTGTCTGTTTGTAGCGAAGGATCTCGCTAACCGCTGAACCGATCGGGTTCTCCTTTACAGGGTAGCTTCTCATAGTTCATAGGAAGGTTTATAACTATTTTCTTGGGGGGTGGGACCCCCCCCCCTTAGATATACCACACTTTTCTGGGATCTTGCCAGATCAAGTATCAACTGTGGGGAATATCAAAGGATGACTCCATGCAAAATTTGAGCCTGATCCGGCCAAAACCGGCCGTGATTTTTATAAAAAACCGGTTTTTTCCGGTTTTTAGGGGGTATCTGTAAATCGATTCAGCTGGAGCAAAACCGGTTGGAGGTACAAAAAATTTTACTTCACATGAAATTTAGCCAATGTAATTGCCTACAAAAATGTACTTCATCATCAACTTGATTGGACAACTCTTTCCCCTCCTAAATGTCCATTAAAATCTCGGAAACGGCAAAAATCGCCAAAAATCACGCCTTCGGCGGCGAATAACGGCTAAACGGTCAGCCGGAGGCGAACCAAACATAAGTAAAGAAATGTCCGCCTCAAAAAGTTGTTCAACATCACAGAGATGCTTGAAGTCTCTAAAACGACTCCTTCCCCTCCTTTAAGGGGAAAAACTGAAAAAACGTGATTTTCAAAAGTATGACCACTTCGTGGGTGTGGGGGGCACTGAACCCGTCACCCCAGGGTCACCAAATATAAAGTCTAGGCGGCCAACAATGCTGAATTTTAACCAAGTGAAAGTCTTGTGTCATTATCTCTTATGAGAAAAAAGTTATTAATTAATTAAAATTTCATATTGTGATTTTTTGTTAGATTTCTTTGATGAAATGACAGGCCGGTCAATTTTTAGGCCATTTTTTGCGGTTTTTGGCCTGTCACGCCCAAACGGTTTGAGATAATCTAACGGGACCTTTTGCCCAACCTAAGTCTGGTTATTTGTGAGGTCTAGGGAAAAAAATCAGACTTACGCAAAAGATTATAATAATAATCTTTACACAGAAAAATGGCACACGGTGAGGGTTTGAGGGGGCAAAATGAGCCAACCAGCGATTTTTGACGGATCGCAGCAACGTCGTGCTTCATCCAATCCGGGATTTTTTCTCTCTTAGACCTCACAAATAACCAGACTTAGGTTGGGCAAAAGGTCCCGTGAGATTATCTCAAACCGTTTGGGCGTGACAGGCCAAAAACCGCAAAAAATGGCCTAAAAATTGACCGGCCTGTCATTTCATCAAAGAAATCCATCAAAAAATCACAATTTGAAATTTTAATTAATTAATAACTTTTTTCTCATAAGAGATAATGACACAAGACTTTCACTTGGTTAAAATTCAGCATTGTGGGCCGCCTAGACTTTATATTTGGTGACCCTGGGGTGACGGGTTCAGTGCCCCCCACACCCACGAAGTGGTCATACTAACGGGACCTTTTGCCCAACCTAAGTCTGGTTATTTGTGAGGTCTAGGGAAAAAAATCAGACTTACGCAAAAGATTATAATAATAATCTTTACACAGAAAAATGGCACACGGTGAGGGTTTGAGGGGGCAAAATGAGCCAACCAGCGATTTTTGACGGATCGCAGCAACGTCGTGCTTCATCCAATCCGGGATTTTTTCTCTCTTAGACCTCACAAATAACCAGACTTAGGTTGGGCAAAAGGTCCCGTGAGATTATCTCAAACCGTTTGGGCGTGACAGGCCAAAAACCGCAAAAAATGGCCTAAAAATTGACCGGCCTGTCATTTCATCAAAGAAATCCATCAAAAAATCACAATTTGAAATTTTAATTAATTAATAACTTTTTTCTCATAAGAGATAATGACACAAGACTTTCACTTGGTTAAAATTCAGCATTGTGGGCCGCCTAGACTTTATATTTGGTGACCCTGGGGTGACGGGTTCAGTGCCCCCCACACCCACGAAGTGGTCATACTTTTGAAAATCACGTTTTTTCAGTTTTTCCCCTTAAAGGAGGGGAAGGAGTCGTTTTAGAGACTTCAAGCATCTCTGTGATGTTGAACAACTTTTTGAGGCGGACATTTCTTTACTTATGTTTGATTCGCCTCCGGCTGACCGTTTAGCCAATATTCGCCGCCGAAGGCGTGATTTTTGGCGATTTTTGCCGTTTCCGAGATTTTAATGGACATTTAGGAGGGGAAAGAGTTGTCAAATCAAGTTGATAATGAAGTACATTTTTGTAGGCAATTACATTGGCTAAATTTCATGTGAAGTAAAATTTTTTGTACCTCCAACCGGTTTTGCTCCAGCTGAATCGATTTACAGATACCCCCTAAAAACCGGAAAAAACCGGTTTTTTTATAAAAATCACGGCCGGTTTTGGCCGGATCAGGCTCGAATTTTGCATGGAGTCATCCTTTGGTATTCCCTACAGTTGATACTTGATCTGGCAAGATCCCAGAAAAGTGTGGTATATCTACCCCCCCCCCAAGGATAAAGCTTTGCTTAGGTAAATTATTTTGTATAAAAATTTCTTGTACAATATAAAGCAGAGATATATGGATGGGACAAAGAATCTATAATTCATACGTGTATGATCATTGGATACTAATAAATTTATCAGCCATTGTTTTATCCCTGGATATTCCCATTAGACATATAAATACAGCTCTCTCCCCCTTGCAAAGGGACTTACTAAGAATTCTAAATCCGTTTTATCCATTATCTGCTCGACTGTAGGTACTTGTTCAATGTTCATATAACTATGATCTTTGCTACTTTATTAAAAGATACTGCCATCCTTGTCTGTTTGAAAGGTATAATAAAGAACAAAACTAACTGTTATGACTTTTATTATTTTTTTTAAGGTAGTGTACACGTATCACACCCAATAAATTTTTAAAAACAAATATTAAAAACTGTGGTGGGAGCGAAATATTACAATGTTCAATAAAAACATGTTAAGCAGAAATGATGAGCCTGTGTCAACTGGGCACCAGTATGAATGTTAAAAACAGTTAATCAGGGTCCATAATTCTGCGCATTTCTTGATGGTATTACAAGGGTTGTGGTCCAACTTGCATTCAGAGTAAATTACTTGAGGATCTTGCCCTGGTTGAATTTTCTACCCTCCTTGTCCTCTCCCTCCCATTTGAAATACTGCTTCACGAGAGCCTGAAAGAAAAATTTAAAATAACAAAGGATATTTTGATAAAATTAGTGGAAATTTTTAAATACTACAGGTTAGTACTAACGAAATCAGAGATGGTAGACGGCCTTATCTTGTAAATTGCACTGGTTGGGTTATGTTATATATAATCTTAATTTGATTAAACAACCTAGTTGCAGGGGTGTATATTCTGCATGGGATCCCCGGCTAAGGGGGGGGGGGGGGGGGGGAAATAAAAAATAAGTGGTTGGAGGGAAAAAAATTGTAAAAATTAAGAAAACTGAAAACATTTTTTCCATTTCCCCCCCTCCTTAGAGAAAAAAACTAAAAAAATGTGTGGTATGAGGGATAAAATAAATAAAATATAGAGTTCTTTAAATATTTTTTCATTTTTCCCCCTACTTGGAGAGAAAAAACTAGGGGGGGAAAAAAAATGAAAAATTTTGTAGCCGGGGAAAAAAAATAAATCTTGTGCAGAATATACACCCCTGCCTAGTTGTGTAATATCACTTCGTATTTAAGAACGATTTTGTACCAGTCAAATTTAAAGTGCAATGTCTATTCCCTCCCTGGATTTTGTAATTGCAACTATTCAAAATTAAACACTTGTTGCTTTGCCCTGGCGTCTAGAAGAAGGCTGTGAGGTCAGTATAATAACATAAAACCACCCCAAGACATTTTTCAGCAATCCTTAGTTTTAAACAAAAATAACCATACTACTTTTATAATAGGATATCGGCCTAAAGTCCTTTCACATTTGTAATGTTGCAATGATAGTTTCAAAGAAATTATAAACAATATACTTTCATTTGATGAGCGATCAGGCATTCATTGATCTTCCATAAGTAATGAACAATAATAATATTGTATTAATACTGTTGACTTTTTATGGAACTAACGGTTGAAGTCCCTAACATAAAGGTAATTTGTCTTTAAAAGGAAGGGTGCAGAAAATGGTTAAAAACTATCCAGAGACCTATGTAAGCTTCCCTTGAAGGAAAAAACCTCATATCAGTAGAGTATTTTTCTAACACTTAAGCTTCAGAAAAACCTTACTTTATAAAATAACATTGGTATTATTGAAGAATAACGCATTTTAAGGCTTGCTTCAGAGAACTTACGGTATTCCCCATCCCCTAAAATGCTATGGACCTCTCTTGAAAATTGAAAGAAATAAAGATAACTCTGTATATTAAAGTCTATGGTGTGTGTGTGTAGGTTGGGATATAAGGGTTGTAAATCATGCAAACCTTGGTGTTATCTGTAGCAGGATCCAGTTTCTCCCAGGCGTAGCTGGAATAATCAATCTGCCAGTCCTCACATAATTCAAAAGCTAATTCTTGTCCCTTGAACACCCAAATACCTAAATAAAATATTTTTACTCATTGAAATAACATTTTAGTCTGCTAAGATATTGAAAAACAATCTTAAGAGAAAATATACTTTGCTCCCCTCTTTTGTGAAATATTACAAGTATTTAAATTTTACGAATACAATTTAATTTTATTTTTGTTATCAAACTTAACTTTGATATGGACCCCTAATTTAAATGTTTTGATAAAATATCTATGTTAAGGGGGGGGGGGGGGAGAGTTATACAACAATCTCGTAATTAATGATTAAATGGCACTTAGAATTCGAATTTTGATCTGAAATTTTGCATGAATAATCCTTGGTAGGTCTATTTCCCCTAAATCTAACAAAAATTTGGAACCTCAGCAGTTTTGCAATTTTTTGGCTATTTTAGTCACGAAACCTATCTCCACATAATACTTTTTGTCGCTCAAAAACTTTATCAAACAGTTCTAACCGGTAGCTGATGGTACTAGAAATTTATAAAATGGTTGTTGCTATCATTTAACATGAATGTAACCAAAAATATGTTCTAAAAAGTTGATTCCTATGCAGGGGTGTATATTCTGCATGGGATCCCCGGCTCAGGGGGGGGGAAAAAAAATAAAAATAAGTGGTTGGAGGGAAAAAAAATGTAAAAATTAAGAAAACTGAAAACATTTTTTCCATTTCGTCCCCCTCCTTGGTTAAAAAAACTAAAAAAATGTGTGGTAGGAGGGATAAAATAAATAAAATATATAGTTCTTTAAATATTTTTCTATTTCCCCCCCTACTTTTTAAGAAAAATCTAGGGGGGAAAAAAAATTAAAAATTTTTTAGCAGGGGAAAAAAAATAAATTTTGTGCAGAATATACACCCCTGTTCCTATGTTACGAATGATGAATTTGCCCTGAAAATAGGCCAAAAACGGCTGAGCCGCCAGCCGTTACTATCCAACTTTTTGTTCGATTTAGGGAAAATAGACCTACCAAGGATTACTCATGAAAAATTTCAGATAGATTTACTAATTCTAAGTGCCATTTAATCATTGATTACGAGATGGTTGAATGCAAATATTTATAAAATAAATTATCTAAACCTTGACAAAATTTTAAGGCAGCTAGATTGCTAAGGAGCAGTCTGACTGCTATGACTAGAAAAAGTAATTTTCTCTAAAAATACACATAAACCACCAGAAAAAATTTTACGTTAGATTTTAGAGGGGGGGGGGGCTCTTAGAGCCCCCCCCCCCGATCTATTAAGGTGGGAATTGGGGCCCGATCTGTAAGGGTTAACTCCCATATAGATAACTACTTAGTATTGCCTCATTAGGTCAAGTTTTAAGCAATTATGTAAAAGTATGCATCTCACCGGAAATTGTGGAGTTATTGTCCTCTCCAAAGAGACAACAAGAGGCGAAGGCATTCTTCTTCAATTTTTCTAATCTTTGGATCATACCTAAAACAAGGGTAGATAAGTTCACAAGTAGCAAGCTTACAATATCAGAATTCACAGTTATGGAATCTCGACTACAAAGATTTTTTTTATCCAATCTTGACAAGTGAGGTATTTTTGGAAAGAGGAATATACATAGAAAACGCCTATGTAAATTAGAAAATCCACAGAAATCATATTTGCAAGTTATTTGCAAAAATCTGCAATGTTAATTTGCAAAATTAATTTCATGCCTTAAATGACCGATTTAGAAAAAAATATTTTTTATAAAATGTGTTCATCTATAAGTTTAGAACGTACCTACTTAAGGCAAAAAAAATTTCTTTAGTGTCACTTTTTTCACCTTATATAGGAAAAAAGCAGTTTCTCACAATTTAAGATAAAAAAAGGTATAGGAAAAAAAAATATGTTTTTTCTTGATGTAAACACAATAATTGGCATAAAATCTATCATCCTAAATGTAAAAATCAGATATAGACTTCTTTTAAGAGCAAATATAGTGCAAAAAGTAACCAAGACATTTAGTGATCAAAAACTATAAAACAAGTTATAACTTTTTTCAACCCTATCATTGATTAAAATGCACTTTTAGGTTTACTCATTACCAAAGTTGCACATAAGAACTCTTTATTAAGTTATTAAAGAAAATAAAATCAACAATTAGGCGTTTTTTATAATGTAGACCATTTTGTAGTTGTTTTTTGGCATTTATTTTGTTTAATTACTACATAAAAAGAGTTTTTATGCACTACTTCGGTAATTCTTAAACCTAAAAGTGCAATTTAATCAATGACAATGTTAAAAAAAATTATAACATGTTTTATAGTTTTTGATCACTAATTTTATATCCATTTATCTGATATATATATCAAAAGCAAAAAGAACTATTTTCTTTAGATTTTCATACTTTGCAAAAATGTCTTGGTTACTTATTGCACTATATTTGCTCTAAAAAGAAGTCTATATCTGATTTTACATTTAGGATGATATATTTTATGCCAATTATTGTGTTTACATCAAGAAAAACATGTTTATTGTTCCTATACCTTTTTTATCATAAATTGTGAGAAACTTCTTTTTTCATATATAAGGTGAAAAAGTGACACTAAAGAAATTTTTGTTGCCTTAATTATGTTCTAAACTTATAGATAAACACATTTCATAAAAGATTTTTTTTTCTAAATCGGTCATTTAAGGCATGAAATTAATTTTGCAAATTAACATTGCAGATTTTTGCAAATAACTTGCAAAAATGATTTTTGCGGATTTTCTAATTTACATACGCGTTTTCAATGTACATTCCTCTTTCCAAAAATACCTCAGTTGTCAAGATTGGATAAAAAAATCTTTGTGGTCGATATTTCATAACTGTGAAAGAAAAAGTTGCTGAAAATAGAATATATACTATATAGTCTAATTAAATTAACTAGGGATAAATAGAAGTAAAACAGTTTTTACCCAAACATTTCAATCCATTGTGATATACAAGCATGCCCTTGTAGTAGAGTACTTCGAATAATATGATTAGTTAGAAGAGGACAAAGTTTGTTACAAAAAAACGAGTGACGCTAAGCAGCATGACCGACTAACAGACAGACCAAACAATGAAAAGAATAAATGCGCATGTGACATTGATATCTTAGCTAAAATTCTAAGCGGTATGTCTTTCATAGCAACAGAGAATATAACATATCACCCACAGCGTTACGGACCGACTAAGATTAGTATAGATTAGCTTCGCTAATAGCTATTTCTCGCATCTTATTATAAACGGCTTTCCGCGGATATAAAATGTACAATTATAAGATTAATTCGGCATCTCAGGGCTAAAAAACTGGTTTTAATCTTATAATTGTACATTTTTATATTCGTAGAAAACTGGTTATAATGCGGTGCTAGACATAGTTTTTTCGTATGAATGAGAACCGGTTCCTCTCCACCGGATTCGAATGAATACGAGAAAAATAATTATATTGTTGTACGTACCTCCCATGAGATTGCAAGACATGAAAACCATGGTAAGTTCATCGTTGTACTTATAATCTCCCTGAAATTAAAAGTTTTATTTAATGGAATTATTATTACTTTGATGCAGGGATGTGGAGTCGGAGCCAGGATCCGGAGACACCATTTTTTGCTGGAGCACGAGCTTAACCCCATCCCATCCCCTCCTAATTGGTGAAAAAATGACAATAAAAAGTTTCATGTCATAATATCTAGGTATGCATTTTCTATATCAAATTTATTTAAAGACAATCATTTAAAATAATCTAAAACCATTTATTCTCCCCAATATTTATCACCCTACACAATGAGGAAAATTCATGGACTTTTAGGGATACAATGGACAATAACCATCTTATTATGTTAATAATTAACCCTACTGAACTAAAATTAATGGTTAAAAGATCATGATCAGTTGGAGACCAATCGCAGTTAAAGTACCTTGTTTTTAAGGACGAATAAGAAAGTAATGTGTAAAAAAAACACCCCTTCCCCCCCCCCTCCAAACTAAAAAAAAACATTGTAACTTACCCTCCAGATGGAGTAGTGCTCGGGGTCAAAGTGTTCCCAAAACCATTTGATAGAATCATCCTCATCATTGTTGGAGTAAAACCTAAATACAAAAAAATAATCAATACTTGACATTAAAAATTTTTTCTTTCAAATTTGAGGATTCTGTTCAGAAAGCATTCTATCTCTCAGGATGAATCAGACTGACATGCAAATCGATTTTATTTTTGTTTCATCATTATGTTCTTCTATTCAGGATCGTCTGGGATAAGACATTGGACTAAAATTGTATTTGTACCAAAAGTTCAAACATTATTTCATTGGTTGCCTTGGAAACTTTGAGCATTCTAATAAACAGAAGGGTCGCCTTTGTTCATTTTAAGTAGTATGTACTTCAAACTTTGTCCCTTAAGATCCCTGGAATGAATAGCAAACCGGTTTTTACCTCTTCCAGTCCTCCATGTTGAATTTGGTACCAGAGGGAAGCTCATCCAGGGGATCTTTCTTCTTGGGGGCCACTAAAAAAACCTGGACGTTAATTAAGTTAAATAATAGCAGAAGCTATGCTTATTAACAATCCTAAAAAAAGTTTTTTTTTGGCCATTTCGAAAAATACTGAACCGATTGAGTTCTCCATTTTAGGGATGCTTCATAAAGATTGGGATTGTTTTATGCCCATCCATCTCTGCTAATTCAAAGTCCCTTGTTGCTAGAGTAGCAATGACTAGTAAATAAATATTTAGTACATACAGATAGCAAATCTAGAAATTGGACCTTTAAGAACTCCTAAACTTATTGCGATATGAAGGCTAAATTCATGAAACCTTACAAAATTTTTAATATCCATAATTTGTTGTTTTTATGAAGTTTTTATTCGCTTAGTTACCGTATTTTTAAGGTATCAATTGTACTAATAAAGTTAATCCTCTTGAGTTTTTAAGAGTATCCTTTTATATTATAGGAGCTTTTATCAAAGTAAAAAAACATACAAAAATTAATCTTAAAAAGATTCTTAACTTTAAAATTAATAAATGTATTAAAAGAAATAAATCCATATAAGGATATTTGTTTATAATACAAGTACTATTATATAAGGGGAAAAATACAGGGATGGGGCATTAAAAAGAAATCAATCGAACAAATCAGAAAATATGATCGTACGTATTTATGAAAGATTGTATCAACCGTAATTTTCATAAAGCCTTTTAATAGCCTTAAATTGGATAAAGAAACAAGAGTTTGAGTAAGGGGAAGAATTTCAACTAGGTTGAAAAATACAAACCCTTAACTTATTATGATTTCCTTAAAACGACATTACTTTTTCTTATCCCCGCTTCCCTGAAAACAAGACAGGTGCAACATAACAGGAAGTCTAATATTAGGGGAATAATTTAATCATCTCCCCCCCCCCAAAAAAAAATTATAATTTCCTTGATTCCGAATAGTCCAAGTACAGCTGCAATACTAACAAATTGTCAAGGATCTAAGGAATAAGCAGTGGACTAAAAACATTAATATACACCAAAAATCATGAACTAAATTACTCCACCTAAAGATTAGGATCTTGATGGACAAGTTTGCTTAGGACTTATGGTTTATTAAAGATTTCCTAAAGTTTTAAACCAACAAATAAAGGAGCGTATTCGTAAAACTTTGGTCCCATTATGATTTACAATTTTATGTCCCCTCCCTACTTTAAATACAGCAGGACAGACAAAGAATACTCACTTGCTGGTTCATCATCAGCGGGCTCCTCCTTTTTCTTTTCCTCCTTCTTGGGCTTAGCCTCGGCGGGCTTAGCATCACCCTTCTTCTTATCCTTCTTGCCGGCATCTCCACCCTTGCCTAAGTAACCATAATTTATGTAATTTTAAAATTAATATTAGACATGGGATAGTTAATCTAATAAGTAGTTATTTCAGAAAGCAATTTATCATCAATGGCTGTCAGACTGACATGCAAATCGATATTATAATTGTTTCATCATTATAAAAGGTTTCTCATAATCTTTCGATGCATCTTTCATGAACTGTTTATTTAACACTAGCGGCTTTAAAAGAAACGTAAAATGTTAAAATTTTCCGTTAACCATTAACTCTCTAAAAACCCCGCTAGGCGGCACTAGTTTCGTAGAACATTTATATTTCTCTTGGCAGGGTTGTGGTATCCTCCCCAAACTATTTTTGGCAAAAATAGTTATAAACCTGCCCAGGACTTGCAAGAAGCTACACTAAAGGAGAACCGTATCCGTTCAGCGATTAGAGATACTTCGATAAAAAACAGACAGATTTAGTTTCTTTATTAAAACGATGGAAGGCTCTGCAGGTAATAGTGTATACCTGAAAATTCTGCGTACTTCTTGGAATCGAACTCTGCCATCTTGGTGCAGAGGACAGTGTCTCCAAGGACTGCCTTAACATTGGGTTGGTTGACAACAGTGGTAAACCATCTGGTAACATTGCCGTAGGGCTTCCTGTAGTTACAAATGTGTTATTTAATTTTCCATTATTTGTATAGTAATAATTTTTAGATGACTAAGTATTAATAACCAATGCTTAAATTATAAGAAAGTATGGATAAGGTAATGGACGATAACTTATTATTTCGTCCCTAAAACTCTATATCCTCAATAATCAAATGAATTAGAAGAAACACATTCCTGAAGGCAGGGTCAAGGACCAGCTTGAATAGGCTGAGCATTGTGCAGCAGACAGAAATGTCGGCCAGGGAGATGCGCTCTCCAACCAGGAAGGTTTTGGTGAGAAGGTGGGTGTTCAGGTATTCCAAAGCCTTCTTCACATCCTCCTTGGCTCTGTCGGTCTGACCCTTGTTGTACTACAAAAAAAAAGTTAACATCATTTGCGGTTAAGAACTCACGGAGTTTTACGATTCTTGTTTAATTTCATTGTAAATAATGATGTATTTGTTTTCTTTCATCGAATAGGTAGTAAAAATCTTAGATAAATAATATTTGGAACATAAACGTCAAAATTCAATAAAAATACAGACACAAAGTTAGGGCCAAAGAATAAAGAACATAAGGGGGGGGGGGGGGGGGGTTAATGCAACCATCTCGTAATCAGTGAGCAAATGACACTTAGAATTCGAATTTCGATCTGAACTTTTGCATGAGTAATCCTTGGTAGGTCTATTTTCCCTAAATCGAACAAAAAGTTGGAAAATTAACGGCTAGCGGCTCAGCCGTTCAGCCGTTTTTTGCCTATTTTCAGGGTAAATCCATCATCAATTACGTAGGAATCAACTTTTTAAAACATAATTTTCGTTTAATTCATGTTAAATGATAGCAATAACCAATTTTAAAACTTCTAGTACCAACAGCTACCGTCTAGAACCGTTTGATAGCGTTTTGGAGTAGAAAAGAGTACTATGTTGAGAGAGGTTTCGTGACTAATTTGCAATATAAATATCAAACAAATGGCAAAACAGATGAGCCGCCAGCCGTTAGCCGTTACTTTTCCAACTTTTTGTTCGATTTAGGGAAAATAGATCTACCAAGGATTACTCATGCAAAGTTATAGAAGGAAATTCGAATTCTAAGTGCCATTTGCTCACTGATTACGAGATGGTTGCATTAAACCCCCCCCCCCCTTAATAAAACTTTGGAGACCTGTAAAGTCTTAAATCCAATATCTACTTCTTCCAAGCATTAAGTGAATATAAAATTGTTACCTGCATGATTCCCATGCAGGGGAAGGTCCATGTGCAGCTGGCGGGCAGAACATCGCTGTCAGCCCAGCACATCCACTGCACAACGGCAGCTCTGTCCTCAACACCAGCGCCACGGAGCTCGTCGTTGCCGACATAGTAGGCAATGGCGTTAGACTCTGTTAGCAGGGTACCATCCTTACCCTCGAAAGCTGGAACCTAAAAGAGAAAATGTCTTCGTAGAAAAAACTAAATAACTTAATATGATAAGGATGATGAAATGTCTGAGGAAAAATGATGAAATACAGTAGTCTAAATATCTTTGGAAAATTAAAAATGTTGAATTGGGCACGTAAAATAAGGATAAAATACTACACGATAATAAACCATACAGGGTTATAAAAGAATTCTTACCTTTCCAAGGGGAAACTTCTTGAGGAAGTCAGCGGATTTGTTGGTCTCGCCAAAGACAAAGTCCTTAGCAACGGTGAGGTCAGCCCCGCTGTACTTGGCCGCAATAAGGGCCTTCTGGGCGCGGAAGTTGTCAGGATACGTGTACAAAGTCTAAAGTAAATAAATATGCCTTTTAATATAATAAGTGTATAAATGGAAAAAATAGATACAAAAATCAGATTGAGAAAAAGAAAATAAAGAACATCTAATATACACCATTGAAGATTTGTAAACAAGACACTATTGAGAAAAAAGTAGCCTAAATTACTAAGTTTAAAAAGGTATCGAACTGTTGCAAGATGGGGGGGGGGGGACAACACACTACCAAAAAATATACACCAATTCCAAGATTTTTCTCTAATATAAGACTGCGAGCGGATCTAAGGGGAGCAATTAAAACAGAAAAGTCTATCAATTTTCAGAAACACCGGCCAAGAAAACATAAAACTATGAAAAGATCCAAAATTGACCGGCTACAAAAAGTAATCATGCAATATATCTTAAAAGGGCAATTTATACAACAAAAATCACAGAACTTCAGATGATTTGTACTTATTTCACATTTATATCACTTAAATTATCTTAAAAACACAGAAAAAGTTCGAAAACATTAGAAATTAATCTTACCCCAGCAACCATGCTGAAAGTTGAGCTGTAAAAGGAAGAAGGAAGGGGTTGGATGACTTGAGCAGACAATTCACTCACCACAAACCGGTTTTTAGCTTCCGGTGGGACAATCTAATCATCGGAATTTTTCACATTTTGTCATCTAAAGCTAGCTTTACATGAATATCTCTACATTTTTTACAAAATCTTATTATACAAGTTAAATTTATCAAAGAACTACAAAGTTTGAACAGAATTATTTTATAAAAGTTAGCTTTTAGAATAAGAAATGAAAAAAATCGAGGTAAAACTCTTTCCTAACAGCTTTTAGTAAACAAACCAAATATATTCTAATTTATTTAAAATTTATCTTGTAATGCTCTATTTTACTAAAAGCCATGAATTGAACAAAAATGCCGCGTTTAATTTTTAATATATGTAAATAAACAATCCTTTACCTGTCTGAAAGAAAATTTATGTTGAAGCTGCCGATTTACATCTTTTTATGTTGCTGTTGATTTTATGGAACTTCAGGCGTTTAAAATAAAGTTCTAATATTCGTAGGCTTTAATGAATTAGAGATATTTTTCTATTTTTGAAACTTTAATAGTTAGTACAAGGTATGAGATTCTTTACTTTTCCAACAATAAGATTATGTAAATTAATCATGCAATATATCTATAACATAGGTAATTTTGTTTATCCTATTTGGTAGTATTCATATTAATTTATTTTCTGTTGTTTTATGATCAATAAATTACAGAGTTTATTTAAAGCAACAAAAGCTTACCTAATAAATTGCACCAAAATCTAAGAATCAGAAAGTTGTCAGAGCACCAACTAGAGCATTTAATTGGACAACCGAATTTACAATAATCACTATATCTAAGGAACAATCGATCCTTCAAAAGCATGAAGCCTGAACTGTTCATTAAAATTATTTTTAATATTAGTTTGAGAAAAATCTCATCATGCAGTATTTGTGAAAATGAGGATATAATAAATATTTTCGAATAAAAGGGCCTCGAAAATTATTAGTGGAAAAGCTGTGACACTAATAAAGAACCATTCTGTATATCAAATCTTCCTGGCCTTAGATAATGTAATGAAAATCTTAGCTTGGAGAAATTATTGCTCAACTTTTTCTGACTAATTATAAAAAAAATTCGTCATACAGAAATTTAGTTTTATACGGAAGACTTATTTGTTACAACTAGAATTATAAATATAATATGTTTCAGAATTATCAAAATGGAAATTTCTCCTTGATATTAATCGTTATACATGTAAAGTTCAACCACCATGCATTGCGGGAAACGTGAATCAGAGTCGGGGGAGGGTCCTGGACCCCCCTGCAAGGTTTTCAAGTCATCTAATGATCTCAACAGTTGGGATGGGGTTCAAAACAAAATAGAAGCGTGCATGGAACTCCGATGTTTGTGTTCTCTTAAGCTGGAAGATATAATTCACCATTTACAGCCATTGATAAATAATTCTTGCTCTACAGGAAATCTATGAACTAAAATCAGCCGAAACAAAATTTTAAAAAGTTTAACCGAACAAGGTTCCAGTCATATTTTGTCAAGGAAAGGTGTTTTATAAATTGCGTAAATAAAACTATGAAATACTTACATGATTGCTCTATAATGGTCTCTTTTAGCTCTGTCCCTGAAATATCTAATAATAGTAAGTAGTAAAATTGTTCAGAGTTTTTTTTTTATAATTTAACAAACTTAAGAAAGAGAGGGGTAGGTTTTTGGTAGAATCCGTAAAGGTGTGTGTGTTTTAAGGCTTAAAAATAGTAGTAGAACGATAATATTCACTAACTAAGTGAATTTCTTATTGAAAAGAATTATAGACAAAATTTTTTTTAAGTTAACATAAATTTTTATCGTTCTACTGTTTTTAACTTGTAAGACATAACCTTTACGGATTTTACCAGAAACCTACCCTTCTCTTTTTAAAATTAAATTTTGGTTTACATAGTAAATGTTATAGAACAAAACTTACTGCTTGTAAATTTTCTTGAGTGGGCCGCCTCCAGCCTTCACGATGACCTTGCCTCTGGGTTTGTATGTGGAAGTACACAGTTATTAGTACATCATGTTCTTCAAAGTACAGTCTATTTGGACAAGCTTCTTCAAAATACTAAGGTAGAAATTAATTTATTTTCATAAATGTTTAAAATATGTAGATATACAGTTTTTAAATCTTATTTTGTCATTTCATCGAAAGCATTGAAAATTAAATCAAATTGGTCGTTTGTACTTTCAAAGTAATTTAGAAAAAAAAACTCTAATTTTATTGTCTCCAGGTTGATGATCCGTACTTACAATATTGTTCCAGTCAAGCCATATCTTCTCTGCTTCCCTCGAGTTACTGCGGCCAGGAACAGGTTTTGCCAGCTGCAGAAACTTTTCTACAGGTAGGATTATATTTGGCATTCATTTTCTGTGTTTTTAACCTGAAGTAATAAGAATGTCTTAATTTTTATACAGGCAATAGAAGAAAAATATTAATAAAAAGTTACCCTCTTTTTCTTATATAGTACCTTAGGGCAATGTCCAACTTTTTGACAAACTACTCTTAAACTCATGGATCTATAAGGATAAGACAATGAAAGATAAATTGAAGCACAAAGGATTATCAACAAATTCTCCATTACGAAAATTAAAATTATTGATTGATAAGTTTGAACACTACCAAACTTTCAAGTTAGCAAATGAGAAATCATGATTCTAAAACTTTAGGTACCATAATAATTTACTTGCCAATGTCTTATCCCTTCAAATGCACGATTTTTGTACTAAAGGCTGAAAAAGAACGTTAATAATTTGACCCATTTTTAGATAGATAAAAAACTTTCAATTACTTATTACCTAGTGAACGCTTAATTTGCAATCGGTACAAAGATTTCATAAAATCGTAGGGATTTTATTATTAATTCTTTTTTATTTAGAATGTGATTAACCAGTTAGAATTATGTCCAACGGCCACAAATTCTTTCCCTTCAAGTATTACAAATTTACATAGTAGCCACCAGAAGACGACGTCTCATCTGCCAGGATTAGGCTTGCCAGGTGATATGAATGGAACACGTGAAATCGCACCTAAACCGGATTGCATCCATTTTACAAAATAGCTGTGACATGAGATGGGTTAGGTTAGATTGAGTTGGTTAATTTAAGATTTATTATAGTTGGTAATTAATTAACACCATACTTTGAGTAGGCTACTAAAAGGATAAGGCCCCCATACAGGGGCCTGGTTGCAGATAGAAGGTGCAATCCCATGTGGGTGCAATTCCTATGGCACCTGTGCTGGCTTAAAAATCATCTTTTGGGTTATATTACCGTCGATATTTATATGCCATCATTGATGACATTACTACATAAATTAGAGGATACGCCTCTACCCACCCCAAAAATAGTTTTAACAGTTAGAAGCAGTTTTTTAATATCTGTTTTTTTTTTGTAGGGGACCAAGAAATGGCGGCATCAGTCGGCCTAGAACTTGATATGATGTTAGGCTCCTCTCTCAATAATTTTCAACCCAACCGCTTTCAAGATTCTACAGAGGATAATAAAATTTCATCTCAAAAACTTGAAAATCAAATTTGGCGTGTCAGGTGAATATTTTTAATCTTATTCACAATAGGGGATAAATTCTGCTATGGGTAGCCTAAACTAAATTATTACTATAACTTGTTTTTAACTTGCTTTCTTTCAAATTTATTGACATATTAAAACCTAACGATAATAATAATCTTTTAAACACTAAATTGGGTACTGATTGATTCTGCCGTTTACGAGATCTTGTTAAGCAATGCATATACAGAAATACATATTTAATAGAGACAGAAACCAACCAACTCCACTTTAAGGCAGGGGAAACTGGATCGAATTATTGTGGTACCCAAAATTATATGAACATGTTCTCTCATTCGTTGACTTACTAACTTTACTTTTCAAGTTACTTTTTAGAAAATTGTATGTTCAGTTTGAAGTAGCAGTGTCCAAACTTATCAACCCATAATTTTAACCTACATAAGAGTACCTTAGTTAAACTTATCCCTTAAGATCCCTGAGAACTAGTGATGGCAATCCGCCGAATTTTTGGGCTGGATTCGGATTCCGGATTTTTAAAAGAATCCGTCAAAAAAAGTGGCGGATTCCGGATTCTTATTTTTGACGAATTCCGGATTCGGATTCCGGATCCTAGCAGTATTTTTAAATGCTTTTAAAAAAAAATTAAGTGCTACATATGTCCTAAAAATTAATGTTCTTGGTGTTCTCTATAATTCACTTCCGAGAATCGAACCAGATTTTGAAAAATTTATATGTAATGATGATGATCTTTGCCTTCAAAAAGCGATAGTTGAAAGAAAAAACTCAAGACGCTAATTTTAGCATACCAATTAAGAATCCGGAATCCGCTAATAAAAAACGGATTCCGGATTCGGATTCCAAAATTGGCCCAAAAATTGGGCGTATTCCGGATTCCGGACTCCGGATTGCCAACCCTACTGAGAACATTGATTCATTGAATTATCTTTCAGGATACTACATGATTTTGTCTCGCACGCTAGCAAGCAAAAGGACGAACAGCTACCAGAGCGTGATATAAATGAATCTTGCAGTGTCTCTGAGTTAGAGGTATTGTATTTTTAGTGGTGAAGCTACTCAATAATTCACTTTTCCTTGATTTTCTTGCCTTTTTTTATCCAAGAAAAAGACAAAAAAAATTCTGTGTAGGTTCTCTATACCAATGAACATGCGTTAATTCCTAAAAATCGCATTATTGTCATTTTTTAAGATCTCTTCAAAAATTATTTACTTATTATTTTTTTTATTTCAGGACGAGATGTTATGTCAAGAAATCCAAACAAAATGTGCATTAATCAAACTCCTGGAACCGGTTTGGCACAAATTTACAATGACCCTGAGTAACACTGTGGGAGAGTTGGATGAGTCATTCAAAGGAATGTATTCACGAAAGAGATCTTAGTAGTGTTTTTGGAATGGAGAAAAATAAAGTGGTAGTTGTCCAAAATGCATTTAAACTTGAATTTAGTGAACTGCATAACTTTTTCTTTTCAATGAATTAATCTACAATCTACATTTATAGGACATACTTTTGAAACAATTTCAGTTTACGCGGAAAATAAAATGTCCAATTATAAGATTAATACCAATTTTTTTGGCCACGAGATGCCGAAGGCACGGACTAACCTCTAATCGAAGTCCCAATGCTCAGCAATTATAAAACCAATAAATTCTCAAAATCATAAAATAAAAAGGTAGAATTTACAGAAGGGGGAAAACATAGAACACTTTCTCCTTACCTAAAAAATACTTATTAACATAATAAATTGGAAAAACACTTGTATCTATCTCAACGTGAGTATGACTTGGTAATCTAGTGTCTACCGCATCTCATCCTCATACAATAGAATCTGAAGCCGGATCGTCCAGGACTCGCCAAACATGTTTTCTAAACAAAATTCTGTACACAACGGAAGGTTTCAAACTGTGGCGAGCGCTGATAAGTGTGCGAGCTAACCTAAATTTTGTCGACAGCAGAAATTTTTCTGCCAACCTGTCACTGCCCGTACATCAACTTCAGGTAAATGGAAATGTAAAGGAATATAGAATATACGTGAATATTATGGCAGGGGAAAAATTGTCGTCAATTTATGTTGCTAACATGGACATCAATTATTGACCAGATCCAGTTGGAGGGAATGGGACGGGGTAAAGGCGTGGGGATTGTTATTTTAGCCAGCTACGAGTTTACTTTATTGAAGTACAAGTAATCTGGTGTAAGATCCAAGTAATAATAAATATATTAATCTTTCCTTTCAGAGAAGCACCCCTGTGGTTGTTTGGAACGCGGTTTTGGATTCTTTGTCCGAGTGTCTTTGCTATGGAAGCACTCTAGGTGAGATATTCTTTTGTAGCGTAGCTACTCTGTATTTAGGGTAGGTATATAAGGTACTTTAGCTTATTGGGTAGTGATAAGAAAACTGAAGGAATATAAATTTTCTTCTGTTAGCCGTCTGCCAAAAGTGTGTAGGTCACTTGAGATATTTATATTATTATTATTATTGATAAGATTACCTAATAGTGGAATAAAATACAGAAAATAACTTGAACGGGAGACAAAATAGTTTTCATTTAGATTCCGTATTCTAGACCTTCAGTGGATGGAATTTGTTTAACAATTTATATATACTCATTTCAAAGCCACCTTTTTTTAAAAAAAATTTGTGTTTAACCTAATAAATTACCTACCTAAAGATTTTTATATTTTTGTATGGCTTTAATTTCCAGTATTTCAAAAGAACTTCTGTATGATATTGGCATAGTTTTTATTAGTGAAGGTACTCTATAAATCACTTTGTCTTTTAGTCTGTCAGTCAGTCCGTAACGTTATTGGAGAAGTCTGATTATCTGAGCTGCTATTACAGATACACGGCTGAATTTTTAAAAAAGATTTACTATACCAATGAGCATCCATTATGTAATTTACTTTGTCCGTCGGTTTGTCAGTCATGCTACAAGACATGCATATTAAAATACTAGAAATGCGTGAGAAAAGAATTTGTGATTATTTTCGCCGATATTTTTATATTCGTGATTTTAACAAATCAATAAATGCTCCTTAAAACTCCTTGTCCGTATTCTCATCCATGATTGTTTTGTGCTTCGCTACTTATGGATGTTGTCATCCTTGTTTTTAATATAAAGGAGTAAGTTCTAATCTAATCTTATTAAATATTTTTCTAGGACTTCAATCTATACCACCTGAAGAACCTTGTCAACTAGCTCATACATTGATAAGGTAAGGAAATACAAATACTTTGCTTGTGAAATCATAGGGAGGGAGGGAGGGGATATTGGACTATTGATTATACTGGTCCCCAAAGTTTTATATGTTATCTCTCACTCGTTTGCATATAATTTTTGGGACTTTTATCTGGTTTGGTTCTAAACTTTTCGACCAATTGTAATCTATCACATTAGGTTGACCTGATTAAATTGAATTTGTAAAATATTATATAGTTATATATTATAGTAAAATATATTTTTGTTAGGTTGGCCCGATTTAATGAATTTTTGTAGTTGATAAACATATTTTTGTTAGGTTGGTCCGTTTTGACGGATTTTTGAGTCGTGTACCTTACAGCAACGAATCAAAAGGATTCGGTGGTTCTTGCCAACATACAAATGACAAAGAATCATCAAAACCTAGTGACAAAAGTGTTACAAATGATCTCAAGAATGGCCCTAATGATGATTTTGAGGATGATTATAACAAAGCTATCGTGCAGAAAATAATTGTATTGGTGCTAAAGTCTGTGGCCCTCACCACTAGAGAAGCAAGGTATGTGCAGTTTTATTATCCACCTTGCTGCGTTTTTAACCCAACATAAAGTTGGCGCAAAATAGATTGGATTATTTATATTTGATATTATAATTTTTCCAGGGTTGATTCAAGCAGTGGAGAATCAGACTCGAGTCTGAGCTCACACGAGTCAGGGAGTAGCTGCAGCTCAGATCTAGTCATTATTGGTAAGAGTCATCCTGAAATAAAAATTTTACATTTATTGGCCTTAAAATGGCAAAAAGCGTTAGGGCTTATCACAAGGCACGAGAAAAAAATGTCTCTTAACTTAAGCAAATTGAAAATAAGGTAGTAAAGTAGTTTTTTGTTTGTATGTTTTATTACTTTGTCAGGTTATGTTAGGTTAAATTGGGTACTAGATAGCCCCACAGGGTTATGGTCCCATCATTAGGGATTGCCATATGAAAGAAACTACCACTCATTTATTTTTAACTTATTTATTAAATAATAAGTTGAGGAGTCATTGCTCGATAGGCATAGAAGGAAAAACACCATATTTTGGTAAATAACAAGTATATTTAATTTATGTAATCTAGAGCGTAACATGAATGGAGTGTATAAACAGCTGGATAAATGGATCAAAACAGTTCTACCAGTCCTACCAGACACAAGCCTACAGGACAATATACTTAACTTGCTCCAGGTAAGGGTTTAGATAGCTAATTTAGCACTGGCAAGCTTAATTTATTTGGTAGATTTTTGAAGTAAATATTGGAAGATTTTTTTAAGCTAACAAAAATAAATTGACAGTAAGATTTTTCCTGAGGCTATATCTCCAATCACTCCCCCCAAATAGAAAAAAAATTAAATCTAGTACTAAGCTATAAATTGTAAATCTATTATCTAGTCATGCTGCTTTCGAGATCTTAATGGACAGACAAACATCCATATACTTCATAACATCGGATTATTTGAAATTACTTTTACAGGAGCAAGACGATGTTTTAATAGAGGGATTACTATGTCTCCTAGATACATATATAGCACTACAACATCCTAGTAGAGATATTACCCAGGTAATATAGAGATTACTTTAAATAGGTTCAATACTCTACTAGATGGGCTGTCAGATAAAATCATTCGTTTAACCTAAGAAGAAATTTTAATATTCAAAGCGATGAAATTTTTGGACAATATTTTTTCTATACTGTGTTCTTATTTGTCCAATTTATTGATTATGGATCTATATCTACTATATTTCTAGGTTTTGCCTGACAGCTGTCCAACAAAAGGATTTATTAAGTTCCTGAACCTGGTGGGATCAGACTCCAGTGTTCTCCTGGATTTTCTAGTGTCAAATGAAACATGTTTTCTTCTGTATCTGCTCAGATATCTCAAGTTTATTTTAAAGGTCAGTACCTATAGTTTTATATCTGTCTCAACCATGACACTTTGGTTGAGCTTGACTTCCGAATTAGCGGGAAGTTCACGAGATCAGTTGGCGAACATACAAACCCCCAATACCAGGAACCATCAAGTTTCAACAGCAGGTTTGAATATAGATTTATTGATGAAATTATTTCAAAGACCTGAAATTACAAGATCAATTAATAAACAGAATAAAATATTATTCGTTATCTTAAAACTTTGAGCACTAAAAAAAATCTTTTTCTTTTCTTGTGGTTAAAGAATCTTTGGAAACTTTGGCTTTAAAGGAAAATTATTTGGTTTAATAAATCATTGTTAAATGCAACAATAAGGCACACAAAAATTACTAAAACATATATTAATCATAATTAAGTTTCATGCTTAGCTGGCTAAAGCCTTTTTTTAAAACTACATATAATCGTCCTATACACCATACTTCTTAATCAAATTAACAAATTCTACCTGAAGCTCTTATGGTTTCAAATCCCTGATATACTAGGGTAGTTCACACTCAATGAGACCAATGATAGGCCCAATTTTGTTCTCCGAAATCTTCACACTCTCATATCTCATTCAAAAGTAAAGAACGTGCGCATCCAAAATAAACAAATACTCTATGCCGCGCCACATTATGAAAGGAAAGCCCTAAAAGACGACATTTGCGCTTTGATTTTGGTTTAATGATAAGGAATTTAATTTCGAACTTGATAAACACAAAGCTTCCTCGAAAAGAGGTTAAGACACACCCCCCGTTTGAAAGTCAAATTAGCTTCCTTAACGAGATTCAAGGTTTTTTTCGCGCTGAGCACTAGCAACATTTCTCACTAAACTCAACTCACCATAATCACATGAGAATGGCCACATCCCGAAAACGTGACAATTTTGCTCCTAACTAAATGAAACCCCGTGAAATGCATACACAATATTATACTCCTCACTAGGACTCATAATACCTCACATTTTAGGATAGAAGGATGGGGATTGGTTTGTACCATACAACATTCCATGCACATGACAATCACAAGATCACATACACAATCCTAAAATAGATAATCCTATTAATCATGATGTTGTAATATAACAACTATACTAGATAATAATCATTTCATAATCAATAGGTAATAAATCATTATTAATAAATCAATAAGTACCTACGAAATCAGGTTGAAATGTAAATGTAAACAATAATGGTAAAAATAAAACGAAATAAATCTTAGACAAGAAAATTAAGATTTATAGGTACTTAAAACTAAATTTGTTAAGCATCAAAAAGAGTAGTAAGAAAAAATTTTTCAAAATCCTTGGGCAGAAAGTTTTTCAAACCTAATGAATAAGAACTGTAATATCTTAATCAACAAATAAAACTTTTTAATACTTAAAGAATAGCAAAATAATAATATCCTCGTTAGAATTTTCATTGAAATTATGAAAAAAAATACCAATTTTTCTTTGTAAAAAAAATGAGACTTTAAATATGAATTTTCAATCATTCCTTGATCTGAATAAAAATGTTTTACTTGATTGAAATTCATATATAATTTTAAAAAAATCTGATAAAAAAATACTTGATTTTTTTCTTAGAATAAATATCGAATCACGCAACCTCGACACATTTATTCCTTTTGTTTAAACTTTTCAGGTAAGTTTTAAAATGAATTGTACTTTTGAAAAGAAATTAAACTCAATAAAATTAAATTTGAGCATATGAAATAGAAGAATATTTAATCGCATTTCATTTGATTCTTATTTTAGGCATAAAAATAGGCATATGAAAAATGTGGCTTTTTTACTAAAAAAATCTCAATTTCCATAAAATAAGAATCAATTATTAATCATAATTTTTAACAACTGCCTGACTGATACAGCATGTTCTTCTAGGGGAGATTTATCTGTCAGTCTGAACAAGACTCTTGCAGTCTTACTTCCATCCTCAATTCTCGTCACTCGGCCCATCCTCAAACATCTCATCAGTGGATTGGTACTCGTAACCAGAACTATATCTCCGTCAGCTAGTGGCTCCGCCATCTCATCCTTCCACTTGGACATCCGTAATATCTTCGGTAGGATCTCCTGGCGGTAGGCAGTCCAAAACTGGGCAGATAAATCTTCCAACAACTTCAACCTGGAGGAAATTTGGTCCTCCGGTTTCATCGCCACATTGCACAACGGCTGGCGGTCAACATTTCCCAGCAGCTGGCCAGGGGTAATCAGCCGCCAATTCTCCACGTCGTTCGCAGCTTCAATCGTCAGTGGTCTGCTATTCATAATTTTGCTGACCTCCGCCAACAGCACCAGGAGCTCGTTGAAATTAACAGAACTATTCACCAACTTCTTGGACAGCAATCTCTTGGTTAATCCCACCATTTTCTCAGCCTGCCCAATATAATGGTGGGCTCGGGCCGGGATCTGAGACCAAGAAAACTCTACCTGGCTGCCCAACTTCTGCTCTAAAACCTTGCGAGCACCGGATAATTGTGTGCCCATGTCGCTTACTATGATCTTCGGCAGACAATGAACAGCTTCCAACTTGCGCAGGGACAACAGGATACTGCTGGTATCATACTTTTCCAAGGCATCTAACCACAACGCCCCTGAGAATCTGCAGACCACCACGAACACCCACACCTTCTTCGTTGCTGTCTGACTCCTCGTTTTGGCGGCAGCTCTCCTCGTAACCAGCGGACCCATCAGGTCGACTTGCACAGCTTCAAAAGGCCTGCTCGGGACCAACTTGTCAGGTAACACCTCCTTCATGGTAGCACGACATTCCTTAGCCCTCTCAACACTGCAGGGCCAACATTTCTTCACTTCCATGATGGCCAACCTCCTTGCCTTCACAATCCAGCACCAACGGCGGCTCTCAGCTAAAGTTCCACGGACACCAGAGTGAAGCTCAACATGCGCTTCTCTCATAAAAACAGCAGCTAACCAATTACCAGGCTCCAAAATTATTAAACCTGGCATGTCTTCAAATATCATTTTACGGCCACCAGTAATGGCGTCAATGACTGGCTGGCCACGACCAACCATCTTAAGAATCCTCATCTCCCTGGTCACATAATTTCCTCCGGGACCAACGACAGGCCAGGTCAATGATACTTCATGCACTAATGGATTTAATGACGCATAATTGCCTTTAGCGTCATTTATCCACTCAACCTCTTGGCTTCGTGACACAATGAAAAGTTCCGCCGCCGCCATAAAATTGTACAAAGACGGCTTGTACACAGAATCTGCGGCTGCTACATGACTACCAGCGGCTGTAGCCTTACCTTCTTGTCTGCTCTTTAGCTTCTTCAACCAGGTGTTCGCAACTTGCAGGACAGCTGCCATAATACGTTTGGCCTGTCCAAATGATCTCCTGTGCTTAAACCTAAAGACATCTTCAGCGGCTTCTCCGGCAACTTTCATTGAACATAACTTAACCATTTTGGTATTCAACTCCTCAGGGGGTAAAACCTGCTTGACTTCTTCGGCAGTTTTCACCGGCCACGCACTTTCATCCTGGCGCAACCATTCTGGGCCCAATCTGTACCTGGAACCTGGTCCCAAATCTGATACTTTGCAGGTGCTTCTGGTGCCCAAATCTGCAACGTTTTGCGTCCCCGGGACCCACCTCCAGTCATCCTTATTGGTCGCAGATTGAATTTCTCCAATACGATGAGAATTAAATGTGTTCAACATAGCACTGTTGGAAACTATTTGTGATAAAACACACGATGAATCAGTAAAATACATCACTCTGATAATATCAAAGGGCAGGGCATCTCTGACGGACTTTGCCAACCTTGTGGACATTTGGCATCCCATCAACTCAAGGCGTGGGATTGACTCACACTTGACCGGCGCAACTCTTGACTTAGTGGCTAGCAGAAACGTTTCAAATCCTTGTCTAGTTGGCCACCTCAAATATGCATTAGATGCATAAGCCTCTGATGACCCATCCGAAAACATCATCAAGGATGGAAGGCCAGTTGGTTCATCCGGGACCACACAACGGTCAAACTCCAATTTAGCGACCTCAGCTCTGTCCTCCAGCGACTGAACAAGTTCATCCCGTAGACTTTTTGGAATGAAATCTTGCCAGCCCAAATTCAGCAAACATGTTTTCCGCAGGACAAGTTTAATTCTCAACAGAATAGGGCTGCAAAGCCCGATCGGGTCGAAAGTTTGGGCGGCGAACCTGTGGACCATCTTCTTTGTCAGATTCTCGTCCAAGGCGTCCTGGAGGTTGTACAAATCAGCATCCTCTTTCACCTTCCTTCCCTTGACCTTACCATCTTGGTTGACTCTTGTGGCGATGGACAACACATCGGTGGCTGGCTTCCATATCAGCCCGAGAACCTTGGTAGGCTGGCAATCATCTCCAGAATAAATGACTTGTTTGAAGGAAAAACTACCTTTGCCGATAATCCTGTCGGCCTCTTTCATCATCTCCTTGGCTTCTGGCTTCGATCCTGCTCCCGAAATAACGTCATCTATGAAGCTGTGCTTCTCAAGCTTGACTGCAACTGGAATCTGAGGTAACTTGAATTCCTCATCAGGGTAGGTAGGTATTTGTGGCTCCTTCCATAATTCAGGTTTGGCAACAATTTCACTACCGTTTATTTGTCCCTCTCCATACATCTCCTTGACCTCTGCTTCACTCTTTCCGCCGAACAGGCGGGACGTCAACTTCAGGGCTGTAACTGCCAAATTTCCCGCAGCTAACTCGCCGAAATTTACAACTTTGGTCAGGTAAATTTCAAGTGGACCATCTGGCGTCGGGGAAAATAAAACTCTCTTCATCTGGCTGTCGAACTCTGTGGCCAGGATGGAGTTATAAAACTTGGAGATATCCGCGGTTATACCAACCTTGTAACCGCGGAAAAGCATCAAATGATAAAATATCTTCTGCATTGGCGGCGGGCCTCCCAGCATTATGTTATTAAAACTGGTACCCTTGAACGTCAGAGAACTATTTGCACACAATCGCATGGGTGTGGAACTTGAATCCTCCTTGAAAGCAACCACTATTGATGAACAAGACTTAGGTCCTTCATACTGCAACTCTTCAGGCGTGGCTTTTTGGAAAACGCCTCTTCTTATGGCGTCGTTGAATACCTCCACATACATTCCATAGGTACCTTCCTTGACCATCCTGGCACGATCCTTTTCAGCAATTTTGCGGGCTAAACTCTCATTGTAGGGTAAAGTGTGAGGATCTTCAATATAAGCATATTGACCTGTCCACTTGTTGGACTGCAAGTCTAGTGTTAAACCTGCCTCAATTATCCTCTGCCTCTCACGCTGGTCCCAGGTAGTGCCGTCGGCCATAGCCTTGCACTCTTGACAAGCAGTACATCCTGGACAAAGTGCCTGCGGCTGTACGCCAAACGATTCAGACGTCAGAAAGTCTGGCAAAGTGCCTCCACTGACACTGACAGCCTTATAAGCCGACTTTTGATCTCCAGCTCCACCATCAGCACTCGTACAGATAAAACCACTACCAAAAATGGTTCGCCACAACATAGACTGGCCCACTTTCTGGTAGGTTGAAGGAAACACGTCAGGATGTGTATTTCCAATGATGATATCTAAGCCTCCACTAATATATGTAAACCTTTCTGGCGGCATTTTAAATATCTCGGCGGCAGTTTCGGGGTGGACCGAGCGCATCTCGTTGGCCCCGCCGAGGGTAGGCATGACAGCTGCCTCAAACTCCCTCAGATTGCCGTCCCTATCCTTCAAATAAAACACAACATTGCGGCAGGAAGACTCACTGCCATCAGCTACAGAAATAGTTGTATATCTGCCAGTAGATTTCAGCTTCAACTTGTTGGATAACTTCTCAGACACAAGTGGCAAATTTGCCCCGGAGTCAAACATTACCGTGGCGTGGCAAGTGCCGCCGCCAGGAGCTACAACAGGAACTAACTGAAGTAAGAAGGTACAGGGGCTGGGTGCAGAACTTGACTTGTAGACTGTATTCACACCAGCACTAGCCTCATGGAGTAACCTGGAATGGTATCTGTCGCAATTATTGGTACCACAAACACCAAGCTTATCAGATTTATTACACTTGTCAGCAGTATGGCCGTCGCACAAACAGAGTTCACATAATTTCTTCTGCTGGACAACTTTCTTTCGGTCAACCACATCCATCTTCTTAAACGTGAGGCAACGGAAAATCGGGTGCTTCTCCTTGCAGCTCTCCACAGGACATGCACTGTTCCACTTGGAAGCCTTGTCCTTCCCAGCCTTTCCATTCTTATTGTCGCTGCGGCCAGATACTTGCGCGGCGGCAGCTCTGTCACGATTTCTCTTGCCGGCGCCACTGTCATAGGACATATCACCGGCCAACATGGCACCCCTGGTCCTCTCCAGCAGTTCAACAATCTTCGGGATGTTAGGTTGGTTCATGCTACCTAGCTCCATCATAATTTTGTCTCTCAAATTTTCAGGGCACTTGTCTTTAAAAATATGAATGAGAGTTAGGTGGTTGTAATCCTTAGCTGCAGAACCAACGATGGCTTCTACCTCCTGCATCATGCTCTTGAAGGTAGCAATTGCGCTAACCACGTCCACAGGTTTATCCACAGGTTTTGTTTCTTGTTCAACTTAGTTAAAATCCTCATGAACGGGCGAGTGTTTGATAAAAACATCTGGTCAAGAAACGCCCATTGTTCATTGTGATCTCTAATCGCTGACACTTGCTTGCGTAGTTCCGGGTTGGTTATCACCTTCTCCATACACAACATCAGACTTAACCTCTGGTCAGCAAATCCATAACCAGAACATAGATCTTTAAAGACCTGTTTAAAGTTTGGGTAATCCGTGTCAGTACCGTCGAACGACGGCAACAAACTGTTGTCCCAGCGCCCATACTGCGGGTTGGAACTCCGAATATCCACAGCAGACATACTTCTGGAGAGCATGGCAGGTGTCCCACTCTCATCCAGGTTAGATGAACGACGTTCCATCTCTCTAAGCCTTCGGTACATATCACGTACTTCTTGGCGCAACTCCACGGAAATTTTAAGCACTCCCATGTCCATCTTCACCTTCTCAATGACGTCAAGGTTCCTGGCGACAGTGCTTGACCTCGCGTCATCTGAATCATTGTCAAGCCAGTACAGAATTTTTGCGCACTGCTCCAACGACGCATAAACTTTATCTGCAACAGTTTTCTGCTCACTAGCTTCATCCAAATCACGCTTGAACTCGCGCAGCTCACTAGTCTCCACGGCAGGTTTTAGACTTTTTATTAGGTCAGATTGGTCCTTGACCTCACTAAAAATGTCACGAATTGATTTTACAGTCACATTTTCACATGAACTAAAACTTTGGCAGGCTTTTAGATTGTCATAAAATACTTTTAACTGTTCATCAAAAACTTCTAGCCTTTCACTGCCAATAGCGATAGCTCGCTCAATTTTCTGCTTTTTGGTTAGTGGCATATTGATTCACTAGGTACTTATTTCACAGAAAAATTGTCACAGTTTATTGCATCAATAATTCACTAGATGCTATTGATCTCTTGATGAATGCTAACGCCTATCCATCAGATACTTTGAAATTGTCTCAACCATGACACTTTGGTTGAGCTTGACTTCCGAATTAGCGGGAAGTTCACGAGATCAGTTGGCGAACATACAAACCCCCAATACCAGGAACCATCAAGTTTCAACAGCAGGTTTGAATATAGATTTATTGATGAAATTATTTCAAAGACCTGAAATTACAAGATCAATTAATAAACAGAATAAAATATTATTCGTTATCTTAAAACTTTGAGCACTAAAAAAAATCTTTTTCTTTTCTTGTGGTTAAAGAATCTTTGGAAACTTTGGCTTTAAAGGAAAATTATTTGGTTTAATAAATCATTGTTAAATGCAACAATAAGGCACACAAAAATTACTAAAACATATATTAATCATAATTAAGTTTCATGCTTAGCTGGCTAAAGCCTTTTTTTAAAACTACATATAATCGTCCTATACACCATACTTCTTAATCAAATTAACAAATTCTACCTGAAGCTCTTATGGTTTCAAATCCCTGATATACTAGGGTAGTTCACACTCAATGAGACCAATGATAGGCCCAATTTTGTTCTCCGAAATCTTCACACTCTCATATCTCATTCAAAAGTAAAGAACGTGCGCATCCAAAATAAACAAATACTCTATGCCGCGCCACATTATGAAAGGAAAGCCCTAAAAGACGACATTTGCGCTTTGATTTTGGTTTAATGATAAGGAATTTAATTTCGAACTTGATAAACACAAAGCTTCCTCGAAAAGAGGTTAAGACAATATCTGTCCAAAGCCATAATACATTTGTCCTTTTATTTGTCTAATGTCTTAGGCACGATATATGGGCCAAGCATTCCCCATTACTCTTATAAGTAATGTCACATGCAACATTAGGTAACATTTTTAACGTCTCTATTATGACGCGGTATGGTCAAGATTCGAACCTAACTAATTGAAAAAATATTTTTTAGGATTGGAGTAATTTTGTGCTTGCTTGTGGGACAGACTATGATTCAACTATTTCTGTTATCATAAATCTAAAGTCATCCATTCAAAGGTAGAGTAATTATAGAAAATTAGATGTGTCCTTTATCCTCATATAAAAGTAACATGATGTTTGTATGTCTGGGTGTAGCAGAGGATCATACAAAACGCTAAACTTTATTTAGAAATGAAAATAAAAAAAAACCTAGGACCCAAAAGGAAGCTTTTCAAAGATGGAGAACGCAATCGGTTCAGTGATTAGCCAGATTTAACCTAACGAGCAATCGAACAAAAACTTTTTTATTTACGTCCATAACAACTTGAAGAAGCTATGGTTGAAATAATACCGTAAAGTTTTATTTTTAAACAAGGATGACAACATCCATAAGTAGCGAAGCACAAAAAATTGTGGATGGGAATACGTAGAAGTAGATTAAAAGTGTATTTATTAAAATCAAGAATAGATTTATTGGAGAAAATAAACACGAAACCTTTTTTTATTTTGTATGATGAAGACGGTTAAAGTAAATTACATACTAGATGCACATAACAATGGGGGAAAAAATTTGAAACTGTTAATGCAAAAAAGTTTTAAAATTGGACCAAAAATACCAAAGATATGGGGAAATATGTCAAACATAAAAATGGCCAAAAACCTGCTAAAAGGCAGTTTGGCCGCCATTGTTTCTTTTCTTAAAACACCAGAAATTTAATGTTAATATCTTTAACTGAAAAATTTTTGAAAATTGGACTATAAACACCAAAGATGTGGGTAAAAATGTGATAAATACAAAAATAGCCAAAAACCTGCAAAAAGGCAGTCTGACCGTCATTGTTGTTTTCTTCAAATGACGGGAAATTTAATTTTGATATCTTTAACTGAAAAAATTTTGAAAATCGGACCATAAACACCAAAGATATGGGGAAAATTTGGAAAATATAAAAAAATAGCCTAAAACCTGCTAAAAAGCAGTCCGACCGCCATTGATGTTTTATAGTTAATTGGGCTCCTTAATGATGGGAATGTTGTCAAAAAATTTCAGCTCTCTATCTTTTATAGGAGCCGAGAAAATCACGTTTCCCCCAATTCATTAATTACGGACGGACGGACGGACAGACGGACGGACAGACGGACAGACGGACGGACGGACGGACATTGTGAATTATAGAGTAGCTTCGCTACTAAAAAAACATGAAATCGAGGAACATAAATGGATTTAGAATATATGTGATTTCACTTACTAACATTAAATTCATTTATTGGTCAGTTGGTAATGCAGTTGGAATGGAGGGGATGGGTAAAGGAGTTGAAGGGTGGGATCATTATTTTAGCCCGATTCTTATTTCTCTTTATTAGAGAACTTACATAATAACCTTGTGTAAGATCTAAGCAATAATATATCGAATGGAACATACGGACGGTCATAATTTAGTCATAGAGTAGCTAAGCTACTAATGACAGACCAATTTTGAAAAAGTTGATTTATTACCTAATAAATATTATTTCCGACTTATATTATTTTTTTTTAGATTGCTGACGAAAGATTTGTTCCCATATAACATATCTCCTGTTTACAAGCTGCTGGGGAGAATTCAAATATTAAGCCAACATAATAAGAATTAATAATTTAGGGATCTCTACGCGTAAATGGATAAAAAGATGAAAATATAAACCAATGAATAGTTGCATAAAAAAATTTAATTAGTTATTTATCGCATCGTAATAAGGGGAGCTTTCCACAGATATTTAAAAAAAATATAAGACTAAAGAGTTTTGTAAACCACCAGGAGCCGAAGGTTCGGGTTAACAAAGCAGGTATTAGTTTTAGATTTTATTTTAGTATTTTTGTGGAAAATTGTCTTTTAATTATATGATGCTTTACATGATTTTTCAGTATGGCTGAGAATTGGTTCTAATCCAGCAGATATTTATCAGTTTAAAAGCCATACTGCAAAAAGTTATACAGTTTTTTTTTGTTTTCGAAATTAATTACAATTAGTATTTTTCTAAATATACAATATAGTTAGAATTACCACGAGATCTGAAAATAAATCATTATCATATGAAATCATTAAGGATAAATAGGTAGCTAAATTTAAAAAAGTAATCTCTATGGAACTTCGCAATTTTAACACAAAAAAAAACACTTTTAGGGTGGGTACCACCAAACCACCCTTCCGAGAGAAATCGCCCCTCCCCCCTAAAAAACCCCAACCATTAAAATAATTTCGAAAAAACTAAAGTACCTGTTTTTATTATATGTAATTTGTTGTAAAAATAGAAATTTAGTTTTGTACGTATTTTACCTATATATGTATTTGTATATAATGAATAATATAAAGAAATATATATTTACTCATAAATAAATTTTAGTTTACCTGGTCCAACAACAAAAGTTTAACTAATGTCTTTTATTCTGTCTTAACTACCGGAATATTAGGTGGGGCAACACTTAACCAACAACCATCCCTTTGATTACACGATCTTTGTCTTGAAAGTCTAGCTGTATGGAAATGAGGAGTTGTGTCTTTTAAGTCCCCCACCCTACTATTAGGTAACATTATTAACTAGCGATGTGGTCCATAATCTAGCCCAATCTCAAGATAAATAGACGTAAGGACTTTATGGTAACGATCATAGATTTCCTACACTTTCTACATTGTACCTAACTGTTACAGGAATCATCATACATGGTTTGGAATCAATAAACTAATTATTACAATTAATTTAATATATTTTATTGAACAAATCAAATTTCTTTTTACAAAATATACATACAGGAATAGAAAATTTTACAATTTACATATGTATATAAAAAATGAAAAAGTATTAAAATTAACAAAAGGAAAAGGACAATGGACAGAAAATAGTTTAATGTGTGTATTAGTGTAAAGCTTGTATATTTTATGGAGTAAGAAAGGGATAGAAATCAATTTAAACGTTGTATAATAATTTTTTATAAAAATAACTCGTGTTTTTTTTTCTCAAAGACTCGAAGAATTGAGACAATGAACGATAAATACATCCATAATTGTCAAATTCTGTAGATTAAAATTATTGTAGTAAAAGCTTAGACACTGCTAGGATGTACCAGCCAATCAAGATATAAAAGTTTTAAAGAGAGCATAAGTACCAGTATAATTTACAGTCCAATGTCCCCTCCCTCCCTATCGGCTACTCTGTTTATCCCATCATGTATCCAAGCAAAGATTCAACTTGGTCCGCTACAGGCCAGGCGCGTGTCCTAAAATAATCAAGGATGAAAACTTTCATAAGTAGCAAAGCGCATAAAAATCATGAAATACGCCGTTATGTTTTTCGCCGTTTTGTATCCACTCCGGTAATTGTATATTTTTTTTAAATTCAGACAAACTGGCGAAATAAATTATGCTCATAGGTATTAGGTAAAGAAAATATTCACAAAAAAGTCAGTTGTCTATCTAATATAGCAGCTGAGAAAATCACATTTCCCCCAGAGCGTTATGGACTGACAGCGTGAATTATAAAGTAGCTTGAGTGCTAAAAACAAGGATAAAAATCAAAGCTTTCGTCAAAATCTATGATTAGCAAAGTTCAAAACAGTCTAAATAAACCGAAATCAATAGACAGATTGACAAAGTAAATTACAACAAAAGCAAAAACATTTTTTTAAAGTAGAAATGATTATTTTTATTGAGACAAATTGGATTGTTATGTTTTGTTAAATTCCCTGTAAAAATTTATGCTATTATTTTGTCGACATTTTATCACCCGTATATATGTAGTCGACACAACCATTGAAAATTAAATTTGATAATATTGACCAACGGAAATGTGTTAGGCAAAACAATTTTTGTTGTCATGTCGCTTACCTTCTAGATGAATCAGTGGACCCATTGGCGTTGAAGTTAGTAACTCCACACTATAAATAAAACAAAATTTGTCTGAAAACCAAACTCTTTATCAAAACAACTTCCATAAAAGCGAAGCTGTACAAATCAGACAGACAAGTGAACATTGCTAATGGTTTATTGCCTTAAGTTTTATACCTTTATCTCCCATTCGTTCTGCGCATTTTAAATGAATCTTGATTGTTTTGTACAAACTTTCTGTGTCGAAATTTTTCCACCAATGTTAATTTATAGTAGGGGTAAATTTTCTTTATATAATTGTGCTTGTACATCAATTGTCCGTCCATTGTCTTATCCCTGGCGGACACTAACCTGTTCTGTGTTGATATCGTCATTGGGGTCGCGAGATTGAATTGTATCCTTGATCCATTCCAAAACATTGGCAACCTAAAAATAATGAGGTCATGTTTTGGTAGTAGTGGAAATATTAACATTTTTATACGAACTAGGAGGTTTCCACTGTTTTTTATTCAATGTTTTGAGATTTCTATGTTAACACGCCAGGGAGGAAGGGGACATTGGGTTGTTTATTTAATAAGTCGACCACCCCCCCTCTTTTAATTGCAGTTTTTAAAGGAAAAAGTTTTTTAAAAATTTTTTTGGGGTGGTCATTATTTTCTAGAGGTGGTGAACCATAAAGGAAAACCATATCGGTTCAGTGGTTAGCGAGATCCTTCGGTACACACACACACATATCCTGCTTCTCTATAATTCACTTTGTCTGTTTATCAGGCAGTCCGTAACGCTATTGAATTTTCTTGGTTGTTATCCAAGGAAGAGTGCTGAAATTTTAAAAATATTCCCTGTAACAAAGAGCATCTGGTGTAAAAATTAATTGGTCCGTCGGACTGTCGGTATTGCAATAAGTAACTACCTTAGTATAGACCTCTGGAGCCCAATTTTGACAGTCCGCAAGTCCATAGGAACATACTCCAACCAACTGTTTCCTAAAATCAAATCAACTCTTAATTTCAGGCGCTTCGCGCAACCATAGCTCGAATGAAAGCAAATGAAATAGCCAAGCAAAAAAATCTTGGTTAACATTTATTAATAAAATAGCCTAAAACCATTCCTGGAGAAGCTTCTCTATTTGGAGACCTTAATTGGTATGTTATTGACGGGGAGGGAGGGATCACTGGACTGTAAATTATTATGATGCACAATGATTTTTATTGACGATCTCTCATTTGTAGGCTTTACAACTTCGTGTACCTTTAATAAATCTTAATTTAGCCTTATCTAAACTTTTCAACCACCAATTTTTTTTCTACAGAGGGGTTGATTTTGTTCATCATCATTGGCGAAATAAGTACATCGTCTTATCCCTTAATGTCACTAGGTATCGACTATCTTACCTTCCCTTTTCCTTGATAAACATGCCACCCCCAGAATCTCCGTGACAGGATGCGCCAGTTGACCGGAAACACATCTTAGGCCCGCCAATCTAAAACAACGACGTTATATAATGATGTAATTTTCAGATCAACTTTATATCGTAGTGGATAATTGCATGCAAGAAAGAGCAAAGTTTTAAATCACTAAGACAATTCAATGACTTACCTCAACCCTCCCCTTTCCATATCCCCACTGTGACTGACACTCCTCCTGGCTGATGATGTTAACGTCCAACTCTTGTAAAACCCTGAACAACAAAAAGGACGATTGTGCAGCTGTGTATAGTGCCCTAGCAAAATGAGTAGGTGTGTATATGTCATTGTTTTTTTCGGCTACATATTTTATTGACGTCATCTCTTTTCTAGGGGGTTTCTTTCCCACTTCCTTTTCTCTTCCCTTCTACTATGACGTCAATAGAATAGGTACACCAAAAGCTGTGACATCTATCCCTATTTTCCTAGGGCACTAAACACAGCTACATCTTACAAAAAAACCTCTCAAAATAGAAACTTTTTTGGGTTAATTTCTCTCTGATGGGTAAAATAGATCAAATTTATTCTCTTGACCTCAAAAAGCTTTATGCAATTTAGTCATATTGTATTAGAGATTAGCAAGATCTTTGAGTGTAATACGGATAGAGAAAACAAAAACAAACATCCTATCATTCCTGTCTCTTATATAAAATGATCAGGAACAAATATTGTTAAATATCTTACATTAATACAAATTGTATAATATTTCTTATTTTTAAGATTACAACTAATGAACTTCACAGTCTAACTGACAGGCATTGCTATTCTATACCTGGCTGATGAGTGGCTGGAATCTCCGTCTGTACGTCCCCAGCCGACTACAGTTGCTGTTTGTCCAGCGTAGCTGCTAACCTAAACAAAGTGCCAATGAAAAAAAAATTTCAATAGTTTTGTCGCTTTTGGTGTTGATGTATACCTGGTCTACATATTGTCCTAGGAATCAACATTTCAAAAATCAAAAAAAAACATGATGATATTTAATGTGTATTACATTTGTTTTTTATTAAGTCTAGATTGTTTTTTTTTAAATATTCACTTTTCAATCTAAAGTAGGGGTAATACTGTTGTATCGTCATTAGAAGCGTAGCGTACATTAATTTATCGTCCAATTGATGTGGCTTTATTATACCTTAATAGTAGGTGAATACAACCGTAAATATACATTATACACATATGTATATAGTCTAGATGAACTCTCTTATTTGTACCAAAGTGTATAATCCAACCACATTATTGGTTAGGAAGTATATACATTAAGAAAAGTAAATTTTCATTAAAATCAATAAAAATTTTGAAATTATAGTGCAGAAGTTACCTTTTATAATACAAATAAGGATTTTAATTGCCATTTATCTTAAAAGTGTATTTTCTCAATATGAAACGCCTAAAAACATCGGGTTTTTAAAACTAATAATTTTTGTAATAAGTTGTACTAAAACAGTAGCTTTAGGTCTTATTAGAATACAAATAACGAAAAACTGCGACAAATCTACGTTTAAAGACATAAAACATGAAAAGTATTTAAATAAAGTTCATGTCTCAACAGACATTGTCGCCAATAAAGAAAGAAATATTTAAATAAATAAAAATTAATGTAGGTTAAAACGTGTTCTACAATTAGTCTCATATTCAATAACTTTCAAAAAAATTATACTAAATACAAAAAAATAATATTACATCAAAATAACTAGGTATATTGTTTATAAATGAACCAGGAATAAAGGCTAAAGTAAATCTTTAATTTTTCACTTTAATAATTTTGCAGTATGAATTAGTTTTCCTCAAAGATTGTAATTTTACAGAAATATATTTTAAACTTTTTTTCTTCATACATTTATTCCTGGTGATTTATATTTTATATCATTGTTTTTAAAATTTAGCAGACGAAAGCTGGTATAAGACATTCTTAATTGGGGAAGATAAGATGAAAGAAACGTGTGATTTAATATCAATTTAATATAATAAAATATTTTTTTAATTATGAATTATTATTTAACTGTCTATAATAAAGTTTCTGCAATATCATTCCAAGGAATAAAAAATATTGACTGCACCTAATATACATGGTACTAAAACACAGTTTTTCTTCATTTTTAACCATAAAATAAATAATTTTTCAGTTTAATTTTAATAATTAAGGAAAAAAGTAAACTTAATATAAACAAATCTTGTCTTGTAAAAATTCTTTTTTTAAGTTGAGCGAATTATATTGTCTACTTGATCATCTGGGGTAATAAATGTATGGATCATGGAAAGAAAACGAAGTAGCGGGTTTCGTTGTATTTTCACAATAGCTTTTCTATTATTTCAAGCCCCTGCCGGGGGCTTAACCTGCTGGGCAATCATAACTTTTACATTATACCTGTACAGAGGGCAGACAGACGGGCCATAATTCACCAGGACTCACGTCTGGCATTTTTTTCAATCTGACACATTTTTTTGTTAAGTTTACATAAAATAAATTTTTCGCAACTAACGGCTAATTCCTAATTGGGTGGGAATACAATCCTCAAAATAGTTAGAAACCTTCCTAAGACTTATCAGAAGCTACATGATAAAAGGGAACCAGATGGGTTAATCAGATAGCAAGATCCAGCGGCACACACAAACAAAAAGACATCCTGTTACTTTTATATAAAGATAATACTTTTAATCTACTAAAATCCCTTATTTTAATATTTTTTTTATATAAATATATTCTATGGGTTTAAGGGTAACATAGTGGACGATAAATTTACATATATTTTTTTCTGACTTCGAAATAGAATTGAAATGTTCGTTTGTCCGACTGCATTATTTGTGAGCTTAATTTGTGTTCTTTAGACCTCGACAAAGCCTTCGATATTATCTATTATGAAGGAAGCTCAATACCATAATACCTTAAATCTTTATATTCCCCTCAAAAATCAAATAATCACTTAAAAGTCAAACAAGCGTATTTCGATTCGCAATTTTGCCAAATGGCTGCAGTGGATACATCTCCCTTATGATTGAAATCCTATCCAATTGTATTATGATGAAATTTATGAAACTTGTTCAAAGTTTTTAATTTTAAAGTTTATTTGATCTCTTTCCTAATGTGTAAGAACGTTCGATCATAATAAAACTATAGAGTAGCTTTGCTCCTACTATGATTTATATTTGTAAACTTTCCTAAGCAAAGCAATATCATAATTATGGCTGTTTGTCATTAGTACAATTTTCCGAACGTCAGAACTTTCACTGGAATTAATAGATTTTTAGTAGCGCAGCTACTCTATAATTAGGCAGTAAGAAAGATCTTCGCTTATTCGTTGGCTTTAAAACATTGGATACTTTGAAAATTTTGATTATTTGATAAAGCAGTGTCCAAACTTTGTCACCAATAACATTGATCTATTCTATAAGGGATAAGAATACATCGGTACGTCCATCCTACTGAATTTCCGTAAATATTGTATTATGATTACTTCTTCTGTAATTATTACAAGATTTTAAGATTACGCTACTAATAAAAACAATTGTAAATAACATTAGAAGAAGATAAAATCAAATAAGATGATTTATAATTATTTTGAGGGGGGTGTAATTTCCTACATTTAAATAAAAAAGGGGATGTGACCTTTTGGGGGTGTAGAAATGTGTATATAAGTTGACATCTAGGGGATGTATTCAACCCCCTTGATTTTGCCGGGGGTGGATATACCCCCCCCCCCCCGACCTAACAGGAAAACTAAAATAAGCTGGTTATTATGTAAACTTTCCTGAGCAAAGCTATATCATATTCATGGCTGTCTGTATTATACTCGGGATGGATGTGGATCTCATCTATGCTATCCGTCTAAAAAATTATAACAAGAGATTCAAATACAAATTCTGCACACACTAAACTACGCCTCTAGAGGCCTCTAGGGACATTTTAGGGCAGGATGGTTGGGTAAGTCGAACCTCCTCCTTAAATAAAAACAAAAAGAAAAAATTTTAAGTTTGAGTTTTGTTTCTAAGGTATATGTATTTTTATCTCCAAAAATGACCCTTTATGGACTTATAGAAGCTATAAGAAGCTGATACTTTTATATAAGGATTACATATATTTACTTTTAAAGCTGCGCAAATTATTGACATAATTGTCCTTGTTTGAATATTTGGGATCTAGTGCAGTTCACAGTGAAATGTTCCTGCTATCGATTATAGCAAAAAACTATGAATTTTAAAGGCTGCTGACGGCGAAACTTACAGATGATGTTAGCACAAAATTTTAACGTACTAAAGATGGCCTGTATATAATTTGGAATAGTCATTAATCAATAATGCACAGATATCTTGAAGCGCACATTTTCTTGATTTTTGTAGATAATCGATACGATGAACATTTCACCTTAAATTGCAGTAGATCCAATATTTGTATACCTGGAAAAAATAGTAGAAATATCTGGCTCTCTTACTGGTTCCCATCACTACTCTAAACAATTGTCAAATCATTTAATTCTGAATTAATTCTTACCTACAGTAAATTAACAAACACACGAAAAACTAGCGTCCTACAATTTTCAATTTATTTGAAGAGGAAGAAACTTTTAAATAAAATTCAAAACAAAATTTGAAAATATAATAAGATTAAAATATAAAAGATGAATTTAAAAGAAAAATAAGGTAAAAATGATAAAATTACAAGTAACAAATAACTTATTCATTGCAAAACATAAGAGAAAATTTCTATTCATTTCAATAAACTTGAAATACCAAAACAACGGGGGGGGGGGGGGTCTTCGACGTACTTTTAGGGTAACGCCAAAATATGTTACCTAAGGTCCACTGGTCTGTCTGTTTCACGGATGCAATGGGCAGCTGTCACCAACCACCTATCAAACATATTTCAATTTTGAGACATGACTTATAAGCGCAGTAAACAATTTTGGGGTGTAGTCCCTATGTGACAACGCCTCTTAAGGGGCGTGTCGTCGTATTTTCACGGTATTTTTTCTCCTACTTCTAGCCCTTTCGGGGGGCTCTAACCCTGCGGGGTTAAGAGCCTAACCCAGCGGGGCAATCACCTAACCTAACTTAACTTAACCTAACCTAAACTAACCTATCAAAAGTTACTGTGAAAATACAACGAAACGCCCCTTAAGAGGCGTTGCAACGAAGGGGACTAAACCCCAATTTTGCCTTGCTCTCCTGTAAACATCATATTATCAAAAATAAATCGTTACAGGTGACACTGACAGACAAATAGACGGAATGATAGACAAACAAAGATGTACAGACATAAGTATAGATGTACGACGGACAGACAATAAAGAGTACACACAGACAAAAAAAAGCCGTACTGACAAAAGGTCGTAAAGACGGATAGGCAAATAGACGGAGAACAAACTTGAAACAGGAGTAAGGACAAACAAACGTACTGACAGGCGTACAGACATATAAACGTACAAACAGACAGACAGAAAGTCGTACAGACAAACTTACGGACAGACCCTATATAAAAAATGTATATTTACCTAACGCTGACTAGAGTAGCACCACAGTAAGTTGTTGTTCTGATAATATTCGTTTTTTACTTCTTATAAATTGACGTGTTTACGCTTATCTAACATTAAATGACCAGGGATCTTTAGAGATAATTCAATGGACGATAAATTTATGTACATCCTTAGTGATGATAAACAAATTTACGCCACTTGTACACTAGAACTATTGTTGGAAAGCTTTGGTTACCGGTGAAATACCTAAAAATTATTGAAGTAAAAAACTGCCTAATGAGGCCTCCCAGATGTCTAACCCATCCAAGGAATCCAGTCTTTGACTCTTCTCTATAATAGGAATATTTTTAGTTAAATGGTGATTTTTAAAAGTTAATCCTATTATATAAAAGTAGCAGGATGTCTCAGTAACTGTAGCTTAATATTTCGCTACCCACTGGACCGATATGATTCTCCTTTACAGTACCGCTGCTTATAGCTCATGGGATTATTTATAACTTTTTTTTGAGGGGGGGGGGGGGGAAGGATAAAAATCCTTTCCTCTTATTTTTTTTATTTTTATAACTTAGACATCGTGTCATGTCAGGCAGACCGACTGACCAATTAAATTATATTCTGGATGCTTGTTGATTATAGGAATCTCGGGGTCAACTTAAAAATTCAGCCGCCTACCTAAATCAGCTGCCGAAAAAATTAACGCTGCTTATAAACGGTCAAACGGACAGATGGACGGACATTTCGAATTGCAGAGTATCTGCGCTATTAAAAAGTAATAACCTTACAAGACCAACATGCCAAGGATGCTCTCCTGAAAAATGGAAAATTTGTAAAAAAAAAAAAAATACAGGGATTTTAGGGGATAAGATTTTTATAATTGATAACCATCCACAATGATTTTAAAGTAAATTACTTTTTTTGGTTACAAATTTTGGTTAATAAGTTTTTAAGCAAATTATAAGATAACATAGTTATGAAACTTAGGGTATCATTGTAATTTACAGGACAATGTCCCCTCCAAAAATTATTTCTTTATTAAAATGACACCTCTCCCTCCCTCCTTCCTTTTATTTAACCTATTATTTGTAAAGGGCTGTGGATTTAAGGGTAACCGAAGGCATAAAAACAGTTTAAAACCATTCAAGGCTTTATGAAAAAAATTATACTTTCTGACCAATAATGTTGTCGAATTATTCCTACACTGTGTTCCTATTGGTCCAAATAAAGGATTGATCATCTATTATCTTACCTATAAAAGTTTCCTCTCCATCTACAAGTGCAGCCACCCTCGGACCATCAATGTCAGATATCACCTGAACATCAAATTTTATGGAGATGAAGTTTTAATATCATTTATCAAGAACGTCCAAGCTTTTTGTTATGGGGGTAAAATGAGCGGTTTCAAAGGTTTCAGAGGTGTAATATAATGGGCGGCTAGGCAGGCAAGGGGGCCGTACGCTGCGGCTAGGCAGGCTAGGGAGCCGAGCGCTGCGACCAGAATTCATAGTTCTGTCGGAGGGGGGGGGGGAAGGGTACTCAAACAATGTATTTTTTTAATTTTGAGAGGAAAAAATGAATGATGGGTTTCAAAGTTTGAGTGGGGGTAAACACTCCTTTATCCCCCTCCCCTTGGATAGTAATCTTTACTTATTATTTGCACTAACATTCAGGTAGGGAGGGGACAATGGACAAAAAATCATACTGTTACCCAAAGTTTTATGAACAAATTAATAGAGCCCAAACTTTCCACCAATAATTTTAGTCTTCAAAAGTGTAATTTTTTATCTTAATTAAGATCCCAGGACTGACTGGCAGACAAAGACTCACAAATCAGCGTAGCTACCATAAAATTAGTACCTCATAGTCGGGATCAGTAACACCCTCGTTTGGGGCACAAATAACCGCATTCAAAACTGAAATTAGAAAGCAAGGTTATGGGAAGATAATTCTGCACTAGTTATCCTAAGCAAATATTGTTTTTCGTTTGAGTCCTATGAAAACTGGTCTTTTTGAGCCCTTAGAAATGATGGATTTTAAATAAGAAATGAAAAAAATTGCATATTTTAGTCAATGTTACTAGTCGGTTACGCTCTTCATGCCTTTTTGGGCATTTAAAGATAGAGAAAAATGGAGGGGGTAGGGATGGAATGGAAAAAGCTGTATTGTAGAAAAAAGAATAGCCATATTGGTCAAAAAGACAATTTTTTTGGAGTCCATCGTTTCAAAGAATTTAAGAACCATACAAATAACGAGAAAGCGTTTTAATTTTTTTTGAGCAAATGGAAGATGTAAAAACTATATGCCTTTTTTTTTAAAAAAAAGGCATAAAAAATTAAAACATGACAGCTTATGCTTTAAATCTATTTATTTTTGTCTAGTTATTTCTTGTTTTAAATCGCACATTGCCAAAAAAAAATCTCTAAACAAACAAAGACAATTGTGTTAATAAGTATCTCAGCATCAATAAAAATTATAGTGAAAAAACAATAACGTTTAATATGATTTTAAACGAAAAGAAAATGACATATATGAAGGCAAGCAATAACACTGGTCTCCAAAGCTATGTGATTGTGTACGTCCGAGACTTTGCGTAAGATTCCAGAAGAAAGATGTATTTTATGAGAAAAATAAAGATGTTATACTTAGACGTTGTGGCCTTTGAGGGACTTACGGACTGACCTAAGAGTTATAGAGTAGCTGCACTACGCATAATTTTAAAAATAAATAGGACAACTACATTTTTAAACATTTTCTTTATTAGAGATTGCGCACTTAGCTTTTTAGTTGTTATATCCTTTAGGGTGACATATTGAATTTATAGCCTAAAACCACCTCAAGAGAATAACGAAGCTTCTTTAAAAATGACAACTTGACTGGCTCTGTTCTTTCAAGTTCTAATGCTTCATACAAAACATACGTCTGTCTGTCTGTATCTCAGTAAATGCTGGACTGATATGGTTCTCCTTTCATGTGAAGCCTCTCATATATCTATTTTTGGAGAGGGTATTTCACCCTCCCAAGAGGGATCGCCCCTAGAACCCTAATCCTTTCTTCCCCCCCCCCAAAAAAAAAAAAAAAAAATATACATCTTACGGATTGACATACGGAAAAAGTGAGCTATGAAATAGCTTCAATTTAAAAAAAATTTGAATTGAAAACTTGATTGATATTTGAGCTACAAATTGAAATTTTATGTAAAATCATTTCAAAGACAATTTAAGGCGAAGATATTATTTTGTATGCTGTTTTAAAATATTGATAATTATAAAATAAAATAATCAGGATTTTTGTGTGTCTGTAACGAAAGATCTTGCTAAAACCTAAACCAATTTGGTATTCCATTATAGTGAATCTTCTTACAGGTCCAAGGAAGGTTTATAACTATTTTGAGGGGAATCTCTCTTTCTCTAAAGTGCCACTGAAGGCCTCTAGGGGCGTAGCCGCTAGTGTTATATAAATGTTTGACATGATTAATAAATTCTAATTAAGTTTTAGAGAAAATATTTGCTTTTTGCACACTATTTTATTTGAAGCTATTCTATAATTTGCTATACAAAAATTCTGTACATAAATATGTTAATGTTATTATCTTAACCAGTGGAGCAGCTACTCTTTAACTAATAAATGACTATACGTCCGTCCGCTCGGACTTTCGTTCATCATAAAACAAGATGTAGAAGATATATATATATATAGTTAAAACTTAAGACAATTAACGAAGTTATACATGTTATTCATTAACTTTTTTACTAATTACAATGTAGTTTAGCTTACTGTAGTTTTCTGTCTACATATTATTATCTTGCTATTGTTTTGCAAAATATGGAAATAATTGTCTTTGTTAAAAAAATCTGAGTCATAAGCCATCCAGTGTAAAATACGGAGACAGATACCCAGAAATCAGAGAATGTACGCAGGTTTAAAAAGTACATTGACATATTTACACTATAGTGCTTCTGCTTATGAATAGAAATTGAATTAATGTAATCAATTTATCTTTGAAAATATTTGTAAAATTCAAGAAAATATCCATGAATACAGAATATTTAGTGTACAAAATTAGAACCTATACCCTGTCATCTAAAATACAGTGAGTAATATCATGAAAATCATTCACTGTACAATTTTAATAGCGCAACTATTCAACTTTTGTTGGCCGGTATCAGGGATCTTAATGGATATAGAATATGGGCGATAAATTGATTTAATTCACTAATGATTATAGACAAAAATTACTCCTTCTTTAGATTACAATTAATGGTTGAAAAAATTGGTCCTGTTCGATTGAAATAACCTATCAAAATTTAATAAAAGTACTCCAAGTTTTAAATTCAACTCCCTCCATGATTTCATTTCTAACCCTAGAATAGTAGTCCTATCCTTCCCACACATCCCAATAAACAACCAAGGATATACACATGGAATTGGAGTGAAAATTGTCCCACTCCCGTCCGTTTTTTTCCTATTTCAAATGTGAAATTAAATTTATCTAAAATTAAATGTTAAATTAAATTAAAACAGAAATGAAATAAATAATAAAAACAACAAGGATGAAAATATAAATTACAGAGAAGAAATTTTATGTTCTTTTAAGAAACTTGTTGATTTAAAACAATTAGAAATAAATAAAATAAACAGGTAGAGAGGGGACACTGGTATGTAAATTAAACTTCTTATCAGTTGACTAAAAAAACATTGGGGCATTTATTTAAAATCTTAATTGGTTGTTTCAAGCTAAAAGTAGTGTCCAGACATTTCAACCTATAATCTTTATCTACAGAAGCGTTAATATTGTTTCTTATCATTGGGTATGTTAATCAATTTATCGTCCATTGTCATATCCCTTAAGATCCCTGAAAGAAACTAGAAATACTCACACACATACTTCATGTGATTAAATTAACAAGGACAATTATGTCCAATGGAAGTTTGCTGCGATAACAAAAATATCCAAACAAAAGTTTTATGTTTTATAGATAGATCATTAAATTAATTACAATTTTTGGGAATCAAAGTACAAGCTAACTTTATAAAAAATTTAATTAAAAACGCAACACAAATATCAATAAATCACATAATATAACAATGCATTTAAATGAAACTGTGTTCTCGATTTTAAAAACAATGAAGAAATATAATAATATTATTTGACGTCAGATAGCCGGTTGTTCAGCTAAATCTTAGATATAGAGTAGCTTCGCAACTATTGCAAGTGTTAGCATTCATTTTAGAAAAGCTTTGCTTTTGGAAAGGGTGGAGTTATTTTACTGATACGTTATCTATACAAAATTTAGCAGGAAGGGCGGGCACACTGGACAGTAAATTATACTGGTACCCAAAGTTTTATAAGCACGTTCATTTATTTGTTAGCTTAAAAAAACTGTGGGTACTTTTATTTAATCTTAATTGGCTGGTTAATAATTTTTAAACCAATAAAGAAGAAGGGGTAATTTTATGTTTCATATTTTGGCCTTCACATCAATTTATCATTCATTTTTTTATCCTGTAAGATTCTTGGAATTTAGGGGTATAATATTTATCACTTGAGAGAAGTGGAGAGTCGACCCTATTCTTTTAATTTTGGTTTTAAGAAGAAAATTCTAAACGAATTGTTTTGAGTTTGGGTATTTTGTTCTCTTTAGAGGTTAAAGAACACTCACTAAAATAGTTAAAACCTTCCTTGGGCCAAAAAGAAGCTTCACTATGTAGAGTCCTATCTTTTTGGTAAAGAAAGGAAACAGTACAAAAATACAAGCTTAATTTTGAAAAGAAGAAAAAAATTCAAACGACCACACCCCCCCCCCCTCACACACAATGATGTAACTAGTTACAAAATTTAGGTCAAATTAAGGGAGGAAGCATGTTCTTAGGATTTCAAGAACCCCAGAGGGGAAGGGAACATTAGACTGTAAATTACACCGGTACCCAATGTTTTATAATCCTGTTATGTTATGAGTTGGCAAAAATTTGGGTACTTCTAATTAGTTTGTTAAAACTAGTGTATCCATTTCCAAACTATTCAACCTATAATTTTGATTCACAGTAATTTTGTATATCATTTAATGTCTTATTCTTAAAGATCCCTGAAGAAACCAAAATGAGCAACAAATGGATTAGGGAAAGTAGTATCTTAGTTTTGGAGGAGTAAATTAGGACCCCCCCCCTCCCCACCCCAGGGAGGGAGGAGACATTGGGCTATTCATTGCACTAATCTTCAATTTTGTATAGTAACGTTTTCTCAATAACTTTAGGGCTTATATTAAATTTTGATTGGTTGGTTCATTAGGTTAAATGCCCAAACATTTCAACCACTAATTGTAATCTACAGAAGGGGTAGTTTTGTGTATCGTCATTGGAGATGCACATCAATTTATCGACCATTGTCTTATCTCCTAAGATCTCTACCTTCCCCCATCTCAAGGATCACATCCACCCAATAAATTACTGTGCACGCCACTTGCTCTAATAGAAATCAGATAACAAGAGACTTAAGATATTTATAGAGTAACAAAGCATAGGAAATTTTCAAAGTATGGCTTCAAAACCGATTAATATCTGCTGGCTTAGATCCGTTTCTCATCCATACTGAACTATCATGTAAATTTGCAGTATTACAGTAAACTTTCCACGATTATTAAAATAAAATCAATACCAGTTTTGTCATCCCGGGCCTTCGGATCCTCGCGGCTAGCTGGTTTTAAACTTTAATATCCTTGGAAAGCTGTCTATAATACAATGGGATAAATAACTATCAACCTTACCTAGTGAAGTTAAAAGAATATACTTCCATTTCACGAATGGAACCATTTAAAATTTATTAAATTTTTGTCTGAAAATTATTTTTATTTAAATCAACTTGAAAAATAAGGATAACAACATCCATACGTATCAAAGCACAAAAAATCAAGGAGTAAACAAACGTACAAAATTATAGAGCAGATGTTAAGTTGTCATAACAAAGAAAATAAAGCGAGAGAATCAGCAAAAACTCAAAGAAAATTTCTTATATCTGCAGGCAAGAAAATCACATTTTTCCCATAGCGTTACGGACTGAAGGACAGACAAAGTGAATAACAGAGTAGCTTTATAAGTTCAAAATGTTTTACTAAAATCTGAACAAAATCACTTCAATCTCCTTAACACTTCAATGAGCACCAAAAACTTGAATAAAAACACACACAAAAATTAAATCAGACAAATTTGATATTTTTTTCAACTTTAAAATCTAAATTAAATATAAAAATAACACTAATAATGTTAATAGACACATATTGTAAACTGTAAAATTCACAATAACTATTATGTAATATTTTTTATAGCACAGAATTTTAATGTTTTCACTTTGCCTGACTGAGGCAAACTGACTGCTTAGTACTTGTAAACAGAGACTGGGTGTTTCCATATTACAACTAATATTTCAGATCTACAATAGCATAAAGTGTAATACCATAAAGTAAACAACAGTTAAAGATCTTAATTGAATCAATAAATAGATAAGGAAGGTGAAAAGTTTTGGATCTAAAGGGATAAGACAATATACGATAATAGAATACAATTCTTTAATGAAATGTTTGTTAACTGTTATAATCTAAAAAAATCAAAATAAAAAACAAAAGTTGGATATTATGTTTAAGGGAGACTTTTTGGAGAGTAATATTTATCAGTTTTATCCATTATCATGTTTTGCTGTTGCTAAAGACAAGTAATCAAATTGCGGTTCTGATAAGGTTAAACAACTTTATTCATTTTCTAATTATGATTTTGTCTATGCTTTTTGAGAAATTGTATTTTAAGCGGTTTTGTTTACAACCCAACTAGAAGAGTGATCTATGAACGTAATGGAGTTACTAGAACGAGCAACAACCAATGAGAGGGGTGATGAGTAGTGGGTGGAATAGCAAAGAAATTTAGATTCCAATTTTGTACAGTGTATATAAGAGTTTGCGAGTTTTTCAAATACTATTAAAAAGGTTTGGTCTGAAATATACAAAAAAATTAGTTTAAAACGAAACCTTAATATTAAGCAATTAGAAGCTAACAGTATTTTAATGGTTATTTGCCCCTGTTTTACATTTGCTTACATTATGGGCCTTCTTGATATCTGTCAACCTAGATGATTGTTCGTGCATCCAGGGAAAGAGGGGAAATTGGTTTATAAATTAGACTGTGACCCATATTTTTCTTCATTGGTTGCTTTGATTGGGTTGTAATGTACAAACCATTAGTGTCAAAACTTTTTCACCAATAATTTAAATTTACAGAAAAGGGATATTTTTTTTCTTTCATAATTTTGAGTATGTTTAACAGTTTTTTGTCCTTTGTCTTATCCCTTTGAGTCCCTATCAAGCACAAGATACAAAAACTTTTTTCTCTTTTTCCTTTTCTTTTTTTCCATTTTGTTGGGTTTGGAAAGGGGTAGTTGCACAAAATGCATTTGATCTTAATTTAGTGAACCGCATATTTTTTTTCTAGACTACATTTATAAGGCATATATTTGAAAGAATTTAAATTTTTTACCACGTAGTTTTAAAAAAACAAGACTTGAAAATCTTCTTTTTGTGATATATGCAATTTATAAAGACGATTTTCAAGTCATGATATTTTAAAAACTACGTGGTAGAAAATTTAAATTTTTTCAAATATATGCCACATGTAGATTAACCCATTAACCAGGAAAAAATACGTTTTTTCTTACCACACAAGCAAATATTTTTGCTATTTTAAAGAAACGAATCTTTGTAAGTTCCAATTATACTTGTACGCACTATTGAGGTTTAAAATACAAAATTTCGGAAAGATAAAACTATAAACACGGTTGCTATTTTTTGTTGTTGTTGAGAGGGTGGAAAATGATCCAACTTCGTATCATAACAAAGACGTTAAGATGTTTAAGTATAACTTCAACACAAAGGTCGTGCAATATAAAGGTTGCTTGGCTGTAGGGTATTTAAGATAAAGGCAAGCTTCTTTATTTTAGGTGTGAGAGGGAGGGGTGATTAAATAATTAAATTAAAAGGGGGTAAAAATTACTTGGAGATAAATGCTTTTGGGTTGATTTTAGATATTTACTTTTGGAGCTTATGTCACCCTAATTTGTGTGTGTGTGTGTGGTGAGGGGGGGGGGGGTTAAGTCTAAAAACATATCTTAAGTTTAGATTGGAATATTAAATCTGATCATTTCTTACTGTCCTAAAGTATCACCATTCGTTTGAACTTAGAAATCTGCTTTTAAATTTTACAAAAACTTGAATTTTCTTTTAAAAATATCACTTTTTGTGACTTTATATAAGATAAAAAGCAAAGATTAACTACATTTAGTTTATACACCAGAAATAACTGTGAACTAGTGAGTTTAGGCTTGTTAGAATTGTCCTACTGGCTTCAAACTAAAAAGAAATTTCTGGAAAGATATCGCTTATTTTCCAAATAGTACCTACGTATGACAAGAATTATTATACTAAGTTTAACATCAATAGGATAACTCTAACATGCCTAAATTAACGATAAGAGCTATTAATTGCAGATCGGACGGATGTACTAACCGACCCTAGCCATAAAAAAGCGTTGCTTTCAAAAATATATGAATACGTAGAAGGTGACATATACCCAGTATTCCGAGGAAGGTGCAAAATTTTAAAAAGTACAAAGGCCAATGACAAATAAAATACTTCTTATAAAAGTTGAATTAAAATATTTGGCTTTAAAAATCCCATTTGTACATTTTAGTAAACTAGTGGTTGCGCCCCTAGGATATAGTAGCCTTGTATTGTCTTGGAAGGGGTAGGGAAGAAAATAAAAATAGCCTAAAACCACCCTAAGACTCAAATTTAAATATAAAATAGCTTAAATCACCCTGGGATATGTGAAATGGAGAACTCAATCGGTTCAGTGGTTATCTAAATCTTGAGCAACAGATAAAAAACCTTATTACTTTATATAATAGGATAAACCTTAAAAAATATTTGAAAACTCGATAGAAATCTATATTTACTGAATAAAATCGGACTTTGAATTAGCCAATCATCATGAAAACTTGTTGTAAAGTATCTTGCTTCACTTCTAAAAAATAACAAAAATAAAAAAACAACATTTATTAAGTCTAAAGAACAATTAATACACATAGACAATTATTTAATAGATTAAAGAAAAAAGGATAATAGTTATTTATCGTATTGTATTATAGACAGCTTTCCACGGATAGTAACATTAAATTTTTTTGTTGTACCCAAGAGACCAACAAAACTGGCATGAATTTTATGATTTTTTTCTTTATTTGTAGAAAAATTTCTGCATTGCAAAAGAATACATAATTTTTCAGTATGGCACAGAACCTGTTCTAACCCAATGGATATTAATAGATTTCAAAGATTTTCAAAAAGATTTTAATTTTGAAAAAAAAATAATCAAAATACAAAAATTTCCTTTCAAGAATAGTTCTACGCACTTTGTAATTCCAAAATTAGATATTTTGGAAATTCCAAGTTAATGATTATAAAACCAATAAACCTTGACAACAAATTTATTGGGCCTTAATTTTCTAAAGCTTTTGTATAATTTTCAATATTGGTTATAATTTTCTCCTAATGAGGGTGGTTACATAAAAAAATAAATAGCTTTTACAAACTAGATTTAAGTAGATATTACTAATTTAAATGACATGCCGCTACAAAAGTTTATAAAATAGTCTATTATAAACTTTTATTTATCTTTGGGTTTAAAAAGAAAATATTAAATGTTTCTTAAATTTCAAATAAATTCTTAAAACTTACTTGTCTCGTATTATTTTACATTTAATTTGAACATAGCTAATTTTATAAGAATTGTATATGGTTTAAACTTCATGAAATCAAAAACGCCATTTGTAACAATAATGACTCACAAGAAAAAAATCTGTTATACAATATTACGTTTAAGAAAAAGACTTTGGTTATCTAAAGATTATTCATTAGATCAGAATAATGGGCCAAATCCTATAATTTTTCCTGAAGTTATTGTTTCCTCAGCCTTTCATAGTTGTAAAAAAATGAGTACTACTCTAGTACTCATATAAAACTCAAATATCTAGGTTAGCCTAAATTTGGCCGATTTACAGACCAATGCTGAACACAACCATTACAAAGATACAATTAAGTCTATTAAATTGCAAATTTTTAGAAATTAAAAGGTTTTTAAATCTTTAGCAATTAGCAGTAATAAGTTAATATAAAAATTATTTTCAAATTCAAAATCTATACGTGAATTTAAAGTTTTAAGGTTTATAATTAAATGATAGAATTTTAAAGATTTTAAAGATTAACATTGATCAATAAAATAATGTCCTTTAAAATAAAAAATAGTTATAAACATGAAGCAAAATTTGACAAACCCCAAACTGTCCCAGTTTTGAGCAAGACGATTCCTCTGACGTCATATAAAAAGGGAAGGGGGGAAGAAAATCTCTTCCCTTTTATCCCATCTCTTTTAAAGAGATTTTCTTTCCCCCTTCCCTTTTTCTTTCCCGGAATGTATATGACGTAACTGGAATCGTCTTGCTCAAAACTGGGACAGTTTGGGGTTTGTCAAAAATTTATCTGAGAAAAAAACTACTTCTAAATGTGTTATATTTTGCTTAACCATGTTTGTTAGTTGTATAAGAAAATATTGTGTTTTAATAAAGAATATCTTTGCTCTTAATTGTAACCCAAGTGAAGAAGTCAACAATGATATCAAAGATATCAATGACAGAGTAACCAAAGAAGAGTCCAATCCATCCTCCAATCTCATAGATATAGTCCTAAGTGCCATAGATCAGCTTGGATTCTGTCAAAGAATTCACTGTTGTTGTGTCCAGGTAGAACGTGAAGCTTCTGTTAAAGTCAGATCTTTCATTGTGAATTGGTGTTCCTTAAAATTACAATTTACATTAGAAGAAAATCTGTAAAGTTATTGTATTTCCTTTAATTGATCAATATTAATATAACTAATGGGGCCAACAAACAACAATATTTTATTTTTTCCATCATTCACCATAAAAGAAATCTATTACCTGGTAGATTGCTCAGTTCAAGGTAGTGAAGGCTGCAGGGTAGTTTACAAACTTCACTATCCATCACCTTTTTTGTTATGTTCTGGAGGATATCAAGTCCTTTGTCAGTACAGATGTTAACACCATTCAGCTCTCTGTAATTAAAATTTTGTTAGTTTATAAATAGATCACAAACTCTATAAATAATTCATAAACATATAAACTTACTAACTTAATATTATCAAAATAGAAATCACCTTCTTATAGGAAAAGTACATCCAAATTGTGTTTTGAACTCCTTTAAAATTTCTTCATCAACACAATCCTGATAAGAGATATCAGAGCAAGACAATTGAGGATCATTAGTCATATCATATGATTCTATCCAAATTTTTTCATTTTCATTGATGCTATTTAAATTGTGAAGTTTAAATTTTAAACTAGGATACTTAAAGCCAAACTCTTTCAGATAAAGGGCTCCAGGTGGATGAATGAACAAATGTAAATTGTTATTATTTTCATCCTCATTTACATCATATTGTCGAACTAAAGTTATCTTGTCTTTTGATATCAAAGGCATTTCAATCTCTTTGCATAAGTAAGGATCATCCAAATAATATAAGAAATCATAGGATAACATTTTGTCAGTCAAAACGTCAACTTTAAGGTCTCTGTTAACATAAAATACACTTTTCAAACTGCCAACAGTATGCCTACTGAAATTTCCATCAAAATTGTAAACAATCTTACAGAAAGTAAGAGAAATAGGATATTCTCTACTGTTCACAAGTTCTATTGAAGCTGTAGTTGGTTTCATGATGAAAATGTTGAGACTATAGTTAAGCTGCCAGATTACACAACCAAAACATACAAAATACAATGAATGCATCCATAGCTCTTTTTTTGCAAGTATTTGAAGTAGTTTCTTCATGTCCAGAAAACTAAAAACAAATCTATCATTATTTTGTTCATAATTGCTATTTGTAAATTTGTCATTGTCTATAAAAGTAATAAGCAATAACCTTATTCCTAATAATATTCCAACCAGTCCACCAAATTCTCCGAGGAAAGATCCAATAGGATAGGAGTAGTATTCCTAGAGTAATGTTGATATACATACAAAATTATACATATAATTTGAGCGTACTTTAATAAGAGATTAGGTATCATGGTTGTAATGTATTACCTCAGTAATCTTAGTGAATCTTGGAAAAATCAAGTTTACCAAAGGTTTCTTATAGTAAGGTCTTTCTGCTAAGCCAAGGTCTCCAGTCGAATCAACCACACCAGATACTGTTTCAGCAGGTTGTCTAGCAATTATATTCCTATTCAACAATCTAGATTTGTATTCTGTAGTTGAGAGTGTTTGCCCAGGGGAAATACATTTCTCGTTATGATGAAGAAAATGATGAAGTTGGTCATATATATCAGGATTTATAATGTTTGAACAGTCATAGTTATTTCTGCTGAAGAGGCATTCCATGACTTTTTGACCAAAAACCACATTTACCTCATCAATCATGCAATCATCATACATAAAATCTCCTGCTATTAGCTTGAATTCCTTTTCAAATTTTAGAATTGTATCTGTGTCATACACATTTATGGACAAGCCCTTTTTATCAATGTTTTCTTTGGAGGCAGAAAGTATTTTATTCTTATCCTTTTTCCATTCATTTAAGAATTGTCCACTAATGTGAAAATATACCTCCAGCTCCGAATTGTAGTATATTTGAATAGTCTTAAGTGTCTTGAAAGTGTGAAGCTCAACAGAATTGCATACTGCCAATGAAAATTTATCTTTTGGCAGCAAGAAGAACTTCATGTTCTGTGCGTCTATATTTGACATTAGATTTATGGTGAAGGATCCATTATTCAAAATGATTGAATCTATTGCTGAGCTGATATTGGTCCACTTCTGCCAGAAAGTTAGATTGTTGGGCAGGAATGAATTGTATGAAACACTTGCTGTAGAAGATGTTTTATAAACAAGACTATAGATATACGGAGTGCTGCAGACTGTTAAACTAAAGTCAGCTGTAGCTTTTGCAAATTTTACTTTTATTGCGCTGGGGTTTTCTAAAAATTTCATCAACAGCGCACCAAACAAATAAGATACATATAAGAGTGCTCCTATCTTGAAAAAGATTGGGATCCAGAACTTAAAAGATTTTTTGGCTGTTTCATTTCTAATCCACCATTCTAAGAGTTTCAGGACAGATACTCCTGTGAAAATGCCAAGGATTGATCCAAAATAACCCAATGCTGTTGTTATTGTGTACTCATGTGTATGTGTGAACACTGTAAAGTATTTGGGGATAGCAAATTCATATCCTGTTAAATTTGCTTCATTCAAGAATGTTTTACTGATTTTTGGCCTTGTTAGAACTGATAAGTAATTTGGCGTTTCTTTTTTGAAATCAATGTTGAGTTGCAAGCATGGGGTTATACATTGTTGTTCAATAGAAAGTATATTCTTGACCACTTCTGCCCCCTCACTGTAGTTAGTACAAACAGATTTATCTTGCAAAGAAATATTATCAAAAGGCAAAGCACATGAAACCTTCCTATCTTTCAACCGATCTCTTATACATTCTTGTACAAACTGATGACTACAGTTAGAATCCGTTTTGATTGATAAATCCATAGCTGTTAGATAAATCTTAACATTCTCATATATTGTATACTTGATGATGTCTGTAGTTTGATACATGTTTTTCATAGCTGCTAAATCATTTTTGAAATGAAATATAACTGATATTTGACTTATCAATCCTGAAAAATTTGATTTAGATTATTGATATAAAATTTTGATGATATGGTTAAAAACTTCTTAAAAGATTATTAATATTATCTTAATTTTGAACAAAAACTTAGATCTTACCAAAATCAAACCTTATGTTATCTGTTATATTATGCTGTAATGTATTACACCAGAATCCAGTCTGTTCATCTTGAATTATCATTTGTGATCTTAACATATTATCATGTAATTTAAGGTAATAAACAATTTATAATCTAACTTAAGTGATTATCTTAAATTATTACTTGAAATGCTTAGTGTGATCTGATGGAAAATGATAAATTTTCTCCCACATTTCAAGAGTTTCATTCCATTGAGAAAGTTCAATCATTAAAGGACTGTAATTAATCAATAAGGGTTGAGAAATATTATATTATACTTCTGTAACAAATGAATATGGTGTCCAAAACCTAGAAGCATATTAGCTTAAAATATTATTATATACACCAAAAAATATTTTTAGATCAAGAAGAAATTTTGAGTTTGAGGAGAATGTATGAACAAATATTATTGAAAATACTAGAGAAAATTTCGGGCCTTTTGAAGCCAGATTATAAACCAAAGTCAGTTTTCTTTTCCCTATATCCCTTGTGTTTTGAGTCATTATATTTATTATTCTAAGATGTATATCAGCCCAGTATTCTTCTGTAGAGTTGCCATATAATCCAAATTCATTTTCACCATACACACAGCCTAATTCTAAAAGGTAAATTGTTAATAAAATGATTTTACCAATATATAGCAAAACAATATTTTAGAATTTTTTCCTGATAAGTATAATTTTATATTTTACCTAAAGTGTAATTGCTAAAATATTATCCTTTTATATAAAGTAGTAAGCGTTTTTTGTCTGTCCCGAAGGATCTTGCTAACCGCTGAACCGATATTGTTCTCCTTTACAGTGAAGCTTCTTATAGGTCCTGGGAAGGTTTTAAACTATTCTTCGGGAGTTTTTCCTACCCCCCCCCCCAAAATAAAAATATTTTTTTACTCATTTGAAACTCAAATTTTAAATGGGATGAGGTCGACTTTTCCCCCTTTTACCTTAAGTGCCCCTAGAAGCTTCTAGGGGCGTAGCCGCTAGTTTCTTAAAAAGTAGTATGCCAATGTAAATGGGTTTATTTTTTGGAAGTCAAATTAACTTCTAATAACAACTTTAATAAAAACACTAGCGGCAACGCCGCTAGAGGCCTCTAAAATAAAATTGGAAAAAAATGGGGAAGGGGGGGAGAGATTCAGCGAGATCCTTTGGTACAAACATACAAACACACAGACAGACATCCTGTTACTTTTTTATATGGATAATTGATCTCTAAGCATTTTAAGAAGATACTTTGCTGTTTCATTTATATTTTCTACTTTTACATCAAGAGTGTTTTAATAATGTACCTGAATCATAATCATAATATTGATATCCATAATAATAGTTGAAGAAAGGAATGTAAGAGGTATCAGGAGGAACCGTACAATCAGTCAGCTTCACTTGTTTACAAAAAGACATTTGTAGTGGTGGCATCTCAGAGAGTGGTACTAGTTCTTTGTTGACTGTCACAGGATTTTTCAAGTATTTCTGGATGCACAGAGCCCCGTAGTACAAAGACGTCAACACTGAACATATTACAACTATCTTCCTGAAAATCAATTCAAGTTGAAGGTTGAAAAATTTATAAATACAAGTTACTTTGAGGTATTTTTGTGTCTTAAAAGATGTTACAATTATAATATTGGGTGGATGGTAGTATTCTATCCTTTTACTTTATTATTTAGAGAAAGTTTACATTTAAAATTTTCAAAATTTAAGATTTTGTCATCTATGTTTTCGAATTAAACACCTTTCCCTTTTATTCAACATATAAAATTTTATTAACTATAATGAAATTTGTCTGTTTCAAAGAAATTTACAAGATTGGGAGATCTTATCAAAAAGTTGTAAAGGTCCATTGTATCTTAATAGTTGATATCTGATAAATTATGTTTTGCCAGGGAGTAAGGGAGGGCACAATGTATCGAATATTCAATAATTAGGGGTCTCAAACCTTTGGTACCAGCTTAAAGTGTTCCTGAAGGATTTAGCAAGACTTTGGGGACTTTGAATACTTATGCGCATTTGCCACTGAATTTGTTATGATTCTAGCAGACAAAAATCAATAAAACTAAGTAACACAATTTCTATCAGACAAAAAGATTTATATTTACGAAAATTATGACAGCTGATTCTAACAAATATTTTTTTTAGAAAATGAAATTTCATATACAGAAACTCTACTGTGATATTTATGTAATAAACAAGGATGACAACATCCATAAAAGCAAAGCACTGAAACAGTAGGACAAACGGACATTAATACTTGTATAGTGTCAGAACTGAATAATCAGAATATAAATGTATAAGAGTCGAAGCAAAATTGTAAGTAAATTTGTTGGAAAACTGCTTTATACAGGATAATGTTTATGGACATACTTACATTTTTAGGACTTGTTTATAGAGTTGCCTTGCTTATAACATTATAATTTGTTGTCCCAGGAATCAATATACCAAAAATCAGATCAATCGGATAATTAGATCATATAAAAATTTGTTATTAAAAAAGTAAAACAAAAATGACAACATCCATAAGCATATCCCTAAAAAGTTTTAAAATTGGACCAAAAACACCAAAGATATGGGGAAATATGTAAAAACATATAAAAATTTTGAAAATCGGATCATAAACACCAAAGATATGGAGAAAAATGTGAAAAATAGCCTAAAACCTGCTAAAAAGCGGTCGGACTGCCATTGATGTTTTATAGTTAATTGTGCTCCTTTATAATGGAAATGTTCTCAAATCACGTTTCCCCCCAAACAAAGACAGACGGACATTTAAAACTATAGAGTAGCTTCTCTACTAAAAACTAAGACAGACGGACAAAAAATCAACATGTTTAAAATGGACTAGAATTTAGGTGGCAGTTAATAATTTAGGAGAAGGGATGACAGTTCTAAGGGCGATTTTTCTAGTGATTAATGAAAGAACTAATTTTTTTTCTAAATTAGAATACCATGACCACTTTACTATTTTCTTCAAATTTTCTGGATAAATCTTGTTTCCATTGCCTTTCAACTCTTAAATTGAATTAATTGCCCATTGTTACCTCCCTTACTCCCTGATATTATGCACAGACTAAAATTTGTGTGTTTAGGTCTGGTGTTCAAATTAAATAATATAGAGCCATGAAAAGGTTATTTACTCACACATGTCTAATAAATGTGGGCAAATATTTTACCAAATATAAAGAAACTCAATTTTTATAAAAAATAAACTCAGAGAGAAATGAGAAACCTGATTTGGAATTATGGAAGAATGGCTACATGATTAAGGATTTATGTCAACAATATATAGATTATCTTCGAAAAAAGGTATTAATAGATGTGCCAAGTTTTTGCTAACATGGTAAACAAACATAATATTTTATTCAATCATCTCACCCTGCGGGACCCTTTCCCCTATGATGGCTACCTAAATCTCTATGTTTAAGCATATTATAACTTGACACTTTTTCTCATGGAAGATCCTCTTCATTAACTAACCCTCGCAAAGTATGGCAGGTGTTCCAAATGAAGTCACCATAATATATCTAATAGATATTGTATTGTTTAAGCGACTCTAAAATAGCCAAGCTATTTCACTATCTCATCCCCTCTAACACAACCTGAGGGAAGTTGTGTCAATATATCGTGAATGAGAATTGTGAGTTACCACGTAGGGACTTGAAATTGAACTCTCAACACTGTTACTTAGTTCTTTATTGCAGAGTTAAAATGACCCCAACAAAAACGTAGTCAAGGTCTGTTTTGGTTTACTTCACCACTTTCTTTAGCAATTTTCAAAAGCGAAGCTTTTCTATAATTAAGGTCGATCTGTCCGTCAAGAACGGATAGCTTTGTTTGTTAATTTAGGCATGTAAGAATTGTTCCATCGATTTCAAACTTTGCATGGTGATTCCTGTAGTAGTTAGGTACGATTTAGAAAGCGTAGCAACTCTTTAATCATTACCAGAATGTCCATACGTCAATTTTGAACACGATGATTTTTAACTTTTTTAACAACAAGTTTTTAACAACAATTATCCGATTGATCTGATTTTTTTAATATGATTCCTAGAACAACAAAGTACAATGTTTAATGTTATAAGTAAATCATCTCTATAATCAAGTCCTAAAAATGTAAGTATGTCCTTAACCATTAACCTGAGCTTGATCTTTAAATCACTACTAAAATGATTTAAAGATCAAGCTCTGTATTTATTCAGTTTTTCAACAAATTTACTCACAATTTTTTCTCGACTTTTATACATATATGTTCTGATTATTTAGTTCTGACACTCTACAAATGTTAATTTTCGTTTGTCCTACCGTTTCAGAGCAACGCTTAATGGATGTTGTCATCCTTGTTTTTTAGAACTTTGCACGGTTGTCATTTGTTTACTTCTTGATAAAGCTAAAGTGATAATTTTAAAATAAAATGTTTATTTTTGGAGAAGATTGAATTTAGAATTGTTAAGGCCTGAATTAAGAACTTAACAGGTTGATCTTAAAAATGACACAGAATTTTTAATAAATTTAAATATTTCATTTATGTAAGATTTACTGAAGTTTATATTTGAATTTTATAAAAATTGCAGCAAAAAGTAAACTTGTAAGGTCAGGATCTGCAGGAACAAAGCTAAACTTTACCATTATGGAGTATTTCAGTAGTTAATCAACTTTTAATGCTTTGTTAGACAAAAAAAATTTGTTTGTACCTGGATGACCCAGGTAGCATCCTATGGTCATATGTAAAAATCCAATTCTCAGTTGTGAGGTAAATTGCACTTAAAAATAACCCCAGCCGACAATGGTAAAATAATTATATTTACAAATTAAAATTGCTCTTAAACATGATAAACTTAAAGCATAAAGATAAGTAAGTAGTTTAAAGTCTAAAGATTCAGGACGGGATAAACCATGAGATCTTGTTTTGTTGTATCTCTGAACCAAATCTTAATTTCTGTGCATGATTATATGGTCACATACCCTTTAGACAATCAACCCTTTGATTAGACGATCTTTGTCTGTATGTCCTAACTGTGCATGGTAATGAGTTGCGCCTATTTTTTGGATAAGGCATTTCCCCTACTTAAACTATTAGTGTTTAGCATATGGTTGGGCCGGATATCCGGTGTGGCCGGATAACCGGCCATTTTCAATATCCGGCCGGACACCGGTTATTGAAACTATCCGGCCGGATATCCGGCAATATAATCATTTATTTTTTCAACAAAAATCTCTGCTATTTAAAATTTTAAATGGCTGTAATTTTCTTATTATTGAAGCTAGAAGAACATTTTTTTTCTGAATATGTTCATCTTTATGTAAATTTTATATTATAAATCTCAGAACATAAATTTTAGGTGCTGCAGCAGTACTTGGAAGCTTGGATCAACATTTCACCCTCTTAGTCATTTTACAACATACAGAAAATTGTAGAGTAGCCTCGCAAGGGAGAAAAGTAGATCCTAATTTAACTTCTATATTATTTTTCAAAGAAACATCAAATAAATAGATAATCCAGATAAATCTAGTTATGTTTAAAATGATTAATAATTATGTGCCTATAACTTTTCCACCAATAGAATATGCTTATTAACTTGCCTTCTTATTTATGATGAAATTATATTTAGAACAAAAATAATTCTTTCAAAAATAAAGATTTATAAAAACATCTGGTAAAGTACGAATTCAATAAGCTGAAAGGCACCATAAGAGTTTTCCACGAGTTAACACATGAAAAAATAAGCCTTCCCCCATGTCATTATTTTACCCACATATGTGCAAATTAACACTTCCCTTTAAAGATCTCTCCCTTATGCATTTACTCGTTGAATCAAAACTTAATCCTTTTTATGGTAATTCATACAAAACCACGAAAATAGTAAAATCAATAGTCAAATATTTTCTAGTATAACAATAACAATGGTGTGGATTTTCTGGTTTCAGAGAGTTTTGCTTGTGATATTATATAAATTTAATAGTTCTTTAAGACCACGAGAACAGTTATTGGCTTAAATCTCTCAAGCATAGGACTCGTTGAAATCACTGATTCCATATTTTCATGTTTAACATGTGCAAAAATACAATGTGATCACTTTGCAATCTTTAATTTGTTATCTTATCACTTTGTATAAACACTCAATGATTTTTCAAATGTCTCAAAGAGAAGTTAAAAGAGAAGCATTTTGGTGATACTCTCTAGGCTCTGCCAAAGAGAAGTTAAAAGAGAAGCATTTTGGTGATACTCTCTAGGCTCTGCCCAGTTAGCTGGGAAGTAAGGCCTATAAAAGGTGTGCATTATAATTCATGGTTTTTCTATTTACAGAACCCTTTTTATCCATAAATTATAATGCATTTTCTTTAAAATAGACAATTTAATTTAGATAATTATAGAGTGGCCTAGCTTCTGTATGAGTATATTTTCTTTCTAGAATATTCTTGAAGTAATCAAACGATTGCCTATTTTAAAGGCGCGCCTAAAAGATAAATGTCAGGCCGCGCAGGCCTGTAGCAAGGGCATTCAAGCTATTAGAATGCTAAAACTTTGAGTACATAATAAGACATACAATATTGCAGAAATTGGCCACTCATAACAGTCAAAAAATTCATAATTTACCAATTTTCTTAAAAAATACTAGTGGAAATAGTAAAAACGAAGTTTTAATACTTGAAGGGGAAGATTCGGTTTCGGGGAAAGGTCCAAGGAAACGTCAGTTTCCATGAGTTTAAACATCCGACTCCATGTAGTAAAAGGTACTACTTTTTTGATCATTTTATCATTTTTCATGCAAAAACAGTATGAATTTTAACAATTAAATAAAATAAATCAGTAAAATATAACACTTTTTAGACATTTTGTATTTAAATAACATTTTTTATACAATAGAACAAAAATTATTCAATGAATATTAATAAGTCTGTTTTAGCACAAATCCGCGCAAATACTTTTTCACATATATCGCATGAATATGGTCAAATAGATTAAAACACTCCAGTGTAACCAAATTTGGACTTTTTTCCGGACTCGTTTATTTCAAATTAGGTTTTAAAACTATATTATGTATTAGAATAAATCTTTATTTTGAATTAATTGTATTAATAAATAATGAAATTGTGATTATTAAAAGTTCTGTTACATTATATGAGTACAATGTAAGAGTTTTGCAACAAAGGAGCGTGTAAGAATATTTGCGCACGGGGCCTAAGTCAAGGTTCTTTTTGGCAATAATATAACTGATATGGGAGCTGCTGGTGGAATTTAGCTGGCAGTCGGACACCAAGGCTCATTTGGAGCATACATCTTTTTCTTTAGTTCTCTAGTCCCTTTTCTTACAGCATAAAATTCTTTCCATTCTTTGTTGCAAATCCTAAAATAAAAATCAATTTATGTCTTAGTACTATTTTTTATTAAACTTTATTTTTCCTTATCAATAAAATTACATTTCCTTGCTAAAAATACCTTTTTTTATTCGCTCGTTTTTTAAGCTGTAAGCCTTTATTTGCATTTCACTAAAGTAACAGGATGTTTGTCTGCCAATACTAAGTTTTAATATTTCAAATTCAAAATACTTAGGGGAATTAAATTAGGCACATTATTTTTTGAAAGGTGTATTTTATTAGGAGTTAGTTAGGGGATTTATAGTTTAACAAGGGGATTTAAGGGGTTTTCCCTTTTTTCTAACTCCATTTTCAGAGATAAATGAGGTTGTTAACTCTGGTGAGACTCGAGTAGCAAGTTAACACGTCTCATGTGGTTCCGTAATCCAAGGTAAGAGGTTTTTTTTTAATTTTTTCATATTTTTTGCTATATCATAAAAAAATTTTTTTTCAAACAGGGAGAGGGCTTTTTATAAAAAGCAGTAATATTTTTTTTTCCTATCAATAAACATCTCCCTACTCCCAAATAAAAGATAAAAAGTAGACAAACCACTAGTCCATTTAAAAAACAGAGAACATACAAAACAAATGTTTTTTTTTTTGACATAGCAAAATTATGAAATATTCATTTTAAAATTACCTTTAAACACTAGTCATAACCAATACTAACAAGTAATAACAAGTCCAATAAGTTTCTGCAGCAAAACAAGCTAAAATAAAATAAATCTATGAAATGGATGAATCTAAATTACCTCCTAAAGATATAGTCAGAGACACGGACATAGACAGTGATACAGACAATAGACAACCATTAAATGGGGGGTCAAAAAATTTACCCAAACAGGTTAATGTTACAGGGGCACATATGATACAACAAAGTACAGACAAAACAAATAAAATTCTAGTACCAGTTCAAGTACATTCAGAAAATACAAAAGAGACAGAAAAGAAAGACAAACAGACAGATAATGAGTATGAGACGTCAGATTATGACCATTCAGAGAAAAAACAGAAAGAAGAGAGTCAACCAATTGACAGTGACAAAGAGAAAAACGGACATAAAGACAAAAAAGATAAAATTGAAAAGGTCAAAGTCAAAAAAATAAGCAAAAAGAAAAAGAAAAATAGATTTGAAGACGCTACCTCTAGCTCTTCAGATTCAAATGATGAGGACAGAGACATGGTCGATGAAGTTCCAAAACAGCAGGATAAACCTAAAAGTAAAAAAATAGAGAGAAATGAATTACTTGATAGACTCCTAGAGAGAGAGAGACTAGCAGGGACGGACTTAAGTATGCAAAGAATTTTAGAGTTGATTCCCAGTAACCTAGTAACTGGCCCATGCGATCATAAACGACTTGTCAAAGAAATTAAGTTACTTGGCAAGGTGCCAACATCTTTTGGAGAATCTAGCAATCTTAGGAGTTTTTTGCTTAACTTTAGGTATATTGAAAGATTTAAAACACCATGGACATATGCTACATACAATGCTCTTTTAATACATTATTTTTCAAATGAGGCCCGTTTGTCATTAGATAAACTAGACATAAATCCTAACGAAATGACTAGCAAAGAATTCGTCACGTGTATAATGACAACAATAGCACAAGAAACATTAAGTGCCGCAGAGTATGAAGATAAGTTTAACAAATACAGATTTAATATAGATGACGAACTAAAGCCTGCACAATGCATAGTTAAGCTACATTCATGGCTAGAAAAAACAGCCATGGAAACAAAGCATAAATTAGAAAAAATTCGTATGAAATTTGCAAATTACTTTGTGCCAGCAAACTTAAAAAGTAATTTTTTACATGCCACATCGGCAGCAGCAAATGTAAATGTATTCATCAACTGGTTTCGAGAATTTAGACCGTATCTACAAAATGAATTTGAGTTTAAGAGAAAAAAAGACAGATATAAGGAAAATAAAGTGAGTGCACAGCCAATAAAAGTAGTAAACAAACAAGAAATGACAGAAGGAAAGACACCAATAGTATCAGGGACAAACCCTGGAACTCAAAGACAAAGAACACCTTGCGAATATTGTGGCAAAACTAACCACAATTCTCGATATTGCGCCAACCATACAGACCCAGAAATTAGGAAGAAAAACATTAAATGGTTGGAAGATAATAAAGGTATTAGAGATTTAAGGAAACAGGCTATGTGTCTTAAGTGCAATGAAAGCACACATTCTAGTGCTTCATGTCTAGTCTATCCAAATGTGGCCCCCTCCCAAGAGCAATGTTCAAGGTGTTTACAATATGGCTTGCCAAGAAAATACCATCCTATAAAGAATTGCTTATTGCCCCAACCAAAAGATATAAAAAACTAGAAGCGTCCCCATACTTACATTCAGTTCAGAGTAATAATAGTAAAATAACAATTATAATAGATTCACCTGCAAATATAATATCTCAAGCAGAAAATGATTCTAAAATCGTCTCTCCATCCAGTAACACGTTTCCAAGCACACTAAAAAAATCAGAATATAAAGAGAATAATAGCACCCATAAAAGCGAAACAATAGAGGTAACTAGAGAAAATGAAATAGAGGAAATTTCCAATAAAGATATCTGTATAGATCCTAATGTTAATATGTCCAATAATGTAACTAATCAGAATATTAATGAAATGTTAGTCAGTAAGTCAGTTTTAAGTAATGAAAATAGTGTAATGAATACTGATATAGCTAATGTAAATAAAGTAATAGATAATAAAGTATTAGATTGTAAGATAGATAAGAATAATGTAAGTAACGATAAAGTAGTAGGTAGTGTATTAGAAATAAGTAATAAAATAGATAATATGCTTAATGGTGATGGGATTAGCAATTATTCTACTTCTTTTTTGGAAGATTCCTCTAGTGAAAACTCTAGTAAAACTCTAATAAAAGGTAACGAGCCTATGTTATCTGAGTCCGTATCTACATATAGTAACGTTTCAGCCAAGCAACAAATAATGGAACTTTTCTTAAACTCACAGAACATGACGGACATAAGCACAGACGGACAATCTGAAACGTCCATTTGTACAGGCAGTACATTACAAAATTCTACGGATAATGAAAATAGCGATAATGAAAGCAGTATAACATTGGAGAGTGAAAATTCTGATTTTAATGAATCAACTTATTCAAAATATTTAAATAAAGTTTGTAGTAAAGATTATGAAAAAAGCAAAAAAACTTTTAAAAACATGGATTATCTTAATACCATTGGAAACATTGTTATTGATCAAGCTTCTAATAATGAAGAAAGCATAAATTCTGATATTTTTACATTACATGAAGGGGAAGTTCACCTGGATGTTTTAGGGGAACACCCTCAAGGTCCAATACAACAACAACAACACAATACTGGAGAGCCATTATACTCTGAAATAGAAAAAGGTTATGGGGACATGGATAAACATAATAAAATTGAGATTTCAGATTTTTCTGATACAAGTTGGGACGTCTATTCAAAATATGATATACTACAGAGCCAATATAATGAACAAATTACTATAGAAGAAAAAGTATTAAAAATTATACAATATTTACTAGATTTTCCATCTAATAACAAGACTATTTTTTGCATTATATTACTCCTGATACTAATGCTAATTGGGTTTGCTTTTGCGCCTTGGGTCTTTTGTTTGATTTTTTTGCTGAACAAAATTCTTATCCAAGGAAAAGACACCATCGTTGGCATGAAAGTAAGCGGGGGTACAATAATGGAAGAAAATATTAGTCACAAAATAAAAAATGAAGTACAGCTTAAAATATTAAATGGCGATATTTCAGTTACAGATAGGATTCTAATTCCTTTTAAAATAAAAAGCAATAAAGTAATAGCTGAATTGGATTCGGGCGCAGCCGTAAATGTTCTCTCTGAGTCCATTATCTTAGCAGTAAATCCAAATTATAAAAATGAAAGAAAAGCAAAAAAGTATAGGCTTTCAACAGTAGATGGTTCACAAATACCAACAATAGGGGCATATTATATACCTTGCGACTTTTCAGGGATAGGTGTAATTAATATTCCATTTCATATTATTAAAACAGAAAAAGTAAGTTTACTAGGCAGACCCTTTTTAGTTCAAACCAATTTAGTAATGAAAGTGACAGGAAACAAAATAAAAATTTCGCTGCACCCTAGAAGGAACAAGGTATATAGCCCACCATTTATTAAAAACATAGATAAAATAGATTTAATACCAGGGCAAAAAAGTAAAACTATTTTTAATGTAAAAAACTTGAAAACATTACAACAAGAAACAGAAAGAATTATTCCTTTCCAAACAAATAATCCTAATGTAGTAAATGAGTATAAAGTATATAATTTAAACAAAGAAAGAAATAAAATAGGACTAATTATAACTAATGTAGGACATCAGCCCTTGCACCTTGAGGCTGGGGGACTAGTCGCTCTCGTACTTCCATACATTCCTGAAAAAGATAAAGAAATAAATATCACTGGTTTTAGAAACTCTAAGTTAAAGCCTATAAAAGCTGTAGAAATAATAGATTTCCAATCTAGTTGTAAAATAATCTGTGACACATTTATTTCAGCATTTTCGTCAGGAATGGAAGGACAATTAAGTTGGAAAAATTTTAAAGAAACAGCAAAATATTTTATTAGAAATGTAACAGGGAATTTTATAATAAATAATCCAAAAAACGAATATCGTCCCTGCCCCATGAGAACATACAGATAGTAAATAGCATACATTGTCAAGAAATTGAGGAAAATTATGTAAATATCCCTAAAGAGATTAGTTATGAAGAGGTTCAAAAACTTTTGTTGGAGCCGAAAGAGGGGTTAACTTTGGATTCACCATTACCCCCCCCACCCCTTACTTTAGAACAAATAAAGGAAAAATTGCATTATATAAAAGACTTAAGCATAAGGGATAGGGTAGCAGATATATTATTAAAGTACAATTCGGGTGCTTGTCATAGCTTTGATATTGGGGCAAGTAAAGATTATTTTGATTTTGAAGTACCAGAAAATTTTAAAAGAAACACTAAGGTGTATAGCCTCTCAATGAATGACACACAACACCTTAGATATTTCATTGACACTTGTATTAATTTTAATATAATAGAACCTGCCCCTAGCCATCAACAATTTGGAAGTCCTGTTTTCATAACAACCCGTAAAGACAAGCAAGCAAGTCCCCGCATCATCATAGATGCACGTGGAATAAATAGCACAATCCCCTATAACGTCAGTTCGATTACTATGGACCCACTCCGGACCCTAAAATCCCTCCTCCCTGAAGTAGGATACTCTAGTTTTATGGATATTCGAAATGCTTTTTATAATTTACAATTATCAGACAAAGTTTTAGAATCAGGAATTACAAACATTACCACTTCATTTGGGGTATTCCGTTTTAAAAGAGCCCTGACAGGATATGCGGGTACCCCTAGCCTTTTACTAAGTTATATATTAGATAATATACATTTAGATGATAATGGACTACACGACTTAATTAGTCATGTTTTGATATGGTTTGATGATTTGTCACTATTTAATGCAAAAACTGACACTATTGACGATCACCTAGCTAATTTGGACAAATTCTTAGGTCGTGTAAATAGATTAAATTTAAAACTTAATCTTGACAAATGTCGTTTTTGTGTAAATTTAGTAGAAGAATCTGTTGATATATTAGGTTACACGGTGGGGCAAGGCAAGGTAAAAATACCAGATAAAAAATCTTTAGCAATAAGTCAAATGAGACCACCAAGAAATTTAAAAGAATTGCAATCATTTTTAGGAAATTTAACCTACTATAGACCTCTAATATCTATGACTACACAATATCATATGAATTGTTTATATAAACAGGTTAAAAACTTTGACTGGGATAAAGAATCTAACGATCATTTCTATGCAATTACAAAAGCAATGGGATCAGAAGAATGCAATAACGATAGCCGGGAAGACACCGATGTACAATTCCTGTACACCGATGCTTCCGGTAGGGCTCTAGGGGCATGTCTAATTGGGCTAAAAATAAGGGATTTACTTCCAGTTGAATTTCCTAATCTTGAACCCATACCAGAAAAATTTTCTCCATTATTCAATGAAATTTATAGTGATAATATAGGTGTCATTTTCAAAGAAAACCATCTTTTAAAATTACTTCATAAAATTAGTTTATTTTTAAACATTGATGGGATCAAGGATTATACCAGATGGTGTTTATATTTTTTTAGTTTTTGTTGTTTAAACATAGAACTTTATGCATATTTAAGTGTAATGGATGAATCCACAGAAACCATATTTAGTAGGGAAGAAATAAATAAAAAATACATATTGACAATGAATGCGTTGAGGGCAGGGACTCAAAATCTTAACGACCCTAATATTGAGACTTTTCTCCTAATGTCTTTCTCTAAATACTGCAAGAGAAATTTAAAATTAGCTTACCTGTCTCAACAGGATGGCACAGTTAAACAGGCAGTAATCAGCAGTGGATGGAATCGTCGCGCAGATACTGAAATAATATTAAGTTATGATAATCATAATTATCATTATTATGGTGTAAAAGATAGTTTCCAAATTGGATGTCATTATTATAGAAAAACAGTAAAAGATATTAGTGTACCAGATAAAAATTTATATAATATGGTAGCAAAGCTTCTAAGGACAAACGATGATTCAATTAGAGGCAGAGGAAAAATATTAGGATTTTACTCTAGAACTTTTGGACCATCTATTTTAAGAGGCACCGGTATAGCTTATTTAGAAATTATAGCCGTTTTTGACTCTATTCAATATTTTTACCCAGAAACAAAACTGGGTTGTAAAACAATTGTCCTTACAGACAATATTGCAGTAATGAAAATCTTACAAAATACAAAAATTGAAAATAGTAAATCTATGCTTGACACACTTTCTCAAAAAATTATATTTACAACAACAGATAGAATAATTTTTATGGCAATTCCAACAAATGAACAACTAGCGGATTTTCTCTCCAGGCTTATCCCGGAGAGACATTACCAATTAAATTTTGGAACAGATAGGATAAAACCGGTTTATGAATGTGATTTATTTAAAATTTTTGAACCTAACCCTATTCCCAGGGATAAAGAAAATTTTAAAAACCCTAAAAATGAAACTAACATTAAAGTAATTACCAGGGGTAAAGGTCCTGAATTATTAAAAAGGTATGAAGAAGCAATGGGTACTAGGAGAAGGGGAAAAAATAAACCTAAAGCTCTCCCCCCGCCAGCACCTATTTCAGTAAATATAAACTCCAAAAGTAACGAGACCCCAAGTATGGGAGGGGTATCACACCCCCTCCCCCCTCAAAAATCTAATTATGATGGGGTTTTACCTTCAAATAATAAGGCTAGTCCACAAAATGAGACTTCAGATAGGGAAGGGGTATCACACCCCCTCCCCACATCACAACCAAAAATAAATATAGATTCAGGGCAAAAATCCCAAGAAAATAGCGTATCAAATAAGGGAAGGGTATCACACCCCCTCCCCTCGCAAAAATTAAATAAAAATTTGCCTCTAGAAGCAAAACAAAATAATGATAAGGATGCTGATAAGGGAGGGGTAACACACCCCCTCCCCCAACCTACTATTAGCTTGGATTTAAGTTTAAACCCACAAAATGACATTTTTCCAATTTCGGAAGGGGAAACAAACCCCCTCACTCTTGAAAAAACTAAAAATAACATAGATATAATGTCAAACCCTCACAGTAATAAGGCAGAAAGGGGAGGAGAATCACACCCCCTCCCCCCAACATTAAATAATTCTTCAGTAGGAATGGGTTTAAGTCCAAACGTAGATACTGTTTCAAACAATAAGGAGGAAAAAAACCCCCTACCTTCATATGCAAGTGTCTCTAGGGAATTTAGTTTAGAACACCCTGAATTTTCGGAACCAGAATCAGATCAGATTAGCAATCAATATGAAAGATCATTATTTTCATCAAAAAATAAGTCAATATTAAATAAAAGACAAGCAAAACTTCAAAAAGAATTTAATAAAAAAGCAAATAGATATGAAAGGGCTAAAATAAGATCAGATTTAAGAAAATTTTATTCAAATAATTCTACAAAACAGGAAAGTAGTAACAAAACTGATTCTGAAACTGATTCTGAGAATTCAGACTCTACTCTGAATGAAGATACTATACTTAGACCTACCCTAAATCTATCTTTGGGTAATGGTCATTTTCTTAGAAAAAGTTATTTTATACAACGTCAAATAATGACGGGTTTAACAAAAAATGTGAGTCCAACTAAAATACATTATAAAAATAACTTAATTATCTTGCCAGAGGAGTTATATGATTATTTTGCAGCAGCACACCACGCTGACTTAATTCATCCGGGGATAAATAGACTTTATAATCTTATGAAAAGGACTTATTATGTAAAAGTAAAGTCAGTTCTATTAGAAGCAATTAAAAAAATTATTAAGTCTTGTGCTACTTGTGAACAAACTAAAACTAATAACTACAGATTAGAAAAAGGTACAAGCATTACTGCCCATAATTTTAGAAGAAATTATTTAGTCCAAGTAGATTTGTTGGAATTCCCTTCATCCCTGAGAAAAGAAGAAAGGGTGGATAGAATAAAAGCAGTACTTATTTTCTGTGATGTAGCTACCCAGTATTTGACAGTTTTTATGTTAGAAGAAACAAAAAAATCAGACATTCAATTAGGTTTTGCACATTACGTAGCTATTAATGGACAGGTGGAAAAATTCCACAGCGATAATGGAAAAAATATAAGAAATGCAGAAAATGAAGAATTTTTAAATTCCATTGGCTCACGTTTTATAAATAGTGCCCCCTACCGTTCTGCCAGCAGGGGGAATATTGAGCGCCGTGTTAAGCTCATTCAAAATCTGATAAGGTACTACTCAGCCCATAAAAATAGTGTTCGTATAAAACAGGCAATATGTGCTACAGTAAACCAAGTTAATAATTTTAAGCTCATGGGTTTAGACTTATCACCTAATAACTTACACCACTTATCCTTATATAATTTTGATGGAAAAATAAATAAATATGATGAATTATTCAGACCTAATTTTACATTTGATAAGCTATCTCTATCTGAACGTTTCGATTTGGCAAAAACACCATTCTTGAAGATATATGAAAGAAACAAGAATAAGATTATACAAAAACATGAAAGAGAACTACGAAAACTAAATAAACATAGATATCCACACAATTTCAAAATAGGTGATCTTTGCTTGATTCGGAACGACAGAAAGAAAAAAGAACTGTATCACAAAAATAAAAATGTTTATGACTTAGAAGTCTGGGTAGTGCAAGAAGTAAGCAAATTTTTAATTGATATTGTTAATATATTTACTACTGAGAAAGCAAAATTATCGCCGCAGCAACTTAAAAAGATCGACGAAGGTTATGTAGGGAAATATAAGCTTCCAAAAACAATCTGTAGGCATTTTAATTTAATAACTTTGGAGGATCTGAGAGAGTGGCGAAGAATAAGTAATGAAATAACTAAACTTCGCCCCCTCCCCGACCCCCCAACTGATAGTCAAATAACTCATACTGAAACTTCAGAATCATATGATCTTGGCAATGATATCTCTAAATAAGCATAAAAAATAATAAAACAACACATTTCAAATAATAACAGACAAATTAAATCATAAAGTAGTTTAACAAAAGACAAATAAATAATACATAAATTACAGAGTAGCTTCACCGTGTAGACGTATACGGATAAAACTAGTTTTTCTAAAGTAACCAACTTGCAAATTCTTACCTTCCCCATCTCACTATCCATCCCCACACCTTTAGCTAGTACAGTAGGATCCACAGGTGGCGGGTTGCCAACGGAGTAAGGAAGGTCAGAATCGCTCTTAACAGCTGAAACGTGAACGTCAGCAACACATGCAGGTAGGGTCGAATCAGAAAAATCTTCTGGAGGCGAAATAGTGTTATCTCCTGGCTCAGTGGCCACAGGCCTGGAGGTCGCTTTGTTTTCAAGGTTTTCCATGCTGGCCCACCCATCGTGGGGGCTTAGTTTGTAGAAATGATTTCGCAGGCCCGTTATGTAAGTTTTTTTCAATGAAGATTTCTTCTCGAGCTCACCAATTCTATCAGTCGCTATTTCCAATCGTTTCTTCAAAAGTCGGTTGTAGTAACACAGAATCATGCAAATAGTCAGGAAGCATGCCTAAAATAAAATAAAATAATTAGCAAATAACATTTCAATAATCATAAAAATAAAACATTGAAAATATGATATATCCTCAGAAAATTGTCAAAAACTAGTACAAATTAATCTTAAAAAGAAATGAAATAAACTAACATAATTGAATAATAGTTATTACTATCTAGCATTAATAAATTAATACTAAAATCCATGTGAATAATTTCAATATTAAACTTTTACTGTTCAGTTCTAGCACTGTTAAGCCAAAATAAATTTAAGCATAAAGCACATGAGAATAACTTGAGCATTAAACAGCTACGGTTTAGTTATAACACTGTTAAGACTAAAAGATTTTATGCATAAATTGCATGTAAATGATTTTAAATATTAAGCTTTTATTGTTTAGTTCTAGCGACGTTAAGACTAAAAGAATTTATGCATAAATTGCATGTAAAAGGCCTTAAAAATTAAACATTTACTGTTTAGTTGTAGCGGCGTAAAGATTAAAAAGATTTACGCATAAATCACACGTAAATAGTTTTAAATATTGAACTCTTACTGTTTAGTTGTAGCGACGTAAAGATTAAAAGAATTTATACATAAAACGCACGTAAATGGTTTTAAATATTAAACTTTTACTGTCTAGCCGTAGCGGCGTAAAGATTAAAGGAATTATTACGTAAATCGCAAGTAAATGACTCTAAAACATTAAATCTTCATCGCTATGAGCGAAAACTATTAAATTCGAATGAATTACTACAAATATCACATTTAAATGTTTTTCTCAAGTATTTCTTTTGAAGTTTAGCGCCGAAAAATAAAATTAAAACTTAATCGAATAAATGCCATCTAAATGACAACATTATTTCTGGTTTTTTTTTTAGATAAATCTTTGAGTACTTTCATACTAAAATTAGGTGCATTAGTTACAATTTAGATTATTTTCTTAAGTAAAACAAAATGAAATAAGACTAAAAATGATTAATGCAACAATTCATATTAAAATGTTTTCTCTTAGAAAGATTTAAAACATTTTGACATTTGGACATATTTGAATAAGTTTAGATATAACATTAAGTAATAGCAGATATTTATTGTCAAAAAATTAAAAAGTTTGAGACTGACAGATAAATTAAATAAGAGATGCTACGCTGCCTCGCTATTGTAAGGCCCGTAACGAACCATTCAACTTTTTACAACCCTTTTAAAGTATCTTTTTATACACAAATAGGATAGAGAATAGTTTTCTAAAAATAACTTTTTGAGTCCTAACAAAAAAACTGTTAGATAAAATATTTAAAATTAAACAAAAAAACAACAGTTTATGATACCTTACACCAACCAATCAAATAAAAAATACTATTAAGAGTTAAGCTGCGTAATACTACTTACTAAGAATACTATAAAAATACTATAGAAAATTAAGGAAATAGAGACAAATGAGAGAATAGAGACTAATATAAACTATAATAATTTTTAAAGATATTTATTCAAATCTTATCCTTTTTCTCTAGGTAAATTTTGGGGCTAGCAAATAGAGGGGAGGTAAGCCTAAATATTAGCGATACACCTTTA